>NC_052154.1:48262255-48988505 GCF_902713615.1 Scyliorhinus canicula | reverse complement strand
TTATTTCTAGAGCCACTTCCTTAAGTACTCTGGGATGTAGATTATCAGGTTCTAGGGATTTATCAGCCTTCAACCCCATCAATTTCCCCAATACCATTTCTCTACTAATATTGATCTCCTTTAGTTCCTTCCTCTCACTGAACCCTGCGCTCCCCAACATTTCTGATATCTGATTTGTGTCCTCATTTGTGAAGACAGAACCAAAGTATGCATCTAGCTTCTCAGCCATTTCTTTGTCCCCATTATACATTCCCCTGTTTCTGACTGTAAGGGACCTACATTTGTCTTCATCAATCATTTTCTCTTCCCTTACCTATAGAATCTTTTACAGTCAGTTTTTATGTTCCTGCAAGCTTACTCTTGTACTCTATTTTTCCCTTCTTAATCAATCCCATGGTCCTTCTTTGCTGAATTCTAAACTGCTCCCAATCCTCAGACGCCTGTTGTTTTTCTTGGCTAATTTGTATGTTTCTTGCCTGGATCGAATACTATCTCTAATTTCCCTTCGAAGCCATGGATTGTCCTCCTTTCCTATTTTACTTTTGTGCCAGACAGGAATAAGTAATTGTTGTAGTTCCCCCCTGCACTCTTTGAATGTTTGCCATTATCTATCCTCTGTCATCCCTTTAAGTAACGTTCCCCAATTGATCAAAGCCAACTCACACCTCATATCATCTTAGTTTCCTTTATTAAGATTCAGGACCCTAGTTTCAGAATCAACTACTTCACTCTCAATCTTGATGAAAAATTCTATCATATCATGATCACTCATTCTCAAGGGGCCTCACATAATGCGGGCAGATGCGGGCAGGTTGTTTCCACTGGTGGGTGAAAGCAGAACAAGGGGGCATAGCCTCAAAATAAGGGGAATTAGATTTAGGACTGAGTTTAGGAGGAACTTCTTCACCCAAAGGGTTGTGAATCTATGAAATTCCTTGCCCATTGAAGCTGTTGAGGCTCCTTCATTAAATGTTTTTAAGATAAAGATAGATAGTTTTTTGAAGAATAAAGGTATTAAGGGTTATGGTGTTCGGGCCGGAAAGTGGAGCTGAGTCCACAAAAGATCAGCCATGATCTCACTGAATGGTGGAGCAGGCTCGAGGGGCCATATGGCCTACTCCTGCTCCTAGTTCTTATGTTCTTATCATATTATGCTTTTCTTGTTTTGCACTTCCTAATCCTCAGTCTTTCTACTTTTCTTCAACTGTTTTCCGAGATTTATTTTTTTCTCTCTCTTTCTCTCTTCTGGATGTCTTACATATTTTCTCTTCTTGATGTCTTGACATAGTTGTATTTGTGTCCAATTTTTTCCCTCTTTCTCAGGCTGCTTTTCTCACTAATAGGAAACATGTGGTACACCTTGCAAAGAAGAAGTTGGTCAGACTGACTTGAAGTGTGCGAATCAATTGATTTTAATATCCTTGCATTGTATTAATGCTCACCTTTAACCTTTGTTTGTTATTTAGGGAGATTTGATTCAATTTTAAATTAGTGCCCACTCAACATTTGAACTGAGACTGACCCTAAAACACCGCGTGGTTTTAGTGTACAAACCACTTGCTTAATGAGGGAATTTAATTAGAAAGTTATTATTACATACTGACAGATTATGATCACTATTAATAATAGATTGTCCTGAAAAATTAAAAGATCTGGGTAAATTTGATTTTTAAATTAAGTTTTCTAGAGAATATGGATTGGTAGAGCTGGTGTTGAATTACACAGAGACAAAGACAGATTCATTTTTGCTCTTTCACCAAATGATACTACTAATTATATGTAATAAGAGAGAAATTTATGTTGTGATGTCACCAGAGGTTGTGTGCTGTAAGCATGGTATTTTTCTCACAAGATTCTTCAGTTTCTTGAAAAAGATTCCCCAACCAAGATAGCTGCAGGAAGTCAACCCAGAGGTCACATGGCAGAGTGATGGAAAATCCCTATCAGGAATCAGTACAACGAGGATCAGCTGTGAAGCCTTGCTAGACCATATAAGCAGAACACTGAGCCCTGCTCAACTTGTGAATGCAAGGGAGGTGCTGTGAAGAATTTGCTGTGGGTATACAATGGGCGGGATTTTCTGTCCGCATTCGCCCGGCGACCAGAGAATCCCCCCTGAGATCAATGGAGTTCTCCATTGTCCGCCTCTTGCCCATGGCGTTCTTGCGGTGGGTGGGAGAATCCAGTCCTATGTGTTTGTCCTTGATCTTGGACCCTATGAAAACTCTGATTTGGATTGAACTCTGACCTGTATGAGAACCTGTACTGATGACCTGACTATCGCTGTTTTTTACTGTGTTGAGTTTCCCCTGGGAAATGGATTAGCCGTCCAGGTTCAATTAAGGAAATACCGTGTGTAAAGTTAGGCCCAAAGAAGAGGTAGGGGTGGGATCTAACAGTCGCGTTGCGCCCTGCATGGATCCATGTGAGCTAGTTATATTGCAGTGGAGGCTGACATTGGGATCCACTCTGGGAGCTGGCCGGTTTCTGATCTAACTGGCCCAATCCCGTCAATTCCGAATTCTGCCCAGATGTGGTGAGGTACAAATTAATACCAATTCAGGGCAATCTCCATTTGGACGTATTATCTGATGGCCTCCCGAGATCTAACCAGTTCCCCAGCGGGACGTCAGAAGCCGAGGCTTTGATCAGCACCTCAACAACAGCACCCCTCGCCACGATTACCCTGTTTCACCCTCCCAGGGTCTGTGTAACAACACTCCCAGGTGATGTCGGCACTGTCAGCTGTGAGGTAAGTACTGGTGCTCCTCAATCTATGCCAGAATTTGACTCCTGTCTTTCTGCTGACAGCGCACTCACACCCATCACCTGCACGTGGTATGCTTCAGAGGCTCCTGATCTAGAACCACTGTGCCGGGTCAGGGGGTGGGGGGAGCAGAGGGCAAAAGGGGTGGGGGTGCAGGCTTACCCGCTGTGTGGAATAACGTGACAGAGGTTCCAAGTGCATCCGGTATAGAATTTTAATTGTGAACTTGTGAACCCTAACTGTCCATAGTTAACTAGCAACAGCCTAACTTTAAGAAGACTGACCTCACTGAAAAGTACCAGACTCCAGACGCATCATTTAATCCATATACACATTTGTTCCACTTCCAGAGTACCCCTTCTGTATTAGCTGCCTCTTTAGGAGGACGGAGAAAAATGTCTCTCTGGAGCTGATGCCCCTGCCAGAAGGCAACTTTTATATCTATAGATTTGCGTTCCCATGTCTTTGTGGCTAATGGAACCTAGAAGATCTTTAAAATAACCTTTCCTGCCATAGGTGAATCTACCCTTCTAGGTTTTCTTCAAATCCCCTCTCCAAAAGCCTGGCCTTTGCCTTATAAATTCCACCTGGAAGAACTTTTTCCGTGCAAATCCATCTGTTACCATTTGTTAGACGTTTAGCTGCTGTTGTATAAAGAGTCAAAGGTTCTGTTCCTTTTCCACAAACACCTTTAATTTACTTCAACAGACTCTGCACAAACTCTAACATCACATAATCCGACATAAAGGCCACCTGAAGCCCCTTTAAATATCAGTGTCAATTATTGGATACTTCACATAAATGAGACAACTAATTGGAATGTCTCTTAACCCATTACTTAACACTCTTAGTCACGCTGCCCGCACTGAGGGCGGCTGTCACTGCCTCCCAAGCAGCATTGTGGCCCTGTGTCTGGCCCTCCCACTCCCTCAGGCGTACAGGGTGTCCTGTCTTGCGTCCAAGGCGTCCAGCAGCCTGGCCAGGTTGGCATCCTTGGTGCGTGGAGCAGGTCTCCGTGGTGCCATGGCTGTGTGCTGCCTGGAGTGTGTTCGGAGAGCGTAGTTTATGGGCTGCTCCCTTGTTAGCATGGAACTGCCTGGCGCGGTCCAGGCGAATCAGTTAGTGGGACGGCCATTTCCGCCATGAAGCCCATGGGGGGGACTATATGTTAGATACCAGCTGCGATCTCACCAGGTCAGTCATCGGGAAGCATCCGGGAACATGCGCCCACTACTGCACTTAGTGCTTCTCCCATTAGATCACACCTTAGGTGTTTATTTCCTTTCTTTTCTTTTTTGCTGAGTATGTGAAGACCTTCAAACAACTGTTCAGTTTTTGGTATTTGGACAACTGGTGTGAGCTATTGAACGGAATGAATTCCACCCTGTCTATCACAATCCACAGTCCCTTGTGACATTGCAGTGTGATAACAAGAAGGGAATTAAAGTGATCTTGGTAGCCAAACTGGCATTAGTAAGGACATCAGTTTATTAATCGTAGATATTGATGAGGCATGGGTCAAATTTGACTTTCTATACATGGACCTGTACTCCTGAGGAAGTGCAAAGGAAGGTAGTGACACATTCACCCATATTGCTTGATGGAAGTGTTGTAAATTTCCCATTAGTTGCTGCTCTGCTATTTAACAATGTTTTGTATGCTATGAATATGAACAAGACACAATCATATCTGCGTGGCTTTCCAGACATGGAAAATGTTATAATGAAATTAATATTGTTCAGAAATGAATGGCGAGAAATGGCAGACTATAATGAGTTTAGGATAGAGCTGTGAACTAGAGCATGTTTGAATCCAAATCCATTGACCGTGATTATACTATACTCGTTTGAGTGTAGGCCGGAGTGATAATACATGAGTTGAATGCTTCATAAAACTGTGAATGTCTTGGGTTTGGGAAAATTTTGAAGAATAGTTGATTTTGAAGAATAGTTGGAACATGGGCGGCACAGTAGCACAGTGTGTAGCACTGTTGCTTCACAGCTCCAGGGTCCCAGGTTCGATTCCTGGCTTGGGTCACTGTCTGCACGTTCTCCCCGTGTCTGCATGGATTTTCTCCGGGTGCTCCAGTTTCCTCCCACAAGTCCCGAAAGACGTGCTGTTAGGTAATTTGGACATTCTGAATTCTCCCTCCGTGTAACCGAACAGGCACCGGAATGTGGCGACTAGGGGCTTTTCACAGTAACTTCATTGCAGTGTTAATGTAAGCCTACGTGTGACACTAGTAAAGATTATTAATTATTATTATTATCAATAAATACTGCCCTCTAACATAATGAATGGCACTAACTTGTTTAAAAATTCACATGTTACACTCATCCAGCATTGTATTATGTATTGTTTACCCTAGAGAAAAGCCTAGATTGGGATTTTTAAGAGGTGACGCTCTGAGGGTACAGACCAGACTCAGGACCTTTACTTGAATAAATGTTTACATTTCCTTAAATTGTTCATTTATTTTGTGAGAAGGCAGCAGATCACCATATAGATACTTTTAAAATTATATAATAATTGTGCAGTCTACCAAAAAGACACCAATCTTGGTTTAACATCTGTTTAAAAATGGGTGCATTTTTTACCCTGATCAAATCCTTCAATAAGAATACAGCATTATCATTACCTTTGAGCATGTGCATACCAGTATAATGCCACGATGCAAAAAAAATCTACAATGTACAGCTAAATCACATTAATTCATCTCTTAAAGGATTCATCAGAGAGGATTGTGTAAATGTTCCTGGAGTCTGTAAGAGATATTTCTTTGAATGTCACTGTTCTGAGCTTCATATCGATTGCTTTTGGTCCCTTCTTCCTTCAAGGACACTCTTTCCTCCTGGAAAATGCCTTTCTTTTCCAAAGGTGGCCTGTGGCATACCAGACTGAATATGTCTTCAACTCTTGAAATGTACTTGTACAAGAAAACATGACTGATTCCTGCCTGATACAAATTGGTACACCTTCCTAATTCATTGTAGAGTTAATTCTTATTGACAATATGGTGGAGAAAAATAAAATATGATCTCCACATATGCAGGTGCAAATCTATTATGCACTTTGGCCCAGGAGTAAGAAGATCTAACTTCAGCTTTAGAGCACTAATATTTGGACCGCTATCTTTTCATAGTTCATATGCATCTACTAGCAAACATCAGTTAGCAACATTGTTGTGTGGTTACACAGAATGATCAACTGAAAGCAGAAAGCTTTCTTGACTGGAATTCTCCAATGTAAGTTTAAAAACAGTGTGCTGGATTCTCCCAAAATGGGGCTATGTCCCCACGCCGGCGTAAAAACGCTGGTGTTGCACTCCCGAGTTTTATCAAAATAATATAAGCTGATACAGGTAACTGCAGGGTGCTAGCAGGGACCCAGAGTGCTTCATGCAGCTTTGGCTGCGGATACAGGCCCCCGCATTTCCAGTTTCGAGTCCGCGCATGCGCACGCCAGCGGCCTCCAGTGGCTGCGCCGAGCTCCAAGGCGGACTTGGACTGTGGAGGCATCTGGAAGATGTAGGCCCTCCCGCTCGGCTGTGTGCCCAAGGATCCGTCCGACCCGATCTCTTCCCTGGCCGCCCATAAGGCCCTCCCCCGATGCCCAATCCCCCCGCACCCTCACCAAGGCGGCCGCGGACTGAGCCTGCTGCCGCCATGCGAGAGCCCTGACCAGCCATAGTATGTTAATTCCGTGCCTTCAGGAACTCGGCTAGTCGGAAGCGCAGGATCGCTGGGTGGGTCTCAGGCATTGCTCCACCCCCCTCCCCAGCCACGTGGAATTCTACATGAACACGCCGGTTTTCGGGGGTCGGAAAATTGCCGGACCGGCACGGTGCCCGATTTCGTCGTGAAATTGGATTCTCCGTCCCAGCATCAAACATGATTTTGCCGCGGGGCTGCGAAGAATCCAGCCCAGTATCTGCATTTCTACACTTCTGTGTTGTAAAAAATTGCTTAATGGTTACTTAATGCCTAATAAGTTGAATGAGAAATCTAGGGCACGATTTAACCACTGGATTGTGTCCAACGTGGATCTGAGTGCATCGGTTAAGTAGCAGGAAAGGGCAAAATCAAGATTTGCTCCGGGCGGGATTTAGTTTGCCATCTAACAGGCCTGCTCCCAATGGCGAGTTTCGGTGTCACCCAGATATGGTGAGCATATCATTAACACCAAATTGCATTCATTTTAATCTCATTAGCAAGATTGTCATCGAGTGTAACGGTCTCCCGGGAATTAACCGGCTCCCCAGCGATAAATTGCACGGGCGTTGTTTAGTACTCCTTAGGGGAACTGAGGAGGTGAGTAGCCATTTCCATTTTTGGGATGGTGAAGGTCACTTTAACTCCCTTTGACTGAGAGCAGCCTCTAGCTTCACAGCTGCTCTTGCAAATAATGAATTGGCCTTATTAGTTGTGACAGCACCTCACAGTTGCAGGTTGTGTTTGCTGCTTGTTCCTGCTGGTGGCTGCAGATGCCTGGAGGCTGCTGTTGCTGTTTCCTTCCTTTTCTGTAGCCGGAAAGAAAGACAATTTTTTCTAAGATACCTGGGTCCGAGAACACCAGGATCAAGGGGATGTATGTGTCCAGAAGGCAATCCGGATTGAAACAAGAAGACGCAGCAGGAACTCATGCATGACATTGATCCAAATGAGTAATCAGATCAGTAATTGAAGAAATGCTTTCACAGATTGTGTGTGGTTTTGTTGTTGATGCGGTGAGCACTACATGTAACTAGCACGTCACCGTGGGGCAAACATGCTGGAAGTCAAGGATGTTCAACTGCACCTTGAGCACCAGTGGAATATGTGGATGCCAGGATTTGGTTCCGATGAGATTCCGAGCAATGAGAAACTATCACAAAACTGCAGGCAAATTATTCAAAGTGTTTTGCCAACATTCTTGGGTGTCCATATTGGTTTTCAAGTCACTGATGAATATATTCCCACAAAGATTAAATCTGGGTTATATTACAAACATTTAAACGTTTTCTAAAAATATCACTAAACTTGTCCGTAAACATCATTATTTTGTTTTAGAGATAATGACAATTTTTCTCCACCCAAACTAACTCTTTCTCTGGGGCTTGGGTTCTGCTTCATTTCTGGAGCTTACAGCATTTCCTGGCCTTTCCTTCTGATGTCATATCAATTCACCTCTGTGAAACCTCAAGTTCTTGTCCTGAGGCTGCAGCCTATTAAAGTTGGGAAACCCCAATATTTGATTTACCTCTGCTGAAATAAATACAGCAACACAATTTATTTCTTCACTTCCGAAGAAGGGACGGAAGTCGGGTTGTAAAATTCCCTGCTGTTCATTCCCTGCTTCCTCCATCCCACCCGGCATTTTCTTTCTTCCATTTGCTTTCCCGGGCTTCCACCCAGCCAGGACCGGAAAGAAAATCCAAATGTCATCCTCCCCCGTGTTGCCATTTCTCAAAGTACTTCCAGGCTCCAGATTCGCACTCTAATTTTGTTCCCCCATGTGATTCCAAGTTTCAGATCAAAGATTTAAAAAAATATTGCTTGTGCTGATATTTATTGTACTGTAAATTATCCTCCTCTTCAATGCATGAATATGCAGGCCATTTTTGGTCACAGTTGTGTCATTGCATAGGACCAAACATTATTCGGGGAGGTTGAATCATACAGAATAGAATTATAAACTGGAATTTTATAGGACAGTGGTGAACCAATCCAGAATTTGGGCGAAACCTTTCTCAACTGTTTCTAGGAGCCTCTACCAGACCTGATGTGCATCAGGCAGTTAATGGAATGCTGACGGCGATCCTGTCCTTTTTAAGGAATGCAATTCCACCTACCGGCCAATCAGAGGGTGAGCAGCTCTTCAGTTTCAGCAGCGTCACCTGGAGTGCTGACCATTGGAACTGCGCCCATTCCAAAGAAGGAGCATGGACATTGCCCTCAGACACATTTAATTGGGGTCATGGTCTCTGGCGACAGTCAGGCAAGCCCCAGAGGAGATCAGGGGTGAGGAGGGTGGGTGTTGCTGCGGAAGTGGTTATTGTCAATGGAAAGTCCCTCCCTTGATCGAAAAATTGTCTAAAATGCCTACAACAGGGGAAAGAGGCCCTTAACTAGTCCTTAATTCATCACTTAAGGGCCTTAAATGGCTCCTGAGTGGAAGGACCATCTGCCACCTTTCCCATGCTGATAAAATGCCTGTCACCTTCCTGCTAACACACCCCTTCCCACCAAATGTAACCAATCCCATTCAGACTTTTTTTTAGAAATCACGAAAGATATTTATTAATAAAAACTGTACAGAGACCAGCAGCCACATGATTGCCCTAGAGCAGCCCACCAATCTGCCCTGGCCCCTACGTGCCTTCTATATGTCTTATAGATATCTTAAATTCCCAGGTAGTCTGGTCAGACCGACATCAGAGGTTCCTGCAATGAAACGCAGTATAACATTATCAAAATCGATAAGTTAGATGTTTCGGAGGACATTGATTCCTCTATGGTTGTTGACAAACCTTGGCCATCTGCTTTTTCGTGTTGACTGCGATCTCTGGTGTTTTTGGTTGAGTCTGGACATTGTCTATAGTTGTCTCAACCAGAATCAATATAGGATTTGGAGCGTGACTCGATGTTGAAATGTCCTCAACCAAGGTACTATCTTCCACAGTTGTTTCTGGTATTTTCAGGTTCTCAGGTACGTCTAGGTCTTCACTTGCCATAATTTCTGGCAGATCTGGTTAACTCTGTCTCTGGCCAACTTGTTCTAGCTGCTTAAAGTTGGTGAGGGTATCTTCTCCACACAACGTTGTCCTGAGTTTGAACGGTGTAGGAGATCAGTTGAGTCTGTGCCAAGACGATGGCAGGTACCCATTTCCCACTGGTGCTGTAGTTCCTTGCCAATACTTTTTGACCTTTATGAAAAACATGGGGCCGGATCCTTCTTCCCGCCAGACCCGTTTTCTGCCATGGCACACCCTCCCAGGCTGCGGGATCCTCCTTCCCGGCAGACCCGTTTTCTGCCATGGCACACCCTCCCTGGCTGTGGGATCCTCCTTCCTGGCAGGCGGCCAATGGGGTTTTCCATTGTGGCCACCCCCATGCCGTTGGGAAATCCGTGAATGCTGTTTTTTCAGGGTTTTCACTTCAGAGGCTTCGAACCTTCATTCTCACTACTGAACGTGGTACATGTGAGGAATACCTTAGCAGGAGAAAGATGGAGCTGGCGTTCTGCGGGTGTTGGAGTTCTCTGACTTTGCTCAAGCTCCATTTTCAGCCTTGCCACAGTCTATCGATCAGGTTTTTTTTATTGCCCACCACTGCCCCTCCAGCCTGCCTACCAAGGCCTCCTTTAGCTGAATCTCATGGCACAGCCTCTGCGGCCGGTGCCTTCACCAGATTGTGAACCTGCATCTCTCCCCTCGAGGTTTCATCCTCGCTGCATTCACCCTCACGTTTTAGGTCTTGTTTCTGGAATGCATCTTCTAACTTCCCTGGTTTAAGCTGTTGCTCCTGAGGATTTCCAAAAGGGTTCTTGACCTTTAAGAACATATCAGATTTAGCCTTTCGAGTCGGTTTGTTAAGCAAAGTCAGGTTACAGTCATTCTTTTTCCTGTTGGTATGTTCATTAGACTTCAGATGCTGTTGTAGAGCGTGAAACAGGAAAGGAATATTGGTGTTGCAGACTGCACTCTGAACAGATCTAACTCTTCATTTAGTCATCTGGAGCAACTCCAATCCAAACAGTTTCTGTGCTGGCTCCTTTTGCCATTGTTTACGATCAACAATCTTTTAATTCTTGTTGACAGCTCTTTCCCTGAACTGAATGCTCTTTCCAATGAACTTTAGATTTTCCTTTTGGTAAGATGCTCCTCGATGGTTCGGAATTTACAAAATGAGCACATATATGTATTCCAGATATCATGGCCAAATTTTTCAGTATACTTTTGACCTTTATTTTTATCAATGTATTCATATGCATCTTCTGTAAGCACTTCATCCATTTGTTTCTCCATCCTGAATTACAATTATTCCAGTATGCTGAGCCTCTGCCGTCTTGGTCCCAACACTCCTATCCTGAGCCTTGGCCACAGCTGCTTTTAGAGCTTTTTGAGAAGCTGCTACTTTCTCTTACTTAAGGCAGTGTTTTTCAAACTTTTTTTCCCTGGAACCACTTTTACTGATCGGCCAAACTTTGCCAGGCGACTTTCGCGACCAACGGCAGCGGACTTTCGTGGCCCACGCCTCCCGAACTTTGTGACACACCATTTTCGCTTACCTTTAATGCAACAGGTGAGCCTGCTTGGTCCTCACAATCTCATTGCTTTGTCATTCAGTGTAAATATCTGGTAAGGACTTGCAGATGCTTTAAATTCTCGCTAAATTCTTTGAAAAATATCAAGAAATTTGTCCTCAAACTCATCATATTTAGTTTTCAAATGCCTTTGAAGTTCAGAAGGTTTTAAACTTTCATTGGCCAGTACTTCCCTGTATATAACACACATGCTGCAGGATTCTCTGTCAGTGGGATCCCCTGTTCCACGGCAGCACTCCCAGGCTTGTGCGTTTCCCGATGCCGTGGGGTGGCCCACAATGGGAAACTAAGGGGCCGGAAGGCTGGAGGGCAGGCCAGCCCCAGAAACCAGCTGCCTTCCAGACGGGCTCCTGGAACATCCAGCCCCAGCCACAGTGCAGGTGCGGGCAGAGAGCCAGGAACTACAAGAAGGGATGACGGCAGGCATCCAGCTCCTGCAAATGCAGGCGGAGTCCATCGATATTCAGGAGCAGGAGTGGTGTCAGTCATGCTGCCACCCAGGCCACCACAGCACGGGTGGCGCCTGCGGTGGATGCATTGGGGGCAACGGTTTCGGCTATGGATCAGAGTGTCCAAGGCTTGGGGCATTCTGTACAGGCGGGGCCCAAGATACGGCTGCCCTCTCACAGGCAGCCATGTGCCAGAGCCACCTGGACATTGCAGTGATGCTCCTCAACATGGCCCAGTCACAGAAGCCCATGCCTGGCAACGTCGGTGGCATTGCCCAGGCACTGGCCAGCTTGGCGCAGACACTGGGCGTGATTCTCCGCTCCCCACGCCGGGTGGGAGAATCGCAGGAGGGCCGGGCGACTCACAACATGCCCCCCTGGCTCCCCCCGTGATTCTCCCACCCCCCGCTCGGACGAATCGCCGCTCAGGGTTTTTCACGGCGACCGGCGATTCTCCGACCCGGATGGGCCGAGCGGCCTGCCGTTTGCGACCGGTTCACGACGGCGGCAACCACACCTGGTCGTTGCCGTCGTGAACATTGGCGCCAAAGTGCCGTTTGAAGCTTGTTGGGGGTGGCGAGGGGAGTGAGCACCACGGCCGTACTCGGGAGGGGACTGGCCCGCAATCGGTGCCCACCGATCATCGGACCGGCATCTCAAAGCAACGCACTCTTTCCCCTCCATCGCCCCGCAAGATCAAGCCGCCACGACTTGCGGGGCAGCGGAGGGGAAGACAGCAACCGCGCATGCGCGGGTTTGAGCCGTCAGCCGTCGTGACGTCAGCCGCGCATGCGCGGGTTGGAACCGGCCAACCTGAGCATGTGGGCTGACGTCACATAGGCGCCGCCGTCGCGTCATTCTCGGCGCGCCGCCTTGACGCTAGCGTCAAGGCCCGGCGGCCGAGAATAACAGAGGGCCACTCCTAGCCCCCCGTGTGGGGGTGAATAAGGTGAGAGGAGCTGCCTCCGAGGCCGTCGTGAAACTCGGCCGAGTTCACGACGGCCTTCCCGATTTTTCGCGGGAGCGGAGAATTCCGCCCACTGGGTGGGGTGGCTCAGTCGCAGAGGTAGGTGGCCCACACCCAGAAAGAGGTGGCCCAGTAACTGACTGATGGGGGCACAGTCACAGTGTGATATGGTGCAGTCCCAGAAAGAGATGGTCCACTCCCCGCGCTCCATGGCCGCAAGGGTGCAGACCCTGTCGTCGAGTCCAGAGTGGGCCTCCAGGACTGGCAGCGTCAGGTGGCGGGGAGGCAAGAGATGGCTCCCCCTGCATCCCCGTCCAATGGAGTAGCCCGGGGGTCATCGGGCACCCCGAAGCAGGAGGACGTGATGGGGCCCGTGCCGGTGACTCCCACAGGGGCAGCACTTCGGACTCCCCCCGACCCCCCACACCCCCCTCCTGTCCCTGGTGCATCCACCGGGCACAGAGGTGAATGATGCACAGCTGATGGTCACAGACCAGCTGGATGTTCATCGAGTGGTACCCCTTTTGGTTAGTGTACAGCGGCCTGTTATCTGCAGGTCCCCGGAAGGCGACATGCACCCATCTATTGCCCCCTCTATCTGGGGCATCCCTGCGATGGCAGCGAACGCCGCTACCCGGGCATCCTGATGGGTTCAGTCCACATGGAACTGGATGTACTGAGGAACCTGGACACATAGGATGTCCGTGATGATGCTGATGCACCTGTGTGCTGAGGTCTGTGAGATCCCACACATGCCCCCACTCAGCGACTGGAAGGATCCTGTCGCATAGACGTTCAGGGCACTGTCACCTTGATGGTCACCGGGAGCGGGTATCCTCCCCCATGCCCCTGCAGTGCCAGATGTGTCTCACTGCCTCTCTGCTCAGGCGACGTCTCCGACAGTATGTCCGTTCCTGCAGGTCTTCGAATATCAGGCAGTGCCGGTACACACCAGGCCACACAGGCGCCTCCTTGGCACCTCCTCCTCCTCCTCTTGGGCAGCTGGCCCTCCAGCCTGTGCAGCTGCCACCTGCCCCCCTGCAGCCCGGTCCTCTGCTGTTCCCTGCGCTGCTGCCCGCTCCGCCACTGCAGCTGCCCTCTCCGAGCAGCTCCCGCTCTTGCAGCTGCAGGGCATCTCGCAGAGCTGCGATCATCGCCACGGCAGGCAGCATTGCTGGTTGAATGCCAAACGCCATTTTCTGCAGGGGAGAGAGGCCAACATTTTAGCACGGTGCATACGTCCGTGCCTAGTCAGGTTCCATGGGCTATATGATGGCCCCGGTTGGCAGTGCGGGCTCCGCCTATGCGTGTCCCTCGCCCACCCCCGCACCCTTGCCCCATCAGTATCTGGCACCGTGGGGACTCCTGGTCCTGGCACCCGTCCCAGCTACCAGAGGTACCGTTGGATGGCACTGCCCTCACTGGAGACTGCCGTGGGTGTTGCCCTGGGTGATCACCCGGTGGTTGGCAGCCGGTTGGGCGGGGAATTTTGGGTCGGGGGGCGCGTTGTGGCAGGGGGGGTGGGATTTGGGAGTCGGCACACCCATGTGGCCGGTGTCACTGTGTAGAACCAAGGGCCGATGTGGGTGGTCAGTGCGTGCATAGCAAATGGCCGTCTTAATGGCAGTCCATGCCCGGGCACCCCCCAGTCCTGTGGGGGGACACCTCGGCTCCTTGGCTTGTCCTCCCCCTCCCATCGCCATGGCAGCCCCCCCCCACCCCCCCCCCCCCCCCCCCGCCACAGCCAGCACGGCCGATGTCGGAGCCGGCAGCCCGCAGTCACTCCACACCATTTTCTACCTCCTCTCTCTTGCTCAGCAGCCACAATGCCAGGTTCACGACTTTTGAGAGCACAAGTGAACCATGCTGTCGGGAACTAAGCCCATTGGAGGCGATAAATCCCGCCTACCGTACTTTTACCACGCGTGGCAAGCGATGCATTTATGCCATTTTCAGTGTGTCGGAGCATCCCGATTTGACATCAAACCGGCACCTAACGCAATTTTGCTATTGGAATCTATTCTCCAATCGCGTTTCACGATTTTGGCGTCGGAAAGCGGAGAATCCTGCCCTATGTCTCTACAGACTGCAAAAGCACATTAACTCCCCAGGGACCTCCCCAGTCAATCCACTGTACACATTCCTGTGTCAATATCACTTGCTGGCTGCTAAAACCACCCAGGCTCTGCAAACAGAATTCTTTTTTCAAAAAACATGACAACTGCAATCAAACACACACTGACCCCAAGCTTTTCACTCTTAACATGTCCCAATATTTAGAAGTCAATATTCCTAAAATCTTCCAATCGTCACAATTGACTTGCCATTACCTCTTTGCTTTTATACTCCAATCCCTATCTATAAAAACTGAGCCCCCAAATCCTACTTTTTTTGCAACTTTGTCAACTTTGCTCTCACTTGTAAAAGATGTGTATGTGTCGGCTGCGTTGTTTGAATTTCCCAAAGGAATGAATTGGTGACTTTTGTGAGTCCAGATCTAATCTGAGGCGAGCGGCGTTGCCAAGGTATCAATTCCTTACATCGAGTGTGCCCAGGACAATTTGTATGGAATACCAATTATGAGAAAAAAGGCAGGCATTACTGGCAGATTTCGCATCTGAATTTCAGATCAGCAGGACATTCCAAAAAGAGGAACCAAGCAAAGGTTTAAGATCCAACACAGAGGACTTATGGCTGATAACTATTTTCATGAGCATATATTTGACTTCAGGATGTGACTATTTAAACCATTTGGAGTACATAATAATAATAATAATCTGTATTGTCACAAGTCGGCTTGGATTAACACTGCAATGAAGTTACTGTGAAAAGCCCCTAGTCGCCACATTCCAGCGCCTGATCGGATACACAGAGGGAGAATTCAGAATGTCCAAATTACCTAACAGCTCGTCTTTCGGGACTTGTGGGAGGAAACCGGAGCACCCGGAGGAAACCCACGCAGACACGGGGAGTACGTGCAGACTCCACGCAGACGGTGACCAAGCCGGGAATTGAACCTGTGACGCTGGCACTGTGAAACCATAGTGCTAACTACTGTGCTACCGTGCTGCCCATACTTGAACATTGGGTGGATGAAGACAGGCCAAAATTGCAGCTAAACATCATCGCGGCAAATATATATATTTTAAATGGATAGTCATGGGGGAAATAAAGATTTTCGAGAAGAATAAAATCTCCCCATTTTTGTTTTTCTTTTCAAGTCTAAATTAATATCAGGACATATAATTGATTAACTCTCCCCTTTGACCATGTCTCACGCAATATTTAATGACGGTTCTTTCTTTTATTATTTTAGCTGGAACATTTTCTCAAAGGATGGACCCAACAACAGCTTGTGTGCCTTGGCAGAGCCCACCTCCCATACCGAGCCGACAGAACATGCCTCGTAGCATCGATCTGGAGCAAAGTGTCATCTACTCGGTGAGTGCAATTAGTTTTTCAGTTGTAGTCTCTGGGAGATTGACAGTGCCACTGACACGGTGGCTGTGTTTGTGCAGATCAGCATACAATAGCTGACAGGTCTTACCAGTGAAACCTTCTCCCACATCTCTTCGGCAGGTAAATCCCTCAAATCTACTGACTGGCGGACGGTATTTTCATAAATTGACACTGGTGAAGAGTCCCGTAGTATGCAGCTAATAAATCTCATTAAGCAAGTCATTCACACTCTGTTATCCTGGCGTTACATATTATAATGAGTCATTGTGATGAAGTACAAAAACACTTCTTAATGAGCAGGATCAATTTTATGTTACAGTGGGCTTTGATCAAAGAACCAAAATCACTGATGGAGTCACATACCATGTCTGATCAGTGATCTTTTAATATAAAACACATTTTGGATGAAAGCAACTATGGATCAAATAACCTTCTTCGCAGAGTTGCCAATGTGTAATTGAGACTTAAGTCAGTATTCTAATAAGTCTGATTATAACTGGCAAGTTTTATAAATCAGTCTCTACAGAATAATTAAAGGCACAGCAATCGTGCTATGGGTAACAGTTTGAGATGATTACTTGATTAGGCAATGCGAAACAAACAGGCCCAAGTTATATTACCGTCTCTACACTGTTCTCTGGTCATTAAAATCAAAGCAAAGTCAGTTAATGTTTTCATATTAGCAAAGAGCCTATAGAATTGTTTCACGAATAACCAGGGAGTATTTTAAACATCCCATTGCACAAATACTTCAGTCAGTGGGAAGGGGAAAGTGATGTGACAATACTAAAAGCATTTACAGTTCTTGTTAGGGTGGAATCTAGTTGACGCCAATTGAGTGATGTTGCACAATTAGCATTGATGGTTAAGGTATTTTTGCTGCACTGCTTTTTTTAAAAGAAACGGAATTGATAATTTATCATATTATAATGTTTGAGATGAGCACACTAAACATAAACAGCTGTCTAGTGATTAGTACCATTGGGCAAGAGACTTTAATCAGCTAAGTTGAAAGATGAGTAATCATTGTGATCGCCTAGGAATCTCTCAAAAGCACAAATGTTTCCTAAACCAATTAGAAATTCCAATTAAAGTAATAATCAAACTATAGCATAATGTATCAGTTGAAAAGTTAACTGGTCACAAGAATAATTAAAATAATACTCCAGTTTTGAACTTGGAAGATGATAACACAGACTTGGTGAACTAAGGACAATAGTTTTCTACTATAGTCCTGAGTTGCGTTGAGTCCTTTAACACAGAACATAGAACAGTACAGCACAGAACAGGCCCTTCGGCCCTCGATGTTGTGCCGAGCAATGATCACCCTACTTAAACCCACGGAACCCCTATACCCGTAACCCAACAATCCCCCCATTAACCTTACACTACGGGCAATTTAGCATGGCCAATCCACCTAACCCGCACATCTTTGGACTGTGGGAGGAAACCGGAGCACCCGGGGGAAACCCACGCACACACGGGGAGGACGTGCAGACTCCACACAGACAGTGACCCAGCCGGGAATCGAACCTGGGACCCTGGAGCTGTGAAGCATTGATGCTAACCACCATGCTACCGTGAGGCCCCTTTACTTGGCATTATTGCAATGCAGCTCCTTAATGGCATTAAAAATAAATTTAGCTCTGCTATTTCCCATGTAGTTTAATATATTATATACATATTTAAGACCACCTTTTAAAACTCCTACTTTTCAAGTCTCATCAGTGTCTCATTATATAGGCCTGTTTAATGTACAGAATAATGCCTGTCAAATAATGGCAGCTTTTTAATGAATCTTTTCAGGATTTAATTGAAGTAACTATTTTGGTAATGCTAAATTCTGGCTCAATCAGCAATTTTTCCCGTATCACTACATGAGACCAAAAAACTCGAAATAGAAAAATCACGTTGTTTTTTTCGAATGTGCCTAAATTACTTAAAAGAATATTGTACCTGATTACATAAAAATGCTTTTTATGAGGGTATAATACTTACTGTAATATTGAACTTAAATTACTCATATTTTAAAGGACCTCTATACCCTGGATGAGCATAATATCAGAAAGTCAGTAAAAGGAAAAGCGTTTGGGACACGCATCCAGATAAAAGAAGTTCCAATACCACAATTGTACCAGAAAGCACTACACAAAGTTCCGAGCAGCCCAGTTGCCAAGGGAATGAGGGCTGTGGTGGTTTCCTCTGCTAGATGGGATGTGAGTACAGTAACAAACAGTTTCACTTATAATGTGACATATAATAGCTGATGATCAAGGGGGCAGGTTTAGCTCAGTTGGCCGGACAGCTAGTTCATGATGAAGAGCGAGGCCAACAGTGAGGATTCATATCCCGTACCTACTGAGGCTATTCACAAAGGACCTTCAAGCGGCTATTGGATAGGTACATGGATTACGGTAGAATGATG
The DNA here is from genome assembly GCF_902713615.1 of Scyliorhinus canicula. NCBI lineage: Eukaryota > Metazoa > Chordata > Chondrichthyes > Carcharhiniformes > Scyliorhinidae > Scyliorhinus > Scyliorhinus canicula. The sequence goes on along the minus strand of NC_052154.1, from coordinate 48,970,134 downwards.
GGGTGTAGATTAATTTCTTCATTATCTAGGACAAAAGTTCGGCACAACATCGTGGGCCGAAGGGTCTGTTCTGTGCTGTATTTTCTATGTTCTATGTCCACCTTATCAGCTTTACCCCTCATCTGAGGTGTGGTGATCCTCAGGTTAAATCACCACCAGTCAGCTCTCCCCCTCAAAAGGGAAAGCAGCCTATGGTCATGTGGGACTATGGTGACTTTACTTTATCTGATGATCAGTTGCTGTGCCAAGTGCACATTTTGCAGATTATTAAAGTTTGCAAATCTAAAGTACAAATTTGTGCTCTTCCTGGAATTATTTCAGATGCATTGCTGGGGAGAGGAATGTTCAGATATATAAGTGAGAGCTATTTGAAATGGGAAAAGAGCAGTAAGCTCAGCCTCACCGAGAAAAACTCAAACATATATATAAAATATTTATAATTGTCGCAAGTAGGCTTACATTAACACTGCAATGAAGTTACTGTGAAAAGCCCATTTGAGGTGATATAGAATATCAGGTACAAGAAAAGAAGTTTAGACATAGTGATTGAGAACTGCAGATACACAGAGCACTGCGGCACAGTGGTTAGCACATCTGCTTCACAGAGCCAGAGACCCAAGTTCAATTCTGGTCTTGGGTCACTGCCTGTGTGGAGTTTGCACCTTCTCCCCGTGTCTGCATGGGGTTCCTCCGGGTGCTTCAGTTTCCTCCCACAGCCCAAAGATGAAATGAAAATCGCAAGTAGGCTTCAAATGAAGTTACTGTGAAAAGCCTTCAGTTGCCACATTCCGGCGCCTGTTCGGGGAGGCTGGTACGGGAATGGTACGGATGTGCAGGTTAGGTGGATTGGCTATGCTAAATTGTTCCTTAATATCCAGGGATGTGAAGTTAGTGTGGTTACAGGGTTAGGCCGGGAGAGTGGGACTAAGTAGGATGCTCTTTCAGATAGTCGGTGCAGACTCGATGGGCCGAAGGCTTCCTTCTGCACTGTAGCAATTCCATGATTGATCTATTCTAAGAAATAAATCCCTGTTACACGGGTTTCCCAGTAGCGGGGGCTTGATTCAATGGGAAATCCCATTTACAGCAACGGGACCAGAGGATCACACGGTCGGCCAGCTCTTGCTGCAGAGAAACATACCACAGAGGGTGTGGAAAATGCCCCAAAGTGTCATTTTCAGTGAGAAAATCGGTGCGATTACCTCCGGACCTGGCAGTGCGATCCAGATATTCAGGCACTTTGAAAGTTTATTTTTCTCCACGTTAAAAACTCCCCACCTGAAGCATTAAGTGTCTGATTCACCCACCCCAGGGGTCATCGGAGCACTTCAACGAAAGAGCTCTTGCATTTAAATGCAAGTACTCCAGTACTAGTATTCCACAGTACTAGATTCAATTCAAGCCAGGGAGATGGCAGCAAGGAGACCAGCTCTTAGATTTACAGATATGTCTACGGAGGGAGCCCTCGACCATTTGCTGGATGCCGTGGAGGAGATGCGGGCTGTAATATGCCCTTGGGCCAGCAGGGGACCCTCCAGCAAGGCCACAAATCCCATCTGGGTGACGGTGGCAGCACTGATTGTGCCAGCAGCCTGACCAAGAGGGCGGGTGTGCAATGTGTTCCGATGTCCTCGTCTAGTGCGCAGTCAATTCCATTCCAGCCCCTCAGCCCTGAGTCCCAACGTAAGCGAATTTACTAATAGTTTGTGTTTTTCTTGAGGTCTTTGACCCCCGACTGCTCCGATGACTTACAGGCACCAGATTTGTAAGTAAAACATTAAAACTATTGATTTACAACAAGAGAAGAGATAAACATGTGAAGGTATTTAATAGAACAACGGTGCTAATCTAATTTCGCTAACACTGTCCCACCCGCCACACAGACTCACACAAAACAGACACACGGTGAGGGGGGGTGGGTGGGGGTAGGTAAGGTTCACAATAACAGGGATTAAACTGGGGATGAGAGATGCGTATCTTCGCTGCTGAGTTTGTGGTCTTTGTAGGCGATGATCTTCGAACGCGAGGTATCGCAAACCATTGGTTGGTTTCAATCTCCTCGTATCTGCCTCCAATTTGACCCAACAGGCTGCGGGAATTACTCTGGAGAGTCACCTTCACCTGTGCAGGTCTCCATCAGATTGACTCTCAGTCTCACTCGTCAAACTGAAGTTCTCACCATGAGAATTTTCATGAGAGTTTTCCATCCACTATGCCTCTGGAATGTTTTTCTGCTCTTTCTGCAGATCAAGATTAACTGTAGTGAAGTGAAAGTAAAAGGCTCTTTCTTCCAGGCCTATAGAGATCTCAAGGGTGAGCTATCAGCCCTGAGCTTTCCCCATCCTTCCAAACAAAGGTTAGGCTTTCACAGACCTGGCTGGAGACTGCATGCAGCCTTTCGAGCAGAGGTTACACTTCACAGGCCTGTCTAGATAGTGAGAGTATTTTAAACCTGCTTCTGGTTCCTCTCGATATCTAAACAGAACGGAAATTTAGCTTTACCAAATAGACCCTGCCTGTGTTTTCAGAACATTCCTGAACCAGGCCCCCAATCAGAATTGAGAGCCTGGCAAAGAACCGTATTTCAATGGAGCTGATAGACTGCTAGCCAAGTCCATCAAAATGACATCACGGGACCCTGCCACCTAGCACACTGGATCGAGGGGTGTGCATATGCCAGTTCATATTGCAGCTTATAGGGGCGGGTTCAAAAATTGGGGGTGGGATTCTCTGTTGGCTGATGCTGAAATTGCGAAACGCAATTGGGCGGAGAATAGGTTCCAACGCTAAAATCGCGATGGCCGCCGATTTGACTAAACTGCTATTCTCTGTCACCTCCACGGCGGCTTCAATGCAGTCCGGAACGCATGGACAGTAAATACCGATTGCATGTAATTAGCGGTCTAACCCGGTATTCTCCAGAGCCTCCGCAATGCTCTACCTCCAATGGGCAGAGTACCTGTGGCATGGTTCACCTTGTGCTTTTAAAAATCGTGAATCCAGCATCATGGCTGCAGAGGGAGAGAGAGGGGGTACTAAAAGTGGCAACATCGCCATAGTTTGCTGACAATTGTGCCACTGGCCGGGGGCATCTGCCAGGGCCGGGGGGAATAACGGGAGGTGGTCAGGGTGTGGGCCGTGGGGTCGGGGTGGATGGCCACAGAACGCCATTGCCGCAGCTGGCAAGGCAGCCATACAGCTGTGAACATGGGTCAAATAGGTGTCACCCCAGGCCACCCCCCCCCCCCCCCCCCCCCGGTGCCCTCTGGCTCCAGCCGACCCATCAGCTGGATGGGGCTCGCTCCAGCACAAGTGGTGCCATCTTGTTGGCCGGATTGAGTATATGTGGGGATTGTAATATATGGCTGCAGCTTGTCAGCGTCCTGAGTGTCAATCACAGACCCGGTAAATCACACTCCGTTTTTAATTGGAATCGATTGTGTTCCACGTGGTGCCGGTGCTCGTCGTCCCACAGTTGCTGAATTGATCTAGGTTCAGTGCCAATTTTGCTGTCTTGAAAATCTACAAGTTCTGCTTTGACGTCTACACTCAGTCTCAGAAACTGAGAATCCCGCAGTTTAAAAGGAGCCAGCAACATAGGAATTAAAAAGGAAACCAGGATCAGACAAGGATTTGAAAGAGGCTCCTTACAAATGTAGGAAAAAGATGAATGACCTACTATGATCAGCAAGGGTAAGCGCTTTCAATCTCCTCTTGGCACTCAACCCTTCTAACACCTCCCCGGAATGTTACCTGAAACCTGCCACCTCGCAGATCTCCAGCACCCGACCTCCCAGCAGCATCCTCAAACCACCCCCCCCCCCCAACCCCCCAGCATGCTTCATTAGATATTCCCCCTGCTTGGGCACAGTGCCCGCACATGCCAGTTGTTATTGACCTCTGGCCCGCCAGGCATCCCGCTCACATGCCTATTTGAGTTCCTGCAGGAAAAGACCGCCACAACCACGAAGAGGTGGGATGCCCAAGCTAAGGATCCTGACTCTGTACAAGGAGAGGGCCATTGAGCTCATAATGGAGGAGCTGGAGCAGCCATGAGCTGAGAGCGAGGTGGGCCTGAAAGAGAAAAGTGAGGAGCCACTGCACCTTCATCCAGATGGCCAGTCTCAAGTTTATTCTTTGCAGTCCAAACCCTTGACCAAGCCATGGACTAAAACCATGTGCCTTGCCTTGCAGGAATATGAGCTGAAGAGCCTGACCTGTCTACCAGCAGTGTTCCACCACCCACCCTCAACACCACGTCGGAGCAGGAAACAGATGAGATGTCACAGCTGTCACCCACACCATCCACCGTCACAAAAACATCTGCTCATTACTGGCTATTTAGAGATTTGAGTTTGGTGAATCTGGAATGGGGCCACAGGGCAGAAAGCCTTGTATCTAATATTGTCACAGTTATGAAACTAGTGAGAATAGAATGGTTAAAATACTAAACTTTCTATGTGGAGCCATGATTCAATTAAGAGACGAGGGAAACCAGCACATTATTGCACTAAAGGAAGCTAGGGATATCAAACCATTTATTCCAGTGATGAATGAATAATTGAGAAGGGCATAGTGTTGCATTGCATCTTTAGACAGAACCGAGCACACCACCTCAACATTATGAGCTAACTAAGGGGGTTATATATATTTTTTAATATACATTTTATTGAATTATCAAATGCAAAGAGTATTATACATATAGACAAAGATATATACATAATATAAATTTCATTAACGCAAGAAACAGCCAATTAAAAGTAGGAAGGCAATTAATGAGTGTAATGGAATAAGGAAAACCTATTACTGAACTAACCCCCACTAACTCAACCGCCCGAAACCTCTAATGCGTCCAGGTTCTTGAAGAAAGAAATGAACGGTCACCACGTCTGGTAGAACCTCCCCACTGAGCCTCTGATGGTTTACTTGACCTTATCCAGGTGCAAGACAGATATCATGGCTGGGATTCTCCGCCGGCGGGATTCTCCGTTATGCGGACTCCAGAGGTTTCCCGATGGCGTGGGGCTGCACCACAATGGGAAACCCCATTGACCAGCTGGCGTAACGGAGAATCCTGGCGGCGGGTCGGGGCATAAATGTGGCGTGGCGGGGCGGAGAATCCCGGCCAATATCTTCCACCCATGCAGATGCCTTGGGTGGTGAGGGTGGTTTCCAGTTGAGTAATTTTCACCCCCTGGCTATTAAGGAAGCGAAGGCAAGAACATCAGCCTTCACTTCCGAGTAGAAAGATGGGGGCCCAAAACCCCAGATATTGCAGCAGGCAAGGTTCTAGGGTATCTGAAAAATCTTGAATATTGCATCGAAAATGGAAACGCAGTAACCAGCAAGCTTAGAACAAGACCAAAACGCATGCGTGTGGTTAGCCGGTGTAAGTGAACATCGGTCAAACTTGTTCTTCACATATTGAAAGAATCCACTCGTCCGAATGGCCAGGCGGTCAGCTGGGCAGAGAGGACGCTTGCCACTGCCATTTTGTCCCCTGCCGATTCCAGGGAAGCTCTGAATCTGAGGAGCACACTCAGCTCCAAACTTTCCTATCCTTGTTGTTTTTAGTAAGAAGTCTTACAACACCAGGTTAAAGTCCAACAGGTTTGTTTCGAATCACTAGCTTTTGGAGCGCAGCTCCTCCTTCAGGTGAATTTGGTTGTTTTTAGGCATTATTCCTTGTTGTACTGTCTACCGACGATTTCAGAACAAAATTGTGGTTAGCACTGCCGTTTCGCCGTTATATCGAATAGGTTTGAGTCAGAGCGTCTCCCGGTGCATTCTCTCCATTTGCATCCACCAATGGAAGCGTGTGTTATATAAATTAAGGACAAGAATTAATGACTGAAAGAGCAGCACTGCAGTCTCAAGGCTCTGAGGTCCCAGATTCGATCCCAGCCCTGGGTCACTGTCCGTGTGGAGTTTGCACATTCTCCCCGTGTCTGCGTGGGTTTCGCCCCCACAACCCAAAGATGTGCAGAGTAGGTGGATTGGCCACGCTAAATTGCCCCTTAATTGGAAAAAATGAATTGGGTAATCTAAATTTATTAAAAGAAAAGAATTCATGACTGATTTGGCCAAAGTGCCTCAAGGATCTTCGTATTTGTTGGCTCCTCGAAAAATCATCTTTCTTTTTCCACTGAGCTGCTGCCACTATAATAGGATGAAAACCCCAGTAAAGCAGATTTAGACAACACCCAGGAAATTCTCCAGGCCAGAATATTTATTGCCAGGAACATTTAAAACTAGTTAACTGTCCCTAAAAGCAACCAAAGCATGGTGAAATATGCGACATAAGATTATTAAGTGATCAAAAATAAACTTTATCCAGAGCGGCTTATTAGAGTAAGATTTATTTTTTTCTGCCTTTTTGTGGACAAGGAGAGCACAGTCAGTGGATCCTCTCCCAAAACCAAAAGTCCTTTTCAATAAGACTGACATGTTAAATTGAGGCTGTGCGTGATGGTTGCTCCATTCCAATTGTTTACTTCCAGTTCACTCACTGTGTGCCTGCTTTCTACCACTGTCTATGGGCTTTGTGCTGCCTCTGGCCTCGTGAGATCCAAGTTATACTACGCCAACAATATACCAATGAACAATTATACTCTAACTGAGACATGTTTCTGCATCCTCATTCTTATAGCTATATTTGATGAGTGTGACTATTTCACAAATGTTACCATTTGAAATAAATACCCTTTATGTGGACCGTTAGAGTATACAGAATGAAGTACAAATGGTGTACTAAGTGTTGTGGGAACTAGGTTGATGTGCAAGGCAGGGAGTTTTTCTGCTTGTGTTTAACTGTGTTTGAGAATTAGACTTTAGGGTTTCGCATTAGAGATTTGAAGGACGGTTTGAGTTAAACATGGCTTTGGATCTCGAGGCCGGGGTTGATGTGCAAAACGTTTCTTCCACTTAAAATATCAACTGACGCCACCATATTGAGCAAGTCCCAGGCAAGGAAGATGTCTGTCAGCCAGCTAATGGCAGCTTTATGTATTTGCAGTCCATGATTATAATCTGGTGGGTGAATGAGGCAGCAAAGTTCTGGATGTTTTGGATTGTAATTGGCGTGTATTTTAATTCTCTGAATTTGGGGTCAAGCATTGTGGAGTGAATGCTGGGAAGGAACAAATCGCTGCAGTGAAATTTTGTTTTTAATTTCTGCTTGGAGTTATCACATCACTAAGTAATGAAATAATCCCTAATGCCCACATAATAATGATAAGGCAATCAGTCTCAGCTATCTCCTGTGGAGATTATTTTAATATTTCAAATAATGTGCATTTCCAGCCATATATGAGGACAGATCCTGCTGTAATTTCACAGCTTCCTCAAGTGTTTGTTGTTACTGATCTGACACTGTGATATTATTTCATTTGCAACGTGCTGGTAGAGGCAGGTAATACAACTGATTCATATTAGTGACCACAATTCTTTAAGAGGACTATTATAATATGCAGCAGTAAATTCCCAATGGATTTAAATCACAATCCATGGAAGTTGTTTAATGTTTTCATAAAACTTTGGTGAAAGGAAAATTGAAACAATTACCATTTGAGTCTTGGCTCAGTCTAAGTATCTTCGGAATTAACTGGTATTCTATGGGCCTCTACATTTCTCTTGTTCTGCTTTGTAACATTGACACCACTTTACTTTTACAGAGGTTATGCAGCAGTCGAAATGTCTGCTCAGAAAGCTGAAAAGGTCTTTGAGTTTTCAAGATGAATTAATGAGGAAAATCATTTTCACCCAGCAATCCCTCCAATTATCACGTTTTAACTACTTATGGTAGAGTTTAAATTCAAGTAGTATCAATTATTTGGAGTTAATGATTGAGAGACTTAATATTTAATAATTATCAAAATAATTGGATCTGGCTTGTAAAGGGGGATGTTGAGGTGGAGAAGTGGATTCCTGTGCATGTGGTCTGTGTCTGATGCCACAGCCATCAATGGTAGCCCATGGAGAGTGTATGGATGGGGTGCCAATGAAGCAGACTGCTTTGACCGAGATGGTATCCAGCTTCTTGAGTGTTGTTGGAGCTGCACTCATCCAAAAAACTGGAGAGCATTCCATCACACTCCTGCCTCGTGCCTTGTAGATTGTGGACAGGCTCAGGGGAGTAAGGAGGCAAGTTATTCAGCACATGATTCTTAGCTTCTGACCTGCTCTTGTAGTCACAATTTTTATATGACTGATCCAATTAAGTTTCTGGTAAATGGTAACCCCCAGAATGTTGATAGTGGGAGATTCAGTGATAATAATGTCATTGCATATCAAGAGGCAATGGTTAGATTCTCTCTTGTTGGAATTTAGATAATGAAGCTGGGCAATTGGCCGAAGTATCAGTGGAGAACATTTTGCAGACAGCGATCATGACTCCATTAGATTCAAGATTGTTGGGGAAAAGAACAAGAATGGGCCTGAAATCAAAGTTCTAAACGGGGGAAGGCCAATTTTAATAAGATCAGATGTGATTTGGCCAGAGTGGACTGGGAGCAGATATTTTTAGGTAAATCTGTGACAGACTGTGGGATGCATTCAAGAAGGAAATAGTGAGAGTGCAGGACCAACATGTTCCAATCAAGAAAAAGGGGAAGAGTAGGGTTCATTAAGGACCACAGTGGCATTTTGTGTGCGGAGCAGGAGGATGTCGGCAGGGTTCGAAATTAATGCTTTGTGTCAGTGTTCATCAGTGAGTGGGACGAAGGGCGATGTGGATATAGAAATCAGGATGAAGGACTGTGATAAAATTAAAGGAATTAACATCGACAGAGAGCAAGTTCTGAGTGGTCAGGCAGGCTTAAAAGTAGATAGGGCTGCAGGGCTGGAGGAAATGTATGCCAGGCTGTTAGTGAGACAAGGGAGGAAATAACATGGGTGTTGGCAATCATTTTCAATTCCTCTCTTGCCACAAGAGAGAAGAGTAGGATTTTAAAATCTGTTTTTCTAATTTGCTGCGGTAAGATCTAAGATTGTATTTTGAATAGATGAAGGGAGAGAACACCATCCTAAAAGCTTTTGTGCCTTTCTTCCGCCTCTGTTCTTGGGTGCCAGAGTTGGGTCATGAGCAGTCTTTTCAGGGGACTGCTTTTGTCACCCAGGAGCCATCCATCCAAACGAGCAGGAGCAACAAACAGCTTTTCCACCTGTAAGTGTCGCAGGTATAAAGAATATATGTGTGTTTGGATGTGTATGTGTGTGTGTGTGTATGTGTGTGTGTGCACGCACGTTTCTCAAAAGGGCTACATGCCAAATCAGGCATTTGAAGTGGAGGTGCCCAGTTAAGATGGGTTACAAGTAAACATAACATGAACCGAAATTTGCGTTAGGAGATAAATGAGGATCTGGACTTTTAGCTGTTGAATTGCAGAGAGAACTAAAAGGAGACTTACAACTAGTAAAGAGTATTAATGAATAAAGCGAAGTTATTCAGTTTATTTTACCCAAACGTAGTGGCCATTAGGAAAACGTGAAACGTTTTTATATTCTGGGAAAGGTAACTTCCAAAGAAGGTTAAGGACAATGGATTTAAAAATGAAAGAGAGAAAAATGAAGGAAAGAATGAAATCTCTGCTAGAGGGGTGGCCATCTAAGAACCTGCAGTGTGTTCTGCTGAGAGACAGCTATGAAAGACACAACGTGAGCTGTCTCCAGAAATACCAGAGAAGTGTCTGTTTGTTTCAGAAAGCTGGGTTTTGTTTAAAGCCATGGATTATCATTGCTGACTGAAAGTGAAAAATAAGCCCTGTGAAATGCCTCCCCTGCATCAACAGTGGGTCGGTGTGTTGCGGTTATGTTATTGCAATTTCCAAGTATCTATAGGGACTGTTGTCGAAAAGGCAATTTACTTGTGAGTCTTACTAAGTAGAAATCATTGGGGGAAATATTTGTAAGAATACTTTTAACTGTGTAAATGTAATCTTGAGTGTTCACATTTTCTTTTCTTTTGTTCGTAAATGTTTTAATTTAATATTTAAAATCTCCCAAAATTGTTATTGCAGTACCAATACCTTCTCATAATAAAATATAAATTGTAAATCGTTGTAATAGCTTTTTCAAGTCTCCCCTTGGGATTTAGTCAGCCCGCCAGTTACCATCTGCCTTCATATCAATTATGCGCAATTCCCCACTTTCCCGATGGTGCCACCCCCTCCCCTCGCCAAGGGAGTTGGTGGCCACTGATGCCACTCCATGGGACTGGTCCAGGTTGGCACCTGTGCCCCCTCCTCCCATTCGGTGCCCATAGGGGTCCTTGGAATGGAGGGTCAGCTGGTTCGAGCCCCGGCTGCCCCTGCATCATCTGGCTCTGCCAGCACTGGTGGTTCCCCATGGTCTGCACCATCATGTCGATGCCCTCAGCGATGCTCCTCAGTGACTGGGACATGCTCTGAAATGCCTCGGTAATGTCCACCTGTGACTGGGACAGGCTCCACAGTGCCTTGGCCATGCCAACCTGAGAGCAGGACATGTCCCGCAGTACCTCACCAAGGTACTGGCTGACATCCCCCAGTGAGCCGGACATTTTACCGAGACCCTCAGCCATGGCCATCACCGACTGCGCAACACCTTGGGCACCTTCACTAATGGTACCAACGTCGTGCACCAGGCTTTCCAATGCGGGCGCCAACCCAGCAGTGTTGGCCTCGGTGCCACTCATTGCCGGTAATATCTCCTGCACCTGTAGCCTCTGGGACTCCTCCAATCAGCAGTGGATCTGCTGGAGTGATGCTGACCTCCCCCTCTGGATATCCCAGCTGCTCCCTATCGTATCAATCAGCTACGGGTACCTCTGTACCACAGGCTTAGCATCAAGCTGGGACCCAGCTGGGTCCTGAGATCTAGCAGCCCTCCAACTACTGTCTCACCTGGGGGTTCCTGCCTCCATCTGTAGTGCATGATCAGCAGTGTGGTGCTCACCAAATTATGTCCCAGACATAATGTCCACTAACATGAGGTGTGTGTATCTGCGCTGGTGGTGGGTGGGGATGATAGCTGTGCCCCGACTATAATGGTTGCATCCTCGGAGCTCTCCTCCGAGGTGTTCTCCTGGGAGGCTGGAGGGGGAGCCACCCAGGATGGGCCGTTGCCGTCAGCTGGAGGACCTGTGGGAGAATGGGCATGTGGTCAGTGGGAGGGATGGGATAATCAGTAAAGCAATAACAACTCACATTTGACAGGTCCACTGGGTGGGGCCAGGTGTTTCCTCACCTCTGTGGCCACTAGCCTCCTCGTGGATGACCGATCTGTCCTCGGTCACCCCAGTCACCTCCAGGGCATGCATCTCGAAGGAGCTTATGTCCAGCAACCTACCCAATCTGGGCCCTCTCCCTATGATTATAGGAGAGCTTTTCCTAAGGAGATACAGAGTGGGCATGGTTAGCCACACACGTGGTTCACAGTGGTATATACCTTTAACCCCAAGAGCTATATCTGACTCTTTCTTGAAATTACTCTCACCTACTTTTTTTGGTCGTGAATATATGCAAACTCCACAGACAGTGACCCAGTGCCGGAATCGAACCTGGGACCTCGGCGCCATGAGGCAACCATGCTAACCACTTGTGCCACCGTGCTGCCCTACTCCATTCAGTCCTAAAAGATTCACTCCTTATCCTCAAACTATGACCCCTTGTTCTGGACTCCCTCGCCATCAGGAAAATTCTTTCTGAATCTACCCTGTCTAATCCTGTTAGAATTTTCTAAGTCTCTATGCGATCCCCTCTCACTCTTCTAAACTCCAATGAATATAATCCTAACCAATTTACTGTCTCCTCATATGACAGTCCCACCATCCCAGGAATCAGCCTGCTAAACCTTCGCTGCACTCCCTCCAAAGTAAGAACATCCTTCCTCAGATAAGGACACCAATACTGCACACAATACTCCAGATGTGGCCTCACCAATGGCCTATACAATTGCAGTAAAATATCTCTATTCCTATACTCAAATCCTCTCACTATGAAGGCCTTCTTTACTGCCTGCTGTATCTTCATGCTTACTTTTAGCGACTGATGCACAAGGACACCAAGGTCTCGCTGTGTATCCACCCCTCTCAATTTACACCAATTCAAACAATAATCTGCCTTCCTATTTTTGCTACTGAAATGGATAACTTCACATTTATCCATATTATATTGCATCTGGCCTGAATATGCATACTCATTCAGCCTGTCCAAATCCCGCTGAAGCATCTCTGCATCATAGAACATAGAACAGTACAGCACAGAACAGGCCCTTCGGCCCTCGATGTTGTGCCGAGCAATGATCACCCTACTCAAACCCACGTATCCACCCTATACCCGTAACCCCCCAACCCCCCCCCCCCCCCCCAACCTTACTTTTTAGGACACTACGGGCAATTTAGCATGGCCAATCCACCTAACCCGCACATCTTTGGACTGTGGGAAGAAATGGGAGCACCCGGAGGAAACCCACGCACACACGGGGAGGACGTGCAGACTCCACACAGACAGTGACTTTAGCTTTTGATAGTAATCTGCTATATGAGACCTTGATTTTCCTTTTGTAAACCCATGCTGACTTTGTCTGATTACACCACTGCTTTCCAAATGCTGTGCTAAGAAATCTTTGATAATGGACTCCAGCAACTTCCCTACTACCGATGTTAGACTCACTGGTCTATAGTTCCCTGTTTTCTCTCTGTCTCCCTTTTTGAATAGCAGGGTTACATTCTCTACCTTCCAATCTGTAGGAACCATTCCAGAGTCCAAAGAAGTTTGGAAAATGATCACCAATGGATTTCTAGGGCATCTTCCTTAAGTAATCTGGAATGAAGATTATCAGGCCCTGAAGATTGATCCACCTTAAATCCCATTAATTTCCCCCAAACTATTTCTCTGCTAATACTAATTTCCTTCAGCTCCTTACTAAAACTTGTGTTACTGAATTCTAAACTGTTCACATCTTCAGGTCTATTGCTTTTTCATGCTAATTTGTATGCTTCTTCTCTGAATGTAATACTATCCCATATTTCCCTTGTAAACCATGGTTTGGCCACAGTTCCCTTTCTACTTTTCTACAAATGCCAGCTTCAGCTTGCTGCCCCTATCTAAATTGAAGCTCCTCCATTAGAGTTTGTGGACTCTGGCAGTCACATGAACTGATATCCATATCCGTAGTTATGGATAGGTGCAAAAAGGCCTCTTTCTTATCTTCTTATTGTGGGTTTGTGTGTGTGAGAATGAAGTTGCAACCATTCCCTGTGTTTGTATGTGTGGATAAGCTTTAACCCTAATGAGAGTTTGCTGTGAATCATTTTAAAATTGGACTTCACAAACAGAAGTTTTGGGGGAGTAGTCCACCACTTATTTCATAAATTATAACACCTCGTGGCGCAGTGGATAGCACTGGGACTGTGGTGCTGAGGACCCGGGTTCGAATCCCGACCCTGGATCACTGTCTGTGTGGAGTTTGCACGTTCTCCCCATGTCTGCGTGGGTTTCACCCCCACAAACCAAAGATGTGCAGGTTAGGTCGATTGGCGACGATAAACTGACCCTTAATTGGAAAAAAAAATAATTGGGCACTCTAAATTTATATTTTAAATAAAAGTAAAACACCTCAGGTTGCGGTCAAGTGGCATGAAAATAAAGGAGTTCAGTTTTGCCGCCCTCCTTTCTCCATAACATTGATGAAGGAAATACAAGGTCAGAAGCTCAGCTTGGGCCTGAATATAAGCAGAAAAGTTAGAGCAAATCATATTGGATACCAGTGTTCCAAATGTTGTGCAGACCAGACATTACAGTTATAACATGGTCTGATAATTTAAATAAAATTTGACTGTTTGCCCGTATTTGATGTTCCTTGTCATCACCATCATTCCAATGCAAAATAACACCAATTCTTTCTCTGCTATTCTGCAACCTTCATCAATTTTGCAGTTTTCCTTCCTCAGATTGGTCAAAAACTTAGGTGGGAAATATCAAGGAATCCATGAGCAGGATTTTCCAGTCACCGACGCTGAAATCGCGTTCGCCAGTCGGCCGAAGAATCCCCGCTTGCGCCAAAATCGGGGGCGGCACCGCTTTTGCAAAGCGCCACCCCCTCCAAAGCAGCGTACTCTAGGAGTACGTCACATGCCGTATTGACGGCCTCAGGACATTACCTGAGGCCCTCCTCCCCCCCCCAAATGCTCTGCCCCCGACCTGCCGAGTTCCCGACGGCGTGGGTCTCTCATGCTATTTTCTTGACGGGAACGCGACGTGGCGGCTGCAGACTCAGCCTAGTCCTGCCACAGTCAGGGGAGAGCTGACCCAATGGCAGGGGGGACTTTGGCAGGGGCAGGGGGCACTGCTGGGAGTGGTCCAGGGGTAGCGCACTGGCCAAAGGAGGGCACTATTTGGCAGGCCGGGTTTGCGCGTGGATGGTGCCATGTTGCACGGCACGGCAGCTGCAGGCCGCCGCCATGCGCATGAGCGACCATGGACCCGGCCATATCAGCAGCTAGAGCCGGATACTACGCTGCGTGCCTGCTAGACCCCCACCAAACAGAGGATCGGTGGCCGTTTCGCGCCAATTGTTCGGTCGTAAAGCACCACCATTCCCACGACGGTGCAAGGACATAGCCTGAAAATCGGAGAATCCAGCACCATATACTGGCCTCCATCGAGGAACACTTCTGTAAAATTCTAATAGAATTTGAAATGTCTGTAGTTCATCAGGACTCCCAACATCAAACTGATCTGAGAATGTCACAGTTACTATTCATTGTGGAGCAGCAACAAAACAGATGACATGTTTCCTGGATCAATGTTGCAACTACAACAACACTAAATACATATTGTGCATTAACTCTGCTGATTTTAATTTTGTATAAAATATTTATGTGGCTCATCGTGAATTCATATGTTGCAGGTATTTTAGAAAAAAGAATTGGATTCTTTTATTGATTTTTGTTTTTTGTTTAGTATTCCAGAAGAACATTGGATTTATATGCTGATGTACTGATAGTAATGGCCTTTCAGAATAATAAACTAGCTGAACTCTTCTGGTTACCTACTTTAATGATCTGGCTGATATACATCATTATCAAATTCACATTTGATAAATGCAAACCTGGGTTTCAACACTGCGAAAATATGATAGCTGGCATCTCTATCCTGCATCTTTCTTTTCCTGGGGTTAGTTCACACATTTTGAATTTACTTTTAGCCATGTACAACCATGGGTGGCACGGTAGCACGGTGGTTAGCACTGTTGCTTCATCGGGACCTGGGTTTGATTCCCGGTTTAGGTTACTGTCTGTGCGGAGTCTGCACTTTCCAACCATGTCTGCGTGGAATTTCTCCGGGTGCTCTGGTTTCCTCCCACAGTCCAAAAATGTGCAGGTTAGGTGGATTGGCCATGCCAGCTTTCCCTTAGTACCCAAAATGTTTAGGTGGGGTTACTGGGTTACGGGAATAGGGTGGAGATGTGGGCTTAAGTAGGGTGCTCTTTCAAAGGGCTGGTGCAGAGTCGATGGGCTGAATGGCCTCCTGCACTGTAAATTCCATGATTCTATAATCAGACCAAATAACATTTCAAAGCAAACAACCTGAAGTTGCAATGCTTTCTTCCTGTAACATTGACATACATTGGACTCAGCTCCTCGTATTATGAGGTGCTGGCATTTGAGGATTGCATATAGCAATCTGTAAATAACACCCTACAAAGCTCTTTGAAGCATTAGTGGTATTTAAAGCCAACGCCTACTACCCGTCAATTTAACAGTTTGGTTTACTTTGTTGATTGGTCCAATCATTTATGTGAGGCCTGCCTTCCTACCTTCCTTCCATTTCTCTTTGGCCGGGATTTTCCACGCCCATTTCCGTTGGGCAGATTCAGGAACGGGAGCAGAAAATCTTACAAGAAGTTCAAATTGCATTTCACACCGATGTAAATACGATTGTCCCCTCCTCCGAATTGTGTAGTAGTGCGTTTCCTGATGCTGAATATTGGGAACATGATTTCCACACATTTTCATATCATTTTCAGGCCTCTACACCTGAATCAACCCGCACCACCTCTAAGAAGGTCCATTCACATCAGTGTGAGGATGAAATGGTGTGAAACCCATCTGGTCTCCCATGGCATGTACATGGTGAGCAAACATCCCAAGGGAGCTCAGATGAGTGCATCGCTCAGGTGAAGAGGGTTATGACCGGGCATTGCCCCTTTGCACTGCCTGGGCATTGTGCCCCAATGTCTCGGCAGTGGCATGGGGAGGTGCCTGGGCAGTGCCAAGTGGGGAGGAGGTTCTTGGTGAAATATTGTGCACTGGGGTGGCCTTCAAAAATGGCACCCCAACCTTCGAGGGACTAATTGTTTGGCGAGGTGGACTCCAGAGATATGCTGTGGGATGCTGCCATTTATGTTTTCCTGCCTAGGTCCTGAATGACACGGCGGAGAAAGCGGCCATTTCTGCCGGCGTCCTTCAACGCTGCTTTTCCTGCCCGTTATTGGCCTTTAAAATGAAAATGAAATGAAAATCGCTTATTGTCACGAGTAGGCTTCAATGAAGTTACTGTGAAAAGCCCCTCGTCGCCACATTCCGGCGCCTGTTCGGGGAGGCTGGTACGGGAATTGAACCGTGCTGCTGGCCTGCTTGGTCTGCTTTAAAAGCCAGCGATTTAGCTGAGTGAGCTAAACCAGCCGTTTTCTGGGAAAATCTTGCCCTTTGTATGTTTTTTTCATTCCCATCCCGTAGAACTACTTCTTAAACGAGTTAAGGGTCTCTGCCTCCACCACCAACTCGGGCAGTGAATTCCAGACTCCCACTACCCACTGCATAAAAAAGTTCTCACTCATGTCCCCTCTACACCTTCTGCCACTTATCTTGAATCTATGTCCCTTGGTTCTAGAATTCTCCGCCAAGAGAAACAATTTCATCCTGTCCACTCTATCTCTTCTCATAATTTTGTCCTTTCCATCCTGTTCCATTGCATTCCCTTAAATAGAATCTTGTCATTTCAGCCTATGCCATTTTCTGGCAATTGTTTATGGATAGCGGAAGATGGAAGATGAAGAACCAGATGTTGGCTCACAAAATGGTGCAGAAAGCACAAATATTCTCCCCTTTCAAAAAAAAACTCCAATTGCCCCTCAAGCTGAAAATGATGTCAAGAGAATTTTAGGATGTTTTCAGTGCTGCTAACTTTCAAATAGTTTCAATGCATTTTAATCTAATTGTTTTGCAATCTATCAGTTCTCTCAAGTGTGCTCGATCCTTCAGCAGACTAAATCAAAGTTCCCTACTGGGCTCCCCGGCAATTACCAATATCACTCCGTACTAATTTCTCCAGCGGAATTGATTTTCACTGGTTGTGGATGAGCGCTTTCGAGGTGTGACGCATCTTTTTCATCTTTTGCATTTTTGTGCAGATTTTTTTAATGCATGCTGACTGCAATAATTTGTTTCTACTGACAAACTCTATCCCCTTTTGATCTGAAAAGTGAAATTATGCACATTTTCTAAGATATGTTGTGTCCAGGGCAAACAGCCATTAATATGTACACTGGAAAGGGTGTAGATCGCTCTCGTTAGTCTCCTGAACTCTCTGAAATCAGTGAAAATTAGACATTTGAATGGACCAGGTCAGTCAGGTGAATAACCACTCATTAGTTTCTATTAATAGACCAAAACAACACAGACGAAATATTGATTAATTTGCAGAATGAATACTGTAAAAAGATACTGGGGTGGGGCGATGGGTAGATCTCATATGTGGGTTACAGTGTAACCATTCATCTGTTGTTTCTGCTGAAGTTACAGCTGGAGGTTGGAAGAACCCTGTAGAAATTCCTCACTCTGATTTATCGCCGAAACAACTTCAAAACTATAAAGGTTGTAAAAGTATTTTAACATTGCTCTTTAGCACGCATAATTAAAAAGCTTCACATGGGAAACATGTTGCAGCCTTTTAAGCAAAGGGGGAAACTGCAAGCAAGCTGTTGAGGTCGAGCTATATATATCTCTCCCCTTTGATCCAGGCTGGAACAGAAGATGATAAAATGTACCTCCAGAATTAATTAAAGCTATCCATCAAAAATAGAATCCAAGACACAAAGCTTTCCTGTGTGGTTTCCTAATTCAATCTTCATATATTTAGAAAAAGGCAACACTCCTCCAGTGGGCGAACCTTCCCCAGGTAGCTAGCAATACAAATAATGGCCTCTTTGCAATTCAATAGTAGCTAATAGGTAGCCCAATCACCCCCACCCCCCACCCCCCAGCATGATAATTCCCTACTGCAAGTGCTCCGGAACAGGGTAGAATACATATTGGTAGTCATTTTGGAAGATGTTGTATTTTGGTGAACAAGTTGAGTTCACATCCAATTGCCACTAACTGCACTTACAGCACAGATGTTAGTGACCACCAGGTAGTTGTCTCGAGCATTATGTAAGCGTTTTTACTCATCTCTAGTCAAGAGGCCAATTTGCTTTGAGGTCTTTGTCTTACGGTACTCTGTAACTTGCCAATAGGGATGTTGCGAACAATTTTCCCTTCGATTGGCTTTCACTCTTTGCCTCTCCTGGCAGTCTAAACAGGGTAATAAATTGTTCTGTGTGGATAGTTACCAGTACAAAACATTGACTGAAGGCTGAGTAGTAAAATGTATTTATACACCAGCCTTCAAAAAATAAACTTGTGTGTCACCATAATCCTCAAATCGTGTTGTTAAGGCACCTAAAAATGATGATTAGACAGGGTAGATACAGAAATAATTTTCCCGATGGTGGGTGTAATGAACTCCAATTGGTTTTATTGGTTGGCCAATTGGAGTATGAGCTCCCTCAATGATAGCTCATTGAGGGGGCCCATATAATCACCTGTGTAGGCTTTGTGAGCCAGTCTTAAGTTGACTGGACTGCTAGCAGCACTGTTTGTAGCTGCTCCTGTAATATCGTTATTGTAAATAAATATTGGTGTGGTGACGGAACTCCTGCCTCCCGTGGATTACTACAGTGGGGGAGTCCACAACTGGGGGTCATAGTTTGAGGATAAGGGGTAAACCTTTTCGGACTGAGGTGAGGAGAAATTTCTTCACCCAGAGAGTGGTGAATCTGTGGAATTCACTACCACAGAAAGTAATTGAGGCCAAAACATTGTGTAAGTTCAAGAAGGCGGGATTCTCCCAGTCCCGCGCCAGGCTGGAGAATCGGCGCAACTACGCCACACCACCCTGATGCTGGTAGGCGATACTCCGAGGAGCGTTTGGCAGGGCGCCAGTCGCGGGCCGTTGTCCGCGGACGGGCCGTCGATTCTCCGGCCTTGATGGGCCAAGCAGTCGCGTGGAAACGACAGAGTCCCGCCGGTGCCGTCCACACCTGCTCGCAGCCGGCGGGAACTCTGTGCGCAGGGTCGGGGGTGCCTTGTTGGGGGGGGGGGGCACCAATCGGCGGGCCAGCCTCTCCAGCCCCAGCCCTATTTTGTTACACGGCCGGCCCCTGAACCCTCACGCCATGTTGCGTCAGGGCCGGCGCGTTGAGAAAGTCCCCTGTGCATGTGCGGGTTGGCACGGCGCCCAGTTGGCACCGGGAAGAGAGGCACCGTGAACCACTCCAGCGCCATGCTGGCCTCCTGAGGGGGCCAGAATCGGTAGTGCCCGGTAGTGAAACACGACGCCGTTCACGACGGCGCGGTCACTCTCCCTCCATTTTGGAGAATCCCGCCCTAGATGTAGCTCTTGGGGCTAAAGGAATCAAGGGATATGGGGGGAAGACAGGATCAGGGTATTGAACTTGATGATCAGCCATTATCATAATGATTGGTGCAGCAGACACGAAGGGCCAAATGACCTCCTCCTGTTGCTATGTATGTTTCTATGACTAAAATATAGATTCCAGTTCTGTCACATAGCCCGTGTTCTTTTAATCATGGAAAAGAACTTCAACGTCCACCCACCTTTACCTGTCATCTGTAACACGACACCTGACATTTTATCTTATTCTAAACATACTTAATAATTACTTTCACAATTTGCAGTACAATTGTTGATACTCAGGCAATCTATCAGGCATTATTAACTAATTTCAGACAATCATTTTGCTGTAAATGCTGTTGGCATTTTATTGGATAATTATCAAGAAAATGGGTTTTAAAGTGCCTGTCACCAGAAGGACTGATATTCTATATTTTTGAAGCTGTCATAGATAATCATGGTACATGACTGTTTGTACAGAGATTATAATTGATTTTGGAATTTATTTTAATTATGATGGTTTTCTAATGTGATGTATTTTAATACTGTAATTATATGCCGATCTTCAGGTTTCAATAAAAATCACCATAATGGCGTACAATTAGGATTTGTCAGATGAATGAGCAAGCTGGACATTTTCTCCAGCCAACCCTCATAGCCTAACATTTTAATACAACGCTGGTAAACTAATGGGTTACTCTTTGTAGCTAGGAAGTTAAGTGATAGCAAGGGAGTTCAAATTAATAGGAAATCCTTTAGAGTAATGTTTGAAATACATTTAAGTCCAATTTCAGCAAAACAAAAAAAGTACTTGATAGGCAAAGCCATATCTGAATACAGACATGATCAAATCATATTTAAATGTACTTTCAGTCATTAAAGGTACCTTCTGCTGACATAACTATCATTTGAAAACAATCGGTCACAACATGCATAGTTGCCAAAGAAGACAGCTTTCCGCAGAATTAAACATGCCTATTTCCACATCTTCAAAGTTCTTTTTCAAATAATTTAAGAAACATTAATAAAGAATTTGTTCCATTTCGAGAATTCATAGTTCAAAATGTGTACAGGTTCCCAAAAGACACATTACTCTGGACAGAACACGCCTAAAACATCAATTGATTGTTGTCGGAACACACACGTGTAAAGTTAGGAGGAACAGACGGAAAGGCTCACACGTGGTATCACTTGATTTGAGAAGTCAATTAAATCAATCCCAATTACCATGGCTTTCAACTTTCAGCATGCCGAAACAAATATAGATCTGGGGTATCCAGTTGTCTCCAAAATGAATGTGCTGTATACCATCTAATGGGGGAGTCAGGTGCAGAAGGTGCAAGAGATGGATTAGAGATGATACCAAAACTAAAGAGTTACTAGCTGCACTGGAATACAAATCCAACATAATGTGGTGAACCATTTCAGTTAAGCTATTAACCCCACCCCACCATCCTCCACTGGCCCACCACTGCCTCCTCTCCCTGCAGCCCCCCAATCCCCCACTGGTCCCCTACCCCAACTCTCCACAATACAAAATTCCTGTATGATGTTCTCAATGAACTGAAATGTCAAAACTATGGCCAGCACAAACTGGCCCTCACCTCACACACCATGCATCAACAACCATTCTCCCGTAAGTAGAGTCGGCTGGCCTGTGGGTTGCTACAGGGGTATCCTGTCCACCCTGTATCTAACCCACAATCCAATCTCTGCTGGAGACATCTCAAAATTATTTAAATGTGGAGGAATACTGAGAGTTCCCCTTTATGCCTGAGCTACAAGATGGATGACTCCATTCCAGGTGAGGTTCAATAGTGGTCTCAATATATATTGATACATCATTGCATTTTCCTCAACAATACTTCTTTACTGTGTTTAATTACCTTGTTACATTGATAGGGTAATATATATCCAGTGGTGACAGTGCTCTGCAAGCAGCATTGAATCACTATGGTCAATACAACCAGTCATGTAAAGGCAATTTGACTTCAACATAAAGTTGATTGATCCATTTATACCTAAAGGTGGTAAAGCTATTATCTTCTTCGAATTCTAATAACATATCTTTTGTTCGAAGAACTATGATTATCTGTTTCAGTTTGGCAGAACTAAAGTTTGGATGCATTTCATTTTCTGGCCGATCTTGAGCTCGTGTCCCTCGACCTCAAGGTATTTGCCACTTAAATTTAGGAGTCTCATTTGTCATGCTTCCCTTCCCCTGCTACATCTGTCCATTCCATTGGCCGAAGACATTAATTGTTTTTATTTTTGTGTGATTGTTCGTCCACTGTGGTATTCATAGTCCCAGGTTTATAGCTAAAGCAGGATGTATAGAAACAATGGGTCTTGTGGGAGAATAATTAGGGGAGTAATTTCTAAAAGGCCATAATAATTGGTTAAATGTTACAATAAAAATACAGAAGCATTAAGCTGGGTGTTATATTTTAAATGCAGGCCTGAAAAGACTGCAAATTAGAAAAGGATCAGTTAATTATCCAGGTCAGACCACATGTAGTGTGCTAAGAGCTGAACGCAGTAAATGTGAAAATAATTGATCTTTAACTGAGGATTTACTGCAGGCATAGATTCAATATGCTCTGCTTTATCAAATTTGTCCAGAGGGTGAGGTGGAATTGTTACAGAAAAATGACAACTGTCAACCTGCTGCAAACTATACCACTGCATTATCTTCACAAATGTAAAGTGTAACCAATGTCCTTGTAAACTTTAGTCTTTATCCAATTACTTTTGTAAGCTTCTTTGATCAATTTAATAGCAGCCGCTTTAACTGAAGCAAAATCTGATGACTACAATTATTAACACTGTGCAAGTGCCTTAATGGGATGATTCATCTAATCTATTATATTTCTGTGGTTTGTTGAACTCAAGTAAAATATTTCAAAGTACTGATTTGTAGATACATGCCGTTTAGTGAATAGTTCCCTGACTTCATATCCACACGGGCAGTACAATAATACAAGGTTCATTTTATACCTAATTGCAAAAATCAAAACTTTGCTCAACGCAAATGGTTGCATTAGTTGGCAACTGAAAATGAATTTCTTGACAAATTCCTATTTTGCAGGTATATGTATCAAGGACATTCACAGATTCCGCTTGATGCTGTGAATGGCATGACTTCATGTCATCTTGTTTTCAAGGTCGTTAGCTGTTAATAATCTTCTTTTTCAAGTGTACACTGCTCGTGGTAAATTTTGTGATTAAATGCTAAATCAGACAAGTATTTCTACTAGACTTTTCTGCTCACCAAAATTTGTGCTAATGCATCTAACTCATCTAAACAAGCAGAAAAGCCACTTTTGTGATTAAAACCACTTAAGCTGACTGATTAGGCATTTTTCTCCTGCTAATTTCCCTCTGCACACCCTCCCTTTTGTTGAATGCATTGATTTCTAGCAAATCGTTTTGTAGAAAACCTCACTGTGTCAGTCAATAGTTAGTACAAACCATGCAGGCCAGCATTGCATAATGTCTTCGCTATGTCGGTCTTATTAGCTTGTAGTCATTTGCCAAATGATGGCCATAATGTAGAGAACAGTTAACGATTAATTTCATTACTACTGGCACATTTTTTTTTACCAGCATTAGATATTGCTTTGTTCCTGGATGTTTCCAATTGCAAGTAGATTTTCCTTACAAATCAGTAATAAGCTATCCTGTCCCCATTGTTTATTTGTCTTTCCATCTGTAAGAAAGAAAAGATGCTAATTCTTTGGAACAATTGAATTGATCACCATCCTTTCGACTAATGAAGCAACTGACAAGTACAAGTTGACAAAAACAAAACCCAAATAACTCAGTCTCTCACAAGCAGCGGCTGAGATTTTTCTTATTACAGGCAGGGATCTGAGTGAGAAAGTGTGAAGTGTAAGTGCAGTTTAAATCAAACAGATGATGTTGCATCATTTGAATTAGTATGGACAGGATCTTCTGGCCCTTCCCAACAGTGGGATCTTCTCCCTCCGCGGCGGGTTCCCCGGTGGCAGGACAGGTGAGGCATGCAAAACGCCGTAGACATTGGCGGTACTGGAAATCCCGCCAGAGCCACCTCCATCACCGGAAACACACCCCTGGGAAGAGCCAGAAAATCCCACACTATTTACCATAACTGAGCTAGTTAGGAGTTAGAATTGAATACTAAGGCCGGGATTTTCCTGGATATCAACAGCAAAAGTGGCATGTGGTGGCTTTCTCCACGATATAATCTAGGACTTCTAAAAAAACCTCACGTGATTGATCCCACAATGTATCACTGGCCGAGCGGCCTCTGATTCGCTCGTCCCACCATCAACGTAGCCAATTGAGGAAACAGGATGCTATTTTTAAAGGTCACCCCAGAGCATAGTGAGCAAATCAGTTTACCTGGCGCCCCCTGGCATTTCCCAGGCATCAAGCAAGCACGTATCCCCGGCACGACCTGGGCATGAGCCTCTCCCCACATTTGAACTCCCCTAGGAGGTGATGTCTTGTGAGACCAGTTGTTCTTCACATCGTTCTGCAAATCAAACTGCTGTGGATGGATTTTGTGACGGGGGCGGGGGGGGGGGGGAGGTGGGCGTGGGGTGGGGTGGGAGGATGCGATGTATCTGGTGTACAGAGCTGATAATGAGATGTAAACTTATTAAAATGATGTTCCTGACATTGAACATTTGGAAACATGTTCCGTCACTGACAGGCGGAGGGCACAATCACGACATGCCTTCACACCAACACAAACGCGACGCTGTACTTCTCGCGATATTTTCCGATCCCGTCGCCGAACCAACCCAATGCAAACGGGGGAAGAACATCCCAGCACACAAACGTAACGTGTTCCTGGGAAGATGTTATCAAACACATATCACAAATCACCCAAACATGCCCTCCATCCTCCAATCAGCTTTCTCCTTCTATCCTCCTCTTCATTCACTCTCTTCTGTCCTTTTCCTCCCCACCACTTCTGCAACTCGCCTTTCTCTATTCCGTCCCTCTTCTCTCCTGTCCCTATCCTTCTCAGCCTCCCTTCTTCACACTCTCGCATCTCTCTATCACTTCCCTCCTCACAGCAGCCTTAGATCTATGAGAGTATGCTAAGTCTAAGGCTGTTGGCTTATCCCCTACCACAAGGACAGGATCTTTATTTAATTTGCTTGAGGGTGGCATGGACTACCAGAGGTGCCACCTTTCAGGTGAGCTGTTAAACTGAGCTGATCTTTTAGGTGACGATAAAATATTTGAAGAACAAGTTCTCCAGATATCCAGACCAACATTTATTCCTCATCCAACATTGCAAAAAAAAAAGTATCTGGTTATTTATTTAATTACTGTTTGTGGACTCTTACTGCTTGCAAATTGACGGCTGCTTTTGCTTATGTTATGATAATGGCAACATTTCAGAAGTCTTTGTTTAGCTGCAAAGTTCCTCAAGGTGGCCTCGAGCATAAAAGCTGCCTTTTTAATACAATTGTTTTCTTCTTTTTCTTTCTCTCTTTCTTTCACTTTCCTTCTTTCTGTTTGTAACTGAGATGGTAAGTATAGTTTGTCAGAAAACGTGGCAAGGACATTTATATCTATTATATATAAATTCCTCACAGGCCATCAGCTCGATGTTATAAATTGTAATTCATTAATGTGTAGGTGGCTCTCTTCCGCTATTAACAGTCACAGTTCTTGGTTTACTACTGCTGGATATTTATTTTACAGCTCACTGAAGATAGATTTTCAAGCTGTAAAATGTTTGGCTGTAAAATATGAACTTTGGAGATGAGAGAGCTCTGCAAAATTGGTTACAAAAAGGAGCTTTTGTAATTTACTGCATTTTAAAATGGGAATGGTTGATGAAAAGATAAAGAACCAGAGACAGACAAACAGATTCTCTCCTAGAAGGAGTCAAGCTGGTTAAACGGCAGTCAGATCTTTCTGAATGTGTCAGTAAAAGCGATGAAATACTATATGAAATTACAAACGTGCATGCATTATAATGAATTATTTGATAATCTTAACACTTGAAATAGGAGGCATGGCACGCAGCTCCCCTCCTCCCTGCTCCCACCTGAAAAATGGTGCATGACGCACAAGGAAGCTAAAGAGGACAGGCGCTAAAAGAACAGTGTGTGGGGAGAGTAATCTTAATGTGCCATATTCAGCATGTAAACGTAATGCGAGACACTCAGAATAAATTATAGTGAGAGAAGAGGTGAAACATACTTTGCAAAAGCGTTTCATCTGTGACATCAATTCCAACTGCAAAACTGCTCAGATTTCCTGAAGCAAATAATACAGGATTCCTCTGAAACCTCAGAGGACTCCCGAAATCCCCTGCCTACTACCCCAATTGGACACTTCCACTCCCCTCCCCCACTCTATGGGACTCCTCCCATCCCCCGACCACTCCCCCCACGTGGATTCTCCGCCCGCTCGGGATTCCCCCACTCCCTGATTACCCCTCCATGGAACCCCCCCCCCCCCCCCCATGCCCCCTAAACAGTACACTCCACTCCCATGTGACTCTTTACCTTCTTCCATGGGATGTGCCCCAGGTACTCCCAAACCTCTAAGGCATGACTTTCACCCGCCAGAATGACGGTTCCAGAATGGCACTACTGAAAGAAAACTACGCACAGCGGACTAACACGCTCTACGCCAGGCATATTCAGCAGGAAGTCCTTCTGTTGATTATAGTGCTTAGCTGTCCAGCGTGAACCTTCATGGCGTCGTGTGTGTAGCCAAGGTCTTCCTGGACCCCGGGTAAACCAGCAATCACCACAAACCCTCTGGTTCTATACAGTTGACTCTGGTTGTCTATTCTGAAAGAGATGTAATTTCCTGCCCTATGGAACATAACATCAATGATACAGCGGTGTGCAGGTGGTTGCACTATGTCACAGATACCGCTACATTCTGCCAGAAAGAACCCTATTGCAAAGAAGTTGACCGGAACAGTACTCTCGGCAGCTAGAGAGATTGGGCGATCACCAACACAGTTAGTGATGTGTCACATCAAAGTGACGTGACTGTGGCTCTTGAAAGCCCAAGCTTCCTCATGCATTGTGTCTCGGATGTCTGAAGATAGCTCACTCTCTGACTGTGTATTTGAGGGGTTGCAGATGACCTCTGTGTATTCGTTGAGGATTCATAATGGCATCGTGTCCTTCTGTGTCTGGTGCAGCCCTGTCACCCACATGCATCCTGGACCTCCTGATGTCCCTTATTCCTCTCACTCTCCTCCCCATCAGTGGAGGTATTCCTCACAGAGACCGCAATCCCAATGTTTGGTCTAGTTAAAAAGCTAAGGAGGAATAAGACTAGCAGTTACAGAACTCTGAACTGTGAAGATGAAATTCAGGGCCCAGCCCTAACAAACTGCCTCATAAAACACAAGAAAGCCACTTGGCATAAACCACTCTGCAAGTGGTTTATTGCTCACATGACACATCATTCCAATCAGTTACCTGATTAATGAGTTTAAATACCTAATTTTATGTATAGTACTGTAATTTCTTTAACCTGTCTCGAATAACTGAGTTAATACTTTGGGTTATTTGGCAAGGTGGGAAGAAATGCAGTGGGGAGCTTTCTCTCTTCCATGCTGTTCTGTGTGCCACTAGGTAGGTCTGTGGGTTAAAACAATAGCGAAAGCATTTGCACATCTAATGATATTCTTTTTGTCATCCAATGTTATTCTTTGTATTAGGTAAGAGTTACAATAACTGTTGCCGCTCACTTGATTAGTATCTCTTACATAAACGTGTGCAAAACATAAATGCATATCCATAATGCTATTAAAGTTGAATTGCCTTGACAGGGGCTCTGAAAGACACACTGAATTTGATGTGTAAAGTGCTGTTTTGTAACAACAGGTAAATGCTACCAAGTTTACAACACTATTCTAGATAGATGTGAAGAATGCACGGACATGCGGTGGAATAGAACAAACATTGAGGCCATTTTCTTTATCAATAGCATACAGCGTGATAAATTGATGTTTTAAAAATTCGTACTTTTTGATTAACATTTATGCAACAATGCTCTATGGAGAATTATGCAGTTTGATTGTTGTTACAGATGCAAAATAATTTATTTAGTGTTACCTGGATACCTTATTGATGTACATTCTATCCCATCCATTGTAATGCACTGAGCAAGAAATGCATGACAAATATGGGAAGGCTCCTATTATTTGCTTCACATTATTTTGTCTACATATATTGTGAAATGCAGTACAAATATATTCCCATAATACAAGAAAAATTGGACTTTACTGATTTCTTGCCAAGTTGCAAGTGTAAAAACTTCAGTGAAGTGTCCTATTTGCATAATGTTCTATTAGGGTTACATTCATTAGATTTTGAATAGTTAAGCAGTCCGTTGGGAGAAAAAAACATTGGAGCGGATTTAACCCCCGCCTTCCCTTCCTATTTTTGGCAGGCAATAAAGCCAATGGGACAGAGAATCCAACGGGAATCCCCAAACGGCTTTCATGGCAGCGGGGTTTCCCATTGCCATTGTTCCCCCCCCTCCCCCCCACAACGTAATGGGGTTCCGGCCATGAAAGGTCGGGAACCCCATTATTATACATTTCATTACAGTATCATTAGTGGGCCTTCCCCCGCTGTATTAGCCCCCCACGTAAGGAATTTTCCCCTCTGGTGTGACATCGCATCGACGGACTTTACAACAGGTCTGGACAAAAGTGGACCTGGCGAACAGTCCCCACTGGGCACACAGGTAAGTACCCCCCATGGATGAGGCTCATGCCAAGGCAATACCCTGGAACTGCCAGTGATCACTGTCTGGGGGAGAGAGGCATCTGTTGGAGTGGCTTGGGTGGAGGGGGATAATACAGGGTGTTAAAGGACAGCACACATTTGGAAATGCGGACAGCCCACAACAATCAGGTGTATTTGGGAACCACAATGACCACCCCTTCATGTGTATGCCACAAAAAATTGTTTATGCAGGTGTGCTAGCAGGATCATCTTTTTAGACTTGGAAACAGACTTGAAGGGTGACTATCAAGTGACAAGGGATATGCATAGCAAACTTGTTCCATGACACCTCTCAGCAACCCATCCACTCAGGTGCAACAGGACTGTAGTGAATGCCACACAACTAACAGATGTGTGATTGGCTTGTTGCAGATGCGATTAAAAGATGCCTTGATAGATCTAAAGGCATCCTTTAGTAAGCAGCAACCAGGGTCATCAGAATGGCAATGATTTATTGCACTCTGCATTATATTGCACAACAGCAAGGCTTGGACCTGGAGCAGGCAAAGAGATCTGATTTTCCTTGGATGATCCGGAGGTGACCTCACATTACTGCCAGTAATTCATGCATGGTTCACTTGGGTTCTTGCCAGGGTCCTATGACATCAGAAAATTCAATGGCAACACATTCCCCCTTGTCGTTCAATGGGCGGGATTCTCCCAACGTGAGACTAAGTGCCGACGCCGGAGTGAAAACCGGAGTGTTTCACTCTGGCGTCGGAGGCTGCTCCTCGCCCCCTACTCTCCACCCCCCCCCCCCCCCCCCCCCCCCCCCGGGGGGGCGAGGAGCGGCACCACGTCATTTACGCGTGCCGGGCCTTGGCGCCGCGTAAAAGCGGCTCCGCGTAAATTACGCGGCCGGCGCCGTGTAAATGACGTCACCCATGCATGCGCAGGTTGGCCGGCGCCAACCCACGCATGCGCGGTTGCCGTCCTCCCCGCGGGCGCCCCGCAAGAAATGGAGGAGTGATCTTGCGGGGCAGCGGAGGAAAGGAGTGCGTCCTTCAGAGACGCCGGCCCGCCGATCGGTGGGCACCGATCGCGGGCCAGACCCCTTTTGAGCGCTCCCCAGGTGCTCGATCCTACCTCCTCCCCCCCACAGGCCGCCCCCGCAGCGTTCGCGCGCTGTTCACACCGGCAGCGACCAGGTGTGGACGCCGCCGGTGGGAACACGTCGTATTGGGCAGGCCGCTCGGCCCATCCGGGCTGGAGAATCGCCGCTCGCTGGGGGGAGAGAATTGCGCCCAATGTCACTGACACAAAAGGCCAGATTCTGGCACCTGAGGGAAGTAGCTTGATTTGGGAAATTTCCAGGCTTGGTGCACCTGCCTCAGAAAACATTTCTCCAAATGGTGTGGTTCTCATTATGGGGGTGCAGGATGGAGCCCAGAAACAGATCAGAGGCAGCTACTAGGGCTGCCGATTGCCGAGGCAGTTGTTCAAAACGCCAGTCTGTGTTCTCTGGAACTTTACCCCAGATGTTTCCTTATACATTCGGCCCACTAGCCCTCGTCCCTCACACCCCCTCAATCCTGACCACTCCTCGTGCCACATATGTCAACGCATACATGCCAAATATGTCAACACATGCCATCCACCCCAAATGGTCCCCTTACCCTCAATGCCAATACATGCCCACACCCACCTACGTGGCCCCTTAGGCCCTCCAAGTCAGCCCATGCCCTCCACCCAGCCCTAATGACCTGTTATACTCCTTGTCAAATCATACCGGCACTCACTCACATGGTCTCATATGGCCCTTCTGTCAACACATGACCCCACCCACCACCTTTAGCCTCTGCACCTTTCATGCCAACTCACCAGTGAGGCAAAGCTCAGCAACCATACCAAGATGAAATAAAGTTCTAAATCTCTATAACAGGTTTTACTATATAAAGCGTGCAATTGTCCCAAAAGGGAACAAAGTCCCCGAGCGAGCGTGTTTAGCCGAGTGTTTCGTGGCATTCGTAGTGCCGCAAAATGCATGGCTATTCCATGTATAAGGGGTTTGAATGGGGATCCAATGTGTATCATAGCCCCGTTTTGTATAGTAGCGGAACTCCCCAGTGTAGCGAGAGATTGGGATGCCATTTTTAAAAATGATCCCTGACCTTTCTCCAGCCCAAATGCATTATGGGAGAGTCCCCATTCCCCTCCGCCGCGCACCCCAGGCACCACCGGCCCGCTGATGAGTGCAAACAAATGCCAGCTTGGCATCTTGGCAGTGCCATCCTGGCAGCCAGTCAGTGCTACCTTGGCAATGCACTGCCAAGGTTCCCAGATGGCGCTAGCAGTGCCAGGGCATCACCTACCGAAAAGGCATGCAGCTGGAGGCCTTCGGTCCCCTTGGAGACTCCCACAAGTGCTGTCCCATTTGTGGAGAGCAGTGCTGACCGGTGCTCCCCCAAGGTCTCTGAGGTGAAGGGGATGAATCCCAAAGCCTCAGATACCTGAGGAATCTACACATTAGAGTGAGGCTAACTGCCCCACTCCAATATGTATATTTGTCAAAGAGTGATCCAGCCCACAATGGGCAGGATTTACAGCGCAATGTCTCACAAGGCATGGCAAGCTGGGTAGATCCCGGGAATGAGGTCTCCTGGCTTTCATCGGCCATGCTGCGGCACATTGAGCTGCTTTTCTGGTGTTGCGTGACCATTGGATCGCGCCCAAAATGTCCCATCCATGAAAGCCCATCGAAAACATTTAAAATCCCTCACATACCTAATCCCTTGCAAAAGAAAATATTTGTATTCATAACTCCACATCATGGACATCTAATAATTTAATCTGAATTCTCAGTCAGACTGTGAACCTACAACACACCCACTATCATAACGATTAGCACTTAAAACAGCCTGCATCAGTGCTCAGCAGTGCCAGTATCCGCTTCCACTGTGTGCAGAGGGGTGACGGACCTGACTGCATTCCGCACCCACTTCTTGGAATGGAGACCCCATCATTTGGGCACTTTTTCCTGAGGTGTGCGCAGTGAGCTAGGAGATTTCCCAACACTGAGCACCCGCCTCAAGAGCAAGGCCCAGAAATGTAGGACCACGTTCCTCCTGCTGCCAACTTCGTCCACAACCTCTCCAACATCTTCTTTCTCTCAGCAGCAGGCTTCCTCCTGTCGTCAGTCGAAAAGAGTATGTTTCTCCCACTCCTTACAGCCCCCGGGATCATATCCAGGGCGGTGTTGCTGAAGCTGAATAGAGCCTTTTCCCCAATCGGACTCCGTTCTGATAGTTCCAGTTTTCAGAAAGCCGACTCCTTCAAATTGTATGTTTGGAGTTTCCCTTTAAATACTGGAGTTGAGATTGTGTCATGTGGGTGCATGTCATGCCCCTTGCTGTTAATTGGATGAGAAAGTAAAATAAGGTGGCTCTGTTAGTAAGCCACTGACAGATGCTCTGCACTTAGTTTTTGGGTTTCTCACATGCATTCAGGACACCACTTTGTCCCACTGGCTTGCAGCATATCGCAAACTTAGAATTTGGGCCTCAGAGTGTGGCTTAGCGCTTGTCTGCAGTTGCACTCCATAATAAGAATACATCCATCATTTATGACTGCCTAATTGTCGCAGTGAACTCCCACTCTGGCAACTGTATTGTGAAGATGTCCTGAAAATTGACAAGAGTATCAATGGATACCAATAACACACTGATAGTTTATTTGAACCATATGACAAAAATGCTTTTGTTGACAGTTGTGATAAATGTCCTTTTGTCGGAGAGGTCTCAAATGTGCCGTAGAGCTCAATGTGTGACTTGATTCAAGATCATTCAGACCATCAACCTTTTCTGGCATTATTGCTTCTAAAGATCTGCTGGAGTAAAAAAAGCCAAATATTAAATCAACAAAACCCACATGAGAATTGAATCAGCTGGACTAACATTTGACCGGCAAAATCTGAAACTTCTTTATATTTTTGGTTTTAATTTTTAATTTCTTTAGAAAGGCAAGTTTTTATATATTGAATAGAAACTAGTAGATTTCTTGTGGTATTGTTCACAGATGGTCCAGAACCTGGAATGTGACTTCTGCCATTTTCATGCAGCAGCAATAGCCTAAAAACTACTAAGCCTCACGGATTGCTACATCACTGCTAATATACAGAAATAATCTTATCACAGTAATGTACAATACAACATCTCCTAGACACAGGAAATGTAGCAGGTGATTCACCCGCTTGAGCCTGTACAAACCATTTAATTAGATCATGGCGGATCTGCATTTTAACACTGTTTACCTGGCTAGGCTCTATATCCCTTAATATATTTATCAAACATAAACCTATCATTCTTAGTTCTGAAATTTTCAATTAACCTTACTAATACTGAAGGGTACTGAACACAAAGGAAGGAATTCTCCCATCCCGCATGCAATGGGTTTGGTGCTGGGTGGGAGTGGAAAATCTGGCAGGAGCCAGAGCCAGATTCTGGCGGCGCGGTGGCACAGTGGTTAGCACTGCTACCGGTACAATTCCGGCGACTGCCTATGTGGAGTCTGCATGTTCTCCCCTTGTCTGCATGGGTTTCCTCTGGGTGCTCCAGTTTCCTCCCACCGTCCAAGGATATGAGGGTCAGGTGGATTGGCCATGCTAAATTGGCCTTTAGTATCCAAAGGTTCATAGAATTTACAGTGCAGAAGGAGGCTATTTGGCCCATCAAGTCTGCACCGGCCCTTGGAACGAGCACTCTACTTAAGCCCATGCCTGCGCCCTATCCCTGTAACCCAGTAACCCCACCTAATCTATTTTGGACACTAAGGGCAATTTAGCATGGCCAATCCACCTAACCTGCATACCTTTGGACTGTGGGAGGAAACCGGAGCACCCGGAGGAAACCCATGCACACACGGGGAGTACGTGCAGACTCCGCACAGACAGTGACCCCGCCAGGAATCGAACCTGGGATCCTGGAGCTGTGAAACAACTGTGCTAACTACTGTGCTACCGTGCTGCCCATCAGGTGGGGTTAACGGGTTACGGGCAAGGGTGGGGGCGTGGGCCTAGGTGGAGTGCTCTTTCCAAGGGTTGGTGAAGACTCGATGGGCAGAATGGCCTCCTTCTGCACTTTAGGGATTCTCTGATTCTATGAAAATGTCAGAAACCACTAACATAAAATGCTGTTGCAATTCTCCCAATGGCAGATTAATAATGGGCCTCTTTCTCCGCTGGCTGGTGGCATGAATGGCATTTACATTCATTTGAATCTCATGAACGCTGGTTGAAACAGCTGGCTGCCGCTATCCCATCAGGCTTTCCAATCTGGACATGCCAGCGGGAATTTACATTGGTCTAAAACCCGATTGGTAAAGATTGGCATGCCCAAGACACCAGAGACTTCAAGCTTAGTGGAACAAAGCCTTTCTGCAAATAGAACTGCTCCTGATGTGCTGTACACTCCTCTGCCAGGGTAGACTGGTACCCGCCCTCCATCTCCATTCTGAGCTACTCTGCATGAACAGCACCCTGCTGCTAGGCCCATGGGCTCTCCTGTATCATCAATTTGGATCATTGCAGCGTGGGCCTTGCCACACACCAGTGTCTATCTGTGCAGCACTGTGCTGTGGGACACATGCAGCCAATGTAACAAAGGTCCAACGTTAAACTGGGGGGTGGAGTGTAAGGTGGGGCATGTGGGGTGGAGGGGCGGGGGATGTGATAGCTTAAACCTGACAAAGACAATGGAGCAAGGGTGCAGTGTGGAAGGAGGGCTGTGCAAGGAAGGGTGGGGAGGGTGAGGGCTCACAATGGCAGACAGGGGTGAAAGGAGGTGGATGGAGAAGACGTACAATGGTAGGCAGAGGAAAGACTGAGGGGAGGGAACATGGGCCCCGACAAAGCTACATGGAAAGCTCACCAACAAGGGGGTCAAAATGATGCCACATCGTTTATTGGCAGGGGATGGAGGAAGATGCCAAATGCAGTGGGTAGAAGTCCAAATGGGGCATGGGTACCTTGAAGGTCATGGGCTCAGGGCTCTGGTGAACCAAGGAACAGACTTCTTCTTGAGGCTGCTAGCCTTTTCCACTGGCGGTCATACTGTATGGTCTGGTGAAGACAGGCAAGCTAGAGCGAATGACATAGTGTGCTGGACTGGTCTTTAAATATGGTGCCAGGACTCTTAAATCCATTAGTTGAGGCTGGGCAGACGAATCAGCTTTCAGCCGGCCAGGTGATTTGGCAGGAATCTGTCTGTGCATCATTACTGGGGTTTCAAGCACAGAAACTGGCACAGGATCCCATCATTCTGACCAGCTGTAAATACACCACTGGAGCCACCCATCACCACACTTAGTCTCAAATGTGGGCAGGGGCTGGTTTAGCACAGGGCTAAATAGCTGGCTTTTAAAGCAGACCAAGCAGCGCGGGTTCAATTCCCATGCCAGCCTTCCCGAACAGGCACCGGAATGTGGCGACTAGGGGCTTTTCACAGTAACTTCATTTGAACCCTAGTTGTG
Organism: Scyliorhinus canicula; assembly: GCF_902713615.1. Lineage (NCBI taxonomy): Eukaryota > Metazoa > Chordata > Chondrichthyes > Carcharhiniformes > Scyliorhinidae > Scyliorhinus > Scyliorhinus canicula. Next base: position 48,935,180 of record NC_052154.1, on the reverse strand, counting down.
ACAATAATCGATTTTCATTTCATTTCAAAAACAGATAATTCTGCCCAACATTACAGGTCACAATGCTTATGCCAGGATTATGTCTTTGGATGCTCTCATCCCCTGCAGGAGTTTGCTGGGTAACAGGTTGTGCACCAGGACTGGTTGGGAAATGTGGGTATAAATGTTGCTTGTGGCACCATGTGGCATATGGCCTGGCTCCATGCCCAGGGCCTGTTTGACAGATTCATAATCAAGGGTGTCAAAGTATATGGGGGTAGTCAGGAAAGTGCAATCAAGGCCGGGGCAAGGTTAAGGTGTAATGATATTGTCACGGGACTAGTAACTCAGGATAATGCTCTGGGGATCCAGGCTTGAATCTCACCTTGGCAAATAGTGAAATTTTAATTCAACAAAAGTCTGGAATTAAAAGTCCAATGACGACTGTGCAACGATTGTCGATTGTCCTGCTCCTATTTATATGTTCTTATGGCGGTAAAAGTGACAGGTTCCATCTGCCTAAACCTGCCACAATCGGGGCCAATCCAGCAAATAACCTGTTGCCATGGTGCAATTCATGTTATTTGGCACGTTGACACAGCACCATTGTGGAGGCTGGTTATCCTAATTTTTATTGGGATATGGATTGTTATTGCTCTCAGGTCCCCATATACACTCAAACACTCACCCGCACATTTCCCTGCCGTTTCCCAGTGGCAAGCCCTGGACAAGATAGGAATGACCGCCTCATTGACAACAATGGAGTGTTAAATCATTTCCCACCAGACGTGGAGCACCACCACATCTCACCTATTGGGCAGGAAGCCTCAAATCACTCCCAAGGCTGTAAATCATAGAATTTAATATATATTGCATTTTCTGGAATCAGTGCATGGCATTTACCCTCTTCCTTCTTGAAGATGAAAGAACAACATCTGGGGTTGAGGAAGATTAAAGCGTCAAGTCTCCTATAACTTATTCTGCACTCTTCTTCAGTAACAGAATCATATGCCAGTAAATCACACATTGTGAGATCCCTCAGGTGAGTACAAGGAAAGGTTAATTTAGAAAAATAGCCACTTGTCTAGCTTTATGCACATATCAGCAGAAATGAATTGGAAATTAAATTACTCGGTGTACCAGTGTAGCAAAACATGCTGTCTGCCAACATTTTAATTGAATTTTATGATGCTATTTTCCTATGACTCTTGCAGAAATAGAATCACAATGGAGATAGAGTTTGGTGCAGGGATTTAAAACTAATGCTCCCAAATTACAGCTGTCCAGGGATTTTCTTTTGGTTTTCCTTTGTTATGTAAGTAGTTTATAGCCATCATGTCAAAATTAAACTTATTTCTAATTAATAAGCCAGACATGCACTGTGAAGTGGCTGACTCTATAGAAAGCTGAATTAATTCTTTCCATTGGTGTCATGTGCTAATCTATAAAAGTGTGGACAAATAGAACTACATTTTAGGACTTTTATCCTGGAAAAGCTTATTTGCGTTAATGGCAGTTGTTGGACTGGATTCACCGTTTTGGAGGCTAAGTGCATATGCCGGTGTGGGAACTGTGGCATTGTACGAAGGAAAAATCGGCACTTATACCTCACCAATCCTGCGATTGGTGAGGGGCTAGCAGCCGTGCCGACTCCCACTCCCACGATATAAATACTTGGAGAATGGCCAGGTCTGTGGCCATGTATGTGCACGCCTATGACCTGCAGCAGTCACGCCATAAAACATGGCGCCGGCCGTGTGCGGACCAGACCTGCTAAACACTGCCCCCCTGACAACCCTCTGACCAACCCCCCACCAGTCCCCCCAGCCCTCATGGAAGCACCCACCCCCAACCCCAGCTAGCAGCACTGCCTCCAGCCAACTGTGGCGGCGCTCAACACAGTCCACAGCTGCCATGCCAGGTTCCCGACCGGAGACCACAAGTGAATTCGGCCTATCGGTGGCGGTGAATCGCGGAGGCCCCGGAGAATAGAGGGTCAAGCCCACTAATGAAATGCCAATGGTACTTAAATGATGCGCGGCGGGCAACGCATTTACGCCATTTTCCGGGTGCCGGAAGATCCCAATTTGGCGTCACACTGGAGCCGACCACGATTTTGGCATCGGAGGCTATTCTCCACCCATTCGCGTTCCGCAATTTCAGCCAAAGGTGAATCCCGCCTGTTGGGTCAATAGATTAAAGAATGTGGGGCGGGATTCTCCCCTTCCTGGCAGGAGCAGCCATAACGGCGCCGAGGAGTGACGTGAATCACTCTGGCATCGGGCCGTCTGGAAGGTGCGGAGGCCGAAGGGCCTCCACTAGCCGGCGCGAATTGACGCATGCGCGGAAGCGCCAGCATGTGCTGGCATCATCCCAACGCTTGCACGGGGGGGTTCTTCTCCACACCGGCCAAGGCGGACTGTTACAGCGGCTGGCGCAGAGGGAAAGAGTGCCTCCACAGCACAGGCCTGCCCGCGGATTGGTGGGCCCTGATCGCGGGCCAGGCCACCGTGGGCCCACCCCCTCCCCAGGGCCAGATGCCCCCGCTTCCCCCCGAGGACTCCGCAGACCGCCCGCAGAGACAGGTCCCGCTGGTATGGACCTGGTGTATTTTATGCCGGAGGGACCCACTGAAAACCGTTGGCCACTCGGCCCATCGCGGGCCGGAGAATCGCCGGGGGGTGGGGGGGGGGGTGCGCTGCCAACAGCCCCCGACGGCGTGGCGCGATTCCCGCCCCCGCTGAAAAACCGGCACTGGAGATTCCGGCAGCTGACGTCGGGGTGGGCTGGGCAGGATTCCCGCCCCCCCGGTGATTCTCCGGTCCGGTGGGGGGGTCGGAAAATCCCGCCTGTGGAAGTATTATGGACTAACAGATTGTTGATTTCAAAAAACTGCAGTTGGCATCGTAGAAAATTCAGAAAAGGAGAGTAGCCACTCAGCCCATCTCCACGTGCAATTCCCCTTCGCAGTTAACTACTCTGACTGCTATGGAGGGACTGCAGCAGTTCAAGAAGGTAGCTCATCATAACCTTATCAGGGACAATTAGGGATAGGCAATATATGCTGATCTTGCCAGTGATGGCCACATCCTACAAATAAATTTTTTAAAAAAGATCGGGTGGGTGAGGTAAGTGGGTAAGGGGGTTGGGTAGGTGGGTTGGCTGGTAGGGTGGCAGGTGGATAGGTTAGCATCTGGGTGAGTGGGTATGGGGCTAGCCAGGTTGGGCTGGGGAGGGGAGTCTCGTGGTGAGGGCTTATCAGGCTGAGTTGGGGGATGGTTGGGGACGGAATCGGATAGCGAGGAAGGGCCGGTGAGTTGTTGGGTGATAGGGACTAGTCAGATCGGGTCGGAAAGGGGGGTTGGGGTGTGGGGTTATCAGTTTACCCAAGAATTAGACTAGGAATGCGATCTCCAGCCGCGTCGCATCCGGAGGGAGCATGATACGGCCAGAAGTCTCCTGCAGGCTTCCCGGCAGCCAGTACCCCTCATGAGATCTATCCAGGCCTCCCGAGGCGAGGTGTCGCGATCAGGATCCCGCTCACAATGGGCATGACCAAGCCGCACGCGCCTCAGTCGGTTTTAAACCCACTTTGGCGTGCTCACCCTTGTTTTACCGATTTCCCGGCATCTAACGGCTGCCCCAGGGAGACCACAGCTGGGCACCATTCAGGACTGGTCCACACAAACATGGACCAGGCGGAAGGGCACTCGGGGGGGGGGGGGGGGGGTCTCCTGCGCCATCAAAGGCTCCTGGGTGGTCAGGGAAAGGCAGGGCAGGGTGGCCCCCTAGTCCTTCCCCAGGGACGCAAGTACCTTGGTACTGCCAGATTGGCACCTTGGCACTGCCACCCTGGCCCAGTAGCACTGCAAGGTCGGTAGGAGCACTTCCAGGGTGCCAGGGTACCTGGGTGCTAGGGTGGCACTGCCAAGGGTCAGGTCCTGGCTGAGCCATGCCTATGAATAGTAGGTGGAGGGGGTATGAAGGGTGGGGTGGTGCATGGCTGGTATAAAGGGGCTTCTGGAAAGTCAGGGAGGGTGAAAAGTGGGTGTCTTGGACGGGGGGGCCCTAAAGGGACATGGGAAGGCTTGCAAAAGGGAGGCACTCAGCAACCCCACAGCAGGGTGTCATCACTTTGGGAGGGGTGGGGTAATACCCATGTGTATGGGGGTGCCATTGCCCATGACTGGGGGTTGTGGGGGACATACAAGTGCTCTTAGAGAGCGGTGCGCCCTTCAAAATGGTGACCTGATCTCTGAGGCGCTGATATAGCTGGTGAATTCAGCTCTCCAATGATGAACATTTCACCCCAGTGAGGGTGGAAATTCCACTTGGCCTTTATTTAGCGGTCCTCAGCCCACAGTGGGGCACATCAACGTGGAGCATGTTGGCTCGCATTGACATCATTTTGAGTGGGGGGGGGAGGAAATGATAAGCTGTCCATCACCTCCATATTATTCAACCTTATGTTTCTTTTCTTAGCTTTTGTTTTTCTTCTGTCTTTTTCTTTTTTACATTTGGGTAGATGGTATGGCATAGAAAGGAGCCATGTCTGCCACATTGTCAATTATAGAAAGAAGCCATGACTGCCACATTGTCAATTATGTTTTCGACACTTACTAAGACATATTCTTCATTATTACATACACAAATTATAAATGGTTGGTTTCAAAAGCCTGTGTAAATGATCATACTTAACCTCAGTAATAAACTAACTCCTCGGATTCTATTGTGGAGTTGAATACTTTGCATCAAGCATTTTGGTTTACTTTGTTAATGGAAAACCTAGAAACAGTTAGGGTCCCAACATTGATACCCTCCTCAGTACTCTCCAACCACACCTCCCCTCACCCTGCCTGTTGACATAACTCCTTCAATGTGGAAAATTGGTAAAAGAAGCACTACATTTCAGATTAGTAATAGAAGCACAAAAAGGTAAGTTAGAAGAAATATGGGCTCAGATCTTCTCGTTTCTGAATAGCAGGAGACCGACATACGCTCCAAGATGGGCTGTGGACAATGAGACCTTCTCCTTGCTTGCTCAAAAAGCCAATTCAAATTCAAATTGAATCCAATTAATTGTCCCAATAAAAGAGACATACTAAATCCACACAGACAAGACAAGAGCAGGTATTACACCTTGGGCGGCATGGTGGCACAGTGGTTAGCAGAGACCTGGGTTCAATTCCGGCATTTCTCTCTGTGTCTGCGTGGGTTTCCTCCGGACGCTCCGGTTTCCTCCCACAAGTCCTGAAAGACTGTTGCTAGGTGAACTGGACATTCTGAATTCTCCCTCAGTGTACCCGAACAAGCGCCCGAGTGTAGCGACTAGGGGATTTTCACAGTAGCCTCATTGCAGTGTTAATGTATCTTGTGACAATAACGATTACTATTATTATCAAGCTGACAAGAAAGGGCATTGCACCTCATCTTGAGCTTGATTTGACACTGGATCTGAGGTGTATGAGGGGGTCTTTGCTGAACTGCTTTAAGGCAATGTATCTGCCAATGGGCAATTCCACATGGGATCTGCCACTCTAAAGTAAGGATGAGATTTTTCTTCTTTGGGTGTGTTCAATTTATTTATGCTATCGAATCTGTACATATCTGCATTTGCCACATTCCCATTATACCTTAGGTCAGCAAAATTCTATTTATAATTAACAATGAATCCAATTTCAATTGTCATTTATGGAATCGAGTTTTAAACTTCTACCCTTTTATGTGAATGTTTGGAATTTCTCTTTCTGACATTTGCTGGAAGAATGTGAATATCTGAAAATGTCGGGTGCATTGTTAAGGCTCTTGTGCATCATGTTGCACATTGTGTTCGGTGTAGCTCTTGGTCACACCCAGTGTCCTCTTCCTCCTCTTCTGCTCCAGCTTTCTTACATACTTGCCACGTGTTATCAATCAGCATTGTTCAGAACTTTAAATCAAGTGGCAAAATAAAAGCAAAATACTGCGGATGCTGGAATGTGAAACAAAACAGAAAATGCTGGAAAAACCCAGTAGGTCTGGCAGCATCTGTGGAGAGAGAAAATCGTGTCCACATGACTCTTCTTCAGAGCTGAAGAGAGGGAGAAACGTGATGGATTATGTACGGTATAAGAGGGGTGGAGCAGAGTAGAAGGTCAGTGATTGGTGGGAGCTAGGAGAGATTGCAACAAAGATGTGTGGGCCATGAGACAGAGGGAGTGATAATGGCAGGAGAAGGTGCTCGTAGTTGCATAAAGGTAAGATATCAGAATGTGTTAATGGGAGAACAAAGGTCAGTGCTCAAAGCAAAACAAAATAGCAAGTGACAGATGGCCCGCTGGGGGAGGGGGGTTTGCAATTGGATGTAAAAAGGAAGGGTCAAATGAAGGAGAAACGTCACAGTCTAAAGTTGTTGAATTCTCAAGGCTATAACATGCTTAACCGGAAGATGAGGTACTTCTCCTCCAGTTTGCATTGGGCTTCGCTGGAGCACTGCAACAAGCCAAGGGTAGATATGTGGGCATGACAGCAAGATGCTGAGTTGAAATGACAAGTCACAGGAAGATTGGCGTCATGCTTTCAGATGAAGCAGCATGGTAGCATAGTGGTTAGCACAGTTGATTCACAGCTCCAGGGTCCCAGGTTCGATTCCCGGCTTGGGTCACCGTCTGTGCGGAGTCTGCACATTCTCCCTGTGTCTGCATGGGTTTCACCCGAGTGCTCCAGTTTCCTCCCACAGTCCAAACATGTGCGGGTTAGGTGGATTGGTCATGCTAAATTTCCCTTAGTGTCCAAAAACGTTAAGTGGGGTTACTGGGATAGGGTAAAGAAGTGGGCTTGAGTAGGGTGCTCTTTGTAAGGGCATGTGCAGACTCGGTGAGCCGAATGGCCTCCTTCTGCACTGTAAATTCTATGATTCTATGAAGCAGAGGTGTTCTGCAAAGCAGTCATCCAGTCTGCGTTTAATTTCCCTAATATAGAGGAGATCGCAATGGGAGCAGTGAGTACAATAAACTAAATTGAAGATGGTGCAATTTCAATTCTACTTATCCTGTAAGGAGCATTTGGAGCCCTGAATGGTGAGGAGGGAGGGCTGGTGTTGCACCTTCTGTGTTTGCAAGGGAAGGTGCCGTGGGGAGGGAATGAGGAGTTAGGGGTGCCACAGAATGAAGAATACGATGGGAGTGGGTAAAGGGGAGACATGCGCCTTGGTAGCATCATGCTGTGCTGTAGTTGGTGGTAATGGTGGAGGTCGATTATTTGAATGCGGAGGTTGCTGGGATGGAAAATGAGGGCAAGGGGGACCCTATCACAATTCTGGGAGGGAGGAGAAGAGGTGAGAACGGAGGTGCGGGAAGTGGGTTGAACCCAGTTGAGTGCCTTGTCAATCACAGGGGGGCTTCGGTTAAGGAAAAATACAGACTGTCAGAAGCACCATTTTCATTGGTGGCATCATCGGACCATATTTGATGGAGGCGGAGAAACTGGGAGAATGGGATGGATTCCTTCCCGGATGTGGGGTGTGAGGAGCTGTGGTCAAGGTAGTTGTGGGAGTCGGTGGGTTTGTAATGAATATTAGAATAATGAATAAATCAAGTGGAATAGTTGTGCATTTTCATTGGGTCCTGATCTTTTGCAGGCCTCCAATCAGGGACCAAGGAGCCAAAGGAGTGGGGCTACATCAGACCAGCAATATGCTTTCAACCAACAAGTGAATCATTTACAAGAAAACCGGAAGGCCATTGACCAGTGTAAGACCCTCAAAGAAATAGCACGGGTAAATAATTTGCTTCATTTCTCTCAATACATCGCAGTGGGATTCAACTTATTTGCATTTACCCACTGAATTCTCAAAGAATTGTCCCTTTGAGGTATTTGAAAGTGTTAGTACATTCGGTGTAGTGCGAACATTCACCTCCAATTCCTGATTATATTTGTGTTTTGAAACCTTGTGAAATATATTGTTAAATCGACATTTCTTTTTTCTCTACACTGTTTACATTTGCGAAAGTGTTGGGCTGATTTGAAGGGAACTAGAGGTTTGGCAATATTTTAACCTTGTATTTTTCTGTTTTTGTGGTGATAACAAGCTTTCAACCTTCACTCTGTTGATAGAATTGGATGAACCAAGGTGAGAGGATGCTTGTGTGGAGCACAGACATTGGCAAGACTTGTTGGGCCAAATAGTTTGTTTCTGTGCTGTAAAAACCTTGTGGATTCAAAACCTGATGAGATATTTGGACCTGTTGCCTTGTACCTCTACTCACTGTAATCAGATTAACTTTAATACAAACCGAGCATTCACCATCCTTATCCTCAAAGCAGCCACCTTGCGCTATACACCAAGGAGACTGGAAACAACTGATAACAGTGATCGAAACAAAAATACATACAACCAAAAATGAAGTTTGAAGATTTGAGGACTTCCTGAACTGCACTTCGTAAACACTGCAGAACTGCAGCTGATAATTTCACATTGCGACATTAATGGAGTAAACACTTCACCCAGGCATAATGGGTGCTGAATCAGCGAAGGAAACATGAGGAGGGACTGACAAAATATATGATCAAAGGGACGGATTGAAAGTGGGCTCTAAAGTGGAAAAGGCAGAGGGGTTTAGGAATCCAGAGCATGGCACCGCCACAATCAGCCATGATCACATTGGCTAGTGGAGCAGGCTTGCGGGGCCGAATGGTCTACCCCTACTGCTAAGTCCTATGTTCGTATGTCTAGCAAGGTGAAAATATAGACTCCGATTGGGGATAGCAGGAAGGGGGCAGGTGTTGCACAGCATGAATGGGTAAAAGCTTAAAGTTGGAAAGACAGAGGGCGAAATTCTCCCAAAACGGGAAAAATCGTCAAACCGCCGTAAAACCCGGGCGGGTTTTACGGCATCGCGCCCCTTCCCGACGGGGGACCGATTCTGGTCCCCCGTCGGGGCTAGCAGCCCGACGTCGGAGGCTCCGACAAGTCGGGCTTAACGAAAATCGTTAAACACGCTTGTCGGACTTAGCGCCGGCTGACGCGTCATATGACGTCAGCCGCGCATGCGCAGGTGGGAAGACGCCACCCGCGCATGCGCGGGTGACGTCATCGCGTTTTTGCGCGAAACCCGCGCATGCGCGGTCCGGGTTGCCCCTCAGCCGCCCCGCGTATTGATACTGCGGGGCGGCGGAAGGACAAATAGCGCGCGGGCATCGGGCCCGCTGCCCGCGATCGGTGGGCACCGATCGCGGGCCCATGGCACCCTTGGCACGGCCGTGGTACTGCCGTGCCAATCGGTGCCATGGTTATTTTTTTCCAGGTGGTCACGACGTTTTTACGAACGGCAGGACCAGGTGTGTTTGCCGTTCGTAAAAAGGTCGTAAAGGGCTGGGACTTCGGCCCTTCTAACAGCTGTGAATCGCTGCCGGCCGTAAAAAAACGGCGGCAGCGATTCGTGTCGGGATTTCGGCGGGGGGGTGGGAGAATAGCGGGAGGGCGTCAAAAAAGTCGGGAAGGCCCTCCCGCTATTCTCCCACCCGTCGTGGGGGGCGGAGAATTTCGCCCAGAGAACTTGGGAAGAATTGAATTGGGAAGCTAACAGAAGTAGAAAGGGGAAGAATTAGTTCACAAATTGTGATGAGTAGCAGCACTTTATTGGGTTTGATATAAGCACTTCTCTTTGAACAATTCCTTATAAATGCTCTGAGTATGTAGCACCGTTTCTTATGGTTTCTAATTTATCACTTGATCAATTACCATTTTTATATAAATAGATGGAAAGGTTTAATATTGTTAAACTAATTTACATAAACTCAATGGACAGAATTGAATGCCACCCCCCCCCCCCCCCCCCCCGTTCCCCCGAGGTGAGTTTGGGAGGGGGGGCTGACTTGTGATCAGGTGGAACAGTGGGAATAGAGATCTTGCCACCCTCTGGCCTCCCTCCAATTAATTATGGGGCAGAAATGATAGAAGACCACTTATGGGCCTCATTCTCCTGCCATTGATAGTCAACCAGTGATAGGCAGGGGACCCGCCAACTGGAAAGGTTGCCAGTAAACTGGGGAGCGGAGTTAGGGGTTCCCGATTGAGGGACCCACCCGATATTTGGAAGGGGAAGGCCCGGCAGGAAGCCATCCTCCGGCCCTTGCTTCCAAACCCACCTCCCCAACAAACCATACCCTATAACCCCCATCCCTTCAATGCTTTTCTCTTTATGGGGCTTCTTTGGCGATCTTCGTGGTGGGTCCCACTATAGTGCCACTCAATGACTCTGCTGGTACTGGAGAACTGCCAACCTCAGATTGACTGGCACTTCTTAGGGGTAGGGTTTCTACTCTACTGGGGGCTTAATCTGATGGATGGCCCGCGTTGCCCTACTAAGTGCCTGATTACCTCAGAAAACTGTTGGCCCTTCGAGAGAAAAGTGACAAGCGGCTTCTATCTGTTCTTCAACTTGTAGGTAAGACCTTGGTCATCCACAATAAAGCGCAGCCAATATGTTAAAACACCTGTGAAATTTACACTTGCAACCAAAATGCTACTAAACGTAAAATATACCATGACTGTTCAAATTATTCTTGTAGTTGTTTTAAAAGATATTTTGTGTAACTGCTCAAAGTCATATACAGTAAATGTCAAAATGGATTATGCATTTAAACTCAAGAAGATTCACTGTGGAACGAAAATAATTGAGCTTTGCAAACTTCAATATAATACATCATGTTGACACAATAAGAAAACTTAGTGATACTCAAGGAACAACAAAGAACAGCACACCACAGGAACAGGCCTTCGGCCTTTCAACCCTGCACCAATCATGATGCCGTCTAAACTGAAACCTTCTGCACTTCTGGGGTCCGTATCTCTCTATTCCCATCCTTTTCATGTATTCGTCAAGATGCCTCTTAGGCGTCGTTATTATATCTGCTCCCATCACCTCCCCGGCAGTGTGTTCCAGGCACTCACCAGGCTCTGTGTAAAATTACCTCGCACATCTCCTCTAAACTTTCCCTTTCACACCTTAAATCTATGTCCCCTAGTAATTGACTTTTCCACCCTGGGAAAAAGAGTCTGACTATCCACTTTGTCCACGCTAGTCATAATTTTGTAAACCTCTATCAGATTGCCCCTCAACCTCCATCGTTCTAGTGAAAACAATTTGAGTTCATCCAACCTCTCCTCATAGCTAACACTCTCCAGACCAGGTAACATCCTGGTAAACCTCTTCTGTGCAATTTCCAAAGCATCCACATCTTCTGGTAGTGTGGTGAGCAGAAATGTACACAATATTCCAAATGTGGCCTAACTAAGGTGCTGTACAGCTGCAGCATAACTTGCCAATTTTTATACTCAATGCCTAGACCGATGAAGGCAAGCATGCTGTACGCCTTCTTGACCTTATCCATCTGCGTTGACACTTTCAGCGATCTGTGGACCTATATGCCCAAACCTCTCTGCCTGTCAATACTCCAAAGGGTTCTGCCATTAACTGTATAATTCCCACCTGTATTAGACCTTCCAAATTACATTACCTCACATTTGTTTGGATTAAACTCCATCTGCCATTTCTCCTCCCAAGTCTCCAACCAATCTATATCCTGCTGTATCCTCTGACAATCCTCTTCACTGTCCCCAATTCCACCAATCTTTGTGTTGTCCACAAACTTACCAATCAGACCAGCTATATTTTCCTCCAAATCATTTATATATGCTATGAACAACAAAGCTCCCAGCACTAGTCCCTACGGAACACCACTAGTCACAGCCTTCCATTCAGAAAAGCACCCTTCCATCACTACCGTCTCCCTTCTGTGACTGAGACAGTTCTGTATCCATCGAGCCAGCTCACCCCTGATTCCGTGTGACTTCATCTTTTCACACTGCCATGAGGCACCTTGTCAAAGGCTTTGCTGAAGTCCATGAAGACAACATCCACTGCCCTTCCTTCTTCAATCATCTTTATCACTTCCTCAAAAAAACTTGATTAAATTAGTGAGACACGACCTCCCGTTCACAAAACCATGTTGCCTATTGCTAAGTCCATTTGTTTCCAAATATGAGTGAAACCTGTGCCTAAGGCATACAATAATTTTCCTACTGCTGATGTAAGGCTCACTAGCCTATAATTTCCTGGATTACCCTGCTACCCTTCTTAAACAAAGGGACAACATTGGCTATCCTCCAGTCCTCTGGGACCTCACCTGTAGCTAATGAGGATACAGAGACTTCTGTCAAGGCCCCAGCAATTTCATCCCTTGCCTCTCTCAGTATTCTGGGGTAGATCCCATCAGGTCCTGTGGACTTATCTACCTTTTTAAGATGCCCAAAACCTCCTCCTTTTTGACATCGACATGACGCAGAATATCTACACACCCTTCCCTAGACTTATGATTTGCCACGTCCTTCTCTTTGGTGAATATTGAAGCAAAGTACTCATTTAGTATCTCAACTATTTCCTCTGGCTCCAAGCATTGGTTTCCTCCTTTGTCTTTCAGTGGGCCATCCATTTCTCCGGCTACCCTCTTGCTCTTTATATACGTGTAAAATGCCTTGGAATTCTCCTTAATCCTATTTGCCAAGGACTTTTCATGATCGCTTTTAACACTCCTAACTCTTTGCTTAAGTTCCTTCCTACTTTATTTATATTCTTCAAGGGCTTTGTCTGTTCTCAACCTTCTAGGCCTTATGAATGCTTCCTTTTTCTTTTTGACCAGTCTTACAATATCCTGCATGATCCATGGTTCCCAAAACCTGCCGTGCTTATCCATCAACTTCACAGGAATTTCCTGAGAACTGCTTCTGTTCCACTGAGATCACTCCATTGGAAACATGGAGACCTCATTTACATATATAATTATATTAGGAATGTATTGAATGTACAATGCATAAACGTAATTATAAAATAATAAAAAGATTAAAATATCATTAAAGCTATGGTAACTGTAAGATTAAGAAGCCCTTCAAATTAATCTAAAGGAATGAGAAATACTAAATGCATTAGCAAATGTGACTAGGGAATGAACACTTCCTGGTTGCTTCATCTGGTAGCCACTGGAGATTCCAGTGAAAACATGACTTCCGTAGTAAAATCGGCGAATGAATAAGTTTAATGGATTCTGCTGCTAATATCGTATTTTGTATTTATTAGAGAGTCTGACTGACTGCATTTCATATTGTCCCCATTGCTGCAGAAGTTGCAGACACTCAGATAAAAGCACCAGCAGTTGGCTTTCTATGAGTGCACTATTAGCAGATGTTTAAATCTACCTGTTCAAATGCTATGGGAATGGAGGAAATTGTGCAGTGTGGTGTAATGAGAATCAAAGAAACGACAAGCTAATAACTGACTGGTGATAGGCAAAATAGTTCTGGCTGAGTAATTCTTAAGAGCTTGATAAAATCTCTCTTATTGACGTGAATAAAATTCTGACAGTTCTGTATTTACTCAGATGCAGCCAGGAATTATAATTGTTATGGGGGAATCACTAATCATCTAATTCTTTGAAAGATTGTGCCGCACAGAGTGGATCGATTGTACTACATCTGTGGGAGCCACATACCAATTCGACCCAAGTATGAAGTGGACATGACTGCATTGAAAAGGTACCAAGACTTTGACGGGGATTTTCCAGCCCTTCCCACCCACGAGATCTTCCGGTCCCACCAAGGCCGATACCCTGCAGTGTATTCCCCCATGGCGCAGTCAGCAGCTAATGGCGAGCCATCTCCGCCACATGAAAACCCGCCAGGGCAGGTGGGGAGTGGGGGGGGGGATCCTAACCTTTGCGAAAGGCTTTCGAAAAGAGGTTACAAAGCAAGGGATGATGCTGTTAAATCATGAAAATGTTACCATATAAATATTTTGATGTCATATAAAAGAAAGAACAACTGCACATGCTGCAGTGGGTGGCACAGGGGTTAGCACTGCTGCCTCACAGCACCAGGGACCCGGGTTTGATTCCGAACTCATGCGACTGTATGGAGTTTGCACTTTCTCCCCGTGTCTGTGTGAGTTTCCTCCAGCTGCTCCGGTTTCCTCCCACAGTCCAATGATGTGCAGGTTATAGGTGGAATGGCCATGATCAATTTCCCCTTAGTGTCCAAAACATTAGGTGGAGTTACAGGGATAGGGATGATATGTGGGCCTAGGTAGGGTGCTCTTTAGATACATCAGTGTAGACTCGATGGGCTGAATGGAGTCCTTTTGTACTGTAGGGATTCTATGAGTCTATGACCGCATGTCGGTCAACATTGTAAAAGAAAATATAGGATACGTTTTAGGTGTGTATTTTTGACCAGATCAGTTTCTGTTTTTATTTCAGAGACAGTTTTGTCAAAATGGATTGTTCACAAATAAGTTGATGATGGATAATGCAACGTTCATTACCATCTCAAAACTTTGCTTGAGTAGTTGCGAGATGATATGGGAGGCCAGGGTAGCAAAGGCCTTTCCAGAGAATGAAACCAGAGGTTTCCTGACAGACCCTAGAGGACAGTCCTGCTCCTTTTGGCCCCAGATGAAAACTTAAAACCTCCCTGGGCCTGTCTGATGTTTTTGCCTTGCTACCATTTCAGGCCTCAGGTGAAAATGGAAGGCCAGGCCCCAATCATTAAAGCCCGATCTGTGTATTTAAAGTAGATCATAGTGGCTTGGGGAAGTTGACCTTTCCACATACAATTTAAAATGACGTATGTAAGTTGGCCGAAGCAGGGTGCAAGTGAATGGGTAAGACCCCATTCCATTTGGGCTGCACCTCATTCCCCTGGCCTGTATTATGCTAGTCAGGAGGAGTGAGGAGTCATCACAGGTCGGAATGGTCCAATCCAGAAATAAAGACTTATAACAGGGGTTACTGAAGAAACAGTATTAAGAAACCTCTTCTTTACTAATTCAGTGTTTCTGAGGCTATTGGATCACGGGACACCACTACTCCAGGTGAGATCATCTTATTCCACACAGAGTGACAATCAGTCGTGACCCTTCTTCGTACTTATGGCTCAGTCACTCTCTGGCTAAAATTCCTGACCTGTTGGGAGAGATGACTGAAAAAAAATTTTTTTAAATCGATTGTTACAGCACACAAAGCCTTTTACTTCATCAAGAATGACTTCCAAGATGGCAAATAATTGAAATTTGTACATTATTAAAGAATATAGTGCCCAATATAAACAGTGGATGAATGGTACCTAATAGATTTTTTAAATTTGGGAGATATAGGAAATAATTTTCCTTTGTTAAAAATAAACATCAAGCACTTCAGCCCATTATGGCAAAGGTCTTTAGTGTGTCACATGTCCAAAAGAGAATGCATTATTAAATGAATTTTTGAACTCAGCATAACCTTGCTTAATTAATATACTGCATTGAAATTTATTTAACTTTCTTCAATACAATTTCCTGACAGGGTTACTATACCATGCACTCAGGGCTGCCAAACCCTCATATATTTGTTTACACTTTGGGGATTTTCAAGGTGAAGGGTAGCTGAGTTGTGTGTTGTTTGGAACTTGATGACTGGATGACTTCCGATGTAATTATACTGATTTGTGCACTTTATTTATAGACAACTACATCTGATTTTAAAAAAAATACAGCTGGATGGACAACTTTGTCAGACGTTGCTGGAATAAACAGAATGATTAATCTAATTATGTGCTAAAATGCAATTATTATGTAGTTTGCACACTGAGACTTTGCTTCCAGTACATATTTCAGTACAAGCATCACCCGCTGCGAAAATCGTTTGATGTTCAGAAGGCAGTCATGGCAGCACATGTATTTTGCGATGTATGACCGTATATTAGCAATGTGCAGATTTAGTCATCTGTTTGGTGCTTATTCCATGCTTATTTGAGAAAACTGTATTATACATGTTTTATTTGGTACCATGGGCCTCCGCTTTCCATGGTCATTATCACTCAGCACTACGCAAAAAAAAGCTATGACTTCAGATCTGACTGTAGATACACTTGTTAAATGAGGAACAACTGGTCGGGCCGGAGAATCGCTGGGGGACGGCGTGAATCCCGCCCCCACCGGCTGCCGAATTCTCCGGCACCGGGGTTTTGCCGGGGGCTGGAATTGCGCCGCGCCGGTCAACGGCCGCTGTCAGCCCCCCCCCCCCCCCCCCCCCCCCCCCCCCGATGATTCTCCAGCCCGCAATGGGCCAAGCGGCCGCCCGTTTTAGGGCCGGTCCCGCCGGCGTAAATTAGACCTGGTACTTACCGGCGGAACCTGGTTCTGTGGGTGGCCTGCGGAGTCCTCAGGGGGATCTGGCCTCAGGGGGCGCCCCCATGGTGGTCTGGCCCGCGATCGGGGCCCACCGATCCGCGGGCGGGCCTGTGCCGTGGGGGCACCCTTTCCCTCCGCACCTGCTGCTGTCAACCTCCGCCATGGCTGGTGCGCAGACAAACCCCCCCTGCGCATGTGCTGGGATGATGCCAGCACGCTCACACTCCTGCGCATGCGCCAACTCGCTCCGGCTGGTGGAGGCCCTTCCGCGCCGGTCGGTGTGGCGCCAAGCCCCTTCCGCGCCGGTTGGCACGACGCCAACCCCGCCGGCACCGGCCTAGCCCCTGAAGGTGCAGAGGATTCCGCACCTTCCGGGCGGCCCGACGCCAGAGTGATTCACGCCACGACCGGGTTGGGGAGAATCCCATCCATTGTTCTCAAGTGCAGTTTTTATTGTGAACATAGAACATACAGTGCAGAAGGAGGCCATTCAGCCCATCGAGTCTGCACCGACCCTCGTAAGCCCTATCCCCATAACCCAATAACCCCTCCTAACCTTTTTTGGTCACTAAGGACAATTTATCATGGCCAATCCACCAACCTGCACGTCTTTTGACTGTGGGAGGAAACCGGAGCACCCGGAGGAAGCCCACGTAGACACGGGGAGAACGTGTAGACTCTGCACAGACAGCGACCCAGCAGGAAATCGAACCTGGGATCCTAGCGCTGTAAAGCCACAGTTGTGCTACCGTGCTGCCCATTATTTGGAACAATGCACAGTTATGGACCATGGGCATGTAATAGCATGTGCATACTCCTCATAGTTTACCAAATAGTCCCTAAACCTCAATGGCTAGTAAATCAATTAAGGGTTTGTGGTGAATTATAAACCTCAGTAATTCACAATGTATTGTACCACATGTATTGAGCCTGTACTCTGTACCGGATTGTGTGTAATTGCGCGGCCCTGCCCATAGGGGGAGATGAGAAGTTTGTACTGGGCTCCACCCTTGGCTCAGCCCATGTCTCCGCCCATGGCTCCTCCCCCAACTGGACGTATAAATATCAGTGCTGTGAGCCTGCTGCCAGTTCATCTCGAGTTCATCCCGTCACAGGCAGGCTCTGTTGTAAGACGATTAAAACCACTGTTCACTTCTAACCACGTGTCGCGTGAATTGATGGTCTCATCAATTTAATCATCTTAAGAAACAGTAAGAAACGACTATGGAATCAGCTCTCAAACCTGATCGACTGGAACTCGACCCACAGGCTGCAGAGGCGAAATAAATCTTTTCACACTGGCTCAGATGTTTCAAGACAGAATGTACGTGAGGCCTGTCAATGAGGTCTACGCACGCCACGTTTTTACGACCCGCCGCCAGCGCCCCACAGAATCGCTAGAAGAATTCCTGCGCGATTTAAAAGCCTTATCCCGGGACTGTAATTATCAAGCTGTAACTGCTGCCGAACACAGGGATCTCGCTGTCCGAGATGTATTCGTTGCAGGCCTCAGGTCCAACTACGTGCGCCAGCGGTTGCTTGAGAAGGGGGCCCAAAACTTAGAAGACACTGTAGAACTCGCCACTACTATGGAGGTCTCGTTCCGCAGCCTGACCTCGTTCCCTGCGGACCCGGCGACCCCGTCATGGGCCCCCGACCAGCGACTGCCCCAGGCCTGCGCCGCGCGGCCATGCAGCCACTATACTGCACCAACGTGCCACTTTTGTGGACAGCCCCAGCACCTGCGGCAGCACTGCCCGGCCCGCAACGTGGCCTGTAGCAGCTGCGGTTGCAAAGGACACTATGCCCGGGTATGCCTGGCGAAGAAAACTCCTGCCCCGAATTCTCTCGCAGCCCAGAGCACTCGCTCCCTGAGCTCACAGGCCCGCAACGCTGCGGCCTGTACTCCGACTCCGCCCCCAACCGCCACGTGCGACCCATGGGGGCCGGCACCTTGGCAACCCCCACCACCATCTTGGATGCCATCTTCCTCGCCGCCCGCCACGTGCGATCCATGGGAGCGGCCATCTTGGGCTCTATCCTCTCCAAACTCAGAAACTCAAATTGAAGACTGCGACCTCAGTGGGCATTCATCACGGGGCCACTCCAGCACAGCTGATTGAGCCGCCGACTACCCGCAATTCAGCGCGGTCACGTTGGACCAGTCGCGTCCGAAACACCTCCGCAACTCGATGATGACCGTTAAAATCAACGGATACAGTACACCGTGCCTCTTCGACTCTGCGAGCACCGAGAGCTTCGTACACCCAGATCTGGTAAGACGCTGTTCACTCCCTGTTTTTCCTGCATGGCAAACTATCTCCCTCGCTTCGGGCTCCCACTCTGTTCACCTCCAATTCTAACGATTCTAACGATCCAAGGCGCTAGCTACTCGAATTTTCAGCAATACGTCCTGCCCGAACTCTGCGCCCCACTATTACTGGGACTCGATTTCCAGTGTAATCTCAAAAGTCTCACACTCAGCTTCGGTGGACCCCTACCCCCACTCACTATTTGCATTCTAGCAACGCTAAGAATCTCCCCCCCTCCACTCTTTGCCAATCTCATTCCGGACTGTAAACCCATAGCCACTCGCAGCAGGCGATACAGCCTGCAGGACAGGGTGTTTATCAGAACAGAGGTCCGGAGGCTCCTACGTGAGGGGATCATAGAGGCCAGTACCAGCCCCTGGAGAGCTCAGGTGGTGGTCGTCAAGACCGGGGAAAAATTCCGAATGGTAGTGGACTATAGTCAGACCATTAATCGGTTCACGCTCCTCAATGCGTACCCCCTCCCCAGGATTGCAGACATGGTGAATCAGATCGCCCAGTATCGTCTTTTCTCCACAGTGGATCTGAAGTCTGCATACCACCAGCTCCCAATCCGCCCAAAGGACCGCCACTATACGGCATTCGAGGCCGATGGCTGCCTCTTCCATTTCCTCCGGGTTCCCTTCGGCGTCACTAACGGGGTTTCGGTGTTCCAACGAGCAATGGACCGAATGGTAGACCAGTACGGGCTGCGGGCCACGTTTCCGTACTTGGATAACGTCACCATCTGCGGCTATGACCAGCAGGACCACGATGCCAACCTCCATCGATTTCTCCATACGGCCTAGAAACTCAACCTCAACACGGTTACAACATGGAGAAATGCGTTTTCCGCACGACCAGACTAGCCATCCTCGGCTATGTCGTGAAAAACGGAGTCCTGGGCCCCGACCCGGACCGTATGCGCCCAATCCGCCCCTCTTAGACCTCCCTCTCCCACATTGTCCCAGGGCCCTCAAAAGGTGCCTGGGATTCTCCTTGTATTATGCCCAGTGGGTCCCTCAATATGCGTACAAAGCCCGCCCACTATTTAAGGCCACACTCTTCCCTCTATCGGATGAGGCTCTTCAGGCCTTCACTCGGATCAAGGAGGACATCGCCAAAGCGGCCATGCGGGCGGTGGATGAATCCATCCCTTTCCAGGTAGAGAGCGACGCCTCAGAGGTCGCTCTCGCAGCCACACTAAATCAGGCAGGGAGACCAGTCGCCTTTTTCTCCCGAACCCTCTCCGCTTCGGAACTTCGACACTCCTCGGTCGAAAAGGACGCACAAGCCACTGTGGAGGCTATACGACACTGGAGGCACTACCTCGCCGTTAGAAGGTTCACCCTCATCACCGACCAAAGATCGGTTGCCTTCATGTTTGACAACACTCAAAGGGGAAAAATTAAAAATGATAAAATCCTGAGGTGGAGGATCGAACTCTCCACCTACAAATACGATATTATGTATCAACCGGGGAAGCTCAACGAGCCCCCAGATGCCCTGTCCCGCGATACGTGCGCCAGCGCACAAAACGACCGCCTGATAGCCATCCACAATGACCTCTGCCACCCGGGGGTCACCCGGCTCGCCCACTACGTCAAAACCCGAAATCTGCCTTTCTCCACTGAGGAGGTAAAAGCCATCACCAGGGATCAGGGCCGGCTCAAGGCACTGGCAACTCGGGCAGTCGCCCGGGGCGCCATGTGCTAGGGGGCGCCAGACTCGGGTCCCGCGCATGCGCAGTTGGGCCGGTGCCAACCAGCGCATGCGCGGTGGCCGCCCTCCCCCAGGGCGGCCCCGCCCCCCCGCTCGGTCCGCTCCCCCCGCCCCCTCCTCGCCCCCCGCCCTCTACTCGGGTCCGCCCCCCCGCCCCCCCCCCCCCCCTCGGGTCCGCCCCCCCCCCGCCCCGGCCTCGGGTCCGCCCCCCCCCCCAGCCCCCCCTTCGGGTCCGCCCCCCCTCTCGGGTCCGCCCCCCCCTCGGGTCCGCCCCCCCCTCGGGTCCCCCCCCCCCGCCCCCCTCGGGTCCCGCCCTCGGGTCCGCCCCGCCCCCCCCGCCCCCCCCCCCCCTCAGCCCCGCCCCTCCTCGGCCCCTCGGCCCCGCCCCCCTCGCCCCCCCCCCCCCCCCAAGGGCGCCGAAGTTCAGCTTGCCCGGGGCGCCAGCAACCCTAGGGCCGGCGCTGCCAGGAATTGCCCAATCTGTGCGGAGTGCAAACCACACTTCTATAGACCAGACAGGGCCCACCTGGTCAAGGCTTCTCGGCCCTTTGAACGCCTTGCTATCGATTTCAAAGGGCCACTCCCTTCGACTAATCGGAATGTGTACTTCCTGAATGTCATCAACGAGTTCTCCCGCTTCCCCTTTGCTATCCCGTGCCCCGATATGACCTCCCACACAGTCATTAGGGCCCTGCATAGCATCTTCACCCTGTTTGGTTACCACAGCTACGTACACAGCGACAGGGGTTTGTCCTTCAGGAGCGACGAGCTGCGTCAGTACCTGCTCGGCAAGGGCATCGCCTTGAGCAGGACTACCAGCTACAACCCCAGGGGAAACGGGCAGGTGGAGAGGGAGAATGCCACGGTCTGGAAGACCGTCCTACTGATCCTCCGGTCCAGGAAGCTCCCGACCTCCCATTGGCAGGAGGTCCTCCCCGACGCACTCCATGCTATTAGGTCCCTCTTATGTACGGCCACCAACCAGACCCCTCACGAGCGGCTCTTTGTTTTTTCCAGGTGCACTACCACGGGGGCTTTGCTCCCAGCATGGTTGAAGACACCGGGCCCAGTACTCCTCCGGAAGCACGTCAGGGCACACAAAACTGACCCACTCGTAGAAAGAGTGCTCCTACTCCACTCAAACCCCCAACACGCCTTCATAGAGTACCCTGACGGCCGTCAGGACACTGTATCCCTCCGGGACCTGGCGCCTTCAGGATCTAATCCCACCACTACCACCGCCGAGGTACCCCTCACACTACACCCCACCCAACTCGCCGCGCCCCACGCCCCCTCACCTACCGGTTCGCTACCCATGTTCCGCGCACCTGCGCCCGCAAGCTTCCAGCGTCCCCGTCACCAGTCGAACCAGTCGGGTACGAAGCTCAGACAGAATCACCCCCGGAGTCCGCCATCGTACCCCAACCAACCGTGATCGTCCAGCCACCAGAAGAGGCTGCAACTCCGGTGCTCCGCCGATCAGAAAGGACAACCCAGCCACCGGACAGACTCAATTTGTAGACCCATCACCCCCGCAGGACTTGATTTTTTTCACAGGGGGTGAATGTGGTGAATTTAAAACCTCAGTAATTCACAATGTATTGTACCATATGTATTGAGCCTGTACTCTGTACTGGATTGTGTTTAATCGCGCAGTCCTGCCCATTGGGGGAGATGAGGAGTTTGTACTGGGCTCCACCCTTGGCTACGCCCATGGCTCCGTCCATGGCTCCTCCCCCAACTGGACGTATAAAGATCAGTGCTGTGAGCCTGCTGCCAGTTCATCTTGAGTTCATCTCGTCACAGGCAGGCTCTGTTGTAAGACGATTAAAACCACTGTTCACTTCTAACCACGTGTCGCGTGAATTGATGGTCTCATCAGGGTTTTATTAATGTGGATTTGACTTTAATTGCGACATCATTACAACCTGAGATAGTTCCCCGTGAATAAAAGTCACGGTTATTCGCTGTAACAGGTAGTCAGATTGTGAACTCATATAAACTGAGGTAATCCAGATTCAACCATGATAATCTTTGCCCCACGCAACAACATCACATGCAGTCGCCAAACGATCTAAATTGAGGCCACGGTGTTGCAGGTCCCGAGGTGACATGCATCATGCACAATTGAAGGAAACTAAACCGGTGTTGGAGCAATGTAAAAACCGCTGGAGAAGAGGCTGCTGGACAATTGTTGGAGGAATGGTGACAGTCTCTTTTGGCCACAAACAAAAGAAAAGTCCAGTGGATGTTGGACACCTAAAATAAAAACCCAGAACATACTAAGCAAGTCAAGCAACATCTATAGGAGAGAGAAACAGAGCTAAGGTTCTGGTCGATAACCTTTCATCAAAACTGGGAGGTGTTCAAGATGAACAGGTCCTTTCCCTGGCTCTGTACTTGCTCAGAAGTTCTTCTGTTCCAAAACACGGACCTCGTCATGTTGGTTACATGGCTTCCACTACCAAATTAATTTGAACTACTTTTTTATGCAAGCAAACCTGTGAACAGTAAGCTGCAGTATAAAGTTTAACTTTCCATAATCATTTTACATTTGGCAGGGAAAGAACAACATTTGTGCAGTGATTGTATGGGTGGGTGTTCAACAAATAGGGTTCCCCACGCATCCCAAAAACAGGCAGAATTTGGAGGAAAATTACAGGCCTTCATGTTTTGAACAAATGACTGAAGTTTAGTAGCTGATTCTTAATTTCCTTTTACCAATCTCATGACCTTTACAATTTTAACTGACTAACTGGTGAGATATTTCCTGATCATGCAGTTTTCCCTTGCAGGACCTGGGGGTGGGGTGGTGGGGGGGTGGGGGTGGGGGGGCTTGGTGGGTGATGAGAGAAAGAGGAGGTCAGCTGTCGGGGATAGAAGACTTTACTCGTGTGAGCGGGTCAGGGTTGGTGTCAGTGGTCTTGAAGTCTGCTGTCTGTGCTGTGTAACTCTGTGTTCAATGCTCTGCTTTAAGTGCTGTGTAAGTATGCAGTTTGTAGCATGGGAGGTAGCAGTCGGTGGCATGGGAATCTGGGGAAGTAGTGTCTGGCACCGGGGTGTCTGCGGGGCACATGGAGCGAGGGTTAGGATGTGATGAGAGCCATGGAGCCCGGCCAGATGGGTGGAGTAGATGAAACCCCGAAAGGTAAAGAAGCTCGGTGCCTATGTGGCGAACAGGTTGGGGTGGAACATCAACCTTTGCACCAGCTGTCCAGGAGCCTGAAGTATGGAGGGATGACAGCAATGAGCCTGACTAAGTAGGGTGCCAATTAGCTCTGCCTCACCCTGAAGGAAATAACAATTGTGCCCTGGTGCATTCCTGAGACTCATGCTCATGACACGAATTGGCCATCAAGACTGAATCCTTAGCAGCATCAGCTCCCGCAGTCCCCAAGTCAAGGAATGACATCTATCCTCAGTTTTCAGCCTCTAAGCTTGGTGGCACGGGATCAAGAGGCATGAAGATGGCTTCTCTGCTGGGTCCCCAATGCGTGCCAGTCAGGGTGCAGGTCCACTGACTTGTCAGGTCCAGCGGGGCCCTTCAATACAGACCCAGACGGTCTCCTGCATTGTTGTGGTTGCTGTGCCTTCCACAACTTGGCCCTGCTATGGATGAGGAGCTTCCTGCGGACGGCCTTGAGATGCAGCATGTGTCCTCAGGATGAGGAGGACATGGCCGAGGACACCGAGGAAGAGCCCACTGAAGAGCCTTATTATGGACACAGGTGGGGCAAGGTTGTACTTGGGCAGGAGGGTTAGAAACATCCTCATCACCTCTCACTTCATGGGTGAAGACTAGCTCACCGGCCTCCAGCGTGACCGCCCCAGGACTTTGTGACCCCTCCGTGACCAGGGGATGAAAGTGGCCGAGTTTCCAATCACTAAGGCGTTCAGGCTGGAGAGGTCTTGAGTGCCTGCTGACCAGTCAATGCAGGAGAGTGATGATAACTCTCAGTGAGGAATGGTCTGTGATGCTCCTCAGCTGTTGCTTATCTATGACTCCTGTCTGTCTGCTGCCAGCACACTGACTCTCCGACTCATGTCTGTTAGAGGTTCAGCCCTACATTCCTCTGTCCTTTTTCTCTTTAGGGGGATTAGGGGCGAGGGTCTAGGGTTCACTGAATCATGCCTGAGTCCTATCACTGCGAATGAAACCATGCTGCCCACGCTGTACCCCTGCAATTCCTCAGCATTCCGTACTCTCCCACTATGTCCCAGCATATTCCCAAGATGCAAATTAGGGGTGGGGGTGGCCTGCTTAATTCCACGCCCTGTTGCCTGAGATGCCTTTGGTAGGCATCCTCTTGAGGGCTGAGACGTAGAGAGCCCCAGCCTACTTTCAGGTGGCACTGGTGTTGCTGCATCACCCTTCTCTGCCCACTGTGCCTGAGTTATGCTGGTCTCAGAAAGGGGAGATTTAGATTGGCTGGGATCTCCCAGTGTCTGCTGACTGTGCTCCAGTGACATCTCTTCCTTCCGGGTGCCTGTGGGTCCTTGAGTTACTCCATGGGATTGAGGAAAGGTGGAGTGAGCTCCAGACGCCTCACTGTCATCTGGCACTGCCAGTCCTGGAGGTCCACCATTGACTGCACCATGAAGCCCACATCCATGGTCCTGAGGGACTGAGCTTCGAACATTTTCCGCCATGGATCTGACTTCGAGCCCATGACTTTCCACTGTGGGTGCCACCCTTGCAGTGTTGGTCTAGGTGCCAAGCATTGCCGGCACCATTTTCTGCCACAGAAGGCTTTGGGACTTCTCCATTCAGCCTTGCAGTTACAGGAGCCTCACTGACACCACCTCCTGGTAATTCTGGCTCTGTCTTTGCATCTGAAGGAGCTGAGGGACAAACATGTCCCAAGGCACAGTACCTGGCTGGGGCACAGCTGAGTCCTGGGATCCAGCGGACCTCCGACTATCCGATCCCTGAGACGTTCCTACCTTCACCTGATGTACTTTGATGCTCACCAAGTAGTGACCCAGAAGCCTGCCTGCTATGATCATCCACTGAGACGTGTGTCTCTGCCCAGGTGGATGGTGGGAGTGATAGCCTTGACGCTTCTTTGCTGTCCACCTCAGATATCTCCTCTGGGGCAGTGTTGAGGATGGGTGGTGGGACCCTGCTGGTAGGTGGGCCAGGCTGATTGGGTGATATTCCTGCAGGTAAAAGTACATGACATTAGGACATGGCCAAAAGTGAGACTTAGCCAAATTTTGGGGAAACACTGCCCATTGTAATTGGATAGGATTTTGTATACCAGTGCCTGTACTCCAGAGTTTTATTACAGGAGGAGTGCATAGGGTTTGGACTTCTGTTAATTTACATATGTTGAAGGTGACATTCTCTTTTTATGAATTCAGACTAGTAATATTGCCCCTATACAATCTTGCTGAGGTGAGTTAAATCAGTGGAAACTGTCTCCCCAAGTCTTAACCATTTTATCATTTTGTTGAGTCAATTTATAAGAGCCTTTCCTTAAATGGATAAATCAATTTTTATTTAAATCAAATTGCCAGACATAAAATATGTTGGTGACATTTTAATATCGCTCCTAACCTCTTGATGCTACATGATTATCATCATTTAACTAATTTATTTGATATTACAATCCAAATTTAATTTGAGAATTTCCAGATTTTCCTGACCCAATAATGTCTTTTTAGTTAAAAATGATGAAGCATGTTTGCATCATTGTTGTTAAATGTATTAGATTGTTCCTTCCCTCTGCATCTCCCACACTCAGCACGATGCTCAACGCTGGAGCGATGAAGCAGTGAAGCAGTGAGTCCTTTGTGCAGCTCTGTGACCCACAAGACAGTCAGTGTGACACCTTCTCCAATTTTTCACCCTCTCTTTAAAGAAGAGAGTGAACCTATTTCCACCCTAGCACTGCTGGGATTAGGAATCAACTGTGTGGGGAATCACACCACTGCACACATGATCCATTATACCAGAAGATGTAAATGGTGGGGGGAGGGCGATGGAGGAAAGAGGTGTTGGTTCGAGAGGAAGGAGCTGGGGATTTCTGGGGTGGGGGAGGGGATTAGAGTACTGACGGTGACTGGGAGTTGTTCTTTCTCCCATCAGGAGGGTGGGGCTGGCTGCCATGTTGGGTGGGCTTTAGAATTATGGGGGATGAAGGAGAAATTCCCTCGTGGTGCAAACCCTGGTACCTCTGTGCTGCAGAATTCTGCAGTCTCTATATATTCAGGGCAGCACAGTAGCACACATGGATAGCACTGTGGCTTCACAGCACCAGGGTCCCAGGTTCGATTCCCGGCTTGGATCACTGTCTGTGCGGAGTCTGCAGGTTCTCCCCGTGCGTGCGTGGGTTTCCTCCGGATGCTCCGGTTTCCTCCCACAGTCTAAAGATTGGCAGGTTAGGTGAATTGGCCATGCTAAATTGCCCTTTATGTCCAAAAAGGTTAGAAGGGGTTATTGGGTTACGGGGATAGGGTGGAAGTGAGGGCTTAAGTGAGTCGGTGCAGACTCGATGGGCCAAATGGCCTCCTTCTGCACTGTATGTTCTATGTTTTAATATTCTGCTTTTTTATTCTTTCTGCCAAAGGTGGTAACTTCACATCTACTCCATCTGCCCATCTTTTTGTCCATTTATAGGACGCATTGATGGTGGCATGCTCGGAGCTCTATTCTGAGGTGTTCTCTTGAATGTTGGGGGGGGCCACAGATGGTCCGGTGCCATGAGATGGAGATCCGGTGGGAGAATGGACATGTTGTCTGTGAGAGGCAGGTGGGACCAGTACTGGGGGCCAATGCCAACTCACCCATGCGGCCAGGTGAGGTCATTGAGCTTCTTATGGCACTGGGTGACAGTCCTCCTCGCGCTGATGGCCACTGCCTCCCACCCGGCACTGACCTTCTTTGGCTGATCATCTGACCCGCTCGGGGTAACAGGGTGTCCCGTCGCAATTCCACCGGGGCCAACAGCCGGGCCAGGTTAGCATCTCTAAATCTGGGGCTGGTCTGCGGGGTGGCTTGGCTGCGTGCTGTCTGGGGTTTTCCCAGAGGGAAAGGTTTAAGAGCTGCTCCCCCTGGTTAGTGGGGAGCTGCCAGGCACGATGCAGGCCAATCAGCTGGCAGGAAAACCATTTCTTCTATGAAGCCCGTGGGACAACGTTACCAGCCCTAAATATCTGGGGTGATGAGGGTCAATTTTTGTAGCAATACATAAGTGTAATGGATCCCAGGAGTGGACTCACCTAGCCATTGTGTGTGGTGAGATTGACAGTGGGTGTTTGAATCATCGCTTGCCACTTCTGTGGGTCCATATGTTTCAGTGTCCGAAGTGATAGGATTTTACACCTGCACTGGTATCCAGTGCTATCCTATCCCTTCATCTGTGGGCATATAATCTGGATGGTGACAAAAGCTTCTTTTAGTACTATTAGGCCAATACATTATTTGATACTCACTATATTGAATGTCAGCTAATGTTGTGTCGTGAATGACTGGTCATCCTCATCATCTGGCCATACAGTATAGCTGGACATTTTGTGGATCTTGACTAGACGGTGTATGATATGAGCTCTTGGATGTTTGGGACGTTATTCCTGTCTGGGCTTTTGGTCTCAGCTTCTCGTGACATCAAACCACTTGTTTTGGCCTTTTGCTTACTTCCAGTGCCCTCTGGTGCCACATGTCTCACATATAGTGTTACAAACTGGGTTTTTTCTGGGTGCGTGTGTGAGTATGCATTACTTACTCGGGTTGCCTATATTGGCGTTATGCCAATGGTGGAGGAATTATGCACGGCCTGTGGACTCTGTCTACCCAGTAGTATAGCTTGGTGCTTGCATCCATTTTGTAGTAGTGATTCCACAGTGTAACCTTTGTGTGGGTCCAAGAGGTCTTTTTGGAATGCTTTTTTGTTAAAGGAGATGCTATCATGAGGTTGATTCTTCAGTTGGCTAGCTCTGTCATCATAAAGCCGCAGTCACATCCCTTGTCTATGCATCTATTTATGAATTGACCATTGGCCTCAATCGGTCATGGAGCCAGAGTGAAAACCTGTTTAGTGACTCTACATCGTTAATAGTTCACCCTTGCTTGTTACTGTTAACCCTTGTTCCATTATCTAGCTTCGTGGTTGCACCTGAATACTAGATCCCGAAGGCTATTTTAAAACATGGTTGCTCTATTTAGAAATTGCAGTTCTTTTAGGCATGAAATATATTAGCTGCTGTATTTTGAACACTGAGCCTTCTCTATATGCTGACAAAGAAATTTGGTGGCAAAAGGTGCACTTAAATGTGAAGCACTTAAATGCAAGGATTTCTGATGGAAAATATTAGCCTGTGTAATTCTAATATAATTACAAATGAGTGCCAAGGGATTTAAATTCATCTGAAAACATTGCTACTAACTAGTAACAGCCAATTGAAATCAATAACTGCAAACTAAACTCTCAAAAGAGACGTATCACTTGAGAAGTGAGCACTGCTACAAAAAACAGCATACGCAAGGTATGCTACTTTCAGCCATAGGCCCCTTTCAACACAAATGAATACAACCCCTTACCAATAGCATTGGTCACATCTGTATTGTTAACTACCTAGACTAAATGTTTAGGGATTTTTGTAATGAAGTAATGAAGAATTGCATGGAGACCTATGTCTGGTGCAGGAAAGCACGATAATTTACAGTGCAGAATCGCTTTTCTAAATCATGAAAAATAACATTCCTGTTTTACTTCCTTCTCTCGTTAATAAATTTTTCTTAAAATTGAAGGTTCGGAGATAAAAGATAAATACAGATAATCAAATAGCAAAAACCCTATAATTCTCGGGTTAATGAAACCATAAACATGATTAAAACATTGCTAAGTAATCCATTATAAATGGCTAAATAGGGACAAAAATAGTTTGTAACCAAAGCTGCTTAAGATGCAACACAGGATTTAATTAGCCTTATTGGCAAAGGTCTCAAATTGATTGATCATTTTCAGTGAAGCGTTGATAAATCACATCCAATTCTTTTTTTTCCAACCATTGTCAGTAGACACTGCTTATTGTGTTCATTTGCATTGCTTAACCAATATAACTGGCCTTATTTTCTTGACATTGTCCTTTGTTAGTCCATGTATTTAATTTGTCCAGGACCTTTCAAATGTGTCTTTCCAATTCTGGTCACAGCCACAGTGCTTAGAATCATGGGAAAATTTCACAATATTTAGAAGTGTTTGAATCACATGTGAATCATGTAAACCGAATACTCATGGAGCGTTTCATTAGTTACTATTCCTGGGAAAATATTATGACCATTTGCCATCATCTACTATCCTTTGCCAGGTCTTTTTTTTCAATCCAACCACAATAAAAATGTTATCATGTGCAACCTGAATTTTTCTTTTACAAACATGTCCCTAATTTCTGAACAAGAAAAGAGGGGGAAGCAGGGGATTAATTATCTTCTGCAATCCCAGGAGTGGATTGGAGGCAAGAACTCGACTCCTGGGTGAATACAACATAGCAGCCCTGAGAATTAGTGATAACTATGCAGAATGTGGCAGTCGGTCATTTGGCTGAGAGCACTCCGTTCTATTTCTCCATCTCCCCCATCTTGAGCCCTCATGATCTGTGTTGTCACACTATCTTTGGCCTTGTCACCATGTTCCATCTTTCTCACCGGCCGATATCCAATAGTTGAGCCGGACACTTTGCAATCTTACCATCCTACCTCTGTTCCCATATCCTCTTCATCACAAAGAACGCCTGCATCCCTCTCCATTATATTGCTGACCCTTGATCCTTTCTCAGCCATCGATGACTATAACTAACTTTACCACTTGCCTGCTTGCCTATTCCGATGCTCTCCTGTTACTAAGGCACCGCTCGATCATCAATCAAATGAGGGAAAACAAAAGTCTGCAAATGTTAATTAGTCAATCATCATTAAACATTTGATCACAAGACATCATTTGATTACTATTCACTTATAAATACAAGCAGTTCAAAGATGTGTGATAGTACAGATTAACATTGCTTCTGACCTACTCTTCCAGTGCAGCTAACTGAATAAGAATCAGGGGAATCAGGTTTTAAACCATGTTCCATTCTGTGTTCAGGTGGGTTAGCGGGGAGTGGGAGCTGCTTCAATTGGCTGTCACATGCTAGGGTTTCACCAACCAAGTCTATTTGCATTCAATGTGTGACAATACTAACAACGACCACTTTGATCAACTAATCGTGCAGAGGGTTAAGGTTCTTTCCCTTTTTAAAAATTCTTTATAGTTACAATCTATATCAAATGAATACATGTTATTATAATTTGCAGCAAGTATTCATGTTAAATCATTGCTTCCTACAATCAATCAATTTTTAAAGAAAAATGTAGCTTTTTGAGTAGAAATGCATTTAAATCAATTTTGCTAGCCCACAGAGGTAAACTGTTGGTACAACATTGCTCTATTTCTATTTTACCAGTACAATATCAGATAATTGAGAGATTGTTCATCTCAAATCTGCAATGATTTGATTTGATTTTGATGAACTGCACACAAATTATTAGGAACACATTAATATTCACAATCTAATTTGAATACATTTGTAGCTCATCAGAAATCTAAGTGTCTAGCGCAAACTAAGGAATATGTCCTCGAACATTATGGGAATGCAGAAAAAGGATATCTTGATAAAATACTGCTAAGTCCTTGAGAAATCCCTCGCACATCAGCAGATGTCAGTTTATTTAAATGTTGATAATTTATTAATTATGACAGTATAACATCACTGCTGCCACTTCCAACGTGGTGGTAATAATTACAAAAATTGAAGGTTAATACAATAACACAAACACAAAGTGCTTGAAATAACATTCTGAGATGTGTATATGTGGTTTAGACAATTTGGGGGTCAGACTTGACTTGAAGTGCAACTTAAAATGGCTGTGAATATTCCATTTAAATCAAATTTTATCTGCCCAGGTTTTAAGATGTTGAAGTCAAATGTGAACCTGAAGTTCAAACAAAATCAAGGGCGGGATCCTCCGCTGGCTGACGCTGAAATCGGGAAATGCGATTGGGCGGAGAATAGGTTCCGACTCCAAAATCGCGGCGGCCACCGATTTGACGCCAAATAACAATTCTTCGTCACCTCGACAGTGGCATCAATGCAGTCCGGAACGGATGTACAATTTGCTTATCAATAGCGGGCCTGACCCGGTATTCTCTGGGTCCTCCGCGACGCTCCGCCTCTGATGGGCCGAGTTCCCATGACGTAGTTCACTTGTGCTTTTAAAAATCGTGAAATCGGCATCATGGCTGGTGAGGGAGAGAGAGGGGGCACAGACAGTGTCCAGCATCACCATTGTTTGGTGACAGTTGTGCCACTGGCCCGAGTGCTTCAGCCAGGGCTGGTGGGAGTAGCGGGGATGGCCAGGAAATGGGCTGTGGGGTCAGGGTGGACGGGCACAGAACACCATTGCCACAGCCAGAAAGGCAGCCATGCAGCTGCGCACGCCGCTGACTGCCCACTGTGAACCTAGGGCCACAGGTCCTGTAGATGTCCCCTCAGGCCACCCCCCTAGGTGCCCTCTGGCCACAGCTGACCCATCAGCTGCATGGCGAGCTCCAGCACAACCTGTGACCTCTTGTTGGGATGAGTGTGTGTGGGGAGTGTAATGTGTATATGTGGCTGCAGCTTGTCAGCCTCCCGAGTGTCAATCACGGACCTGGCAACCGAGCAGCCCGAACACCAGCCCTCCGCCCGAGACTCAGGCCACCCTGGAGCATGGGTCAGAGGATGGCACTGACTTTCCGTCACAGCTGTCTCCAACACCCTTCACCATCCCAGAGACACTCACCTCAGTTGGGCACATTAGTGAAGAGGTTCCTGTGACACTATCCTCCGCAGCCCGTTCCTCTGCAGCCCGTTCCTCTGCAGCCCGTTCCTCTGCAGCCCGTTCCTCTGCAGCCCGTTCCTCTGCAGCCCGGTCCTCTGCAGCCCGTTCCTCTGCAGCCCGTTCCTCTGCAGCCCGTTCCTCTGCAGCCCGGTCCTCTGCAGCCCTGTCCTCTGCAGCCCGTTCCTCTGCAGCCCGTTCCTCTGCAGCCCCATCCTCCGCAGCCCGTTCCTCTGCAGCCCTGTCCTCTGCAGCCTGGTCCTCTGCAGCCCAGCCCTCTGCATCCCGTTCCTCCGCCGCCCGTTCCTCTGCAGCCTGTTCCTCTGCAGCCCGTTCGTCCGCAGCCCTGTCCTCCGCAGCCCGGTCCTCCGCAGCCCATTCCTCTGCAGCCCGTTCCTCTGCAGCCCCATCCTCCGCAGCCCGCTCCTCTGCAGCCCGTTCCTCTGCAGCCCCATCCTCCGCAGCCCGTTCCTCTGCAGCTCGTTCATCCGCACCCCGGTCCTCTGCAGCCCGTTCCTCTGCAGCAGGTTCCGCTGCAGCCCGTTCCTCTGCAGCCCATTCCTCTGCAGCCCGTTCCTCTGCAGCCCGTTCCTCTGCAGCAGGTTCCGCTGCAGCCCGTTCCTCTGCAGCCCGTTCCTCTGCAGCTCATTCCTCTGCAGCCCGTTCCTCTGCAGCCCGTTCTTCCACAGCCCTGTCGTCTGCAGCCCCGTCCTCTGCAGCCCGGCCCTCTGCAGCCCAGCCCTCTGCAGCCCTGTCCTCTGCAGGCCCGGCCCTCTGTGGGTGCGCAGCAAGATGGCCACCGTAATGCACTCCAGCTGCTCAGCCTGTCCCCCCACCTCCCCTCCCATCCCCTGACCCTGGCAGGGTGCCCTCCACCCCAGCCAGCAAGACCAGTATGTGGACCGGCAGTCTGCAGTCATCCACGCCATTTTGTACCTCCTCTCTCTCACTCAACAGCCACGCCAGGTTCACGATTTTTGAGTTCACATGTGAACCACGGCATCGGGAACTTGGCCCATCGGAGGCGGTGAATCCCGGAGGCCCCGGAGAAAATAGGGTATAAGGCCCGCTAATGATATGCCTACTGTACTTTAACCCGGCGCGGCAAGCGATGCATCTATGCCATTTTTGGGGTGCCGGAGCATTCCAATTTGGCATCAAAACGGCCCCCGCTCTGATTTCGGCATCAGAAGCTATTCTCTGCCCATTCGCATTTCGCGATTTTGGCATCGGCAAGCAGAGAATCCTGCCCTTAGTCTCAGGAACCGAGACTACAGCCCCAAATCTTTAACAATGGTGCCAGCCTTTTATTACCATCAAAATTGTTTTGTGGCTGAAATGGAATATTTTAGGCAGTTTGTAGCTTTCTTGACAATACACACAATATTCAAGCAGTGATGGAAATAGGCAATTACCTTTACACTGGCCGAGATCCATCAACTTAGTTGCGGGATCGTCGTATTTTACGTTACCAGGGAAAAAGCATTGGGCTTCCCAAGAACTACGGTCTTTTTCTGAATCTTAAAATAAAATATTGTTGTTGGCAGGTGCTGAGTCAAGACTGATAGAATATAGAGCTGAAAATGAAAAGGAGAAAATATAAATACTGCTTCTGCCATTAAATTGAGTTTTTCAATGCTAAAATTGCACCTATTTTTGGTGGATCTTAGTTTGCCATTGCAGGCTGTAAATTAGCATCAAGCTGTCCTCTGGGTTTCCCGAGTTTTCCATTCATATAATTTCCAGTCACCGGTTTGACTCAATTCCCCAGCAGCAGCCAGAAATCTCAAGCAGCCTTACCTGCGGCTGAGCATCAATCGCCTCCCCTGCTTTCCAGCACACGACCCGAGCTGCAAGAGGCTGGTCAAAGATAGAATTGGATCATAATGAGCCAAAATCCACCACAATGTGTCCAGAGGAGGAATACCGTGCCCGTCCAACATCCGGGCACAGCCAGTTGGTATGGAGTGCAGGAGGGAAGCGACAGGAGGAATGACGCTGAACTAATGAGGAATTGAACCACCTTGGTCAATAGTGCCACAGGACTCCCCTTCATCCCAAAAGGGAGAGATCAATTACCAGAAAGAATAGCAATCCCAATAACTACAGGAAGGCGGTGGGGTGGGGCGCCGGGGGCGGAGGGAAGGGGGGGTTGTTCGGATGGGGGTGGCATGTGGGGAGGCGGGGGTTGTTCGGATGGGGGTGGCATGTGGGAAGGCGGACAGGTGGGTGATCGTTACGAGGGAGAAATGAGCGAACTCCTGGAAACAGGTGTGGGATCGCGCTCCAAACTGAACCCACCCTCATTCTTTACATTGTAGACAGTGGGTTAAATCAGTGGTACCTGCTGCTTTACATCATAACACTATTTATTGGCTACACGTGTCAGCTAGGAGTCTGATATACTGAACGGCTCCTCTGCAGCTCCAATGGGGATGCAAGTCGATTGAAAACTAAATCTATTTGAGGAATGGTTGAACGTAGTGAAGATTCGGGTTTTCAGACTCCGTGCTAGCGGTCTTGGTGGAATTAGTGGAAAGGACGAGAGATCTCCGCTATACCCAGGGGAAGGCAGGAGGTTCTCAACACAGAGGCTCACAATCCAGTGAGCCAAAAGCAGTGACAGTCAAATGTCACAAGTGTGGCCTCAAGAATATTAATGTAGTGCAGGAAATGGTTTCGCAATTTCACACGGGTTGTGAAAGGTGAGTGAGTTCATCTTTGCAATAGCATATCCTACCAAATGCAGCACTAGCCTCATCCAATGTTAAATTTACTACACCCCCATTGCCCATATACCAACAATACCTATCAATCAATAGTTAACCCTTCAAATCATATGCTTTACTTCACTCTCATATACTTAGCACTGTTGCAAGCGTATCCCAGAGCCACAGTCCAAACACCTTGCAGGACTTCGCTTTTCCCAGCAGAAAAAGGTGACACATAAGAGCAGGCAACAGATTAAAAAAAACATGCTGCTGTCAATGGGGAAGAGCCTTTTCGGAGCACCAGAAGAGGAAACAATACATGGAAAAGAGGCACTGAAAGAAAGGGCAAGGGGTAATACAATTCCAAAGAGGGTTGTGGTGGTATGACTAGGAGGTTTACGGTACCTCAGAGTAGTGCTGCCATTGGTGCAGAGTAACTCGCTGCCCATTGGCTCAGGCAGGTCATGTGTCTCTCTCTGCCAATTGGCTGAAGCTAGTCATGTGACTGCTCACCGATTGGCCGAGAGGCCGGTAGCTCCTCCTACGAGGCGGGGTATAAGAACCCGTAGCAGCCGGCAGTCGGCCTTTCTCTGTAAGTCGACTGCCGGGCACACAACTAGTTCATTAAAGCCTGTTATTTGGAACTTCTTCACGACTCGAGTCCAATTGATGGTGCATCAATTTAATGAACTAGAATTTTGAAATGGAGCTACCGATCAAGCCAGACTGTCTCCGCATCAGCCCACATGCTACAAACGCGTCAGCAACTTTTAAACATTGGCTGGCGTGCTTCAACAGCTACCTCACTACTACAGACAATCAACCCACAAAGAAGCAGAAACTTCACATCCTCCACTCGTGCGTGGGCACCGCCGTTTATTCGATGATAGACGGCGAACAGGACTATGACGCAGCAATGGATCTCCTGAAAGGAAATTTTCTCAGGCCAGTAAACCAAGTCTACGCGCGGCACCTCCTGGCAACAAGGCAACAGTTCCCCGGTGAGTCCCTTGGCGAATTCTATTGGGCCCTCATTGTCCTGGGGAGAAATTGCGCCTGCCCACAAGTTACCGCGGCGGAGCACACTGAACTGCTAACCAGGGATGCCTTCGTCGCGGGCATGCAATCCTCTCAGATACGCCAACGGCTCCTAGAAAAGGACACTTTGAGCCTCGCTGAGGCACGGACCCTCGCATCCTCCCTGGAGGTTGCCGACCGAAACGCTCGCGCATATGCCCCCGGCCGTGCGGCAGCCCCTTGGGCAACTTGGCAAGCAACCCCCCTCACCCCCGCCGATTCCGACCCCCCCCCCAGGCCTGCGCTGCGGGACGCCCCGATAAGCCCACAGGGCCCCACTGTTATTTCTGAGGCCAGGCCAAGCACCCCCGCCCGCGCTGTCTGGCCCGCTCCGCAGCCTGCAAGAGCTGCGGCAAAAAGGGCCACTACTCCGTGGTCTGTCAGTCAAAGTCGGTCACTGCCGTTCCGCGCAGCGACCGCGGATCGACCCCCCCGCGCTCCCCCAGGGCCCTGTGCGGCCCGCGGACCTCCCTGCCCCCGCTCCCAGCCACCACGAGTGACCCACGGGCGCCGCCATCTTGGGGCCCCGACTCCACGTGCGAGCCCCGGGCGCCGCCATTTTGGGACCCTGACTCCAAGTGCGGCCGACGGGCGCCGCCATCTTGGGTCGGCACGGAGGACCCCACCGGTGAATACTCCAGGGACGAAGACAACTCTGAGCTCCTGCCACGACTCGCTGCTGTGACACTGGACCAGTCGCGGCCCCGCACGCTCTTCACGGCGACTATGCAAATCCTCCTCGATGGACACGAGACGAGCTGCCTACTAGACTCCGGGAGCACAGGGTGTTTTGTCCACCCTGACACGGTAAGACGTTGCGCGCTCGCTGTTCACCCGGTTAAGCACAAAATCGCTCTGGCTTCATGTTCGCACTCCGTCCAAATCACCGGGTGCTGCGTAGCGGACCTCACGGTCCAGGGGAGGGTTTTTAGAAATTACAAACTCCTCGTCCTCCCCCGTCTCTGCGCACCGGCACTTCTAGGACTGGACTTCCAGTGCAACCTGCAGAGCTTAACCTTCAAACTCGGCGGCCCTATTCCCCCCCTTACTGTCTGCAGCCTTGCGTCCCTCAAAGTGGAACCCCCTTCCTTGTTTGCAAACCTCACCCCAGATTGCAAACCCGTCGCCACTAGGAGCAGACGATACAGAGCCCAGGACCGGACCTTCATCAGGTCCGAGGTCCAAAGGCTGCTGAAGGAAGGAGTCATTGAGGCCAGCAACAGTCCCTGGCGAGCCCAAGTGCTGGTGGTTAGGACTGGGGAGAAAAAACAGGATGGTCATTGACTACAGTCAGACCATCAACAGGTTTACGCAGCTGGACGCGTATCCTCTCCCCCGTATCTCCGACCTGGTTAACAGGATCACGAAGTACAAAGTCTTCTCCACGGTGGACCTTAAGTCCGCCTATCACCAGCTGCCCATCCACACGAGTGACCGAAAGTACACTGCGTTTGAGGCGGATGGGCGCCTCTACCACTTTCTAAGGGTTCCATTCGGTGTCACAAATGGGGTCTCGGTCTTCCAACAGGAGATGGACTGAATGGTTGACCAATACGGGCAACCTTCCCTTATCTCGACAATGTCACCATCTGCGGCCACGACCAGCAGGACCATGACATCAACCTCCGAAAATTCCTCCGTATCGCAAAACTCCTTAACCTCACATACAATAAGGATAAGTGCGTGTTCAGCACCGACCGTCTAGCCGTCCTCGGCTACATAGTGCGTAATGGAGTGATAGGCCCCGATCCCGAACGCATGCGCCCCCTAATGAAACTCCCTCTCCCCAACTCCCTCAAAGCCCTCAAACGCTGTTTGGGCTTCTTTTCTTATTATGCCCAATGGGTCCCGAACTACTCCGACAAAGCACGCCCCCTCATCCAATCCACCACGTTCCCCCTGTCTATGGAGTCCCGCCAGGCCTTTAGCCACATCAAAGCGGATATCGCAAAGGCCATGATTCGCGCTATCGATGAGTTCCTCCCATTCCAGGTCGAGAGCGACGCGTCCGATGTAGCTCTGGCGGCCACCCTGAACCAAGCGGGCAGATCCTTGGCCTTCTTCTCCCGGACACTCCCCGCTTCCGAACTCCGCCATTCCTCGGTCGAGAAGGAAGCACAGACCATAGTTGAAGCTGTGCGATACTGGAGGCACTATCTGGCCGGCAGGAGGTTCACCCTCCTCACAGACCAATGGTCAGTGGCCTTTATGTTTGATAATGCACAGAGGGGCAAGATCAAGAACGACAAGATCTTGCGGTGGCGGATCGAGTTGTCCACGTACAACTACGATATCTTGTATCGTCCTGGGAAGCTCAACGAGCCTCCTGATGCCCTGTCCCGCGGTACCTGCGCCAACGCGCAGATTGACCGCCTCCGCACCCTCCACGCGGACCTCTGCCATCCGGGGTAACCCGCTTCTACCATTTCATTAAGACCCGCAACCTGCCCTACTCCATCGAGGAGGTCGGAACCGTGACCAGGGACTGCCACATTGGCGCAGAGTGCAAGCCGCACTTCTACCGCCCCGAGCAAGCGCATCTGGTAAAGGTGTCCCGCCCCTTTGAACGTCTCAGCATGGACTTCAAAGGTCCCCTCCCCTCCAACAACTGCAACATATACTTTCTAAGTGTGATTGACGACTACTCCCGCTTCCCTTTTGCCATCCCCCGACATGACCACGACAACCGTCATCAAGGCCCTCCTCTCCATTTTCTCCCTGTTCGGTTACCCCGCATACATCCACAGCGACCGGGGGTCCTCCTTCATGAGTGACGAGCTGCATCAATTCCTGCTTAGCAGGGGCATCACCTCTAGCAGGATCACCAGTTATAACCCCCGGGGTAACGGGCAGGTCGAGCGGGAGAACGGTACGGTCTGGAAGACCGTCCAGCTGGCCCTACGGTCCAGAAATCTCCCAGTCTCCCACTGGCAAGAGGTCCTCCCAGATGCCCTCCACTCGATTTGGTCTCTCCTCTGCACTGCCACAAACCAAACACCTCATGAACGTCTTCTTGTTTTCCCCCGGAAGTCGTCCTCAGGATCCCCCCTCCCGACCTGGCTGGCCACCCCCGGGCCCATCTTGCTCCGGAAGCATGTGCGGGTGCACAAGTCCAACCCGTTGGTTGAACAAGTCCAGTTACTCCACGCGAACCCGCAGTATGCGTACGTGGAGTAACCCGACGGACGACAGGACACGGTCTCCCTTCGGGACCTGGCACCCGCCGGCGTGCGGCCACAACCCCCCGCACCAACATCCCCCGTCCTGTCCCAACCACCCCCGGCGCCCCCGCAACCCAGCGCACAGGACCCACCTCCCCCGGCCAGAGCTCCGTTAGCACCGACCAGGGGTACGGACACAGGACCCCGACCGCCGCTCCCGGAGTCACGGACAACCACTGATCCGACGTCACCGGCACCGCTGCGACGGTCCAGCAGGACATCGAAGGCGCCCGTCAGACTGATCGAGTCAATTTGATGTTCTACTGGATCTTATCGGACTCTTCGTGTTGTCCAGTGTTCCCTTGTACAATGTTGCTTGTTCCTTTTCAGTTTTTTTGGTTTTGCTTTGTTCCTCGTTGTTCATAAATGCAATGTGTGCGGTATTGTTGTTCTTTTGCACATTCGTCGCAGGCCAGTGGGCAGCCGCCAGATATCTCGGTACACCTCATTCTCTCTAGTCATACTACCAGTTCGACGCCCCTCCCCCCCCTTTTTCCTCCTCTCTTCTCTCCCCCCCCCCCCCGCCCCCCGGCTTCTTTACCCACAAGGGGTGAATGTGGTGGTATGACTAGGAGATTTACTAGGAGGACTCGCTGCCCATTAGCTCAGGCAGGTCATGTGTCTCTCTGCCAATTGGCTGAGGCTAGTCATGTGACTGCTCGTCAATTGGCCGAGAGGCCGGTAGCCCCTCCTACAAGGCGGGGTGTAAGAACCCGTAGCAGCCGGCAGTCGGCCTTTCTCTGTAAGTCGACTGCCGGGCACACAACTAGTTCATTAAAGCCTGTTATTTGGAACTTCTTCACGACTCGAGTCCAATTGATGGTGCATCAAGGGTGCAGTAGCAGAGGGTCCTGGGTGTAGGAACGTAGAACATAAGAGCTGGAGCCGGCCATTCAACCCTGTGAGCCTGCACCACCATTTGATAAGGTCATGACTGATTAGGTTGTGGTCTCAACTCCACTTTCTTATCTGCTTCCCATAATCCTTAACTCCCTTGTCTATCAAAAGTCTATCTAATTCAGCGTTGAATGAATTGTATATATGCAGAGATCAATGAGGGTGGCAGGATAGGTTGAGAGAGTGGTTCATAAAGCACAGCATCTTGAACTCTATCAATAGGGGTATCGATTACAAAAGCAATTAAGTTATGTTAAGCCTGTGTAAAACACTGGTTTGTTTTCAACTGGAGTATCGTGTGCAGTTCTGGGCACCACACTTTAGGAACATAGAACATACAGTGCAGAAGGAGGCCATTCGGCCCATCAAGTCTGCACCGACCCACTTAAGCCCTCACATCCACCCTATCCATGTAACCCAATAACCCTTCCTAACCTTTTTGGTCACTAAGGGCAATTTAGCATGGCCAATCCACCTAACCTGCACGTCTTTGGACTGTGGGAGGAAACCGGAAGGAAACCCACGCAGACACGAGGAGAACGTGCAGACTCCGCCCAGACCGTGACCCAGCGGGGAATCGAACCCGGGACCCTGGTGCTGTGAAGCCACTGTGCTATCCACTTGTGCTACCGTGCCGCGCAAAGGATGTGAAGGTGTTAGAGAGGATACAGAAAGGATTCAGAAGAATGATTCCAGGGAAGAGGAACTTTAGTTACATACAAAGATTGGAGAAGTTGGGGCTGGAAAAGAGTTCTGGACAGAGAAGGTAGGGAAAAACTGCTGGTGGAAGGATTGAAAACCAGTGGTCAGAGATTGAGGGTAATTGCAAAAGGAGCAGTGACTATATTTGGAAAAGCTTTTACATGCAGTAAGTGGTCAGGATCTGGAATGCACTGCCTAAGAGTGTTTTTAGGATAGCACCAATCAAGGCATTCGAGAGCGAATTAAGTTGGGTAAATTGAGTTGAAGTACACCAGCCATGATGGGATTTAATGGGAGAGAAGGCTGAAGGGGGCGATTGATAGGTGCACACAGATATCCCCTTTACTAAGATGGCATCCAATGCACTTTTTGTTGGCCTGCTGACCATTAGAAGGTAATGTGATGCAGAAAAGGAGCTCTGCAGAGCCCTGTTTCACTCTGCAATTTTAATCATTTGGTTAAGACTAATGATTCCTTTCAGGGCACGGCAACACTCTTATGCATGAGATGTTGCAAATCACGATGAGACTTTCTCCACCACCCTTGCGGAGATGGGTCCATGAGCCAAAAACCTCAACCGCCTTTCTCCAAGTAGAAATAGTGGACATTCTTTTCAAATTGGATTATTCCATAAGTTCCAGATAAATGACTGTGAAGCATCATTTTTAATGATGTCTTTTAAAAGCCAACCTACTGTTGGTTCTGGTGAAACTGAGCTTTGTTTATTAACTTCTACCTGCAAACTTTGAAGATCTATTATAATATTCAACGTAGTTAAAGAATGAGCTACATTCATCAAAAGAAATGCTCACCCAATTTAAGCTAAATAAACTTTTCAGCTGAATGTACGCAAGTTGTCCTTCAGTAAAATAGCAAAGTGCATTTATATTTTATTGAACATCAGTTTATATGCGGTTAATGCCTGTAAAGACTGCTGACACTGAGGGAATTACCTTTCCATAATTTGGCTTTGTTTTGATGGTTGGAAAGTCAATCAGTCATCATGTTGAACGATAAGCAACGTTCTTTTGCTCAATTTGTTTACCTGGCATCATTCACTTAATTTGACAGCTTGAGATTCTTCTCTATTCACGCTGATTTTCTTTTACTCTGAAAGTATTGCCACAGTTTTCCAGTTTTATTCCTAGCAGAGTGTTTTAAACATAAAGGACTAACACTCAATGTTAGTGATGGCGTTTCAGTGCACTCTGTTTTCAATTCATTCTCAATGGCCTGAAGCTTGCATTGGAGTTTTTTGTTGGAACACTGTTCATTTTTCCTGTTGTGAGTGGTGCTCCACTATTGCTGAAGGGAGCCAGCAGAAAATGAGGATGCATCATTTGTATCTCTAAATGTGAAGACATGAGTTTTCTTTGTTCCCATGCTGAAAAGATTTGATGCAATAGATGAAACCATTTCTTCAATTCTATTTAAATTACACGCGTGTGATTTAACACGTAAAAGTCCCGTTTTGGGCATGACGGCGTGAGTTCTTACTTTAAGAACTATACTAGTAGAAAGGTTACAACTTTTACATACAACATCTAGGCCTCACCACCCTGAGCTAAATCTCTGCTTCTGCTCTCCTCACAGTCTAATCAGCCAAAGAGACCGGAGGGCTGCTTGCTTCTCCTTTTATACCCCCCAGTGCTGCCCCCTAGTGATCTTTCCATTTCCCATCAACCCCTTTTGTACATACCCATGTAAAGATT
The DNA here is from genome assembly GCF_902713615.1 of Scyliorhinus canicula. Classification (NCBI taxonomy): domain Eukaryota; kingdom Metazoa; phylum Chordata; class Chondrichthyes; order Carcharhiniformes; family Scyliorhinidae; genus Scyliorhinus; species Scyliorhinus canicula. The sequence goes on along the minus strand of NC_052154.1, from coordinate 48,892,791 downwards.
ACTTCACCCACCTTTTTCTCTTTTATTTACATAGTTGCAGTGTTGTAACTAAATGGAACAAATACAGTTGGTGTCATGCACAAATACATTACAGAAATCAATGATTGCATCAGTTCAATGTTCACAAGTTCAGACGGTTGGGCGCTTGTCTGATTCGGGTCGATCGCCTAAGTGGGCATGGAGACCCTGAGGTTTTAATGTCCATCTGGTCACTGGCTGATGGTGCCATGGGATGTCGAATGATAGAGTCCTGCAGATTTAATGTCGGAAAGACAGGTTGATGAGGTGGAACCTTCAGCAGGTCTCATCGGTTGCGTCTGAACAGCACACCCTCGTCGGACTTTACAATGTATGATCGTGGCGAGACTCGTCGCAGCACCATTGCCGTGTTGGACCATCCTCCACCAGGATGTCACAGGCAAACCATGTCATTGATCATTAACGGATGCAGCAATTTTGCATGTCGGTCATAGTGCTGCTTTTGTGTGTGACGTTGGTGGCGCATCTTGTCCAGCACTTGCGAGTGATCGGGATTGCTGAAGCGTAACGTTGGTAGCATTGTCCTCACATCTCGATTGAAGAGCATTTGAGCCAGTGATAGCCCTGAGCTCAATGGTGATGACCGATACGATAATAGAGCCTGTGTGTCAGAATTCGAGTAAGTAGCCTTGTTTATGAGTTGCTTAATAATGTGTACACCTTTCTCTACCCTGCCGTTGGATCGGGGAAAGTGTTGACTCGATGTCACGTGCTTAAAGTTGTATTCTTGGAGAATTCCGTCCACTCCCAGCTTGCAAAGCAAGGACCATTGTCGGACATGACTGTTTATGGGATGCCATGCCTTGAGAAGGTTTCCTGGCAGGCTTTGATAACTGTTGCAGATATGAGATCCGGGAGTTTCATTACTTCCGGAAAGTTGGAGTAATAATCAATGATAACAACATAGCTTCGACCAATGGAGTGAAACAAGTCTATGCCAACTTTGTTCCATGGTGACGTAGCCATCTCATACTGCTGGAATAGCTCCTTGTCTTGTGCCGGTTGATTTTTTTGACACGTGTCACATGTGAGTACCATGTTTGTTATGTCCTCATTTATCCCAGGCCAGTACACGGATTGCCACGTGCACTTTTGTACTTCTCGATTCCAAGATGTCCCTCATGAATCCTGCGGAGTATGTCTGATCGGAGCGCCAGTGGAATGACGATTCTGTCATTTCGCAGTATTATGCCATCCACCGCTGACAGTTCAATTTTGACGTTTTGGCACTGCCCTCTTGGCCAACCATGCTGAAGGTTGTGCATGACCTGGAGCAGGGTCACATCTTCTCGTGTTGCCAGACAAATTTGCTGCAGCCTCTCGTCTGATGCCAGGAGTGTCTCTCTGCACAACTGTGCGTGAGCTTCTACATCGTTAATGGATACCGGAGGGGAACTGCGATTATAGCAGTATCATCCAAATGGTGTGTTGAATGTACACAACAGTCGGCTGGAAGCATCGAGCTGCATCTGCCAGAAGCCTTGTGAGGCATCAAGTTTGATGAAGCTGCGAGCGTTTTGCCATTTCACTTGTTAGCTGCTCTCGATTGGGGATGGGGTAGTTTTCCCTGCGAATGTTTTTGTTCAGATCTTTGGGATCTAAACAGTTTCTGACGTCACCTGATGACTTCTTGTCACACACAAACGAGCTGATCCAGTCAGTCGGCTGTGTGACCTTTGATATGATACCTTGAAATTGTAGGCGTATGAGTTCTGATTTTAGCCTGTCCCGCAAGGGAGCTGGTACCCTCCTTGGTGGGTGAATGAGAGGTTTTGCATCTTCTTTGAGCAGTATTTTGTATGTGTAGGGCAATGTACCCATGCCACAAAAGATGTCAGGAAACTCGCTGAGAAGCAGCTTGATGGCATCATCCAGTCGGGATGAGTTACTCGTGTGCATGAATATTCTCTGGACCAACTGCAAATCCTTACAGGCTTGAGCATCTAACAGCGACGTTTTCTCGCCGTCCATGATCTCAAAGCGTAGTCCTTTCGTGACCTTCTTATTGACTACTTGTAGGTGACATGATCCCCTTGAGGTGATCTGGTTGCCATTGTAGTCTTTTCACTTGCATGAAGCCGGTATCATCTCGTGTGTCCCTGGGACGGATGCGAGATCTTTGCTTGTCATCAAGTTTGCGGACGCTCCCGTGTCAAGCTTGAACGTAATTGGGGAGCTGTTCGCTTGCACCGTGGCGCTCCATTCCATTGCGGATTCAATGGCATTCACGTATTGAGTAGTCGCGGTCGGCTCGTGCGGTTCCTCCGCCATATGTATTATTCCAACACCGTATGTGTCCTCCCAGGAGTGGAAATCTTCGTGGTCGGAAATATTTTTTTTCGCCGTTTGGTTGTCCATTGCATTCACTGTGCGAACCTTGAAGTTTCCATGTCTTTGTGTTGGAGAGTGATATTTTTCTGTTGACTGATACTGGGAGGTGAAATTATTCATTTTGGAGCACTTTAAACATCTTTTCTCTTGTGCAGAACATTTCCCTTTTAAGTGGGCGTTGCCACAGTGGTAGCATGTCAAGCGTAGGCAGCGATCGCGCATGCGCGAATCGCTCCTCTGGCTGTGTTCGGTACTTTGCATACTGCGCATGCGCAGCTTCTTGCACATGCGCATACCGGGATCTCGCCGGGTCATGTCACTCTTGACCATGCGCATGCGTGTACATGTTTGAATGGCAGCCGGAAGAGGATGCCTGTGAGGAGAGGCCACCATTTTAACTCCTCCACCTTGTTTTTTCTCCATGTTTGTTCTCTCTAGAAACTCTAGACACTGCTGTTTCTTTTGTTCTTGCTGTGTGCAATTTGCTATTGTGGTTTTTAGAGTTAGATCATTTTGCTGCATTAGTGATTCCCTTAACTTTTCATCAGAGAGGTCATAGATTAATTGGTCTCTGATGATGGAACCTGTTACATCAGCATAGTTACAGCCTTGTGCTAGTAATTGGAGATCTGTGACAAAATTAGAGATTGTCTCGCCGTTTTCTTGGAAGCTGTTACGTAGGTTAAATCTTTCCATGATTTCAGTGGACTGTGTTTTACAGTGTTCATCAAATTTTGCAATTATCACTTGAAAGGTACTTTTGTCTTCATTGTCACCGTAAGTGAAAGAGTTATAAATGTCTACAGCTTGCTGGCCTGCCGATGCTAGTAACAGCCCAATCTGTCTCCCGTCAGAGGCTGTGTTTAAGTCATTGGCTGCCATGTATATTTGAAGCTGCTGTTTAAACATTTTCCAGTTACTATTTAAATTACCAGTAGTTTTCAGCGGCCGTGGAAGTGGCGTATGTTCGATCGCATCGGCTGGTTGTCTGGGATCCAAATGCTGCAAAGTCTTCCACAGTTGAGCGGTCGGCCCTTTACTTTTTGTTTCCTTTCTTGTCTCTGACCTAATCTATCTACTACTGTTCGATTAAAGCCAACCTGGTACCATGTTTTGTTACCTGTGTGGTAGGTAACATGTGCTACTCAATCCAGTTACAGCAGAGGCTTCTGGAAGAAGGCTCGAAGTTTATGTAAGGTTTATTGAGTAACAGAACTTAACAACTGCGTGAGTTCTTACTTTAAGAACTATACTAGTAGAATGGTTATAACTTTTACATACAACAACTAGGCCTGACCACGCTAGCAGCCCTGAGCTAAATCTCTGCTTCTGCTCTCCTCACAGTCTAATCAGCCAAAGAGCCTGGAGGGCTGCTTGCTTCTCCTTTTACACCCCGCCTCCCAGTGCTGCCCCCTAGTGATCTTTCCATTTCCCATCAACCCCTTCTGTACATGCCCATGTAAAGATCACTACAACCCCCTCACCCCACCTGATAAGGGCAGGGCACCACTGAGCCTGACCCCTGACATGGGCAACCTGGCACCTGGCCACTGGCACTAACAGCCTGGTAACCTGGCAGTGCCATGTCAGTCTGACAGTGTCACCAGGGCGCCCTGATGGTTCCAGGGTGGCACTGCAAGTGTGCCCAGGTGGCATGCCAATGTGCCAGGCTGGCAGTGCCAAGATGCCTGGGTGCCAGCAGGAGTACCAGGTTACCGCTCTGCCCAGATTGCCTAGGCGACCCCCAGGTGCCATTATGCCTGGTCCACATTTGTTTGGACCAATGCAAGACCTCCCGTGAGGCTGTTAGTTCTCGGGCCTCGGGAGAATTGGGTGCAGACACGTTTCAATAAGCCTAATGGCTCAATTAAATATGTTAATCTAGATCTCGCCCAGCGAGGGTCAGATCCAGAACGTGATATCTTGCAAAATCTTGTGAGAGGTCTCTTGCGAGATTTAATAACCTTGGGTGCGATGAGGCCATTAGATCGTGCCCCATGTCTGAATCCCTCCAATCAGGTTTCACTTCTGCCACATTACTGAAATAGCTCTTACCAAGGTTACACATGACAACTAAGTGACTATGACCAAGGTAAACTACCCCCTCTTTGACCTGCCTGCAGCCTTTGACATTGTCGATCACACAATCCTCCTCCAATGCCTGTCTCAGATCACCTACTGCTGAAACCTTCATTGTTGCCTGTTATTGCTGGACTTAGCTATTCCAATGCACACCTGGTCAGCCTCCCAATTGCGACTGTATGTAAACTTGATGGCATCCAAAACCCTGCAGCCGGTTTCGTAGCTGACAACAAATCCAGCTTAGCTGTGCTCCCTAACTTATAAATGATGGCTCCCAGTTAAGCAACGCCTGCATTCTAAAATTCTCATTCTCTTTTTCAAATTCCTCCATCACCATACCCCTCCCATGTCTCCATGAGGCTGGTTTAGCACAGTGGGCTGAACAGCTGGCTTGTAATGCAGAACAATGCCAGGAGCGCGGGTTCAATTCCCGTACCGGCCTCCCCGAACAGGTACCGGAATGTGGTGACTAGGGGCTTTTCACAGTAACTTCATTGAAACCTACTTGTGACAATAGCGATTATTATTATTGTAACCTACTCCAGCCCCACAACCCTCTGAGAAATTTGCATCCCCCAATTCTGGTTTATTGTGCACCCCTGATTTTAATTGCACCACCTTGGAGACAATGCCTTCAGCTGCAGAGTTCCTGAGCTCTGGAATTCCCTACTTATATCTCTCCCCCTCTCTGCCCATTTTCCATCTTTTATGATTCTCCTTAAAATGTGCCCGTTTGCTTAAGTGACCCGGTATCAAACTGACTTTGACAACTCTACTGTGAAGCACCTTGCGATGTTTTCCTGTGTTGAAAGTCCTTTATGTATTAACACAAGTTGTTACTCTTGTTGTTGTTGTTGGCAGTGGATTCTGAAATGGGGGGGACTACATGATGGCCCAGATTTTGCAGTTGTAATGAGGCTGAAATTGTTAGTGTTCACTGTCATTACAACTATGAAACTGACAGCAACCTCTGGCATCCGCACATATGCAGTTAAATGTGGAAATCCAGAAGTTACTGTCAGTGATTTCCCCAGTCCTCCAAAAGCTGACCTGTTAAAGTAATTCCAAAGGTCATGCCGTTCGCTGGTGGCAGGATTCTCTATTCCCGCTGTTTGTCAATGAGATTTCCTATTGAAACCACCCTCTGCTGCTGGGAAACCCGTAGGCGGAGGTGTCAGCCGGCCTAGTGTTGCCTTTTTGGATCTGCTGTAAATATGGCAGTCAGTGAGGTTGCCCTCCTTTTGTTGGATATCTATATGCTCAGAGTCGCCAGGTATCAAATGATACCACCACAAGGTTCAATCGGGTATCGATCAAAGAGCCAAGCACCAGTTTGTTAGTTCAAGGTCAAGGGTACTTTATTTACACACAATTAATCATGCAACATAACACTATTAGTTACACTACACCTATCGACTATGACAACCTGTACTTAACTTCAGGCACCCGGCTTAGGTCAGAGGAACAGTGGCCGTTGTTCGATTCTGGATCTATCGGGTCTGTAGGAGTAACTGCTGCTCAGCCAGGCTCATCCGTCTGGTAGCGGGCGTTGAACTTGCTTCTGGTGGTGCTGCGATTGGAAGTGGTCGTTGCCGGAGCGGCAGGTTCAAGAGAGGCCGAGCACATGGTGGACTCTCTTCTTATACATAGGGGCTCCGCGCTCTTTTGGGCGGTCCTTCAGTTTGGACCCCACTAATTGGGTGATCCCTGATCACTATGTTCGATTCAAACCAATAAATGGGCGTGTCGCAAGCGGTCATTGACCCTATTGTTTACGCTTTCCTAGTACAGGAAGTGGCGCCAAAATGTCTGGGACTGTACCAGTCGCTCAAGTACCAGTCCTTTGTCTGGCGGAGATGGGCCATCAAATGCTAATCGGTCCATCAAATGCTAATCGATTGAGGTTTCGATACCGTCTGGATTCCTCACTCGCAATACATTCCCAGACTCTGAGCCTGTCTGAATCTCGCATTGTCCATTGTTCCCGCTATGCTTTGCGACCTTCCCTGTTCCTGGTTGCAAGTGGCCATCCCAGATGACTTCACTAGATCTAGGCAAAACCAGGAAGCACCTTTCTACCCAAATGGTAATGAAAATCTGAAATTCTGTTCAAAATCTGCACGCTGGACCAGTTACAGCTTTCCAGACCGGGAGCAATAGATTTTTATTCTGTAAGGTTATCAAAGGATATGGAGCTAAGCTGGCTAAATTGAGTTAAAGTACATATTAGCTGTTGTCTAATTGAATGGGAAAGCAAGCTCGAGTGTCTGAATAGCCTACTCCTGTTTCCATATTCCCAAAGCTTCCAACTTGGATAAAGTGAATGGGAATTAACATTTTAATTTCTCAATACAATTCTTGTGCTAGAGCCTCATGTTAAACTGTAATACTCATAACTTCAAAAACCTGATGCACATTCAGTATAATTTTAAAGCAGTATTGTATATTAATGCTGCTTGGCCTGACTGCATTAAAACAGCAGCACCCAAATTTCATCTGGGGCCGCAGTGGGGTTACCAGCTCAGGGAAATAAAATTAAATCCTGACGGCTATAACGAAGTTCCCGCTTTCAACCTCCCATCGTCCAAATCAAGGGAAGAACATGGAGGGGTTATTGCTCATATTTATTCAAATTCTGTCCAGAATATTCTGTGAAAGGAAATAAGCTAATCAGTGACAAAGCATCCATCAAATAAATCAGTGACACATGACCCTACCTCACCCCCGTTTTATGACTTTCATATCTCTGAAGGTAAAAAGGGAAGATGAGATATGACAGGTGCTGTGTTTTGAAAAATCTCTCATTGTAATTTAGGTCTCGTGTGTGACACAGTATCTCAAAGAGCTGTGGTTAAATTTCATAAAATAATGGGATCTACTGTTTCAAACTGGCGCTTTATGGTTATTTCTGAAAAGGAATTGGACAATCAAAATAGCACCAATAATTTGCTTCTGGAACATGTGTTTTGTATCAATTCTTCAAGTAAGTAAATTAGAATTTTTACCCATTGCAAGAATTAATATGTTTAAGCCGATGGGGGTGGTGGGGGGGGGGGGGGGGGGAGGGGGGGACATGGGCTGAATGAAATTTCTAAACAGTGAATACTTTTTAAAGCACATTTTTACACTGGGGCAGAAAGCCGAATGAAAAAGGAAAGGTTTTCAGCTGAGGTGTTTAATCATAGAAAGGACAACCGCCACTCACTCATACCGAAAACATTTCTTCACAATTTTAATAAACAGCTGACCCAAATTCAAAGTTGACTTAATAAGTCACTCATTATTCAGTGCCGCCGACTTCACTGTTTCTGTATGTTATAGCTGAGAGCGTGCCTGTCTCGGTGACAATGGTTTTGGACTTGAATGCTTGAGGTTTTATGAAAGGTTTATTGGATTTTGCAGTCCCTAAAGAGGCAACCCTTAAAAATGTCTCTGCAATTATAAGTCTAATAACACTTTCAGCTCTTGGACAAAGCCTTGACTTGACAAAGATAAGGAACTGGAAGTTGCACAGTCAATACAAAGCTATTAATCTTTGTCACCTGGCTGTCAGTGTGGTTCAGCAAAACAATGTTGTATCTTGACCTACGTGCAGACATGTAGTGATTTTATTCAGTATGTCAGCATTCATCAGTGCAAATTTTGTCACCTTGCAGCTCACTTGAAGAACTCTCAAGTTCTTTATCTTGCCTCCAGTGACACTCATCATTTTACAGTAGTTTGTTTTGTCTCACTCTATCAAATAGTGCTCAATAATGTGTAGGAGCACTTTAAAACTTTTTTTTTGTGTAATAAAGAATTGACACACACTGTTACAATTAACGTTTTTCAAAAGCTAAATCCACCATTGTCCACCCAGTGAGGTGAAATGAGGTTTGTGTGCCCCACTTCATGCTGCGAACTTACAAACATCTCCATGTCACGAATGTCAACATTGGGGAAGTAGGCGGGTTTGGGGGAGGGGAGGGAGAGGTGGTTGCTGAGGCCAAAGGGAATTAAGCAGACAAGATCATTGTCGCCTTTGATACACCCTGTCCAATTTTCCTCACTTGATCGATTTTCCTCCCACGAAAGTTGATAGTTTCTGTTGTAAATGTCTCAATGATCTGTTTCCATGATATCCCAATTAAGGTGCACGTCAGATCTTTTAGGAAAGGAAATTTGGGCTAAATAGTTGTGTTTGGATATGATATAGCATCTTTAGAGGTTGATTTGAGAGCTTTATCATTTTTATTTATGTCTTTCCATCTAATCTACTTTACATCTTTTTGCGTACACATGTATGCATTATTTACACTGTGTATAATCACTTTTTTTCAAGTTGCACAGCTGCCATATACATTTCTGAATTCACTCGGAAATCATGGCTGGGATTCTCCAATAATGAGGCTATGTCCCCATGCCAGCGTAAAAACGCGAGCGTTTCACTCTGGACTTTCCTTAAGAAAGTCCAGAGTGATTCTCCAACCTGCAGGGGGCTAGCAGGGCCCCGGAGTGCTTCTCGCAGCTCTGGCTGTGGATATGGGGCCCTACACTTCTGGTCGGGAGTCCGCGCATGTGCACGGAGGCGGCCTGCGGCGGCCGCGCCGTGCACGATGGCGGACTACGACCTCAAAAATGTAGGCCCCCCCCCCCCCAAGATCGCGCACGTCTGCAGATCGGTGCTGCCCGATTGCCCCACTGGCCATCCATAAGGCTCCCCGGTGAAGGATCCACCCGCCTCCCACCAGGATGGCCGCGGATTGAGTCCGCAGCCGCCACCAGCCGTTCCCGACAGGCAAAACGTGGTTAGAACCACGCCATCAGGAACTCGGCCAGTTACCCTCAGTGAATCACGGGGGTGGGGGGCCTCTGTCAATGGCCCCTGGCCTGACCGAAGAATCACGGGAGCTGCGTCGGACCGAATTTCGTCATTGACGCCCATTCTCCACCCCTGCGCCGATCGCAATTTCGGTGCGGAGGCTCAGAGAATCCAGCCCCATGGGTGCGATTCAATGAAAAAAAATCTACATCTGCTTTGGGCTGCACTGCTGAGAAACAACCCGCTAAAAAAAAAAAAGGGGGCCTCACGGTAGCATGGTGGTTAGCATCAATGCTTCACAGCTCCAGGGTCCCAGGTTCGATTCCCGGCTGGGTCACTGTCTGTGTGGAGTCTGCACGTCCTCCCCGTGTGTGCGTGGGTTTCCTCCGGGTGCTCCGGTTTCCTCCCACAGTCCAAAGATGTGCGGGTTAGGTGGATTGGCCATGCTAAATTGCCCGTAGTGTAAGGTTAATGGGGGGATTGTTGGGTTACGGGTATACGGGTTACGTGGGTTTAAGTAGGGTGATCATTGCTCGGCACAACATCGAGGGCCGAAGGGCCTGTTCTGTGCTGTACTGTTCTATAATCTATAATCACTTTGCTGCTTTGGTGTGGCCTCAGGGGTTTCTCTCCGCCGAGGCTGCACGTGAGTCAAAGCCCAGCAGGAAATGCTCCTGGCTGATCAGGGCGCCATTTTGTCTGGCTGCCCCGATCTTTCCCCACTTTTCAGCACCCCCCTACCTTTTCCACCCTTCACGTCCCCAACCTCGGGGATGCCTGCTGAGCCGAACCTGGCACCTGAGCACCCTGCTACTGCAGATGGCATCCTGGCAGTACCTATGGCAGCGTGGCAGTGCCAACCTGGCACAGTGGCAGTGCCAGAGTGACACTGCCAAGGTGGCACTGCCCACGTGTCAGGTGAACTGTCAGGCTGTCACCCTGCCCTGGCCCCCACCACCCAGGGGTCTCTCTAATGGCTTGCAGACTCCTCAGATGCCATTACGACTGGTCCATATTTGTGGAAACCAGTACTAAATGACGCTCTGGCAAGGTCACCCAGGCGTGGCTGTTAGGTCCCAGGTGCCGGGAAAACCCCCTGAACGCATATTTAAAAGTGCCTAATGGGCCCAGTGAGGGCGAGATCCAGATTGCGACGTCTCACGAGATTCTGTTAAATCTTGCGAGGTGTTTCGAGCATTGCAAATCTTGTGAGAGGCCTTGCGAGATTCAACGATCTTGTTCCAACATCAAGTCAGGTGTGACGAGGCTGCTAAATCGTGCCCCATGTCTTGGAGTTCCTGCTACACAGTCAGTGAATAAGAAAGGCGTCCAATGGCCATAACTTTGTTCATAAACATGGCATATTTCTACTTTATATTGCATCATAGTGTGAAGACATACAGGTATGAAAACATTTGAAGCTAGTCTACACAGCCATGTTACATTTTAAGATATGAATGAAGAAACCAGCTATATTTTCTATGTATATATATATATATATATATATATTCATTATCTGGAGCAAAGAAACAAATGCCTGTGTGTCAAACGCTATTTGAAAAATCACAACTTCAGGAACGGCAACAGTTTGAAGTGAAAAGCTGACAGCATTGAAACCTGAATACCTAACTGAATTTGATACTATTTTAAAGGATCAACATTAATGTTCTGATAAAAAATGCCACAGTGGAAAGGAGTGCAGAATCAGAACATTAAGTTGCTCATTAGTTGTTCGATTCCGGCTTGGGTCACTGTCTGTGCGGAGTCTACACATCCTCCCCATGTGTGCGTGGGTTTCCTCCAGGTGCTCCGGTTTCCTCCCACAGTCCAAAGATGTGCGGGTTAGGTGGATTGGCCATGGTAAATTGCCCTTAGTGTTGGGTGGGGTTATTGGGTTATGGGGATAGGGTGGAGGTGTTGACCTTGGGTAGGGTGCTCTTTCCAAGAGCCGGTGCAGACTCGATGGGCCGAATGGCCTCCTTCTGCACTGTAAATTCTATGATTGGTGGTGGTGAGGTTTTTGCCTGCTGCAAAAGCTGTACATTTCCCAATCTTGGCCGAGCAATCATAAAGGGAAACATAGAGTAGAAGCAATCTGATCAGTGGGAAATGAAGAATATCAAAAGTTAAGGCTCCTCTGCTGAATCCAGACCCCAGTTTAAGAGCAACAATGGAAGGGATCTGGGAAGAATTTACCATACTGGGTAACAAGGACTCAGAAAAGAAGATACTAAATTAACGATTGAAAGTATTTCAATCAGTGATATTGCACATCATGTAGCTTTTTCAGTGATGTATTTACCATGTGTGTGCCTCCTGATTCATTTGAAGCTATCATTATTTGTGTTATTAAAATTGACAGGAAAATATCCAACACTTTAGTTTTGTTAAAAAATATGACATTTGTTGAGTTTTGATTTTTTTTAAGGAACTTGTGAAATAACTGGCAAACATAATTGGCTGGATTGTCTGCTTCGAGATGTCGGAGTCGCAAACGGCGATTGGGCCAACGCGCTCCGTCGGCATGCAAAACCATCATTTACAATAGCATGTCATTTCCGGTTTGGCCCAGTATTCTCTGGGCCTCTGCGCTGCTCCGTCACCACCAGGTGGAAGTGACGTAGGCTCGGTTCACTTTCGGTATTTAAAAATGGGGACCGGGCACCGTGGCTGCTGAGTGAGAGAGAGGAGATAATAAAAGTTCCAAACTCACAATATGGGCAGCACCGTAGCACAGTGGTTAGCCCTGTTGCTTCACAGTGCCAGGGAACTGGGTTCGATTTCCGGTTTGGGTCACTGTCTGTGCGGAGTCCGCACGTTCTCCCCGTGTCTGTGTGGGTTTCCTCCGGGTGCTCCAGTTTCCTCCCATGAGTCCCGAAAGACGTGCTTGTTAGGTGAATTGGACATTCTGAATTCTCCCTCTCGAACAGGTGCCAGAGTATGGCGACTAGGGGATTTTCACAGTAACTTTATTGCAGTGTTGAGGTAAGCCTACTTGTGACACTAATAAAGATTATTATTAGTGAGCTGGGCAGCATGGTGGTACAGTGGTTAGCATTGCTGCCGCACGGCGCCGAGGTCCCAGCTTTGGTCCCGGCTCTGGGTCACTGTCCATGTGGAGTTTGAACATTCTCCCCGTGTTTGCGTGGGTTTCGCCCCCACAACCCAAAAGATGTGCAGGGTAGGTGGATTGGCCACGCTAAATTGCCCCTTAATTGGAAAAAATGAATTGGGTACTCTAAATTTATTTTTTTAAATGAAAGAAAAAAATATTATTAGTAGCCCGCTGGCTGGGGGTCACCTGCGTGGGCAGGGGGGAGTAGCAGGGACTGACTCGGAGACAAGTCGTGGGTTCGGGGTGTACCCCCCGGGATTGGGGTGGCATGGCTCGGACCGCCATTGCCGTGGCAGCCATTTGCTGACTGCCCACTGTGTCCTGTAAATGTGCAGAGCACCACCAGTCATATGGACCCCCCCTCCACGGCAGATCCTCTGCACCCAGCCCGAGACAGTTTGAAACATCGGTGAACAGGAGTTTATTGTGCTGCCTACAAGAATTGTGCCCTGGACATGAACAGGTCGGGTACACATTTAAGGGGGTATTTTGGAGGAGGAGAAGGTGCCACTGGAAGGGATCAAGGCAAAGTGGGAGGAAGAGTTGGGAGAGGGTATGGAGGAGGGGTTTTGGTGTGAGGTGTGTGGTAGTCACCACTGTTTGTATAATACATGTATTAGAGGTAATACGGTAAGGCTCCTGTACTACAGGTACGGGGGTAGATCCCTGCCTGCTGGCTCCGCCCAGTAGGCAGAGTATAAATGTGTGTGCACACAAAGCTGTTCCTATTTCTGGCAGCAGCTGCAGGAGGCAACACATCTCTGCTTAATAAAGCCTCGATTACTCTCTACTCGTAATTGATAGTGCATCAATTTATTAAGCAGTGATATTACAGCGATGGAACTACACATCAAGCCAGATCGCCTACAGCTGCACCCTCAAGCAGATAATGCCACGTCGGCCTTCGACCATTGGGTAGCTTGCTTTGAAGCCTACATCGGATCAGCGCCAGAACAACCCTCAGAAGGACAGAAACTCCAGATCCTGTACTCACGGGTGAGCTCCGATATTTTTCCCCTTATGCGGATGCGCCCAACTACACTGAGGCAATGGCGCTCCTGAAAGGGAACTACATCCGGCCGATCAACAAAACTCTGTGCCAGGCACCTCCTGTCCACGCGGCAACAACTCCCTGGTGAGTCATTGGACAATTTTGGGCATGCCCTGCACATTCTGGCGAGGAACTGTGATTGCCAGGCAGTTTAGGCCGTTGAACATACTGAACTCTTAATCAGGGATGCTTTCGTTATGGGCATGGGGTTGGCGTACATCCGCCAGCGCCTTTTAGAAGTGGGTACACTTAACCTCGCGGCGACCAAGCAACTCGCGACCTCACTAGCGGTAGCCTCTCGTAATGTATAATCGTATGCACCCGACCCCGACGGGGCTAGATCCTTGCCTGCTGGCTCCGCCCAGTAGGCAGAGTATAAATGTGTGTGCACACCGAGCTGCTCCCATTTCTGGTAGCAGCTACAGGAGGCAACACATCTCTGTTTAATAAAGCCTCGATTACTCTCTACTCTCGTCTCGTCGTAATTGACAGCATCAAGGTGCTGCGAAGGGTGAACGCCTCCACCTCGTGTGCGAGGTTGGGGCTGATACAGCTGAAGGTGGTGTACAGAATGCACCTTACAAGGGTGAGGATGAGCCGGCTCTTTGAGGGGGTAGGAGATGTGTGTGAATATTGCGGGGGAGGTCCCGCAAACCACGTTCATATGTTTTGGTCCTGTCCAAAGCTGGAGGATTACTGGAAGGAGGTGTTTAGGGTAATCTCTAAAGTGGTGCATGTGGAACTGGACCCGGGGCCTCGCGAGACCATATTTGGGGTGTCGGACCAGCCGCGGTTGGAAACGGGCGGGGAGGCAGATGTTGTAGCCTTTGCCTCGTTGATCGCCCAAAGGCGGATCTTGTTAGGGTGGAGATTAACCTCTCCACCCTGTGCCCTGGCGTGGCGGGGGGACCTGCTGGAATTCTTAATGCTTGAAAAGATCAAATTTGAACAAATTCTTAATGCTTGAAAAGATCAAATTTGAACTGAGGGGAAGGATGGAGGGGTTCTACAATTCATGGGCGTTATTCATTGTGCACTTTCGAGAATTGGATCACATCGAACATTTGGGGGGGCTGGGAGGGTTGGGGGAGAAGGACTGTGTGTGTTAATGGTGACTATGGGTGATTCTTGATTCCTTTTTGTCATTTGTTTATGTTAAGATGCGGGCCAATGTCTGGGGTTTGGTGGGAGGATGGGATTGTTGTTATTGACATGGGGATTGACATTATATTTGTTACTGATTATTGTTTATTGTTGGGTGTAAATTTGGGAGAAAATTAGTAAAAGGAGGCGAATTTTTAAAAAATTAAAAAAAAAAAAATTGTGCCCTAACGCTAACCTGTGTGCTGCACTTGTGCCAGCTTAATTGGTGTCTAACTTTCTAATCGCACATGATCCAATACTCTTTCCAGGTGGGTCCCCAGGTGGTACATCAGATGTGGACTCAGTCTGCTGCATATCCCACCTTATGCCCTTTGCTCGCCGTCCTCTGGAGCGGCCGGGCTTGTTTAGGCCCGATCGACCTCCAGGTGTTCATGCATGTCCACGACTGGAGGTGCTGGCATGGGCCCCACCACCCCCTCACTCTCAGGGTGCTGATGGCCCCCGGGCTATTTCTTGGGATGGGAGTAAGCTCTGGGGACTCCACCATCACCTGCTGCTGCCAATTCTGGAGGCCTGCTCTTTTCTCAACCAGGGGCGCAGTGCGAGCGGCTATGGAGCACAGGGACTGGGCCACATCTCCCTGGGCCACATCCCTCTGGGACTGGGCCACATCCCTCTGGGACTGGGCCAAATCCCTCTGGGACTGGGCCACATCCCTCTGGGCCTGGGCCACATCCTTCTGGGACTGGGCCACATCCCTCTGGGCCTGGGCCACATCCTTCTGGGACTGGGCCACATCCCTCTGTGCCTGGGCCACATCCTTCTGGAACTAGGCCACGTCCCTCTGGGACTGGGCCACATCCTTCTGAGCCTGGGCCACAACCCCCTGGGTCTAGGCCACATCCTTCTGGGACTGGGCCACATCCCTCTGGGACTGGGCCACGTCTCTCTGGGCCTAGGCCACGTCCCTCTGGGCCTGGGCCACATCCCTCTGGGCCTGGGCCACATCGCTCTGGGCCTGGGCCACATCCCTCTGGGCCTGGGCCACATCCCTCTGTGACTGGCTCAGGTCAGCCAGCGCTCTGTCAATGCTCTCGGCAGCCGCAACCATGACCCAGTGAGACTGGGCCACGCTCTGAAGAGTCGCAGCATTGTCCATGGGGCCATGGTACGTGGCAGCCTGTGACACGACTGCTCTGTCCTGTGCCTCAGCCCCACCCGCACAGTATGCCCAGGCCTTCGACATCCTGACACATGACCGTGACCCTTGTATCCAAGTGAGGGCTGACTCACGTGCCCCAGGGATGTCACAATTCATTGGGGTCTCACTTGGTTGTTCCATGTGAACCAATGCCTGAGCGACTGCCTGCTCCCTCATGCCACCGACCAGCTCCATTGCCTTGTCTCTGCAACAGTCAAGGCCCAAATGTCCAGCGGGCCCCCTCCGTTTTCTTTCCTGTTTCTGGTGGTTGTGGGTCACCTTCTCATGTGCGGACAAATAATTCACAGTGTGAGACACTCAGACATGGGCTGCACAGGGGGTCTGCAGTTGGTGGTCTCTGTGTGCAGGGCACCCAGCTGTGGCAGGCAGTACAGATGTTGGTGTGTGATGCAGGGTCGGGTGCGAGGGTACTGCCAGGATTTAGAGTTCGATCACCCTCCAGGGAGCGGGTCGGGAGTGCGGGCAGTGTGCGGGATGGGGTGGTGCCAGGGGCACAGAGGTGGTGTCTCACCCTGGCTGGGCTGGGGGGGTAGCCCATCCTCACATAGCACTGCCTAGCCAACCGCCTGGTGGGGGCTGCATGGGGGTCGGAGGGGGTAAGGGGTGGGGGGTGTGGACAGGGGAGGTTCCAGGGACACAGGTGGTGTCTTCGCTGGCCTGGGTGGTTGCCCATCCTCATGCAACCTTGGATTTTTTATTCATAACCTGCTGGGGAAAATGCTGCTGTTCTGGATGAAAACTGGGTGTATTGGCAGAGTGACTGAAGCTTATTGACTACTTCAAGTTCCTTCTCTGCAGTCAATCTTGAAGCTGATAATTTCTTACTTCTAGACATTTTAAATAAATTTTGCCTTTTAATTTAAATCTTCTGCGCAGCGACGTTCATGAGAGGATTGCCACTGTGCTCGAAAATTCCTCCGGCTCGACGCTGCTGGGCATTTCTTCCAGGGTCTTCCGATCCCAGCTTTCACAGAAATGCACAGTACAGAGTCCCTTGGGGAACTCCATCAGGCAGCATAAATTCTGGGGAAGAGAGGACACACAACTGCTATGTCCGTTCTCTGGCAATCTGGAGACTGGACGATTTGGCCCTTTAAAAATAAGGCTGCTTCTTATTCTTGTCTTTTCCATGTGAATATATGAAATGAAATGTCGAGCTTTGATTTATACTCTTTTAATAATTCATTTAGGTATTTCCCTTCTTGGAATTTCTGACAAAATGACTGTTGTCATTAGAGGACTTCTTGTCATGTACTTGCCATTGCCTTTCATCTTTTTCCTGTAGTCATGTCAAATTTAATTTCAGCATTATGTATTCATGGGGGTAAATGCTATTTGTTGCTGTATTAAACACCTAAATATCCTTGTGGTGATCAAATGTAATACTGGCTGACCAGCATCTTGTTGAGCTTCTTGTTTTCCGGTCAATATTTTAGCACAGGTGAAAGCTTGCCAATCAAGGTAGAATGATGTAGTGATACTTGTTCAGAGGGATGCAAGAATGGATGAAGGTAAATCTGATGATATACAGTTTTGTAAGTACTGAAACATAGTGCCATCGCATGCAATAAAACATCTGAACTGAACAATCTTGCTGTGATTAGCAAGCTGTCTCTTGGGGTGTGAATGAAGCCCACTGCTCACCAGTAATATCCTTATCATTCGGCCTGGATTTTGGAACAAGCAAGTTTCTAGGCCATCATGTCTAATCACAGTTAGTAAACCACTGAGTGCAAAAGAATCGTAAAGTGATGCAGTGCAGCAAATGGCCAATTCCCCGTCATACCCCTTTGATAATGTTTCCAATTAATCCCTGTTCCCTGGGTTTAGTTCAAGTATGAACTGTAAGAGCAACCGAGGAGCTGAGAGTGGCTAAGTAGCAGCGAGAGCAAGTGGGAATTCCGAGGAGCTGAGTGTGGCTAAAGAGCAACGTGAGCAAGCGGGAATTCTGGGAAGATGCTTGGGGGTAAAGAGCAACGAGAGCAAGCGGGAATTCCGAGGAGCTGAGTGTGGCTAAAGAGCAACGTGAGCAAGCGGGAATTCTGGGAAGCTGCGTGGGGGTAAAGAGCAATGAGAGCAAGTGGGAATTCCGAGGAGCTGAGTGTGGCTAAAGAGCAACGTGAGCAAGCGGGAATTCTGGGAAGCTGCGTGGGGGTAAAGAGCAACGAGAGCAAGCGGGAATTCCGAGGAGCTGAGTGTGGCTAAAGAGCAACGAAAGCAAGCGGGAATTCTGGGAAGCTGCATGGGGGTAAATAGCAGTGACAGCACTTGTGAATTCTGAGCCAATGAATGTGGATATTTCTATTACACAACCTGTGCGTTCAAAGCTGCATTCGGAAGCAAGATCAAGGTGTGCCATCACAGGAAAGTCAGAAGTTGATAGGCTGGTGAGTATTGCTACTTAGGGGTGGAGTTTAAAATAACTGGCATCTTAAAAATTATAAAAATACAGCAAGTGAATAACCGTTGAGACATATCTTTTATTTTTATATAAGTTTTTTTACTAGTAGTTAGGGATGTTAAGTATTTGTTGGGTTTATCATTATTAATAATGTTTATTAATATTGGTGAGGTGTTTAGTGTTTGTAAGTTTTCTTCAGCAGTAACAGGGTTAACTAACAAAAGGAGAAATGGCGGGGCTGCTCTGACCTCGAGAGTGCGCATCCTGTGCTATGTGGGAACTCCAGGACTCTTCTCCTGTCCTGGGAAACCTGGATGACAAACAAGTTAGAAATCAAGGTAAAGGAGGAAAAATGTGTTTACCAGAGATGTCGGGTAAAAAATACAATTGCGAACCAGGCTGAATATAAAAGGTTCAGAGGGGAGGTGCGAAAGCAAATACAAGAAGGAAAGACGGTAAATGAAAATAGACTAGAAGCTGACATAAAAGGGAATCCAAATGACTTTGTCGGCAGGTAAACAGTAACAGGTTGCTCAACGGAGGAGTATGAATGATGAGTGAATAAAAAGGGGAATTTCACATGGAAACAGAGGACAGAGCTGAGGTATTAAATGAATACTTTGGGCGTGATCTAATAGCCTCGTCGCATCCAACTCGGGCATGATGAGACTGGGAAATTGCGCGAGAGTCCACTCGCGAGATTAACGCCGCTCATTACAACTCGGAAGATCTACCGAGATCTCGCAAGGCATCGTGATCTGGATCTCACCCTCACTGGGCATGAACCAGATTTGTGTATTCAAGTGTGCAGTTAGGCTCATTTGAAGGTGTCTGCGCCAAATTTACCCAAGGTGTGGGATCGAACGGCCTCGCCTCGCAGACCTAAACCATGCACCAATTAGCACTGATCTCCACAGATGTGGGCCAGATGTGACGGCACTTGGGAGGGCCTCCCAGGTGATCGGGGGTACTGGGTGGTCGGGCTCTGGTAAGAATGGTACCCTGGCATCCCTGATGCCACCCAGGCATCCTGGCAGTGCCAGCCGGGCATCCTGGAAGTATCACCTGGGCACCCTGGCAGTGCTGCCTGGGCACCCTGACAGTGCCAAGGTGCCTGGGTGGCATCCTGCCTATGCCAGGGATTGGACCCTGGAGTGCCCTGCCCTTAAGTGGGGGCAGGAGACTCGGAGATCACTTGATTGATAAGTTGGGGCGTTGGGGGATCTGGAGGCAGTGGTGGAGGGTTGAATAGCGGCCCGATCTCTTTCCACATTGGCGAGCTAAGCTCGTTTGTGCAGGAAATGGGTCTAATTGCGGCCTTGATGGAACATTCCTCGACAAGGCCCGAAAATGAAGCCGTGTTTCGATAAATAGTGGGGTGGTTTTTCGGTGCTGCAAGTGCTGGGAGGCATCCTGATAAACGCTCCCAAAATGAGGCTGCGTTTTTTTTTTGCATTAAATCACGTACCAGCCTCCCCAGACAGGTGCCAGAATGTGGCGGCTAGGGGCTTTTCACAGTAACTTCATTGAAGCCTACTCGTGACAATAAGCAATTTTCATTTCATCATGCCCTTTGAATCTGTCTTTAGAACATAGAACAGTACAGCAGAGAACAGGCCCTTCGGCCCTCAATGTTGTGCCGAGCCATGATCACCCTACTCAAACCCACGGATCCACCCTATACCCGTAACCCAACAACCTTAACCTTACTTTTATTAGGAGACTACGGGCAATTTAGCATGGCCAATCCACCTAACCCGCACATCTTTGGACTGTGGGAGGAAACCGGAGCACCCGGAGGAAACCCACGCACACAGGGGGAGGACGTGCAGACTCCACACAGACAGTGACCCAGCCGGGAATCGAACCTGGGACCCTGGAGCTGTGAAGCATTTATGCTAACCACCATGCTACCCTGCTGCCCCTAAACAAGGAACAAGATGTTACCCAAGCTATTTTGACAGAGGAGATAATTCAGAAACTAGAAGAGTTTTAAATTGGTTAGGAGGAGATATTCAAAAGCCTGTCTCTACTTAAACTTGATTAGACACAAGGACTAGGCGGGATACACCCAATGATACTGAGGAAGGTGGGAGTGAAAATTGTGGAGGCATTACCCATAAAAACTCAGGAGAGGTGCCAGAGGACTGGAGAATTGCAAATGTTACACCCTTGTTCAAAGAAAGGTGTTCGGATAAGCCCAGCAACTACAGATCAATCAGTTTAACTTTAGGGGATGGGGTGGGGGGAGCTACTAGACACAATAAATCAGCACACAATAGTCACTCCGACAAATGTGGGTTAATGAAGAAAATCCAACATGGATTTCCCAAGCCAAATTCATGTTTAACTAACTTGCTGGAGATTTTTGAAAAGGTCACAGAGAAGGTCAATGAGGGCAATGCTATTGATGTGTTGCATATGGACTTCCAAAATGCATTGTATACAGTGCCACACAACAAACCTAGAAGCAAAATTATTTTTTGTGCAATAAAAAGAATAGCAGCAACATGGATACAGAATTTGCTGAGTGACAAGAAACAGAGAGGAGTGGTTAATGGATGTTTTCCGGCTGGAGGAAGGTTTGTAATGGAGTTCCCCAGGGGTGGGTGTTGGGACCCTTGCTTTTCCTGATATATATTAATGACCTGAATATTGGTGTACAGGGCAAAATTTCAAAATTTGCAGATGAAACATGACTTAGAGACATTGTGAGCTGCGAGGAGGATCATATAGAACTTCAAAAGGACAGAGACAATTTGGTGGAATGGGCAGACAGGTGACAGGCAAAGTTGAATGTGGAGAAATGTGAAGTGATTAAGTTTGGTATGAAGAACATAGAGAAACAATGAGTGGCATTCTCCATCCGGCAATGCTGAAATCACGATCAGGTGGAGAATTGAGCGTCAGCAGAAAATGGAGGTCGGTGCCAGGCACTCAACTGAACGCCATGCTCCGGCGCGTTGATGATGGTGTGAATGCATTCCGCAAAACGTACAGTAGCATTCGTTAACATATCATTAACAGGTCTGACCTGGTAGTCATCGGCCTCTCGCGATGCTCCGCCTCAGCCAGGCGGAAGTGACGATGGTGCGGTTCACTTGTGGTATATAAAAATGGGGACTGGGCACCGTGGCTGCTGAGGGAGAGAGAGGAGGTAAGAATAGTTTCCAAAGGTGTAATAGTGGGCTGACAGTTGTGTCACTGCTCTGGACGGCTGCCAGGGCCGGGAGAGTAGCGGCGGGCAACCAGATGATGGGCCGTGTGTCGGGGTGTCCCCACCGGGACCAGGGTGTCCGAGTATGGAGCACCATTGCTGTGGCCTGCAAGGCAGCCATCTGCCTGCACACACCTCTGACTGCCCACTTTGATGGGTAAATATGCAGAATGTCACCAGCCAACCTCTCAGACCTCAGCTGACCCATTAATGGGATGGGTGGGTCGAGCGCAGCCTATGGCCCACCAGGTGCAGGCACACAGTACACCCATCTGAGGCATTGCCCACTGCAGGGGGAGCAGGGGAGAGCACAGCGCACCCCGTACAGCAGACACATGCACTGTGGCCTTTGGCACCCACCTTGGCATACTGTCCCTCTCAGGGCGGATGCCCCAAAAGTGGCACTATCAGCTATACCACCACCGGCTGTCACCAAGCCCCGCCTTCCCACAGCATCCCTGCTCCCATCCACCTTGCACACAGACAGGTAGGCACAACCCATGCATTGAACACAGGACCCAAGGCACACTACAGCTACGGTCCCAACCAGTGCCCACCGCTCTCGCCAGCCCAATCTGTGGGACCTGGCTGCATACATGCCACTAGGCATGGCGCCGGTCAGTGGCAGATGGTAGCTCCCCTCCCCACAATCACGTGCCACCCTGTTGTCGGGATATCAGATAGCTCATCCAAGGAGAATGCCCACGATGGACCCCAAAAGGACAAAGTCCGCAAGCATATTGTTGGCATGGGTAGCACCAGCCACTGGTATCCCTGCTGGGGACAGGTGGTTGGGTTAGAGGTCGCCTGGTGCCAGGCACCGATGGGGCCAGGGGTGTGATGCTGAAGGCAGAGTGTCGGGGGAAACGGCTGGGGGTGGGGCTGGGATTGGGAGGGAGGAGGGAGTACATGCAGGTGCAGGGGCTGCAGTGCAGTCCAGGGCTACCCTGTAGCCCATTGGACCTGGATGGGCACGGGAGTACTTACCATGTCAACATGTCTGCCCTTTACCCGCGGCAGACAATGGGTTTTGAAGACTACCAGGAATGGTTGGCATCTTCCAGACCACGGTTGCCCTTGCAGATGCACTGAGGCTGCAGAATAGGAGTCTTCCCCAGAGGAGCAGGGTCCAGCCGGTGAGGATGGAGAACCGGCTGTTCAACAGGCTGAAGAGGAAGCGGGAAGGTGGCACGCATCAGGCCTCGTTCATATCGGCAGCGCTTGTCCTTTGAGGACCTACTGGTTCGAGCATGTCGCCGATGACTGCAGCTGGGCAGGGAGACTGTGCGACATCTGTGCCAGATGATGGCGTACCTGGAACTGCGGTGGTATGGGAGGACTCTCCCGGTGACCGTCAAGGTTACGGTCATTCTGAATGTTTACGCCACAGGGTCCTTTCATGTGCCAAGTGGGGATCAGTCTGGGATATCACAGGCCGTAAACAGTTGCATCTGCACCATCATGGATGCCCCATATGACCGGGCTGCACAATATATTAATTGCTCACCAGGTTGCCCGGGCAGCTGGATTCGCTGCCATCGCAGGCATGGCTCAGATGCTCGCCGACAACCCCACATGTAGTCCCCAGCTCTGCGACTGCATCTCCAACATTGATGGACCACCCTTTCCAGAAGCTTTGGACCCATCGGAATGGCAGCCAGTCCCTGGGGTCGGGCCACCCAGGACTGTCCACCTCTTCGAAGGTTCCTACCTCCACTGCATGTGTGTCGTGTGCACCAGATAGTGCCCCAGAAGGCTCTTCACTAAAGTGCCAGACTGAGGTGAGTGTCTCTAGGATGGGGGAGTGTGCAAGTGCGAGCAGTGTTGAGAAATCAGTGTCGTCCCTGGACTGGTGCGCCAGGGTGTTGTGGGGTTGTGGCTGGTGGTGAGGGACCCCGTATGGCCCCGCCTCATTAACCAGGTGAATCGCGGGATTGCGGCTCTGCCACTTCTGCCAAGCCTGATTGACATTGGTAGGTGGCAGCCTCCTTCCCACCCTGGCGAACAGGGTGTCCCGCCTCTCCTCCACGGCATCCAGCAATATCTCGAGCTCTGCGTTCGCGAACTTCGGGACCGCTTTCCGTGGTGCCATCTTCTTGGCTGGAATGAGAGTGTGTGGCGAGTGGAGTGCTTATATGCCACTGCAGCTTGTCAGGCTCCCCAGTGTCAAACCCAACCGCAGTGAATCCGACACCGGCATGAATTGGAACTGCACTAGTTCCACATGGCGGGAGTGCTGGCGCATTAGCATGTCCTGAATGGCTCCGGCAGTCATACCCACATCGTGACCATGGAACATCCCCCATTCAGTCCCGGCAGCAACACTTACTCTCTCAATTGGAGCACAACTCCCAGTTCTTTTTTTTAAAAATTTAGAATACCCAATTATTTTTTCCAGTTAATGGGGCAATTTAGCATGGCCAATCCGCCTAACCTGTATATCTTTGGGTTGTGGGGGTGAAACCCACGCAGACACGGGGAGAATGTGCAAATTTCACACGGACTGTGACCCAGGGCCGGGATTAAAACCCGGGTCCTCAGCGCCGTAGGCAGCAATGCTAACCACTGTGCCACCGTGCTGCCCCCAAAGCCCAGTTCTAAGCGCTGCACCAGGATGTGAAGACAATGGAGAGTATGCACCAAAGATTCACAAGAACGATTCTGCAGATGACGAATTCAATTCTGATGGCAGATTGGAAAAGTTAAGACTTTTTCTTGGCAAAAGAAAAGCTCAAAGGAGATGTGTTCAATGTATTTAAAATCATGAAGTGTCTGGACAGAGTCGCCAGGAAGAAACTGTTCCCAATTGTGAAAGGATCGAGAATCAGAGGGCACAAATTTAAAGTTATTTGTAAAAGAAGCAAAAGGGATATCGCAAAATGTGTTTGTCACACAGTGAATGGTTAAGGTCTGAATACACTGCCCGAGAGTGTGGTGGAGGCAGGCTCAATCACAGTGTTCAAAAGGGAATTAAATTTATCTGAAAAGGAAGAATGTGCAGGGTTATGGGAAGAAGGTGGGAGAATGGCACTAAGTGAATTGCTCACTTAGAGAGCGGGTGCACAGAGGATGGGTCAAATGGCTTCCTTCTGTGCTACAATAATTCTGTGTTTCTGTGAGGGCAGAACCCCGGCTTTATTTGTCTTTTTCAAATGCATTTTGTAAAGCCGGTTAGGAACACATGCAGTCTGGCTCTGCCATTTTTAGTTCTCTGGAGTTCACCGATTTGCACATCATTCCATATAGTTGCTTTCATTTCTTCCTGCTTCTTATTCCATCAGATTGTAACCATGCCTTATAGGTAAAGGACTCAGAGCCCAATCCTCCTCACTCTAGGCCTTGCCCCTTTCCTATGTGCAATAGCAAATATTTTGATCCAGGTTGATGTAAAGATGTTGGGGATTCACAACAATTGGAGCAGTACAAAATCAGCAATTTTGCATTCATATATTCACAATATTCATAACAAAGGAACTTGTTGACAGCTAATCCATTAGCCCTGATGCCTGAGGACAAGGCTGCCTTCTTGTTTAGAATTCCAGTTCCTTGCAAAACAGAATAGTGAACTGTAAGGATACTTCCACAGTCATAAATATTTAAACATTTAACTTAAAATCCTCGGTAATATTTGTACTAAATTTTAACTGCAGAGTTCGGTAGCACTTCAGTAAATGAATCTCTTTGTTTGCTTCACTCTTGTTTTGTCACCTAGAATTTTTTCCCTAAAACTCTGTTTTTATCCCTCTTGCAGGCTGCAGATGAAGAGATCCAGCCAGGAGGTATGACAGACTCATCTCTATCTGTCTTTATTTTCTCTCACCTAATCCTACCCTCTGACATCTCTGTCAGGGTTCTTCAAAATTGGATTTGAGTTTAAATTACATATTTGCTGGGTTTTCAGTTTTGCTATCCCCTGAATAAACAGGAAATCAATATGTTCCAGCACCTGCGCATGTGAGGGGGGAGGGTTCGGTAGTTTAATCTTCCTTATTTAATTCATTTTTCCAGATTTATTATGTTAATGCTAGAGTAACGGAAATTTGATTTCAATTGCTGAAAATTCGAATTATGTCCCCAAGACATTATTCATAATATCTAATTTTTTTCATAGAATTACGTAAAATATACAGCACAAAAACAGGCCATTTGGCCCAACAAGCCCATGCTGGTTTTTATGCTCCACTTGAACTTCCTTCCTTTCTTCCTCACCCTTCCTTTCTTTCTCTGTTCCCTTCTCGCTCATTTTCTTATCTAGCTTCCCCTCAAATTATCCATGTTGTTCACTTCAATCACTCCTTATGGTTCTGAGTTCGACATTCTTACCGTTTTAGCTAACTCATATATGCTACAAAAATTTCAATCCCAGATTCAACGTGTAATCAAACAAACAAACACAGATTTGTTGTTTAAATTTTCATACTGCTGACACACTAGGAAAAGGTCTTCCTTCACATGTTATTAAAAATCGCACACACAATAGCAACACGTATGCAAAAAACAGACAGGAGAAACCCAGATATAATGGTTCAGATTATGCAGTCAATGGCGAAGGAGCAGAGCTTGCAATTTATTACGCTTAGAACTGCCCACAAGTTTTACGTGGGCTTTTGGGCAGAACTTACAATTTCCAGAGATTTTTTTCAGTAAGTTCCCTCTACAAGAGATCTGTGCTGTGTGTGAGCAGGGCAATTAACAGTGTGTCTCTTCCACCAATCAGATTGAAGGATCCTCATTGAGGCATTGAAAATCTAAAGCAGGAAGTACGAATTATGATCATTATTTTAATATAAAATCTTGTACAGAAAGTGAAAGGGGCGGCACGATGGCACAGTGGTTAGCACTGCTACCTCACAGCGGCAGGAACCCGGGTTAAATTTCGACGTTGGGTCATTATCTGTGTGGAGTTTACACTTTCTCCCCGTGTCGGTGTGGGTTTCCTCCGGGTGCTCCAGTTTCCTCCCACAGTCCAAAGATGTGCAGGTTAGGTGGATTAGCATTGCTCAATTGCCCCATAGTGTCCAAAAAGATGAGTAGGTTAGATTAAGGGGTTAATGGGATAGGGTGGGGGAGTGAGCTTGGGTGAAGTACTCTTTCAACGGTCGGTGCAGACTCGATGGGCTGAATGGCCTCCTTCTGTATTGTAGGGATTCTATGAAATACAGTGAGGAAAAGATAGGTGGAGAGATTTTAAAAGAGAGATTTAAAGGGACATAAAGTAAAGGTGAAAACTATTTTCTAAAACAATAATTACAATCTGAAGGAATGATACCCCACATTCATAAAATGTAATTTTCAGTGCCAGAGAGATTGTGTGACTATGCTTATGCCTTATCACACTATTAAAAATACACTTGTACCTGACTGCACAAGCCCTAACTTGAGTGGTTAAGGATTGGTGAACTACTTGTGCACTGACATTCGTGAGGACAAATCAAACTTAACTTGCTAATTTTAAAATTTGACTATGCATACGTGTGGGCTTCAGAAGTGCTCAAAGATTTACTGCTTGATAATAATGGTGTCTATTGATATTGTTATTAATTTTATTGCAAACTGCAAAACATTTTATGTGCAAATAACCGCTTGCAACTTAGACAAGCAAGCAAGGGTAATAAATTGCAATGAAGCTGAGTAAATAGTAATTTGATGAAAAATGTGCCAGTAGTTTTTCCGTTTCTAACTGGACATCAAACTGTAAATGGAAATCTTGTGGAATTTTAACATTTTAGTGGGAGGAATTGCTCTCATTGCTATGTAGTCTTGAGAAATGCATTTACAACACAGTTGGATGTAAAAACCAAAGCATATCGTTTCATAATTGATGCAAATATATTTATTAATTTACTGACCAGTCACTGTAGCCTTTTTCCTTCAGAATGATAATATTCAAATGGTCGTTTGGTAGTATAGAACTTGACTGTGGCGGAAAAAAGAGACATCTTTGTCAAAGCTTTTAGTCTTGCACAAATGTAGATATTTTTGTGAACTGTCCAGATGAGTGCAAGTTGAAAAGCTTCAACAAAAACATCTCTTTTTTTTCCCAGAAATGATTGTATTGGCCTAACTGATTGAGTAATTGCACCCAATCTTTCTCATTAAGGCTGCCACTGCTCAAGAAGGCCGCAAAGGCTGGGTGTATGAGGAGACTGAGGAAAATGAGTCGATCAGCAGCTTTGAGGCCCAAGTTGTCGATCCTGAGATGCAAGACAACCCGAACAATAAATGTTGTCCTTGTGTCACCCCGGTTTTTATGACTGAAAATATGGAAGAAAGTCAAGAGGTTGTACAAGGTCAGCTCAAAGCAGTGTTTAAACAAAATTCATTGTAGGAGCTCAGGCAGTATCAGTTTGAATTGAAGGTTTCTGGAAACCTTTCACACCAAAGGTGAAATTTCTCTGCATTACAATATGGATTTTCCTTTTTTCCCATCCCTATCAGTTCACACACTTGAATATGCATGAAACCTGCCTACGCCGGCAAGGAATGCAAACCTTCGGCGGATACACAAGCTGAATAAAATCTTGTTTACAACATTGCCCTCTTGAGTACTGAAATTAATTTACAGTTTTCAAAATTGCAAAGTCATTTCTCCTGTTATCAAGGGAAAGATAAAATCACAGGAAAGTCATTGGAAGTTGCAGTATTCAATTCTATTAGATCTTGCCATGATATGCAAACAGGCAACCAATGAACACCGAGAATAGGACACAACCAATGGGCAGTCAGGACACTCAGCGGTGGCATCACCATAAGGGGGCATGACATAAACACTATAAAAGGGATGAGGCACTCACACCCTGCCTCTAGACATCTAGAGAGTTAGACAGGGTTGATCAGCAGCAGCACACCCCAGCATGTGGCTTAGAGCAAGCTGGTACAGTTGGACTGAGTTACTACAGTTAAAAGAGAGGTGAACTCATTTGAGAACTGTGTTAATAGTTCAATAAACACGTTGAACTCATTTCAGAGTCTGGAGCATCCTTTAGTTAAGACTGCATCAAGTAGCAGCCTGTGTTATCCGAAGCAGCATAACACAACAGATCTGTGTGAAGGGCAAATATTATAGTGATTGACTGTTTCAAGATTTGCTTTCTGAGCTGCATTTGCATGAATAGAAGTTGTAATGTCATTCCAGTGTTGCTTGGTTCTGCATCTTCCAGTTCTGTAGCAATGTAATCTTACAAAAGTAGTCACTGTCAGTAGTCACCTGTGTTGGTGGAGCTGAAGTGTTCGAGCACAGTCCTTATATTACTGACATCTGAATTTGAATATGGCTTGGGCAAATGAAAGAAAAAATGCCATAGGTCCTCAGAGAAACATTTTAAAAAAAAATTTTAAAATAAATTTAGAGTACCCAATTCATTTTTTCCAATTAAGGGGCAATTTAGAGTGGCCAATCTACCTATCCTGCACATCTTTGGGTTGTGGGGGTGAAACCCACGCAGACACGGGGAGAATGTGCAAACTCCACACGGAGGTCCTCAGTGAAACATGGTTGGATAGTCTTAACTCAGATCTTCTGAATCTGCAGCACAGAACTGACCTTGATTTGACACTAGAAGATGTTGATCAAACGATGATCAGATATGGGAAATTAAATGACAAGTTGGTCCAGTTGGGGGACTATTCGGAGTTCTGTGTTGCAACATTGTATTAAGCTATTCCAGATAGACCTGTGAACATAACTCGTATTCATCTTTTGTTTTCATATTTTCCTACCTGGTAAATGGGCCCAATGAATTCCAATTTCACCCCCTTACACGGTCAACCCCAAATCTGCACCATTCACACGTTATAACATCTGGTGTCACAGCCTGTTCCCTCCCCCCACCCCTGCTATTGATATTACCAATACAGCAACTGTATAACTGTAACATTATATTCTGCAGTCTCTTCTTCCTTCCTTATACACGGTATGAATTGTTTGTACAGCATGCAAGAAACAATACTTTTCACTGTATACTAATACATGTGACAATAATAAATCAAATCAAATCAGCATCTGAATCGCTGTCACACAACTAGCTTACCATGTTTTTTTGTAAATGTGGAGTACCCAAATTTATTTTTTCCCAATTAAGGGGAAAGGTAGGGTGGCCAAGCCACCTAACCTGCACATCTTTGGGTTGTGGGGGTGGAACCCACACAGACACAGGGAGAATGTGCAAACTCCACACAGACAGTGACCCAGGGCCACAATCGAACCTGGGACCTCAGTGCCGTAGGCAGCAGTGCTAACCACTGTGCCACCGTGCCACCCAACTAGCATGTCATAACGTTGTGCCTGTTTCTAATATTCTAATACCTTGCAGGCAATGCACTCATTGAGTGAAATGGGTTTCTCTGAACCCAGCCATTAGGAAAGTGACCCATAAGGCACAAATAGATCACGGTGGTAACTTTTCTTTCTGCCATTCACACAATCTTTTTGTGGTGGCACAGCTCCAGCTTTTTCCATTCTTATCAAATCTTTATTAAATCCATCTTCTCGCTTCCCATCCATTCCACACTATTTAGGTGCAGGTTCCGATGGTCCCTTCGCAGAAAATCTTGACCCAGAGATTTTAATTTTGTTCCTGGAATTGCTAACTAATGTCTATAAATACCAATCTCATACATTCAAATGCACCTCATTTCGTTTCCGGTGCCTTCACTGAAGATGATTGTCAAATTTCCACGGGGCGGTTTCCCAATCACTTGTGTAACTTCCACAGGAGATTGATAGATTGATTGATTGAAATTTCCACTGATCTGCATTGAAGTCATGGCAGTCAAATGGGAGATCCTGGAGGAAATGCCCAGTGGATATCTGACTTGCTACGAAAGGCCATAGCTCGTTTCCCATTAGAAAATTGGTTAATCTGCCGAACCTGCATGATTACATTTTTCTAAATTCATTTATGGGATTGGGCATCGCTGGCTAGGCCAGCAATTGTTGCCCATCCCTAGATGTCCTACAGGAGATTGCGGAGAGCTGCCTTCTTGAACCGCTCCAGTCCCTGAGGCGCAGGTATATCCATAGTGCAGTTAGGTAGTGAATTCCAGGGTTTTGACCCAACGACAGTGAAGGAACACTGCTTAACGGTGGTTAGCACTGCTGCCTCACAGTGCCAGGGACCCAGGTTCGATTCTGACCTCGGGTGACTGTCTGTGTAGAGTTTTCACGTTCTCCCCCTGTCTGCATGGGTTTCCTCCCGGTGCTCCGGTTTCCTCCCACAGTCCAAAGATGTGCAAGTTAGGTGGATTGGCCATGCTAATATAGCCCAAATGTTAGGTGGAGTTATGGGGAGAGGGGTGGGTGATTCATCCTAGGTCAGGGTCGAAGCAGATCCAATGAGCCCACATAGCCTCCTTCTGCAATGTAGGGACTCTATGATATTGGCAAGTCAGGATGGTGAGTGACTTAGAGGGGGACCTCCAGGTGGTGATGTGCCCAAATATCTGCTGTTGTTGTACTTCCAGTTGTTAGTGATCGTGGGTTTGGAAGGTGCTGCCTAAGGAACCTTGGTAATTTGCTGCAGAGCATCTTGTAGACGGTACACACAACTGCTACTGTGCGTCCGTGGTGGAAGGAATGAATGTTTGTGAAAGGGGAAGCACTCAAGCTTCTTGATTGTTGTTGGCGCTGCACTCATCCAGGCAAGTGGAGAATATTTGTTATATTCTCAATGTGCCACAAAGAGAAAATGTATGTATCTGCCACACACTTGGGTTTCTTCCAAACACGATGCAAGGTTAATCAGGAGATGTTGCTGATACAATACCATGATGGAGAACCAAAGCCCAGGCAAACATTTTGCTGACATTACTAACGATCACGTGAAGGGATGTATTATTTAAATACATAACACCTCTGCCCCTTTACTTCTTTAATACAAACAACAAATTTTCTTAACGCTTAAACATCAGACACAATTTAACATTAGATACATTCCTTTCCACTATCATCTTTTTACATATGTACAACTTAAGAAGGTGGACGTCTAGTTTTTTTTATGTTGTATTCAACATTCTGGAATCTGATTACTTGAGACCTTTGAAATGACTACTTTTTCTTCTGTTGGTCGTGCTTCCTGTGATGTTACTTCAGTGTCTGTCTCCAATGGTGTTGAAGGTTCCTCAGAAGCAGAATCTGAATTTCTCTCTATGTTTGGTCTCTGCTCAGAAGTATCATTGCTGAGAATTTCCAATGGAAATACTTCCCGGGAAGTTTCAGTGATTTCACTTTGTGAAGCTAGTAGTTGGTCAGTATGAAATCACCAAATTCTCTCATCATCCATCTGTACGGTGTATGATATTGGACCTTATTTTGCCAGAATAACTGCAGATACCCATTTCTCATGTGTAGTGTAGCTTCTTGCTAGTACTCGCTCTCCTCAAGTAAATACTCTCTTTTAGAGTTTTGTTCCCTCCTACAAATCTGTGCTTGTGGTTGGCGTTTGACAATCTCTAAAGTATCAGGTGGCATCAAAAGATCAAATTTTGTTCTTAGCTTTTGTTTTAAACGCAGCATTGCTGGCGAACTTTATTGTTGCGTGTGCGGTGTTTTGGTATGATATCAATAAGTTATTCACTCATCTTAACAATGTACCTTCTTCATTTGATGCCTTGATTGAGTGTTTAAGTGACTGTGAATTGCTCGGACAATCCATTTGTGGAAGGATGGTGTGGAGCCGACTTGATGTGCTGTCCTTTTAAGTTGTCTTCGAACTCCTTGGAAGTGAACTGAGTTCCATTGTCACTCACGGCCTGCTCTAGTCTACCAAATCTTGTGAAAATTTCATCCAACGTCTCAATAATTTGTTCTGTCGTCATGGATTTCATAATCACTACTTCCATTTAGAATGTGCGTCTACAAGTACTTGCAACATGTGTACCTCAACTGGACCAGTGTAGTCTATGTGTATTCTCTGCCATAGCTGCATTGGCCATTCCCATGGATGTAGTGATTACAGTGGTGTACAGGACTGACATTGCCCCACTGTCTCTTATATTTGAGCATCTAATCCTGGCCACCAAAACTAACTTTTGAACCTGTTAGTGCGTGTTCTCAGACTTTTGTATCTCCTGCCCAATGGAAGTGGTTGGAAGCAAGAATAACCCGGTGGGAGGAATCTTTGATTATGCTGCCCATTGTCCGAAGACAACAGGAGGTATAGACGGACTCGATGGATAGGAGGTGGGTTCACATGGTGGACTGGGCTGTGTTCACGGCGCTTTGTATTTTCTGATGGGCTTGGACCGAGCAGTTGCCATGCCAGGCTGTGATGCAGCCAGATAGGATGCTTTCTGTGGCGCATCTGTAAAAATTGGTAAGAGTCAATGTGGTCATGCCGAATTTCATTAGTTTCCGAAGGAAGTGTAGGCACGGTTGTGCTTTCTTGGCCGTAGTGTCGACATAGGTGGACCAGGACAGATTGTTGGTGATGTGCACACCTAGGAATTTGAAGCTGTCAACCGGCCCCAGCTCGGCACCATTGATGCAGACAGGGGTGTGTACAATACTTTGCTTCCTGAAGTCAATGACCAGTTCTTTAGCTTAGCTGACTTTGAGAGAGAGGTTGTTGTCGTTACACCACTCCACTAGATTTCCTATCTCCCTCCTGTACTCTGACAAATCGTTATTCGAGATCCAACCCACTACAATCATGTCATCAACAAACTTGTAGATGCAGTTGGAGCCATATTTTGCTATGCAGGCGTGTGTGTATAGTACAGTAGGGGGCTGAATACGCAGCCTATGGGGCCCCAGTATTGAGGACCATAGTGAAGGAGGTGTTGTTTATCCTTACTGATGGTCTATGGATCAGGAAATTGAGGATCCAGTTGCAGTGGGAGGAGCAAAGTCCTAGGTTTTGGAGATTTGATATGAGCTTGGCTGGGATTATCGTGTTGAAGGCAAAGTAGTAGTCAATGAATAGGAGTCTGTTGTAGGAGTCTTTGTTGTTGAGATGCTACAGGGATGAGTGTAGGGCCAGGGAGATGGCATCTGCTGTGGACCAGTTTTGGCAGTATGCGAATTGCAGTGGATCAAGGCATTCTGGGAGTTTGAAGTTGATGTGGCTCATGACCAACCTTTCGAAGCACTTCATAACGGTCGATGTCAAGGCCACTGGACAGTAGTCATTGAGACACGTTACCTGGTTGTTCTTTGGCACGGGCATGATGGTCATCTTCTTGAAGCAGGTGGGAACCTCGGAACGGAGTAGGGAAAGGTTGAAGATGTCCGCGAACACATCCACCAGTGGGTTCTGGCAGGATCTGAGTGTATGGCCAGGGACCCCGTCAGGAACCGTCACTTTCCGAGGGTTCACTTTCAAGAAGGCCGATGTGACTTCGGAAACTGTGACAGTAGGTATGGGTGTGTACGAGGCTGCTGGGGCAGTTGACAGTGGTTTATTGGTTTCCTGTTCGAACCTAGCAAAGAATGTATCGAGTTCATCGGGCAGGGATGAGCTTCTGCTGGAGATTCTACTCGGCCTTGCTTTGTAGCCCATTATGTTGTTTAAGCCTTGTCACAACCGACGAGAGTCCATGACTTTAGTCTGTGACTCTAACTTGGCCTGATAAACCTTTTAGGACTGAGTTGAGGAGAAATTTCTTCACCCGGAGAGAGCTTAATCTTTCAATTGAGGCCAAAATGTTGAATAATTTCAAGAAGGATTTAGATATAGCTCTTGGGGCTAATGGAATCAAGGGATATGGGGGGAAGGAGGGATCAGGGTATTGAATTTGATGATCAGCCATCATCATAATGAATGGCAGAGCAGGCTCGAAGGGCCAAATAGCCTCCTCCTGCTTCAGTGTTCTATGTTTCTGTGGCTGATTTCTTTCTGTTTCAAGTTCTACATTCTCATCTACCCCTGATAGCCTTTGCTTCCCTTGCCTAACAAGAATGACACCGTCTCCACCACCTTCTGAGGTAGAGTTGCAAAGTCGCAAAACCCTCTGAACGAAACATTTCTCCTGATCTCTGTCCTAAAGGAACAACCACTAATTTTAAAACAATGCCTTCTAGTTCTGGACTCACCCAAAAGAGGAAACATTTGTTCCACGTTCACCTTGTCAAGAGCATTCAGGATTTTATATACTTTAATCAAATCACCCTTCTCTCTTCTAAACTCTGATAGAAACAGATAGGGGCAGCACAGTAGCATTGTGGATAGCACAATCGCTTCACAGCTCCAGCGTCCCAGGTTCAATTCCGGCTTGAGTCACTGTCTGTGCGGAGTCTGCACATCCTCCCCGTGTGTGCGTGGGTTTTCTCCGGGTGCTCCGGTTTCCTCCCACAGTCCAAAGATGTGCAGGTTAGGTGGATTGGCCATGAGAAATTGCCCTTAGTGTCCAAAATTGCCCTTAGTGTTGGGTGGGGTTGCTGGGTTATGGGACTATGGGGATAGGGTGGAGGTGTTAATCTTGGGTAGGGTGCTCTTTCCAGGAGCCGGTGCAGACTCGATGGGCCAAATGGCCTCCTTCTGCACTGTAAATTCTATGAAAAAAAAAGCCCAGTCTGTCTAAACTTTCCTCATAAGACAATCTGCTCATTCCGGGTATCAATCTAGTTAAACCTCCTCTCAACCACCTCCAGTGGCATTTACATCCTTGTTTAGACAAGGAGGCAAAAGCTGCATACATTATTCAATATGTGGGGCATATCTACCTATTGCACCAATGTCATCCTTGATTAACAATGCTAGCCCTCTACCTTTACCAAGTTTCCTATTCTTCTTGAATGTCATACACGCCACAATATTCAGGACCCAATCATGTTATCCTGCAACCACATCTATATAACAGTTATTAGATCACATAATTTACTTTGTTGTGAATGCTATGTGCTTTTTATCTGTATGATTATTGCTGAAAAAAGAGACATTTTGTGAAACCTTTTCATCTTGCACCCATCAGGCTAATTCCCGTACCAGCCTCCCCGGACAGGAGCCGGAATGTGGCGACTAGGGACTTTTCACAGTAACTTCATTGAAACCTACTCGTGACAATAAGCGATTTTCATTTTAATTGTAAGAATAGCAATGTCAGGGGGAACAGATATTTAGAAGAGAGTGAGAAGAGAGTGTTAACTGATTGGCAAGTGGACTCTGATTGGCAGAGATGTGTCCATTCCGCTGCTTGCAACAGGCAAGGTACATACTGTACCCAACCAGTCAGCGTTTGCAAAACTAAAAGCACAGTACCCAACAATAGATGTGATTCTGTGATTGGACAACATTTGTTAAATAATCTTCAGTATGCTCAGAATTACGCTGACAGCCAGTTTAAGATTGTTAGTCAGGCTCACAGTGTCGCACATTTATGTGGACGGAAAGATACATTTATTAATACAGAGGACCCTGTTCTTTTCAAAAGAAATAAGACGTACACACCATGCGCCTGTTTCAGCTAAACAAAATAAGTGACAGCCATTTGGTTCATTCTTTAAGGTACTGCTTTGGCCAATCAGAGTCAAGCTGCCTGGTTTAAATTTGAAATAATGCTTGACAGTTAAAAAGTGCAATCTCCATGGCAAAGCCTCAACCAATCAGATTCCACTTGCCAACCAATCTGCACTCTCTTCTCATACAGCATACATGTGTCATTTTCCTTCAATTGGTATTCTTGCGACTGTCCTGATGGGTGCAAGATGAAAAACGTCTACAAAATGTCTCTTTTTCAGCAGTACTGATGTTCCGTAATACCAAACAACCAGTTAAAATAGAATACTTGCATTGATAGAAAACGTTATCACATGGAAATTTGCAAAGTGCTGCGCACAATTAATTACTTTATATGAAACCAGTGGCTGTTGTCATGTGAGGAAATATGTCCGCCATTCTGCATCAAGAAGATGTCAAACAAAAGTATTGCGACAAAGGGAATGATCAGTTAATCTGACTTTCGAGGCATTGACTAAGAGAAGAGGTTAGGTCAGTGCAGCAATAAAACTACCTTTTCTTTTTCAAACGTTGCCCTTCGACCTTTACCATCCACCTGAAACGTTGATACAGGCAGCAGGACCTCAGTTTAGCATCTCATCAGAAATAGGGGTCCCTGAAAATTACAGCCCTCCCTCTTCTGACAAAAGTAATAATGTGTTGTCCCAAGGCAAATCCCAAAACGGTTGTTCCTAGCTTTAAAATAAAAGAATGTAATGATTAAGTTTAACACTTGCCATATCCGGCTTCAATGATTATTTTCCAACTGACAGTATAGCAATTCCCTGTGGAGCACAACACTTCTTTATGATCCAGATGAGGGTGTTTTCTGACAGATCATTACTGCATGTGGGCTACTACTGGTACATTTATTTGCTCAGTGTTTGATGCATCAGTTGTGGAACAGCATTCATTGTTTGTACCCTTCAGCAGATCTTATTCACATCTACAATCAACTTGTCAATGTTATGTAATGTGACCTTTTTAATGTTAAATCCTTTCACCCATATGGATTGATGGTAATTCCAGGGCTGTATTGATGAGACCCTTAGTATGTTTGGCGAGCATATCATTTCTTACTGTTGGTATAAAGCAAAGTAAAGCACATCATGCATATTTGACCAAGGGTGTTAGATAATATTATGTGTTGTGCAAACAAGGCAAGAGTAATGTATAAATCTCTGCGAACATAAAGATTATAGCTTATGACTTTGAAATCACTCCCTTGCATCTGCTCCTATTTGGAATTTAAACTGTTGCAGTTTTATATGGAAAGTCATTCATTTCATGTTTTATACTCAGAATGCCTAGCATTAGAAATGCTGACTGTCTGTGCGTCCATTGCCCTGGATGCAAGATAGCATTCATGTGTGACATTCTATTATTGAGAAATAATCTGCGTGCAATAATTAAATATAACGCCCAGTGCTTAATCAAGAGGAAAATCTAATGTATTTTTATGATCATTGACAGAATCTGTCAGCCATTTTGTATAGCATGATCTTTATAATGTAGTGATAAATGCAATTTTGACTGGGGAAATGCAGATTAAAACTACTCGGTTTAACACTAGTTTAAGCTCATAATACTATTCACAAATATTGAATTTTTTTATAAAAGCATTATCTGGTTTTCTTTTTTTAAATTAATTTTGTTTAAATTTAAAGTGCCCAATTCTTTTTTTTCAATTATGGGGTAATTGAATGTGGCCAATCCACCTACCCTGCACATCTTTGGGTTGTGGGGTGAAACCCACGCAGACACGGGGAGAATGTGAAAACTCCACACGGACAGTGACCCGAGGCCGGGATCGAACCTGGGTCCTCGGTGCTATGAGGCATCAATGCTAACCACCGCGCCACCATGCGGCCCCATTATCTGGTTTTCTGAATATATGGCATTTGTAATTGTTTTTACTGCATTCAGTTTGCCTCTTATCATTAATGAGACTCATGCATGTCTAGAAAATGTCAAGAAACACGATATTGATATCATGCAGATCAATTTGAATCAATGTTTCAAAAGGTCCAGAGTATAATTATTCTTAAAGAATCTGACAGACCAGAGAGCTGTGAGATTCTGGACTGATGGTCAGTCATTGCTTTATGACTGATTTTCCTGCCAAAATCATGGACTTAAAAGAGATTTGACCTTGCAGTGTGTGATCAGTCTTCATGAAAATTGATTGTCATGTGCACACATCTCAATTTTTGCAGGAAAAATCCAACAATCTGACGGAGAGAGTCTCGGGAGTGTTGAGGAAGATGAGAAGACGGTGGAGCATCTGTCAACTCTGGGAGAAGAGTCACCAGCAGCTGCAATGAGCCCAGAATGTCTGAATCAGGTGTCCTTTCAATAGATGGTAAACATCACACCCAGAATAGAGGAAATTCTCTTGATTTATAGTGACATATAACCAATAAACAAAAATTTCCCCTGTGAGTGTTACAGTACAAAATAAAACAATATTTTTGTTACATGGCTTGAAGGCATTGCCAATCTTAAAAAAAAAATGATCAAGCTTTTCCCCCCTTGGCTGCATCCAGTAATGATAAGTTATTGCACAATACAGGTATTGCAAGGACAGATGAAACATAAGTAAGATGGTTCCATTGGGTAACCAAAGTCAGGTTTATGTTATGCGTTAGCCTTGTTATTAGAAACCTTCTTATTACATTTCTGGGTTTCAGTTTCAAAACAGGCAAGAGTTATTATAATATTAACTAGCACTTTTTGATTGTTACTTCAAAAACGTATCAGGTTCACTTTGCTCTTTCTTGTGCTGACATTGCATTTATCTTTTGCGAATGGAGCTTTAAAAGTCATTAGTGTATGAACTCAACGATTCGTGTTTATTGCTGCTCAGAATTATATTATGTTAAATGGAAAAAGTGGGGCAGAAATGGGTTTGTCAGTCAGTCAGCCTGCAGCTCAATGATTGTATTAGGTGACAGCAGTCATGTTTTGTTGTCAGGCACCAATTATTCCATCAAATATAACAGAGTGGTGTAGGTACAATAATGGAGCCATCTCATTTAAAATCATTGTTGTTTGAGATGTTAGAACGAAAAGCATGACTAGTACAGTACAGAATGTCACTCGCATGTTATGAGTCCTGCAAACCTGCATGTTTAATTGCAAGAGTATTTCTACATTATCCATTTCAAGTAATTTAGATCATTTTAACCTTCTGCTGGAATTTTCAATACGACAAATTACTCAAGTGTATTTTTCAAACAAGACTAATTTCAGCTGTGAAGATAAGTGGTTTAAAATGGCGCATTTAAACTTAATCTTGCCAACTTTCCTTACAAGGCAACCTCTCCACAGGGAGGGAAAATTAGACAGCTTGCGTCCCTTGCCTGCTTTCTGCTCCTCCACGTAGCTGTGCCAAAAGTGACATTGGTAGGATGTAGAAGCAGCTAGCACGTAATTTATGGCAAATAAAAACATTTTCAAAGCAGAAAAAAGTAATGCTATTTGTCACCTGCAATTTATCTGTATATTGTCGCAATGCATCACTGTTCCTGATGCTTATTTTAGCCAATTTGTGGATAATGCCTGGCATTAACTTCAGCATAATCACAATAAGGCAAATACCACAAATTCAATAGGCATTTGCACTAGTAGCAATATAGTTAACAAGATTAACAACATATTCAATTGTTCTGCAATTGATGATTTAAAAAACATATCCAAACAAATACATTTCAATTGCAAATCGTGAAAGATCACTTATTCACTTTATCCTTGTTTGATGCATACAAATTGGCTGCCATGCTCCCCTAAGTTATAATAGTGGACTATTTCCAAAGCACCTCATTGGTTGTGAATCACTTTGGGATTTTTTAAGATCATGAAAGGATCTATGTAAAATTGTAAAAGGTTAAAGTGCCGACTCACATATCATAAAGTATGTGAACTTTGCTGTGATTTTAATCATGATTGAACTAATTACAAAGGGCCAGAATTTACTGCTAAAATAATGACAAGAGCAAATGTTCTTGCTGTCATTTATGAATAAATGGAATAACAACTTCACAAAAATACATTATCCTATATCAGAAATAGACAATAGCCTAGGGGCTAAAAAGAGTGAGAAAATTACGGGAAATTAATATAATCAGAGATAAAGCTCTGGAAGAATTTACGGGACTAAAATCCTGCAAATCCCCAGAACCTGAAGGCCTTTACCCTTCTGCAGAGATAGTGGGTGTGGTACCTCTGATTTTCCAAAATTCCTTACATTTAGGAACCTTAGGAAGTTGGCAAATGGTACACTGCCTTTCAAAAAAGGAGGGAGAGAGAAACAGTGAACCACAGGTCAGTTAGCCTAGCATCAGTTGTTGGGAAATGCTGGCACCTATTATTAAGGAAGGTTTAATAATGCACACAGAAAAAGCATAGTTTGATTCGAACAACTCAATATGGTTTTGCTGAAGGCGAACCATGCTTCACAAATTTATTTGAGAATTTTGAAGATGTAAGTCATAGGGTAGATAAAGGGGAATCAGTAGATGTAGGGGCCGGGATTCTCCGACCCCGTGCCGAGTCGGAGAATCCCCGAGGGGTCGCGAGAATCATGCCACGCCAGCCCGACGCCGACTGGCCGATTCTCTGGCACCGGTTTTTGGGCACCAGAGGGATCGCCGCTGCGCTGGTTGGGGGCCGCTGAAAGTGGCTCCCCACGGCGATTCTCCAGGCCTCGACTGGCCGAGTGACCGCCGAGTTTGGCCGAGTCCCGCTGGCGTGGGTTACTCAGGTCCCACACGGCAGGACCTGGAAGGTGTTTCTGCAGGGGCCATCCTGGAGGGGGTGAGGGGGGGGGTTGATCCGACCCCGAGGGGGGCCTCCACGGTGGCCTGGCCCGAGATCGGGATCTACCGATTGGCGGGCGGGCTGGTTCCGTGGGGGCCTATGTTCCTCCGCGCCGGGCCCCTGTAGGGCTCTGCCATATTGCCAGGGGGCCGGCGCGGAAACGGGAACCCACGCACATGCGCGGAATCACGCCGGCCGTGGCGCACATGCGCGAACACGTGCCAGACGTGCCGTGTTGGCTGGAGCTGCGGGTACCACTCCGGTGCCGATCTAGCCCCCGAGGAAGAGGAGCATACCGGACAATTGGGGACCGTTGACACTGGAGTGGTTCACGCCGCTTTTCACGCAGGCATCAGAACTTGGCTGCGGGATTGGCGAATCCCGGCCAGTATATTTGAATTTCCAAAAGGCATTCAATAACGTGCAGCATAAAGGGTTAATAGGGAAAACAAGGGCTTGTGGAATTGGATGTAATATATTAGCAAGGATAGAGGATTAGATAAGAGATAGAAAACAGAGAGTGAGCATAAATGGGGATTTTTCAAGTTCATAGGCAGTGAATAGTGGGGTGCTGCAAGGATCAATACTGGGGCCACAGCTTTTCAAAATCTATATTAATGACTTAGATGAAGAGGCAGAGTAGTGTATCAACGTTTGCTGATTATACCAAGCTAGGTGGGAAGGTAAGCTGTGGAGATGACACAAAGAGGTTGCAAAGGGATATAGAAAGGTTAAATTGAGTATTCTGTGCAGTTTAGGTCTCGGAATTTAAGAAAGCGTATACATGTATTGGATGTGGTACAGTGAAGGTTCACTAAATTGGTCCCTGGGAGAGGAGGTTGCCCTATGATAAGACAATGATTAAATTGGATTTATATTCTCTGGGGTTTGGAAGAATGAAAGGCAATCTCAGTACAACCTACAGAATTATGAGGGGCTTGATAGGGTGGAGGCTGAGCGATTGGTCCATCAGGAGGGAATGGTAAAACAAGGAGCACGTTCTCAGGATAAGGGTCTGATCACATAGGACTAAGATGAGGAGAAATTACTTCACTTGGAGAGTTGTGGGTCTTTGGAATTCTCTACCCCAGAGGATTAAGGATGTTCCATTGTTGAACACGTTTAAGGCTGAGATAGACTGACTGTTGGTCTCTCAGGGAAATAAGGGATATGAGAAGTGAAGCAGAAATGAAGTTTAAGCCCAAAATCAGCCATGATTATATTGAATAGCGGAGCAGGCACGATGGGGCCATGTGGTCTACTGTGTTCCTATTTCCTATGTTCTAGAAGAGATGCGGGTGTGCAGTTAAATGGGAATATCCAAAACGTGATGTCTGAGTTGCACTGCATTGCCATTAGCTTTGCAAAAATGGCATCTAATCGGTGACGTCTGTTTTTCTGGAGCCTGGTGTATTTGCCCAATAATTACCCATTAAACCCATCATAGAAAATAAAGCCT
Organism: Scyliorhinus canicula; assembly: GCF_902713615.1. Classification (NCBI taxonomy): domain Eukaryota; kingdom Metazoa; phylum Chordata; class Chondrichthyes; order Carcharhiniformes; family Scyliorhinidae; genus Scyliorhinus; species Scyliorhinus canicula. The sequence continues at coordinate 48,850,719 of NC_052154.1, read as the reverse complement.
TGTCTTTAAAAGCCTAAGTATACTTTTAAATGTGTACTAAACATTAGTTACTGCTGATCAACCTCTCTGACACAAATAACTAACTTTTACAAGTGTAGAATCTCATTCCTAAAGGTTTTAATTCATGAGGGGGAAATTTAAAATTCAGTTTTAAAAACGTGATTTTCTTTCTTCTTTCGCTCTCTTTTGTTTTTGTTAACTTTCCACTCTTTAAAAATACTTCCTGTTGCTACAATACCCTGGGCTAGGGCGCGGTCAATTCCAGCCCCATTTTATCCAGAATCACAACACAAGTGAATTAACCAATAATTCTTAGAATGATACCCATAGTCTTGGCCCTTGGCTGCCCAATAATTACAGTCAGCAGGTATGTACATTTAAATACAATTACTGTTTATTCATAACAAGAACCATAATGAAACATGCAGCAAATACAGCTGGTTAATTGTTATCTGATTCCTAATCCCCCACTTTAATTTCCCCCTCATCCCGCCACACACACACACACACACACACACACACACACACATACACATAAGACAGATAAACACAACACAGCCGGCGTGATTTGAAAATAAACATAGATAAAGGATAAAAAGAGTCTTTATTTCAGATGGACATTTCCAGCAACTTACTCCTGTTAAAGATTAGGGGCGTGATTCTCCGCAAATGCGGAGAGTCATGAAGGCTGCCTTGAAACTGGCCGTGTTTCACGGCAGCCTCCGCGCCCCCTCCCGGGACCCGATTATGCTCCCCGGTCGGGGCTAGCAGCGGGGCCCTGTGAACCTCGGCATCGCAGGCTTAGCAAACGATGACGTCAGCCGCGCATGCGCGGATTGGACAGCTCCAATCTGCGCATGCGCGGATGACGTCATCACGCACATGCGTGAAACCCGCGCATGCGCGGGCCGTTATGCCCCTCAGCCGCCCCATGGACTGATCCAGCGGGGCAGCGGAGGAACAAAGAGTGCGCGGGGTTTGGACCCGCTGCTCACAATCGGTGCCCACCGATGGCGGGCCCATGCCACCCTTGGCACGGCCGTGGTGCGGCCATGCCAATCGTTGGCATGGTTCTCCAGAACGGCACTTTGCAGCCTTTTTCACGAACTGTGATAGCAGATGTGTTGGAGTTCGTGAAAATGGCCGTAAAGGCCTGGGAAATCGGCCCATCGGCTAGGGGAGAATCGCTGCTCACCGTAAAAAACGGCGAGCAGCGATTCGTGTCGTGGGCCAGCCGTGGGGGGGGGGGGGGGGGAGAATAGCGGGAGGTCGGGAAAAATGTCGTGAAGGCCCTCCCACTATTCTCCGACCCGTCGTGGGGGGCGGAGAATCGCGCCCTAGCTTTCAGTTTGAGGTTTTTACTGTGGATTAATTCAGGCCGCCGTAGTTTCAGGAATACAGCACTCAGTCTTTCTGAAGAGAGAAAAAGCAGGTCCTTGCCTTTCTGCATCCAGGAGTCAAATTGAACCTCCTTGGGACTCTGAAAACCATTCCACTGGGATGGGCTCCAACCACCGCCTGTTACCGGGCAGGTCTTTTGGGCTAATTCATTGCCCCCCTCTCCCCAGCCAATCACTCAAACCGAGTCCCAACCCATCTCTCTCTCTCGTGTTGACAAGTCTGACGCTCCTGTTACACTAGCAAAAACTAGCAAAATATTCTCTCTGGTGATTTCTGAATTCATCATTCTCTCTGCTGCTTGACTTAAAGATACATGTCCATTAATCGTCCATGGATCAAAGATGATAACTGCAAAACAAAAGAAAGGGGAAATAAGGGAAGAAACAGGCAGAACACTGACACTGCATTTATTTCCTTAAATGTAATGCTTAAGGAGAAACTCTGTAGCATTCCTGTTCATTTAGATCTCAGACGAAACAAGAACAAAGAATGCTGGGAAAACGTAGCAGGCCTGCCAAGATCTATCAGGAGAGAAACAGAATTAATGTTTCAAGCCAATGGAGTCTTTCTCGGTCTATGATTCGAAAGGTTAACTCTGTTTCTCTCCTGATAGATGCTGGTAGATTTGATGACTTTTTCCAGTGTCCCCTGTTCTTGTTTTAGAATCCAGCATCCACAGTATTTTGCTTATTTCAGGTCCCAGATTGCTTTCTTCACTGCAACATTATCAGTCCATATTGTCTATAGTTTTGTTGGCAAAAATGTTTTGGGATGTATGTTGCAGGGGCAGGTGCCATTCGATGCCCTGCTAACTCAAAAGCCAGTCCTCAGCTTGCCATTCATTCGTATTTTTGCATTTCAGGACCAATCTTTATTCTGCTGGTGCTGTTCCGCTGAATTCTAGTCAATGTTTTTCATAAATTCAAAGACGTTGGGCGATTGTAGCTTCCATTAAAAAATGTACTTCCTTATTTACGAGGTTAAAAAAAAACCTCAAAATGAGAATACATAGGAAGCACCTTTAAAGGTGCACCCAAAACATGCACGATATTATAATGATATAGAGGTACCAAATCCCTCATAAGGAATTGTGTAAACGTGTTGTCGGTTAATTGATTAATTCTAGGCACATGTGAAAATGTGGATAGAAAGCTTGAAGACATCTGCAACAGAGCTGTATGCCGTGTTCATCTCCAGGATGAAGTGAAACTGAGATTGGATCACATGACACACTTACCGTAAAGTGATGGTATGCTGCTAATCCTAAAAGGCAGATTACAATATCCCCCTTTAAAAATATATATATGATTTCCCCCTTTCCAATGCTGTAGAACTACTTGCAATACATGTTCGTTAGTTACCATTACATAAGTATTTAGGACTGGTGAATCTATTGGTCTCTAAAGCATAAAGGTAAAGGCTGGTACACCCAGACCTTGTAATGGCAACATTGGCTGGAGCTCACTGTGATCTGTGAGATTGTCCATTCTTGGATTTTGTTTCTGGTTACATGGGGATTTTGTTCTCGATGCAATAGGGCTGTATGGTGGTTGATGAGCTGGAATGGATTTGATTGATCCATGGGTATGCCTCACCATTGTGCCGTGTGTATAATAACTTCATAGGACCTTGGTTCAGAACAAATCCTTGTAACCTTGGCTGGTTGCCATGTACCTTCTGTGAGATTTTGGATGTAAATATTTTTTATAATAAATTTAAAGTACCCAATTATTTTTTATCTAATTAAGGGGCAATTTAGCATGGCCAATCTACCTACCCTTCACATCTTTGGGTTGTGGGGGTGAGACCCACGCAAACTCGGGGAGAATGTGCAAACTCCACCCGGACAGTGACCTGGGGCTGGAATCGAACCCGGGTCCTCGCCATTGTGAGGCAGCAGCGCTAACCACCGCACCATCACGCCACCATAAGATTTTGGATGCAAACTTGTTGTCCCAACTGCATACTTGGCAATTGAGTACCTGCATTTTTATTGTGCATGTTGGGTGTCTTCTCTTGCAGTTTTCAAAGTTGCTCTCTAGCTTCTGAAAGAGTAGAATGGGTAAGGGTAGACAGATAGGTGCACATTGATCTGCCAAACATGAGCTGTGTTAGTAATGGAATAGTTGCACTTAAAAGTGTTACTTTCAGATATTGCAATGTGTAGATCTTATTTGGTCTGTCTTCATTTGAGAATTAGGAACTTCACCTTGTAAATCATTCATTCACTAGGCTATGAGATATAGGGTAATGAGGAGAAGGATTAGTGTGATTGATATTACATTTCTCCTGGAGTGTCATATCCTGAAGTCTCTTACCAATAAACTGTGGACCAATATCCGTAATGATTTCTCTAGGCATACCAAATAAACAGAAAATAGCACTTCGAATGTGTGCGACAGTTGCTTTTGACATACTATTCAATTGTCAAGCAATGGTAAATTAGGCGACAATGATGATGAGGTCAGTACCATGGACGTGAAATAGGTCGAATGTAATTTTGGGCCAATGATGGCGAGGAACTTTATGTGAAATCAATGGTGTTTTGTGTCGACATGACATATACTCTTGGCATACCTTTCACTTCCTGACAATGACTTCAATGTCATTGTTCATACTTGGCCAATAGACTGTCTCTCTTCTCATCCAACTTGTGCCCAGAGGTGAGTGATAAAGTTGTTGAAGAGTATCAGGTCACAAAGTTTCTAGTACAATGACCTGCCTGCCTTTAAATATAACTTCCTGGGACATGCCGATCTTGTCCTGTTAAGGCCAAAATGGTCTCATGTGTGCGTGGACATGCTGAATTGAATCAAACCATTCTTTAGTAATGATTTTCCACAGTTGCTGTAGTGTGGAATCTTTCAACGTTTATTCATGTAGCTGCTGGTATTTGAATTGTGTAAAATTTACCAGATCAATTTGGAGAACATCTTCAAGTTTGATGTCAATTAAATTAACTTGTCAATCCAATGATACATATTCTGTTTTCGCTTCGTTAGAAAATATACTAAGTGTATCTGATGTGGCCATCAATTTACCTGACTTGTACCCAATCTCTCAGTTATAACCTTTAATCTTTATCAAGAGACATTGCAATCTTGCCAGTGCACTGGTCAATCGTTTTCGCCAAATCATCTGCAGTGGCTTGTGGTCAGTCTCAGCAACAAACCTTTTGCCAAATGGATGTGTATGAAAATGCATGATTCCAAATATTTAAGTTAACCTTTCCCACTTGTACTGGAATAGCCGGATTGCGTTAGAGACAGAGGGCGAGATCTATCAGCCATGTTGCTCCTGAAAAGCAACACGGCATGACTGGTAGATCACCCTTCTGGCTAATGAGGAGAAGAATTAGTGTGACTGCTATTTAAGTTAACCTTTTCCCCTAGTATGGGAGTAGTTGAATTGCGTTAGAGACAGAGGGCGAGATCTAACACGATTTTGCGAGACATCGCGCTGTGAATCCTGCTCACGGGATCACTTTCTGGCAAATCTGCGTATTAGAACGAGACAGCTAGTCCCACTCTAATATGCATTCCCGAGATCTAACCAAGGCGTGTGATCGATTCCCCCCTGCCTGGAGACCTTGGGCGAGCACCAATCAGTGCTGGCCTCCACAAAGTGGGAACAGATTGACCAGCCCTCGTGGGGATCTACTTGGGGATCGGAGGCCCCCAGGTGCTTACCCTCTGGGTATGGTGACACCCTGGCACTGATGGTGCAACCTGGGCACTCTGGCACTGCCAGCCTGGTACCCTGGCAGTGCCACCTGTGTGTCAGCCTGGCACTGTCAAGGTGCCCTGGTGGCATTGCCACTGGGAAAGGGCACTGCCAGGGTGACAGGCTGGCATTGCCAGGGTGCCAAGCTTGCATTCTTCACATGATGTGGATTGGGCCCATGGGAACCCTGGGCAGGGGGGTGAGGGGGGGGTCAAGGACCCACGGACCCCCTTTTAGGTGAGGTGAGGCTTGGAGTGGTGAGAGGGGTTACGAGATTGGGATGCGGAGCTTCTCAGTGCAGAAAACGGGACTATGTGTGGCCTCGGCCGCTCCTTCCCTGCTGAGGCCCCTGATCTACCTAAATGGCAGTTCGATAGTGTGGTGTTTCGTGGTGCTCCAAGCACCGGGAAACATCCGGCTAATCACGCTATGGGACTTTGTTCCCATTTGGGTAGATTGCACCCAGAAATTTGGAGCAAATGAAATTGGTTTGCCTTTGTATCCTGTGTATGCTCCCAGATCTTTCTGTGAGACATCTATCTATAGGGCAGTTGTCTCCCTAGGATTTCAATGTTGATGCTTCCAATATTGACTCTTTCACTGCCTCAAAATGGTATTTTTGGTCTTAATGGAAGGGCACGCCCTATCTCAGCAATTTCCTTAACGAGTGAAATTGGGAATGTATAAGACAGGAAATTTGAAAGGCCTAGACATCTTTGAAGATGATCCTTATCTTGAGGAGTTGATATGTCTTTAATATCTTCAATTTTACTTGAATTGGGATGTATGCCCACACTGGAATAAGTAGAACCAAAGAAACTGATCTGTTGCACATTGATGGCACACTTCAGACTGTTGAACACTAATCCTTCATTTTATGTGGCTGCATCAATAAATCCAAATTATGGTCCTGTGCCTGCTTTGTTATTCCCACAACGGCAGTATTATAATTGGTGATACAGATGCATCTTGGCACAGTGCATGTAATGCAGTCCATTTCAGCTTAAAGAATTCTTGGCTAACAGCCTGAAAGGAAGTCATTGAAAACAGTACTGTCCGAATAGGGTACGAAATTTTGTGGATTGAGGCATACTCTCAATGATCCATCTTTCTTTATGACACACGCAATTGAGCTGCACCAGTCTGTACCAGCTGCACCAGCTCTTGCACTCTTCTATTGATTCTGTCTTTTTCCATTTTGTCTAATTCAACCTTTAAAGGTTATTGCAGAAAATAAAAGCTTACGGTGTAGGGGGTAACATATTAGCATGGGTAGAAGATTGGCTGGCTGGCAAAAAAACAGATTCTGCATAAATGAGGCTTTGTCTGATTGGCAGGGTGTGGCGAGTGGAATCCTGCAGGGGCCTGTGCTGGGGTTTTACAATTTCCGCCAATGGCTAAGATTAGGGGAGCAAAGGCATGGTAGCTAAATCCGCAAACAACACAAAGATAGATAGAAAACTATGTTGTGAAGAAGACATAAGGCTTTTTCAGACAGCTATAGAGTGAGTGGGCAACATTAGGCAGCTAGAGTATAATGTTTGAAAATGTGCAGTTGTTCACTTTGGCAGGGTGAATAAAAAAGCAGAGTATTACTTAAACAGAGAATGATTGCAGAATTCTGAGATATAGAGGGATCTGGGTGTTCCAGTGCATGAGTCACAAAAAAATAGGATTTCGGTACAGCATGTAACTGAGAAGGCTCATGGAATGTTATCCTTTTTTGCAAGACAAATTGAAAATAAAAGTAAGAATCTTATGCTTCAGTTATACAGGGTGTTGGTGAGACCACTGTGCAGTTTTGGTCTCTTGATTTACGGAAGGATGTAAATGCAATGGAGGCGATTCAGAGGAGGTTTCCTAGATTGATAACTGAAATGCGTGGGTTGCCTTATAGGGAAAGATTGGACATACTGGACTTGATTCCACTGAGGGATGAATTGATGCTGAATAGTCTCGGCAAGCTGGACATAGAAACTCTATTTCCTCTTTCAGGTGAGTCCAGAACTAGGGGGCACCGTTTTTTAAAATTAGGGGTTGCACTTACAAGACAGAAATAAGGAGAAAAGTCTTCTCTCAGGGGATTGTGAGGCTTTGGAACTCTTTGCCGCAGAACGTGGTGGAAGCGGGTCATTGAATATTTTTAAGGCAGAGGGAGATAGATTCTTGTTAGGTGCGGGAATCAAAGCTTATCAGCAGTAGTTGGTAATGTGGAACTTCAAACACAAACAGATCAGGCATGATCTTATTGAATGGTGGAGCAGGATCGATGGGCTGAATGGCCCTCTTATTCTCCTGTTTTGTATGTTTGTACGTTCAATTATTAGTCTTGTAAGTGGATGCTACACGCACATGCTGGATCAATGCACAGACCTGTCTTCGCCTGCAAGTGAAATATTGCAATTCCCTTGAAACTGCCAGTTTTGATAAAACCTTCTGGCTCTATCAATATTATGACACGATCCAAAGGGGTAGGAGTCATCCCTGAGGTGGATCTGCCTTGTAAGGTCAGAATAATTCTGTGGTTTGTCACTAGTGCGAGGTTATAGCATGTTGGCAGACCTGCGATTGTTGGACCTTTAGTCTCCACAATGTAGAACATTAGTGGCACCCAGGAGAATTGAACTATGGAATCTGCAAACAGAACAAGTGAACAATTGTACATTGAGAGTTTCACAGTAGTAGGTTTTGTTGTGACCTTTCTGTCTGTGGATACATGACTCTTAGAATTTGTAGGGGTAGTATGTTAGCACTTGCTCCTGTGTCAATCTTGGCCAATGATAAATAGTTACCAATTTTCATAGGGCAAATAATTTAAATCTTGGCAAAGACTTTGGATGGTGTGATGGCATCTATGTTTCCCACGAGGTTTATGGTTTGAAACATGCGCTCACCGCTCTTCGGCTTGTTGTGTACATCATCATTACTTCCTGGTTTGGCACTCATTTCATGTACATATTTTTGATGGGTTACCGGGTGGTCGTTCGCATTATAGAATCATGGAACCATAGAATTTACAGTACAGAAGGAGGCCATTCAGCCCATCGAGTCTGCACCCCTGGAAAGAGCACCCTACTCAAGCCCATGTCTCCACCCTATCCCTATAACCCAGTAACCCCACTTAACCTTTTTGGACACAAAGGGCGATTTTAGCATTGCCAATCTACCTAACCCGCACATCTTTGGACTGTGGGAGGAAACAGGAGCACCCGGAGGAAACCCACGCAAACACGGGAAGAACGTGCAGACTCCGCACAGACAGTGACCCAAGCCGGGAATCGAAGCTGGGGCCCTGGAGCTGTGAAGCAACTGTGCTAACCACCGTGCTAACCCGTGCTGCCCAGGTACCCATTGTGCACAGTCTTTTTGGATCAATGCATGGCTCTGTAGCTGCATCAGCCTTTGCTCTAGTGCACTGCCACTGTCAAAGACCTTTTCAGCCACATGCATTGCAGAATTGATGGAAAGCGCTGCGTTCGAAATGTATGTACATTTTTCTCTGTATCTGCTGACCAGTGGTCTATGGATTCTGTAGGCTGCTGTTGAAATTACTTGAACTCTAATTGAAGAATACGGAAATTTAACCTGATTCTGAAACGAACTTCAAGTGCAGTCCATATCATTTGGGGGTCCTTTAGCTCACCAATCATGCATAAGGGATTGTACAAACACTTTGTTGATTTATTTATTAATTATAGGCAGAGGTGAACAGATATACGTGGATAGAAAGCTTGGCAATATTAGAGCTGTTGAGCTGTGTGCCTGTGTTCTGCTTCAGGCTTCAATGAAACTGAGGCTGGATCATATGACACACTTCCCTCAGAGTAATCCCTCATTTATGCAAAAATCAGTGGTGCCTCTTCTGTACCAGTTCAATCGCTTCACTAGGTGGCCCAAACAATTTTCAGAGAATTAGTTTTAAAGTAAACCAATTACTTGAATACAACTGCTTTATTTTAAGCTTTTTTCTCTAACAGCCTGCAGACAATGGATTTTGGAATTCAACCTGCAATGGTCGCCGCAGACCTGGGAGATGCCCTGAGGCTGTACTAGCTGGAGCTGCTCAAGGAGAAGGAGGAAGCTGCAGCAGTGAAGCTTGCCCCAGGAGGATGGAGAGCCAGCCGCCCAACCGACTGAGGAGGAGGTGTAAAGGAGGTGCTGCACGAGGCCTCGCTGGAACCGGTAGCACCTGTCATTTGAGGACATGCCCGGACCGGACATGCCGTAGAATACTCGGGCTGAGCTGTCATGGTATCTGCCTTGGTGCACCTGGTAACGTGGGAGAATGGGGGAGGACACCCACTCCCAGTGGCCGTTAATGTGACGGTTGCCCTGAACTAAGGTGAATGTCTGGGATTGTGGAGGGTGATGGAGGCAGCTGTGATAAGAAATCTGTGTCATCCCCAGACTCGAGCTCCAGGATGTCCTGGGTCTTGAATCAAAGGCACCCGTCCATGCTGCTGTCCTCGTAGTTGGTCGGCACATGGGGAGCTCAGGCTGTGGCACTGGCTGGGGGGAAGCGGACACCAGATGGACCAGCCCCATAACCAGCATGTCCTGCAAGACACAAGACAAATGCATGATTAGACCATGGGCCAGAGGGAGTGGGGAAGGTGGGGGTGAGGGTGGTGTGGGGGTGTGGGTGGCGGTGAAGATGAGTCTGGTAGGGGCGTGAAGATGGTGTGGGATGATGATGGTGTGGGAGTGAGGATTGTGTGGGGGTGGAGTTGGAGGGGGGGTTGACACATGTGGCATGGGAACTGCAATTCAGCGGTGTCTTACTTCCTCGCCCACAGCCGACATCCACCCCGGTGACCGTCCTTTCCTCTGGACTACCGATCTGCCCCAAAGTCCAGGGCCCTTTGCTCAGACACGGTGAGGGGCCGCAGGTCCAGCGGTCCCCCTCCAGCTTTCTCCTGCTCCCGGCGGTTATGGGCTGCCTTCTCCTGGTGGTGGGGCAGGGGTAGAGGAACAGAAAATGCAGTGTTACACAGTCCGTAGCATGCAGCCCAGGGGGTGGGTAGCTGGTGGGCTCAGTGACCAGGGTACCCGGCTTAGTGGCTGGTATGGGTGCCGACATGTGGTACAGGGTGGGGGTTCCACCGCCCTCTGGGTGCAGGGGTGTTATGGATGTGTAGGACAGAGGTTGGTGCCGGGGCACAGTGCTGCCTACTTACCCTGGCCACCCTCAGGTGGTCGTGCAGTTTCTTCCTGCACTGCAGGCCGGTTCGTATGGTGTTGCTGGTGGCACTGACCGCCTCTGCCACCTGCGCCAGGCATGGCGAAGGGCGGCGGCTGGCAGCCTCCTTCCCGGGCTGGGGTAGAGGGTGACCTGCTTCTCCTCCACTGCATCCAGGAGGGTCATGAGCTCAGCGTCTGTGAACCTTGGCGTTATGCCTTGCTGCCATCTTGTTGGCTGGGATGGTGTTTGTGGGGAGTCCAATGTGCATAGGCAGCTGCAGCTTGTCAGCCTTCTGAGTGTCAATCGCGAAAGGCGAATCCGGCACCATTTCTCATTGGAATCGATTGTGTTCCACGTGGTGCTTGACAGTCAATGAATCGGTCCAGGTGCGGTGGCAGTTTTGCTGTCATGGAAATCTAGGAATCCTGCCCCAGCATCAACACATAGTCTCAGGAACAGAGAATCCAGCCGCCTATATTTATATCATATATCTCAGGACATGTAAAAGTCCAGCAGCTTATAACTGCTGTCAATATTTTTTTGTAACAAATTGTGGCAGCTAGTTTGCACTTTGCAATTTTTCACAAACTGGAGTGGAATTAATTGCCAGTTAATCTAGTTTTGGTGATGAGGGCAGCTGGAAAACTTTGTACTCTGCTACAAACAGTGCCATGCAGAGGCGGCAATGCAGAGGCGGACTTACACTTTTAAGGGTCCCACACTCTCCCTCTTTGTAGGGGCCCCACGTCACACACCACCCCTGGTGGCGTGGCCCATCCCAATGACGTCGAACCCCGCCCACAATGACGTCAAGCCCCATCTGGAATGACATCAATGCCCTCCTGACCCCACTCACCCTCAGCTCACACAATGCAAGGCACAGAAACCTCAAATCACTGCTTGGCAGACTGCTGTAACGAATGACAAACAACCCTGTACTGTTGCTAAATTATTTGAAAGGCACAATATGCAAGGCACAGAAACCCCAAATCACCGAAATCCAAGCCTACCTGTTGTCAGCATGACAGTATTGCGATCACTGTGTCTTGAGGCAAGAAAACATGAACTGGCTGATGAGCAACTGGATGGAGATATCAGCTGATGATATGACTGCAGCACAGCAGGACAGTGCAGGACAGAATGAGCCAGAAAAAGTCCAGTGCAGGACTGAATGCTCTGGTGAAGTGGAGTGCCCAGTCCAATTCTAATATCAGGGACCTTGCTGACAATTGTGTGGAAGGATTCTGTTCTTTGTCCAGAAGAATAAGGATAAACATTCTTTTAGTAAAGAACAAAGGGAGATGGCAGTTTCTCACTGGTTATAACTGTCTGTATGTGACCACCAGCCATTATATCACAGCAGCATGTGTTCTCTTTTGAATAACAGGATTTAGCCTGGAGATCATGGTAGAGGGATAGAGTCTTTAGCTGTTTGTAATCCATAGCCACTTAGGTGGCTTTTCTTATGCATGTTTTCTTCACAAAATCAGCAATCACATCATCGTAGGTAAAAATTTGTAAGGACACATTTTCAATTGTCAATATTGCTGAACTTGTCAAATGTTCCTGACTCATCGTATGTCACAGATAATGTTTCACTGTTTTCAATCCAGAGAAAGAATGTTCACCAGAAGTATTTGTGACAGGTATGGTTAAAAATACCTTCAGAATGGTTTCCACATTTGGAAAGATTGCCTACAAACCATCACGTACAAGTCCGTACAAATCAGCTGGTGATCTCGAAGCACAGCGCTCACCATTTTTGAAGATGAGATGCATGTATTGTTTCACTTCATCTTCATGTCCTCTGGTAGAATTCAATGAATCTCTTAATGCAGCGACTCTTAGCATTCTCATCCAAACTTTTGTCAAAAAGCACACAAAATTATTTAACAGTCTTCTTCAGAGGTTCACTTCTACTCTGCAATTTCACCAAAATTGTTTCACAAATAACATTGACAGTCTCAATAATGATCTTCTCTTTCCATTTTAAAATAATTTCATTGTCTCTAGTTTCATCAAAAAATAACTTCCTGTGTCTTGATGTAGCTATAATCTGATAAACCTTCTTTTATTTCAATAAAAGTATGTATTCTCATCATCAGAGGGGCATATATTCTTTGTTAATATTAGTGTCTCTGCTTCCACCGAGGTGTAGTCATTTTGAAATTCCAATGCAAAACCTCTGACTGAAACTAACAATTGTGAAGCAGTCAATGAAGTTATATCAACATTTTGCAGTGATTTGCTGACAAAATTAATTCTTTGGCGTACACAGTTCCACAAAACAGTAAAATCTGCAATTTCATACTTCTCAAAATCATCTGTTAAGGATATTGCTTCAGCTTTCACAGGTGGTTTCTCTGACTTTGATGTGGCTCTGTCTGATAGGCATTCCTTTATTTTAAGCCAGAACAGCATCTGCACAAGTCTACTCCCTGGTGTCACAACTTCTTTTGACTGTCAAATGTTTTCCATGTGCCTACTGCAAGCATTATTGCAGCACCTTCCACCAATGTGTGGAAACCAAAAAGAAGGCACACAAGTATTGAACAAAAACAGGTACAGCTGCCTCACACAATTCAGCTGTCACATCAAGGAGTGACTGGAACATGGAATGAAAAATGCACAGGGCTTGCATTGTTCAGTCTTGCTTGTAGACCTGAATATTTTCCTGCCATATTTGCTGCATTACAAAGTTCTGCCCATGACAATTTTCTATGTGCAAACCGAAATTTGCAATGATTTCCGAAACAGCTGTCTCCAGGCACTCAGAAGTATGGGTTTGTAGCTGGCTAAAACAGAGAAATCGCTCAGCAACTTAACCATTGCTGGTCACATACCTTAAAATGAATCCATAGGACACACATCTGGTGTTGAATCAATTATTATGGAATAGTTTCTGCCATCTTTGACTTCATTAGTGAATTGGCTTCTGAGCCACTCTGCCATTATAGTGATGAAGTCATCGTAAGTTCCGTGCGTTAAAAAGTCGGCCTCCCCTGAGCCACAATATTGATAACATTCCAAACGTTGTTTGAGAAGCTCATCAAATTCAGAGATATTCAAGGCAGGCTAAAATATTATCTCTTCAACTTGACACTGGTGACTTGTCATGTCCTCTTAGAGATTGTCCCAAAGAAGACAGCAGTTTAACTGCGGCACCAAGACGTCTCAGCACTTTCCTCCAGTACGAATACTCCTTTTCAAACAGAGCTAATAGCTCAAAATCAATTCTTGCAGAGAATTTACATCTTTGAACGAATGCACGCGTTGCCTTAATATGACTTTTGGAAGTTTTGTGATCAGCAATATGTCTTCCAACATTTCTCCAGTTAGAATACCCGTTGATGAATGAACAAATAGAACATAGAACATAGAACATAGAACAGTACAGCACAGAACAGGCCCTTCGGCCCTCAATGTTGTGCCGAGCCATGATCACCCTACTCAAACCCACGTATCCACCCTATACCCGTAACCCAACAACCCCCCCCTTAACCTTACTTTTTTTATTAGGACACTACGGGCAATTTAGCATGGCCAATCCACCTAACCCGCACATCTTTGGACTGTGGGAGGAAACCGGAGCACCCGGAGGAAACCCACGCACACAGGGGGAGGACGTGCAAACTCCACACAGACAGTGCCCCAGCCAGGAATCGAACCTGGGACCCTGGAGCTGTGAAGCATTTATGCTAACCACCATGCTACCCTGCTGCCCCAGAAATGATTGTTTCCCTTTACTAAGGTGAGGGAATAGTTTGCAAACATAACAGTAGACTGCTTTCGAGGTTTCCGAAAGAAAAAAAACAATTTCTCCTTTCTCCATTTTCTCATCTTCAGCCTCAGAAAATGGGACTCATGAAAACTTCAAACTTGCTTTCAGCCTTGAACCTCAAATGCTTTTTTCAAATTTTCCGTATTACCTATGTTCTCTGGTCTATTTATTACGAAATATTCAATCATACCCAATCGGACGGAGTTTGGCCATATGTCAATGTCTTCAGGGTAGGTTTCTTCCCTCACTTCAGGTTAAACCACCACCAGTCAGCTCTCCCCCTCAAAGGGGAAATCAGCCTGTGGTCATCTGGACCGCGGGGGCTTTACTTTACTTTATATGACGTGGGTTTTGGTGTAACATCTGATCCAAAGGATGGTTAAAATAAATTGGCAATGCTTTGTTTAAAATAGCAGACAGAGAGATACAATGCAAATGCTTTTTAAATGTTTGTCGGCTGATCTCATAAGCAGCAATTTCTAGTTTAGAAGCTGCTGACTGATCAACTATGATACTTTTTGCAGCAAGTTAATGCATTTAATTGTACAAAATAGTGAAAATTATTTTACAGTACTAAGAGCAGAGTGCTGAATGACTATGGATTCCACTCACTTTATTCGCATTCATTCCGGGACACATGTGTGAACTTGATCCCTGTTGACTCATTAAATCACATGACCAAAGTCACTGCTGCATAAGTCATGTCAGTTCCACTACATCATGAAGGCACAGGCCAAACTATTATGTGGTGTGAAATTTTATAGCAAGTATGGAAGATTGCTGCCAGCCCAATCTGAATCAAAGGTAGAAGCTGGTTTACGAAGTGGAAAGAAATTTAAAGTGTCGTCCATTGGGTATGAAAGTGCAAGTTGACTTCAGGAAGTGAGAAATGTATTACCACAGAGTTACCAAAGAGTGAGCAGACAGAGAAGTTCAGGAACGGCGACTCGGAACGTTGGGATGGGGAGGAGGGCAATTGCACAAATTCCCTAATCTTGGGAAAAGTCAACGGATAAATGAAATAAATATTAGTGCTGTTCCTAAAAAAAATGAATGTTGTGGAATGAAAAATGTGCTGCATCATCAAATCTACTCTTTGCTGTTCTGTTCAAATTTGATTGGATACAGTGGGTGGAATTTTGAGCCCATGTTGGCCATCAGCGAGAATGGTGACGTGGGCAGAAAGCAGGAGGAGAATTGAGAAACGTGATTCTCACCAGCACGATTGCATTTTCCGATTTTCCAGGCTCCATGCTGGAGGCATACTGAGGAGGTCGGGAACCCCATTTAAATACATTCTAATACCATTTGCGATCCCGGCCGCCAGGACTTCCCCACTCACTGAATATCCATCGGTCGTCGGCATGATTGCACGCTGGCACGATTGACAACAGCTATAACAAAAGGAGAACCTGGCAACTTCAGCCCTGAAAGGGATATCAGAGGTGAGGGTTCAGGTCGCCATCATCCCCCAGGGTGCCAGTCACAGAATGGAGAGAATCTGCGGGACCCAGATAAGATCAACTTGGGGGTGGGGGAGTTTAGTATCGGTACCTCAGGGGGGTGGGGTCACCCACAGACCTTTGCGGCCCTTCATGTCCGTGAGCCTCTAGGTTTAACGGGGCCTTGCGGCTGCTATACAGGCATTACTCCCATGTCCTGCTTGCTGGGCTTGTGGTGATATAATTGCTGAGAGATTGCCCTTCCGTAATGGCAACTGGAAAGTGGGTGGAAGTAGGTGAATCCATAGGGTCAGCACTGGGGGCAACTGCAAAGATCTTGGCACAGGTTCCGTGAAATGCCAGACTGCATGGGCAGAGTGCAGCTCTCTAACAAGTGGTGTTTTCCAGCCTAATGAGGCCTGAAGACCTCAAACAGAGGGGGGAGGACGATTACATTGAAAATGAACCACCCCAGGCAGCACTATGAAGCCAGAGTGCATGAGCTATGTGGAAGTTCAAGGCCACTGGTTATGAAGGCCAGGCTGTCAGGGATTAGCGTATGGCTGTTCAAGATGAAAGACATGTTGAATCCACAACTCTTCAGAGCTGAGGGTGCCCTTGAAGGATGAAACTGACATCTGTGGGATAGAGATACAGCTGGATTGAGATTGAGGACTTTCCATCCTCTGACGCTGAAACTCATGGATTTCCATGAATGCCTGCACCATGCAGTCGAAGCCCTGCACCATGGAGCTCATGCCCTCAGCCATGGCAGTCATGAGCTGAACCATGGAGCAGACATCGCCCGCCATGGAGTGCACATCCTACAGCAAGGTCTCCAGTGCAGATGCCACACCCTTGCAGTGCTGGCCTTTTTGCATCAGACTGGCGGCACCATTTCCTCGGACAGAAGGGAATGGGACTCCTCCAGTCGGCTTGTGGACCAAGGAGAGATGCAGTCATCCCTTCCTGATGCTTGTGACTCTGCCTTTGCAACTCCAGCAGCCCAGGGGTGATTGGACTGGGGTACATCTTTGGCCAGAGGCTCAGGAGAGTCCTGGGTCTGGTAGAGTTATGAATGCCGGATCCCTGTGACTCTGCCCATGGCTGGATCATCTGGTTTGAGGTACTCACTAGTGAGTGATCCAGAAGCCTTCCTACTACTTAATCCCACTGAGGTGCTCGTATCCGTGCTGGTGGAGGGCAAGGGTGATAGCTGTAATGCCTCTTCGGTGTTCGTCTCCAAGATGTCTGCCTCGGAGCTGCTCCAGGGGCCACGAGGATGATCTGGGCTGGAATGCTGATTGACCTGCAATAGGAGGGAGAGGGCATTGGTGTGGGTCAGGGGAACACTGATGGGAGAAAGGGCACTCACGTGAGGCAAGCGCATGGCTGGAAGTGTTGAGGGTTCTCACTTGTGTCTTTAGACCCGACATCGCCCTCTGAAAAGGATCGGTCCTGCTCCTCGATGGTCAGATCAATGGCTTGTTCCTCGAATGGGGTCAAGGTCCTGAGCTCTGGCATCACATTTACTGGCTGCGCCCACTCTCGCCTTTGTCCTGCAATGCGACGGATGGGAAGAGTGTAGGCGGGAGTGGTGCAGCGTCAAATGCTGATGAAGTGTGGCATGTGTGAGGGATGAGTGGGAGTGGGCATTTGAGGGGCACCAGAGCCAACTTGGTGATTATGGGCGGAAGGGGTTGGCTCTGAATAATGCTGTGGCCCCACAAAGTGGGTGGAAGTGAGATCACCAAGGAGGTGAGTTTGGTGTGTTAAGAGGAGACATGAGGAGGCAGACCTGCCCTGGCTGCACGAAGAAGGTCATGCATCTTCTTACGACACTGCAGCTCCATCCTCTTTTGGAGTGAGCTGGCACTCATAATCTCAGCCACAGCTTCCCAGACTAGTCACTTTGCTGGATGGACCTCTGACCAGTCGTGGATAGAGTGTTTCCCACCTCTGTTCAAGCCTATCGAGATGTTTGCTGAGGGCTCGCGAGATCACGTTCGATCTCATGGGGCATAACGAGTGTTGGAAACCTGGAAGAATCTTCTCCCGGGATCTACTGGCCACAACTCATCCCGACTCCGGCAGGGCGCAGCGAGTAAATCATGCCCAATATCTCCAAATTTGCAGATGACACAAAGTTGGGTAGGAGGATACAGAGATCCTTCAGTGTGATTGAGTATGTGGGCAAATGAATGACAGATGCAGTAGAATTTGGATAAATGTGAGGTTACCCACATTGGTAGCAAAAACGGCAAGGCAGCCTATTATCTAAATGGCCATAAATTAGGAGAGGGGAATGTGCAATGAGGCCTGGGTGTCCTCGTACTCCAATCACTGAAGGTAAGCATGCAGGTACAACAGGCAGTAAAGAAGGCCCTTCATAGCAAGAGGATTCGAGTACAGGAGCAGAGATGTCTTGGTCTCTTTATCTGTGGGAGGATGTTCTTGCTCTAAAGGAAGTGTAGCGAAGGTTTACCAGACTGATTCCTGGGATGGCAGGACGGACATATGAGGAGAGAGTGAGTCGGTTCAGATTGAATTTGCTGGAGTTCAGAAGAATGAGGGGGATCTGATAGAAACCTCTAAAATTCTAACAGGACCAGACAAGGTAGATGCAGGAAGAATGTGCCCAATGGTTGGTGTGTCCAGAACCAGGAGTCACAGTCTGAGGACACAGGGTGGACCATTTAGGACAGAAATGAGGAGAAATGTCTTCACCGAGAGAGTTGTCGGCCTGTGGCATTCGTTACCACAGGAAGTAGTTGAGACCAAAACATTGTATGTTTTCAAAAAAGCAGTTAGTTATAGCACTGAGGGCGAAGGGGATCAAAGTATTCGGGGGGAAGGCAGGATCAGGCTATTGAGTTGGATAATCAGCCATGATCATAATGAATGGCGGAGCAGGCTCGAAGGGCCGAATGGCCTCCTCCTGCTCCTATGTTTTATGTTTCTATATCTGCAGTAAATCCTATCAGGAGTGAATGTATCCTCATAATGCTGCACGAACAAGGGGAACGCAGTTCTGGAATACTCCGCAAATAATTGAAAATCGTAAGTACAATTCACCATCTACTAACAGGCTTTGTCCATGGTTAAAGATGTTATATTGATGCACATAAATACTCGGGAGAACTGCTGGGTCAGATCTTCAAATATGCCCCACTGAGAAAAAAATCCAATACTGCCTGGAGTTCGATCAAGTTCAACACGTTGGCTGACTAAACTCTAAAAATAATTGTTGTCAGTTGTTGCAAAAGTAAACATGTAAACAATGCAGGATCTATTTGATGTCCTGAAAAATATCTTACCAGTTACAGCCAGGGGATTAATAGCAAAAAGTCTTAAAGATGAGGGTTCTCCTGCTCAAAGGTTAACTTCACATTTCTTCTGTAACTATCTTCTACATGGTTTCACTGTTTTAGCATCACCCCGGTACTTTGGCAGTTTTATAGTCATTAGCACTTTCTAATCCATCAGTGTCGTATTGATATGGTTGCTGAACTTAAAGTGTAAATTTAAGCGAGCAGCAAACGTATGGGGCGGGATTCTCCGAGCCTGCGCCGGGTGGGAGAATCGCCGGGGAGCGCGCGAATCCCGCCGCGCCGCTCTGATGCCGAGCTGCCGATTCTCTGGACAACGCGGCGCTGGTCGGGGGCCATTGAAAGTGGCCCCCGTGGCGATTCTCTGCGCTCGACGGGCTGAATGCCCGGCGAGTCCCGCCGGCGTCATTCGCGTATGGTCCTACCTGGCGGGACCTCGCCATTCTGGCTGCGGGGGCCGTCCTGGTGGTGGGGGGGGGGGGGGGTGGTGGGAGCTGACTCCGGGGGGGCCTCCATGGCGGCCAGCCCCACGAGGCTACCGATCAGCGAGCACGCTCATTCTGGGGGCCTATGTTCCTCCGCGCCGGGCCCCTGTAGGGTACTACCATATTGCCCGGGGGCCGGCGCGGAGACGGCTGTGGTGCGCATGCATGGACCTGCGCCGGCTGTGGACCCGCATGTAGCGCACAGCACTCCGGCACCATTCGAGCCTCCAAGGAAGGGGTAAATGACTGGGCCTGGAGGCCCGTTGATGCCGGCGTTGCTCGTGCCAGTCTTGACGCCGGCGTCAACACTTGGCCGGGATTTCGGAGAATCCCGGCCATGCTGTTTGTATCTGAAGTCACGGAGTCAGAATAAATTCTTATCACTTCCCAAAAAAATGAATTTTATTTAAATATATCGGATGGGGAACTGAATGGTCTTGTCAGAGGGCTTTGAGGTGCTGGTAGTTTTTGTACCCCTACAAGGAGAACCCTGAGTAGTGATCTCACCCATGTGTTTTCAGACATGTCACTGTCTGTGTGGAGTCTGCATGTCCTCCCTGTGTGTGCGTGGGTTTCCTCCGGGTGCTCCGGTTTCCTCCCACAGTCCAAAGATGTGCGGGTTAGGTGGATTGGCCATTCTAAATTGCCCGTAGTGTAAGGTTAATGGGGGGATTGTTGGGATATGGGTTACGTGGGTTTAAGTAGGGTGATCATTGCTCGGCACAACATCGAGGGCCGAAGGGCCTGTTCTGTGCTGTACTGTTCTATGTTCTATGTTCTATGTTCTATGTGTGCAGTTTTATGATGGAAGGATGCAGATACGCTGAGTGGAGTTTTCCACCCCACCCAATGGACTTGGCTGGGCCTCTGCATCCCCCATGGCGGGTCCTGCTACAGCAGGGCCAGGAAACCCTGGCCATTGTCATCCAGAGACAGTGGTATCGGGCGCAATTCAGCGACCACGTTGCGCCCTGCGTGGAGCCCGATCTGCGAGGAGCCTTTCCTGCTGGCGAGCCTCAGCTCGAAGTGCAGCTTCAGCAAGAAGAAACTCCCTGAGGCCAAACGGAATGTCAAAGTGCCATTGGATAGTGTTGTGTTCTGTAACCTTGGGCGGAATTCCCCGGAGGGTCGGGGAATCGCCCAGGGCGGGCGTAAATCCCGCCCCCGGCGTAGCCGGAATTCTCCACCACCCGGGAATCGGCGGGAGCGGGAATCGGCGTGACCCCCGCGGCGATTCTCCAGCCCGCGATGGACTGAAGTCCCGCCATTGTCAGACCTCTCCCGCCAATGTGGTGTAAACCAGCTCTATGCCGGCGGGATTGGCGGAGCGAGTGGGCCCCCGGGGACTTGGAGAGTCGCGGGGCGAACGGACCCCGAGGGGTGTCCCCAAAGTGGCCTGGCCCGCGATCGGGGCCCACCGATCGATGGATGGGCCAGAGCCGTGGGGGCACTCGTTTTCTTCCGCCGCCGCCACGGCCTCCACCATGGCAGAGGCGGAAGAGACCCCCTCCACCGCGCATGCGCCTGTGGTGACGTCAGCGGCCGCTGACGCTCCAGCGCATGCGCGGACTCAAGCCGACCGGCGAAGGTCTTTCGGCAAGCCCTGATGCCGATCGGCGTAGCGCCAGTTTTGGAACCAGTCGGCGGAGCGGGAGCCAATCCGGCGCGGGCTTAGCCCCAAAAGTTGCGGAGAATTCCGCACCTTTTGGGGAGGCCCGACGCCGGAGTGGTTGGCGCCACTCAGCTATGCCGGGACTCCCCCGCCCCGCCGGGTAGGGGAGAATTTCGCCCCTTGTCTTTGCAACGATTTATACAGAACTGCTGGTGACTTAACTAGAATGATGTTTATTGATGTACATGTGGTAAGGTAACAATTAGAATACTATACAGACTAATTTACTGATTGAGTTACACAGGACGAAATTCTCCCCTACCCGGCGGGGCGGGGGGTCCCGGCGTAGCAGAGTGGCGCCAACCACTCCGGAGTCTTCTCCGCACCTTTAGGGGCTAGGCCTGCGCCGGAGTGGCTCCCGCTCCGCCAACTGGTGCCAAAACTCGTCCAACGGCCTTTGGCGCCAAGCCGCCTGGCGTTGGGGTTGGCCAAAAGGCCTATGCCAGAGGCATATACCTATGCCGGAGATGGGGATCTCTTCCACCTCCGCCATGGTGGAGGCCGTGGTGGCGGCGGAAGAAAAAGATTGCCCACACGGCACTGGCCCGCCCGCCGATCGGTGAGTTCGATCGCGGGCGAGGCTACCGTGGGGGCACCCCCCGGGCTCTGATCCCCCCCCCAGGACCCCGGGGGCCCACTCGTGCCGCCAATCCCGCCGGCACAGAGGTGGTTTGAACCACGTCGGCGGGAGAGGCCTGACAGCGGCGGGACTTCGGCCCATAGCGGGCCGGAGAATCGCCGCGGGGTGGCACACCGATCGGCGGGGCGTGATTCCCGCTCCCGTCGATTCCTGGGTGGCGGAGAATTCCGGCCACGGCGGGGGCGGGATTTATGCCGGCCCCAGGCGATTCTCCGACCCTGCAGGGAGTCGGAGAATTCCGCCCATAGTCTCTCCTGAAACTACCCTTATGTCCCACTATCCCAGTGTACACCTTACAACCTTCTGGCAAGAGCCGGATGTCAAATGACTGATGTCTGACACCACCTGCTGGTGGGAGGCCACATTGCTGAGTGTATACAATATTATTCACAGGTATATCACCAGAGACAGCAGAATGTTTCTTGACACTGCAGCGCTGAGAAACACCCGCTAAACGTGTCATTCAATGGACTTTAATTTCCATCCATAGACTCGCATCCATCATCCATGCCCATCCCTTGCCTACCCCTTCAATAAGGCTCAGTCTTAGTATACTCATTAATCTATGTGTGAACAGACTCGACAAGAATGTTAACATCATTGAAAGCTTTTGCAATTGCTGTCTCAAAAATCCTCGTCAGTCGATGCATGCAGAAAATTGCTATGACCAGCTTAGTGGTTAGGGTTCCATTGAACTTCAGCGTAGAGAATTGCCTGAGCATAGTCCATGAAGGAGCATTGGGAGGACAGGATCACATGCCAATAAAGTCTCTCAATATCTTCCTGCCTGCTGTGCCTCTGTGTGTTGAGCTGAATCACAGCACAATAACATGAAAATCTGAAATAAAAACAGAACGTACTGGACATACTCAGCAGGTCAGGCACCATCAGGGTTGACATTTCAGGTCAATTACCCTCCATCAAAACTGGGAAATGTTAGAAATGTAATCGGTTTTAAGCAAATGAAAGGGAGGGTGGGGAAAAAGGGCAATAATGAAGATCCATGATAGGGTGAAGGGAAGAGAAATTAAATGACAAAAGGGTTAATGATATAAGGTCAAAGGAAATGGTAATGGGGCAAGTTTTTTTTTAAATGGCAGTATGATGAACAACTGCCATCCACAAGCCAAATAAGATAAATGTGTTAAAATCAAAACATGCAAAGTAACAGGGAACAAAATGGGGGCAAAGGTTAGCGTTAGAAATTGTTGAACTTAATCTTGAGTCTGGCAGGCTGACAAAATGCCTAATTGAAAGATGAAGTGCTGTTCCTCAGGCTTACAGTGAGTGCCATTGCAAAGCTGAAGGAGGCTGAGGACAGAGAGGTCAGTGCGAGAGCAAGGTTGACAATTAAAGTGACAGGTCACCGGATGCTCAGCGTCACACTTATAGATTGAATGAAGATGTCCTGTAAAGTCGGCAACAAATTTGTGTTTGGTCTCCTCAGTGTAGAGCAGACTGCATTGTGGTCAGCGAATACATAATACTAAACCGAAAGGCAGACATGTAAATTCTTGTTCTATGTGGAAGCAGTATGTGGGGCCTCGGACAGTGAGGATAGAGGAGGTCAAACAAGAGTCATATTGGACAGGAAGTGTTGGGCGCGATCTATCGACCTTCCTACGCCTGACTCGAGACGCGTTGAAGCTGGTAAACCTCGCAAGAGGCCTCTGCCATTACTTTCGGGACCCGAATATGAATTTTCAAGTGAGCAGTTAGTCTCGCATGAATATGTCTATACTGGTTCTATCTAGTGCCCAGGATCTAACAGCTTTGCTTCGGAGACCCCGAGCGGGCGCCGTTCAGCACTGGTTCCCACAAACCTGGACCAGGAGTACCGGCACTTGGCATACCAGCACTTGGGGGAGGGGGGTCTCCCAGGTAATCGGGATCTTCTGATTGGTCGGGCTCTGGGCATGGTGGTACCCTGGCACCCTGATGCCAGCTGGGCACTGCCAGGTGGCAGAAGTAAGGCAGAGTCCAGTTTAATAGCAGGCTTGTTCTCGGCGCTGCCAGCGCCGGGAAACACCCGGCTAAACGTGCTCGACACAGGACTTATTTCAAAGGGCAGGGGCACATTTCCTGCACCTGCATGGAAAGGTGTCATGGGAAGTGAAGGGGATGTTTGGGCTGATTAACCAATTAACTAAGGTGTCACAGAGGGGATAATCCATTTGGAATACTGGAAGGGGAGTGGCATATGTGACTGGCAGTGACATCGCAGAGGCAGAAATAACAGAGGATGATCCATTGAATACGGAGGCTGCTGTGTTGGAAGGTGAGAACAAGGGGTGCCCGCTCATTGTTCTGTGAGGAAGAAGGGGCGAAAGCAGAAGTGCAGGAAGTGGTGCGCACCCGGTTGTCAACCATTTGGGGGGGAATTCTGGGTTGAGGAATAAGGAAGACATATTAGAAGTGTTTCCCTTAACTTCGCTCTTCACCTTTAAAATAACTTTTAAAAATGCAACCTTTCAGCAGGCATTTGCTTACTTCTTCCAACTCACCCCATGACTAGGCAATGATGCTTTTTATTTCTCCGACTGAAAGCACCTTGGGATGTCAGAAGTGTAATATAAATGTAACTTTTTTGTCTGCCGAAGCTTGAGTGGCCTTTTCGCATTCCATACGAAACTACATTTTTATTTTCCCTGATAATAGCACAACAGGTACTATAAGGACATTTAGGACAATGGTTTGCTGGTTTATGTGCTTAATAAGCACATAGTTTATATAAAATGTCACATTGAATAGTAAAATGCTATACTGTGGTTTTGGATCCATGTTGTTTCTATCACTGTTTACAATACATCACAGAATTAAACCAAAATGAATTATTCAAACAAATAAATAAAATAGTAGACCGCTGATGTCTAAGAAAACGTAAGGACATTTGTATTTCCCTTTCACGCGAATGCTTTCAGCAAGTATTACACTCAATGCCACAGTAGGCTGCATAGGGCACCCTTATCTGAAGCTTAATGTTAATTGTGGAATAAGCTGGATTTTCTGGAGCATCTCATTAAAATGAATGCAGCGTACATCAGCTACCCTCAGTGAATCAGTAATGTTAGTCTATGCAGCACTGAGCCCAAATCATTTGGTGGCAGTCACTGCATAATAGCACAACTCCTGCATCTTCATTAAGGTCAGCCCATGCATTGTTACTTAATGGAAGCAATAGATCATCTTAAACATTGCTTAGTTCTCTCTGTGTGCAATTTTTGCAGCAATTGCCTCAATGGGCACATAATTAGACCATGAATATTGGTGTACAAACATTTAATAGCAGCCATCTAAAATCCCTTTGTCCACTAGTTTAATCCGCTTACCTGAAACTGTTTAATGCCTCCATTTTAATAGCTGCCCAAGGAATTTTATATGAGCACATTAAGCATTTATTTACTAATATTTGTTGAGTTTAATTTCAATGTGCGACATGTTGACCACATTTTCTACCACAAAATAGTCCTGACATTGGGCCAACAATTTCACTGGGCTAAAAGAACCTTAACAAAGTACTTAACAGTGCCACTAATCAGAGAGGCTCAGGAGAAGTAACTGAAACCGACCTTCTGAAAGGAATCCATGTATTTCTAAATCCCCGTTAAAAATTCAGAAATTCATGTGAGGAATATCAATGTGGGATACCATTTAAATAAGGAGCAGATATACTGTTGTTTCACTAGCAATGTGTACTCTGCCCCAGTCCCTCTGTTCTATTTCATATCCAGCCTCAGGATCATCTGAGTATTTTAGGTACTCATTTGCTGAAAAAGTAGGATCCAAAGGTTTGGACTCAGCTTGCCTCCGGGAAGAGGACTGACAGTACCATTTCCTGGTCCTCTTATGGTAGTTAAATATGAGTTGGAATGGAAAACCTCGGAGATGCATAAAAACATTCCCTTGGCAACGGCAGGCATGAAAGGAACATTTTCATGTTTCTAAATGGACCACGCTTATGCAATTGTGGGTTCATGGCAAGGAATGTAATCCAATGTCACATAAACTCGCACCACATTGGCACAAACCAACCTGCACAATCCAGGTCCCAGCCAGGACTTCTCCTCCCAGGATCCTCTCTGGGCCGGCTTTTATATACATAGTCAATTACCCTCCCCGCCCTCCCCCCTCAGCCGGGTAGCTCGTATTCCACAAGGCATACAGGGAGGAAAATTGGTCCCTCCAAGTAGCTCTCATGAGGTTTTTAACACACAGGAAATTCCTCTCTATGCAAAGGCCTATCTACACAGGAATGAACTTTAGATCAGGGAGCGAAAATGAAAACCTTGGAATCATTGAAGAAATAATGGATGCTGTGCTGGGGGGACTTCCTGATATTTTCAAATGAAGAAGTTAAGAAGAGCCCAATCTTTCTCCATTTATCTTGTGACCTTGTACTAAAAGTGATAATGAAAGAAGTTTCTGTACTTTACAACTGTGAGAATTCCTAATTAGAATTATCCCTGAGATATGAGGGATAATTTATATCAGGTCATATAGGCTAGTTGGAGTGTATGTTCTTCAACAAGATGAAGCAGCTAAACCTTTTACATTGTCACATTCACATGCTTGATCTAGTCTAACATAAGCAACATGAACAACCTCTTTATTTTCCCCCTGTTATTTGTCAACTTATACCAGATGGACAAACATCAGGGGCGGGATTCTCCCCTACCCGGCGGAGCGGGGGGTCCCGGCATAGTGGAGTGGCGCCAACCGCTCCGGCATCGGGCCTCCCCAAAGGTGTGGAATTCTCTGCACCTTTGGGAGCTAGGCCCGCGCCGGAGCAGTTGGCATCACGCCGACTGGCGCCAAAACCGGCACCAACGGCCGCCGCCCGGCACCGGGGCTGGCCGAAAGGCCTTCGCCGGTTCACGCATGCGCCGGTGGTACAGCTGCCGCTGACGTCACCACCGGCGCATGCGCGCTGGGGGATTCTCTTCCGCCTCCGCCATGGTGTAGGCCGTGGCGGCGGCGGAAGAGAAAGAGTGCCCCCACGGCACTGGCCCACCCGCCGATCGGTGGGCCCCGATCGCGGACCTGGCCACCGTAGGGGCGCCCTTGTAGTTCAAACCTCGGCGGCGGGAGAGGCCTCCCAGTGGCGGGACTTCGGCCCATCACGGGCAAGAGAATCACCGCAGGGGGCTCGCCGCTAGACGTGCCGCGATTCCCGCCCCTGCGTGGGGTCGGAGAATTTCGCCCCTGGTTAGTTAACTTTGTAGCTGATCAATATTCTTACTAAACCAGACTTAAGGGCTAAAAATGCAATCAGGCCCTATAACAATGGGGGGTTTTGATGCACGATTAACATACGCCCATGGAAAGTAAAGCAAATTTTGATTTGCCTGCCCATTGCCATGATAGTGACATGTAGCCCAGTACTAAATGTGCTGCTGAATCACTGCATGTTTAGCAGGTTCCCAGGTTTGTGCGGGCTTGCACTATTCAAAGCGAACCTGCATTTCTTAAAGAGAAGGTGCATTTGGGCTGCCGCAGCTCATTCTTTTTTCTATTATTTTATGGGATGTGGGAGTTGCTGGTTAGGCCAGCATTTATTGCCTATCCCTAGTTGCCCTTCAGAAGATGATGGTGAGTTGCATTCTTGAACCGCTGCAGTCCTAGAGGTGTAGGTACACCCACTGTGCTGTTAGGGAGGGGGCTCCTGGATGTTGCCCCAATGACAGTGAAGGAACGACGATATATTTCCAAGTCAGAATGGTGAGTAATTTGGAGGGGAACCTCCAGGTGATGGGGTTCCCAGGTACCTGCTGCTCGTGTCCTTTTAGATGGTAGTGGTAATGGTTTGGAAGGTCCTGCCTAAGGAACCTTGGTGAGTTATTGCAGTGCATCTTTAGATGGTACACATGGTTGCCACTGCCACTGTTCGTTGGTGATGGAGAACTTGAATGTTTGTGGAAGGAGTAGCAATGAAACGGGCTGCTTTGTCCTGGATGGTGTTGAGCTTTAGTGTTGTTGAAGCTGCACTCATCCAGGCAAGTGGTGAATATTCCATTAAACTCCTGTCTTGTGCCTTGTAGATGGTGGGGGGGTCAGGAGGTGAGTTACTCACTGTAGGATTCCTAGCCTTTGACCTGCCCTGTAAGCCACAGTATTAATATGGCTAGTCCATTTCAGTTTCTGATCAATGGTAACCCACAGGATCTTGATTGTAGGGGATTCAGTGATGGTAATGCCATTGAATGTTAAGGGACGATGGTTAGCTCCTCTCTTCTAGGAGATGGTCATTGCCTGGCACTTGTGTGGCACGAATGTAACTTGCCAGTTGTCAGCCCAAGCCTGGATATTGTCCAGGCCTCGTTGCATTTGGACATAGACTGCTTCATTATCTGAGGAGTTGTGAATGGTGCTGAACATTGTGCAGTCATTCGCAAACATCCCCACTTCTGACCTTATGATGGAAGGACGGTCATTGATGAAGCAGCTGAAGGTGGTTGAGCCTAGGACAGTATCCTGAGGAAGTCCTGCAGTGATGTCCTGGAACTAAAATGATTGACCTCCAACTACCACAACTATCTTCCTTTGTGCCAAGTATGACTCCAACCAGCGGAGAGTTTTCCCCCTGATTCCCATTGACTCCAAGCTAGCGCTTCTTGATGCCATACTCGGTTAAATGCTGTCTTGATGTCAAGGGCAGTCACTCTCACCTCACCTCTGGCATTCCCTCTTTTGTCCATGTTTGAACCAAGGCTGTAATGAGGTCAGGAGCTGAGTGACCCTGGTGGAACCCAAACTGAGCGACCGTGAGCAGGTTATTGCCAAGGAAGTGCCACCTGATAGCACTGTTGATGACTCCTTCCATCACTTTGCTGATGATGGAGAGTAGACTGAGAGGCTGATAATTGGTTGGGTTGCATTTGTCCTGTTTCTTGTGTACAGGACACACCTGGGCAATTCTCCACATTGCTGGGTAAATGCCAGTGATGTAGCTGTACTGGAACAGCTTGGCTAGGGATGCGGCAAGTCCTGGGGCACAAGTCTTCACTATTGCCAGAATATTGTCAGGGTCCATAGCCTTTGCAGTATCCACTGCCGTCAGCCATTTCTTGACATCATGTGGAGTGAATCGTATTGCCTGAAGACTGACATCCGTAATGCTGCGGACCTCTGGAGGAGACCGAGATGGATCATCCACTCGGCACTTCTGGCTGACAATTGTTGTGGATGCTTCAGCCGTATCTTTTGCACCAATGTGCTGGGCTCATCCATCACTGAGGATGGGGATATTTGTGGAGCCTCCTCTCTAGTGAGTTGTTTAATAGTCCACCACCATTTATGGCTTGATGTGGCCTGACTGCAGAGCTTAAATCTGATGCCTTTGTTGTGGAATCGCTTAGCCCTGTCTATTACTTGCTGCTTATCCTGTTTGGCCCACAAGTAGTCCTGTGTTGTAGCTTCACCAGGTAGACACCTCATTTTTCGATATGCCTGATGTTGCTACTGGCACGCTCTTTTGCATTCTTCATTGAATCAAGATTGATCCCCTGGCTTGGTGGTGATGGTAGAGTGAGGGTCATGCCGGGCCATGAGGTTGCAGATTCTGGGTGAATACTATTCGGCTGCTGCGCTTCATGGATCTTGAGTTGCTAGATCTGTTCGAAGTCTATCCCATATAGCATGGTGGTAGTGCCACACAACACGATTGTGAATATGGGAGTTTGTCTCCACAAGGACTGCGCGGCGGTCACTTGTGCCGTTACTATCGTGGACAGATGGATCTGCAACAGGCAGACTGCTGAAGAGGAGGTCAAGTATGTCTTTCCCTCTTGTTGGTTCACCCATCACCTGCTGCAGTCCCAGGCTAGTAGCTGTGTACTTTTGGACCCAGCCAGCTCGGTTCAACTGGCTGATAAACTAGTTAGGAGCAGGAAGAAATCTGAGAAATGAGGTTCTTTTTTTTAAAATTTAGATTACCCAATTATTTTTTCCAATCAAGGGGCAATTTAGTGTGGCCAATCCACCTACTCTGCACATTTTTGGGTTGTGAGGGCGAAACCCATGCAGACATGGGAAGAATGTGCAAACTCCACACAACAGTGACCCAAAGCCGGGATCGAACCTGGGACCTGGGACCCGTGAGGCAGCTGTGCTAACCACTAGGCCACCGTGCTGCTCTGACTGCTACGTTCCTGAATGCAGAAGGTTGAAATGAACAGTGACATAGTCTGTCTCCAGGAGATTAGGAGGCTGTCCAGACAGACAATGAAATCAGCTAGCCATGGAGATCATTGCCAGTTGTCTAGCCCCAAGGACTTGTACGCAGCATTGGAAGAAGCTCAATGACCTTACATGAATGGTCATTGTCAGTGACTCCATCCCAGTAATTGTACCATTAGCCTTACACTCTGCTCACTGCAGAACACCTTCAGCATACACCCATGCTGGACATCAACCTCACACACTTACCACTGGTGCAACCATCATATTCATACTTCCAAACCTTTACATACAAACGAGACTTCCAGCTAGCATGGATACATCACCCAGTACATTTCCTTGACTTCTGACTACCCATAGTTGGCAGCAGCAGCAAATCAGCACAGATGCATATACTGATCCTCATGGGAGACAAAGCTAAGGCAAGACATGGAACTACCATCATTGAGGTTATAGCAAGTGGGATGGCTGAGACCAACCAGGGTGGTGGGATGTTCCTGCCTTATTGCACTTTTGAAATCCCACTTCACCCTCATCCAGCAATCTGGTGTAATATACCAGCAGGAGAAGGTGTGACCAAGCACATCTTACTTTCCACCACCCCATTTCCTCACCTCACTCCTTCCTTTGTGGGCTCATGCTGTGAGATATCCAAACCTACTGCCTAACCAGCCAATATTGCCTAAGGATCAGGCTCTGGGGAAGAAACGCTGTGAGGTGAGTTTTACCAGTCCTCTGGAGATGGTCTGGGAGGCTGAAGCCTTCCTGCTGCCATAAGACATTACCATCAGAAGGAAGCTCAGGGATATAGTTGACAGACAACTAGAGGTGGACAACTAATTCAACAAATTTAAAGGCTAGCTATTGGCTACTTCCTGCCCCTACTTGCATTTAACCATCGTCAAGAGGGGTCATCACCAGATGCAAGACAGCACAGTAGCACAGTGGTTAGCACTGTGGCTTCACAATGCCAGGGTCCCAGGTTCGAATCCCAGCCGGGTCACTGTCTGTGCGGAGTTTGCAAGTTCTCCCTGTGCTTGCGTGGGTTTCTTCCGGGTGCTCCAGTTTCCCCCCACAAGTCCCAAAAGACATGCTGTGAGGTCATTTGGAAATTCATTGCAATGTAAGCCTACTTGTGACAATAAAGATTATTATTATTTATGTGGAGACTGCCAAGTAAACCTGGGTGTCCTCTCAGCTGGCTTCAGGGCATTTTCTCATTTATGGCCACTCCATGCCCCATAAAATGGACCCCCAGTGGCTGAGGCTTGCCACAGGATTGTGCAAACCACCACCCCACACCCTCCACCCTCCCACTCTCAAACGCCCCGGCAGGATTTGGTTTGGTTGAAAAGAAAATTGCCTTTGAGAGACCCCTCAGCATGGATAAATTGCTTTTGAGAGACCCCTCAGCATGGATAAACCCTCTTCTTCCTCTGCTGATGTATGCTACCAAGCTGCCAGACCACTGATTTGAGATGCAGTCCCAACATCAGCCTATTACTAATTGACCTTTGCCAATAAAGTGCCACCTGGAGTCCTGCAAGCTGCCCATTCAGGCTCTGCTCCCGCTTTCAGTCCGAGCGGCAGGATTACTTCAGTTTTTGATAAATCCCAGCATATTTCTTGGTCTGACACTCACAGTCAATAACTGAGATACTAGCCATGTGTGTACCTTAGACGTGTATGAAGCTGGGATCAGCAGGTAATGAAGCTTCCATCACGAATGGGCTTAGCCAGACTAGGGAGAAAGCATAATATGTGCCAGCTTGCTAGAGGGTGATGCCACAAGTAAGTCTCTCTGCAGAGGATTCGAATAAGGACTTCACTGCATGGTGTACACAAGAAGGTTGATGGGCATGTATCCAGATGTTTGGAGCACTGACAGGCCTGCTAAAGAACCTCACTGACAAGGAGCATGGAGGCACCTAGCTCTAACTGCAGGAAGCTCAGATTGAGGGCTTGATACAGGCTCAGACACCCGATACCATGGCTTCAGATACCACTGTTCAAAGGGACTTGTAGATTCCCGTAGCAGTCCCAACAATCTGATCTGACAGTTTGCTAGGATTACTGAGGCAGCAGCCCAGGGGAGTAGCCGTGACTCTGTATGCATGAATCTGACACCTCTCCAGATGACCACCTTTGCACCCTACCCTTGCCGCACTGGCCATGTCCTTGTTGTTGCCCATCAGGCTGCTAGCCCCAACTACTGTCACTGACACCTAGGTGCAGTCCGAAGCTGGGCCCTCAAATCCCACACCCAAAACACAAGCACAAAGTACTGCAGATGCTAAAATCTGAAATGAAAACAGAAATTGCTGGAAACATTCAGTAGCTCAAGCAGCAAACCAAGCAGAGTGAATGGCCCCACAGTAGCGGATGCAGCAAGCCAACCAAAGGCCCATTGACTCAGCAATGGTAAATTCCACTGGCAAGTGGGACTGGAAGATACTACCAAACATTTCAGGGGTCCTCAGCCACCTGAAAGTCTGCTTCTTTCCACAGACGCGACCAAACCTGAATAGTGTTTCCAGCATTTTCTGTTTCGAGGTCAAAGTCTAGAGCTGCCTGAGGGTGCTCTGCAATGTCATCCCCATTGAAAGGCAACAACCTTCCATCAGTCATGTTGCAGTTACTGGGGTAGCAATGCATAGGAGCACTAAGGCAGGCAAAGACAACTGCAAGACAGGCATTGAAGGGTAATGGGTTGAGTTTGTATTGAATGTGTTGTTGGATAAAGTTTGTATGGGATGGTTTTCTTTAGTGTCTTTTGTTTCAGGATTTTGTCCAAGAGGACTCAGTAATAGTCTGTTGTAAAAGAATGATAAGATGTGAAATGTTAAACAAGAGGGACCTGAGGATTCATTCCAGCAAACCAGAAATTGATGAACACTCACGGACAGCCCACAAACATGCTGACTGACTTCTCTCTTCTTTGTTCTCTTCCCCTTCCTTCTCTGGAGGTGGTTGCTGAAGCTCTGGTGTCAAGACCTGCTTCCTCGTGGTAGCCAGGTTGTAGATGATATATCAGGTCACCATGAATCAGAAGAAACATTCTGAGTACTAGAGAAATTCCTTTCCCTCACTTCCTGTTTCAAGTGGTCGAGGCAGTGGATCCATTGTTTCAGGATGTCAGTCATTTTCTCCAAGACGGTCCTCATGGCAACATGGCTCTCACTGCAGAAGAGAGGGGTGTCATTAACCACGTGTCAATGGGTAGTTGTAACCAGCAGCTGCCCTCTGGTTTATTGCCATGGGTCGAAGATGGCTGCAATTGCTGTCTCAGTGCAGGATGGTGCATCGTGACTGCTGCCAGGATAAGCAGGCATTCACCAACTTTATAGACTGTGCATAGTTGCACAACAATCACACTTGAATGAGTTTCAATTTTGGTACATTTCTGCATTGAAATGCAATGCCCCCAATGTTATGTACAAGCAGAATATGTCTCTGCACCATGGACATGCCCACTCCTACTGCTTCTCTGTTGACCGAGAGGTCCCCTCTTCTGCCATACATAGCCTCTCTGATCACCCAGATGAATGATGAACTGTGACATGTTGGTGATGTCAACTGTTCCAGCCTGGAAAGGTCTGTTGGGAAGAATTGAGAACCACGTTCACCTTGATAGCTACTGCAGTGCTACTCTGACCATGTTCTGTGGGTGCAGGTCCAATCACACAGTTCTATGATCAATTCTTTGATGAAGCACAGCAGCCAGACACACTGCTCCTGTCTTAGGTGCAAGTGGACATGTTCTCTGAAGACCCAGCTGGGGTAAGATCATCTGCTGAGAGACCTTCATTTGCCTCTGCAAGGCGTTTGCCCTGTCTACTGCCTTTGCTCAGTCTCTAATGCTGCAGATGAAGGGGAATTGTAACTGTAGCCTCCATGTCCAGGAACAAGTGCTGTAGGAGCACACAACTCATTCTCAATGTCTGGCACAACTCCCGCCTGACTAAAACAACGCCTCGCAAACCCTCCAACAGCTCTATGTCCATTAACTCAATAATTAAATGGTCAAAAGCATCTCATATGTAAGTTTAATGGTAATGCCTTTCACTAACACTCGTGAGGGGGGGCCATCTTGCAGCTCTGGATGTTTACGAGAGGACGAGAGAAAAAGAGTAGCGCTGCAGTAGCTATCACAGTGAACGTGGTTCTTTTCTTCTTTGTTAACACTAACAGGAGCAACAAGGTACCAAATGGCACGTCAGGTGCCAAATCAATGTTCGACACTGACTGACAACCCTGCATACATTCGGCAGACGCACAAGATATCCATACTAACTCTTTCTCAACACAGCGAATGGTGTGGGGCTGTGCCAGAAGTGGGTGAGAGTGCACTCCAAACATTACATTGCCTAGAATCAGCTCAAATGCCAAATCCACTGGTGCTATGCATCCAGAATTTACCACCTACGCTCATGATTAATGCTTCACACTTAAAACCCAGTGGCCTTGTTCTTTTTATATTTGCTACTTACCTGGGAATTTAGTTTGAATATTACCTTATTGACGTTTTACGGTAACAAAGGCAATTTTCAAGATTAATTCATGCATTATAAAGTAGTATGACCCAAAAGCCTAGTTCATCAATGCATGTTTGTGTGTCAACTAAACGTTTTAATTTAGCATTATCTGTAGTGTTGCACCTCAAGATTGGATTATTCAGTATATGTTCTGTGCGGACATTCGTTTCGACAGCAGCTCAATAAACCTGTTTTAAGATTAAGAGCTAAATCCTAAAGTTGACAGATAAACAAGCTCTTAATGAGTCTTTATGGAATAGCTGCTAATGAAACCAAAGCTGGCTGTGAGCATTTGTTTCAAGCTCCTTTCACCATGACTAATGAAGCTCTTGCTCCATAACTCTATTGTGCTTGAATTGTCTTTGGTTAAGCACTGTCTATCACTGGTCCCCTTCCAGATTCATAGTTTTGTGCTGTTCCATCAGTTTTTCTTGTGATTTCCTCAATCAGCTCTCAACGAGTACAGTTAACCCTCCTTGTGTTTTTTTTTTACTTTCTATCAGTCACAATAAACTTGAAATATTTAGATAGTGACAAAGGCGAGTCTTGTAATTAGCCAATTCACATTATTCAGCAGGGTGTTTTTTAATGTGGTAAATTTGCTATTTCATGAAATTTAAACCTGCCACTGGTGAGGTTGTTTGGCTGTCGTACATCTTGCTGATTGCTGCTGTCACATTGTTGGTTCATCTAGGCTTGTAATCAGATCTACTTCAGGATAAACCTCTTTATTGCAAAGAATGAAAAGAAACCTTGACCTGGAGCTTGAAATTAATAGCTTTGTAAATGTAAACACTTTACCAGCTAAATCTGAGCATTTAACCTTAAGCAGAGAATTAACAGAAACTAACTCTTGAAACCAGGGTTTGATATGCGTGGTCCCAGACAAGCATGTTGTTTTTGTAGCTACTTGGAGTGCTTAAAACAATTGTTCAAAAACAGATGCAATTTACTTTTTTGCCATCCTCCACACTCCATCCACAAGCCTATCCAGTCATAGAAACATGCAGTCATAGAAAATAGGTGCAGGAATCGGCCATTCGGCCCTTCGAGCCTGCACCACCATTCAATATAATCATGGCTGATCATGCAAATTCAGTATCTCACTCCAGCTTTCCCTCCATACCAGTTGATCCCTTTAACCGCAAGGGCCACGTCCAGCTCCATCTTGAATATATCCAACAAACTGGCCCCAACAACTTTCTGTGGTAGAGAATTCCATAAGTTCACAACTGTCTGAGAGTAGAGGTTCTTCCTCATCTCAGTCCTGAATGGCTTACCTCTTATTCTTAGGCTGTGACCCCCCTAGTTCTGGACATCCCCAACATTGGGAACGTTCTTCCCGCAATTAGCCTGCCCAGTCCCATCAGGATTTTATATGTTTCGATGAGATCCCTTCTCATTCTTCTAAACTCTAGTGAGTACAGGCCCAGTCGATCTAGTCTTTCTTCATATGTTAGTCCTGCCATTCCGACAATGTTAGCATTCATGTCAAGAGGGCTAGGATACAAGACCAGGGAGGTGCTTCTGAGGCTGTGTAAGGCTCTGGTCAGACCCCATTTGGAGTAATGTGAGCAGTTTGGGCCCTGTATCTAAGGAAAGATGTGCTGGCCTTGGAAAGGGTCCAGAGGAGGTTCACAAGAATGATCCTTGGACTGAACAGCTTGTCGTGTGAGGAATGGTTGAGGACTCTGGGTCTGTACTCTTTGGAGTTTAGGAGGATGAGGGGCGGATCTTATTGAAACTTGCAGGATACTGCAAGGCCTGGATAGAGTTGATGTGGAGAGGATGTTTCCACTTGTAGGAAAAAGTAGTAAGACTAAACGGACAATCCTTTAAAACAGAGATGAGGAGGAATTTCTTCAGCCAGAGGTTGGTGAATCTGTGGAACTCTTTGCCGCAGAAGGCTTTGGAGGCCAAATCACTGAGTGCCTTTAAGACGGAGATAGCTAGGTTCTTGATTAATAAGGGAATATGGGACTATGGGAAGAAGGCAGGATTGAATGGCGGAGAAGACTCGATGGGCCGAGTGGCCTAATTCTGCTTCTTTGTCTGATGGTCTTATGGGAATTAGTCTGGTGAACCTTTGCTGGACACCCTCAATAGCAAGAGTGTCCTTCCTCAAACTAGGAGATCAAAACTATACACAATACTCAAGGGCCTCACAAGGCCCTGTATAACTGCCACTGCCAACACCACAAAATAAAGAACTTGCATTTATTGGCATCTTTCACAATCCTTGAGCCTTCCTGAGACACTATATAAATGCAATATTTTCTCACATTGGAAAGGATAAAAATCTGATTTTGAATATGCGACTGTTGGAAGGGGCTATCATACCTTGTGGAGCTGCACAATCTGCTCAAAATGCTTAACTGTGCAATATTATATCTGGTTGGGAAAAGCTCAAATGGCACTGAAAGAGATGTAGGCTGGAATTCTCCACCTCGCAATGCGGGAAACGCAAATCGCGATCGGGCGGAGAATCAGGCGTACGGCCTAAATCCAGGTCTGTGCCCGGTGCAATTCAGGCGCCATGCTCCAGTCCCTCCCTGGCAGCGAAAATTAGGTCTGTGCCCCATAACGGCGGGGACATGCATTTAAATGTGATTAGTGGGTTGGACATAGCCTTCCATGATGCTCCGTTCCTCTCAGATGGAAGTCTCGTGGACATGAATTACTACAATTATTTAGAAATGTGGACTGGATGCCATGGCTGTGGATGGTGAGCGGGAGGCTGAATAAACACTGTAAATCCATTGAAAACTGTCGGGCTTGCTGGGGGGTGTGGATGCCCAGGTAGGGGCAGTAGCCGTCGTGACTTGGTGCCAATCCCATGGACTTGGAGTGTCCTCCCTGAGATTGGGGTGGCCTGGCTCAGACCGCCATTGCTGGAGTCTGTATTTTAAATGCAGCCCTTTGGTGCTACTTACAGGCCCATGGTTGCTCACACTGCTGAGTGTTGCCTGTGTCCTTTAAATACTCAGAAGGCTTCTGGTTATCTGGGAGCCACCCAGGCCACCCCTTTGGACACCCTCACACCCCAGCTGTTTCATCAAGGGCCAAGCTCAATCAGGGGCCCACCAGGTGTTGGCGTTCTTCAGAAGCCCTGCCCCAGTGCAAAGGAAGCAGAGGATCAGCAGAGCTCACCCCAACCAGAGGACACCTGACGCGCAGCCTTTGCAAACCTCCCTGGTTCTTTGCCCCTCTCAGGGCAGAGGACTCACCATCCCTCCGGATCACCAGCTGCCTCCTCCTGGTAAGACTGGGAGCATTGTTATCTCTTCTACCACCTCCCTGGCAGTGTTAAGGAGGGCAGGCTTGAATCTGCCGCCCACACTGGGGAAGAGGTTGTCCCTCCACTCCTCACTGGTATGGAGCTGTGGGTCCACCTCGGACTCCTGACATCTGGGGGTAGGTCTTCTCTGAGCCCGCTTGGTGGCTGCAGTGTGTGCCAGGCTCTTTGGTGCTAACTCCAGCCCCAGCTGTTAGAATGCCCGCTGGGCTGGTAATTGCTCAGAATAAAGTGCTGACCCTTTCGCACGTCCTGACTCGCTTACCGAATCGTGCACCAAACAAGAATGTGCCTTTCACGCAAATCAGTACCGATGTCAACACTCAGTCTCCCAAACGGAGAATTTTGTCCAGGGTGTGATATATTCCTGTCATTTGTGCCTAATTTAAATATGCTCACTCATCGCAGGGAAGATTCTCTTATTGTGCTGGGTGCTGATGGAACATCTCTCCAGCTAATTTCCTCACCCTGTCCACTGGAATTAGATTAAAGAGCCCAGGGTAACCCCAGCAGAAAATCAGTTCAAAGATTCTGTTTATTCAGTTAAATTGAACAGGTGAAGTTCCAGTGGGAGAAAGAGCACCCACCTTAAGGAATGTTCAGAGATACTGGGATCAGGAAAAATATCTAGAACTAAAAGTTACAACACTTCGACAGACACCAGCCTAATCCGTGCCTTCTCCCTACAGCTGGACATTCAGTAAGAATGAGTACTGATTTGCAAGGGCGCAGCTCTGGGAGGCTCGGTGGCCATTCAGATCCTGTCTGTCCTCTGGCACCATGGCGCACTCCTCCTTACCCATGTACAGTGACATATACTTGATGCCATCTCCTAATGTTTACTGCTATATATCTTCTGTTAATGTAGCTGCACTGGTACTTAGCAGTGTGAATGACGCAGGCGGCTGGTATGTTTCAGCTCACTTGCTGTGCGAGCAGCCTGTTCTTCAAAGCCTGGAAAAGCAGAACAGGAAGATGTGTTACAATGATATTAGTGTTGCCGCTTCAGAGAAAGTTGAACCTTGACATCTCTGGGCTCTCCTTCATTTTGGTCTATTCCTTTCCATTACCTGGCGACACCCTGCAAACAAAAATGAATTTTTGAAATATTTCAAGTTTAAAACAGCTCATCATTTGGCGCTCAAATGCTGAGACTGCTCTCCTTGTGTGACAGTAAATTAACACATATCTCCACTGTGTTAGATAGATAGAGCTCCACCATTTACACCATTGTCATGGGCGCTCACTTATATCAGACAAACAACACAGGCCATTTGTCACTTCCACTGAAGTCAACCATCAAGATGCACACAAATCACAGCAGCCAATTAGGGCAGTGATTCATACTTGTCAAATTACATGGTTTGTCAAACAGACTTGACCATGAGTCTCAAAATAGTCATTCCAGAAAAGGATTTGGATGGCAATCTATTGTCTCTGGTACTACTTGATTCTTTGGTGGATTCAAATCTTGCAGTCCTCAGACATGTTGGAGCAGAAATTTATCTTGGAAAGTAGCAGTAAAGCAAGCAGGATTGTATTTCCTGTCTGTTATGTGACCCACCCAAAGATCATTTCCAGTGATCCCAAATATTGGATGGGACATATTTCAGACAGCCAAAAGTACTTCCAGCCAAGTGAATTCCATCCCATTGCCTCATGGGGGCTGTCAACACACCATTCTTGAAAAAGATGTTCTAACATGTATAATTTAATTCTCTTGAAGGCATCACTTTGCATCTAAGAGTCATAAGATTATAAGAAATAGAATCAACAGTGGGCTGATCTCCCATTTAATAACATCATGGCTGATGTGATTGTTGCCCTAACTTCACTTTCCTGCCTGCCTCCCATAACCCTCGACTCCCTCTGTCCAGCACCATCATGAATATATTCAATGAACCAGACACAGTGTAAGACAATTACAAAGACCAACAACCCATAGAGAGAAGCAATGTCTCTTTATCTCTGTCTAATTGGGAGACCCATATTCTGAAACTGTACCCTTGGTTCTCCATTCCCCAACAAAAGAAAAGGGATGGGATTCTCCCTTCCTGCGACTAAGTGTTGACACTGCCCCGCGCCGGGCCGGAGAATCCCCGCGGACGGGCCACGTCACCCCAACACCGGCACACGATTCATGCCGGTGTGGTTGGCACGGTGCCGGTCGCGGCCGCTCTATGCGGCCTGCCCGCTGATTCTCCGGCCTGGATGGGCCGAGCGACCGTAGGAAATGAGCAGAGTCTCGACGGCGCCGTTCTAACCTGCTCTGGACCGGCGTGTAAGGTTTGGGTGGCAGCCTGTGGGGGGGGGGGGGGGGGGGGGGGGGGTGTGGAGGGGGTGTCCGACCCTGGGGGGGGGCCTCCAATGTGCCGTAGCCAGTGATCGGGACCCACCGATCGGCGGACCTGCCTCTGTGGCTGGGAGCCTCCTTTCCTACGCGCCGGCCCCTGTAGCCCTGCGCCGTGTTGCGTCGGGGCCGGCGCATTGAAGGAAGCCACTGCACATGTCCTCGTTGACGCCGGCGCCACTGCGCATGTGCAGATCCCGCGGCGCCCAGTTCACGCCGGGGTCTGCAGCTGAAGTGGCGCAAACCACTCCAGCACCATGCTGGCCCTCTGTAGGGGCCAGAATTAGACATGGGAGCGGCCTGTTCACGCCGTCGTAAAATGTGACGCCATTTACGACAGCGTGGATACTCTGCCGCCCGTGCACTTCCATTACAGCAAAAATGGCGCTGAACCTGGACCAATTCAGCGACTGTGGATGAACAGGCACTAGAGCCACGTGGAACACAATCGATTCCAATGAGAAATGATACAGGATTCGCCGGATCTGTGATTGACACTCGGGAGACTGACAAGCTGCAGTCGCATGGACACATTACAATCCCCACACACACTCATCCCAGCAAACAAGATGGCGT
Organism: Scyliorhinus canicula; assembly: GCF_902713615.1. NCBI lineage: Eukaryota > Metazoa > Chordata > Chondrichthyes > Carcharhiniformes > Scyliorhinidae > Scyliorhinus > Scyliorhinus canicula. The sequence continues at coordinate 48,810,133 of NC_052154.1, read as the reverse complement.
TGGTTGCACTAGAGCATGCCCATTCCCCTGATGAGTCGGCTGGGGCCAGAGGTTACCTAGGGAGTACCCTGGGGAGACATCTTTACGACCTGTGGCCCGAAGTTCACAGTGGGCAGTCAGCGGCTTGCGCAGCTGCATGGCCTGCCTTGCATCGGCATCGGTGCTCCATGCATGACCACCCCAACCCCACAGCTCACCTCCTGGCCACCCCCCCACTACTCCCTCCAGCCCTAGCAGAAGCTCCCTGGCCAGTGGCAGCAAAGAAGTATGGCGATGTTGGACACTTTCCATACTCCCTCTCTCTCCCTCATCAGCCGGTTTCACAATTTTTAAAAGCGCAAGTGAACCTTGCCGTCAGGAATTCAGCCCATCGGAGGCGGAGAAGCACGGAGACCATGGAGAATACTGGGTCAAGCCCACTAAAGTTATCAAATGGTGTTAACTGTACGTGCATTCTGGAATGCATTGAAGCCACTGTTGAGGCGACGGAGAATTTTGATTTGGCACGATGTGAGGGTGAGACTCATGCAGACACGGGGCGAATGTGCAAAATCTACATGGACAGTGACCCAAGGCCGGGATCAAACCGAGCCCTCAGCTCTGTGAGCCAGCAGTGCTAACCACTGTGCCACCGTGCTGCCCTGCGGTCATTTCTTTAAACACCCTCGTATGCAGTGCATCAAGTCAGGGGGCTTATAGTAAATTTCTAGTGAATTTTTCGAGTAATTTTGATGGTTTTCAGATTCTCCCTTTTGCACCTTAATTGTTTTTTGTGTCTTTCACTGTGAAGACAGATACCACATATTTGTTCAAATTGTCTGTAATACCAATTTCCTGGTCCCATCCTAAGGGGTCAAAGCTACTCTTATCCTTTTTTATGTTTGTTGAAATAAGTTTTGGGATTCTCTGTTTCAGAAACAATGGGCTGGATTCTCCGATTCTGAGACGAAGTGCTGACACCGGCGTGGGAACGATGACCTTTTACGACCGAAAAAACAGCGCAAAACGGCCACCGATCCCTTGTCTGGTGGGGGGGCTAGCAGGCATGCAGTGTAAAGCATCCGGTTCTAGCTGCGGATACAGCCGGAGAATTGCCGAGTCCGTGGCCGCGCCAGCCGCGCACGGAGCCAGCCTGCAAAATAGTGATCCCCTTTGGCCAGGCTTGCCAGCCCCGGACCACCCCCCACCAGGCTATTCCCTCTGACACTCTGCCCTCGCACCGCACCCGTCGGTGCCTGGCCAGCAGTACGCTCTGCGGCCTCCATCGAGGGCCCTCCTTTAGGGGTTACCGTGGCCGTTGCCCTTGTGTGATCCATGTGATGCCCCACCCGTGGTGGTATCCGGTTGTGGGGGGGGTCGGGGGTATTGGTGGGGTGGAGGTGGGGTGAAGGGAGGAGTTGGAGGTGGAGGTGCACCAGTATGGCCGGTGTAACTCTGCGCAGTCAAGGGTCACGGTGGATGGTCAGTGAGGTGCGCTGCAAGATGGCTGCCTTGCAGGCCACAATGTCGATCCGTGCCTGGACACCCCCCCCCCGATGCCGGGGATCACCCAAATCCAAGACCCATCCCCTGGTCATCCCCGCTACACCCCCGCAGCCCTGGCAGACCCATCCAGCCATGCCAGCGCTGAACCTGCAGTCCACGGCCTCGCCCCTGGGAACTTGTCCGACCTCCTCTCTCTGCCTCAGCAGCCACAGCCCCTGTTTCACAATTTCTAACATCACAAGTGAAACTCACCATCGGTAACTCTTCCTGGTGGAGGGGGTGCATCCCGGGATCCCCAGAGAATACCGGGCGTGTCCATTAATGATATGCCAGCGGCGTTTACTGTATGTGTCAGATAAAGAGTCTCTTATTCTGTCCTTTTTATCATTTTTCCATCCTCTGATCACATTTTCTGGTGCATGCTCTGTCCCTTTCTGTCACCCTCTGGTTATTATTGCATCGATTGTATTGTCCTTATTCTTTAACATTTCCACCATTTTTGTTGGGTCCTTCCTATTGGGAAGATGGTAGTCCATTTGTCATATGCAAATTGAGGTCCAATGATTACGTAAGACCCCAGTGCGGTGTTGAAGCACCAAAGAGTAGAACATGGATGTTGAACACTTCACTCATTGATATTAGATGTAGGTTGGTCTAACAGCTGTCTTTAAAGGTAATGCTGCAAGCGACAACAAAACCAAATAACAGATTTTTGCAGGGCCAGATGAGCATGAAAAACCTTCCGGCCTGCTGGCGGCCTGTGAGAACGTTCCTCCAGCTTTGCATTGAACCCCTCCACTCCATCCAGCAAGCTATCTGTGAGTGTCGGTTTGGTGCTCACAGATGTTATGCAAATGATGCTCAGCCATCAAATTGGCTCAGGCCCCTTACTGAGGACATCAGGAGAGTGACATCTGCCCAACATCTGTGCAAGGTCAAACTCATTCTCTCTCTCTCTCTCTCTCTCTCTCTACATGGGCAGTGTTGGATGCTTTTTAACTAGGCTAGTACAATTGGGGTGAATAATGAAGGTTTTTAAAATTGGAAATCAAAACATGATTTAAAATTATTAAAATAACATTGACAGAATTATTTCAAAGGGTGGCTTGAAATGTTTTGTTCAGGAAACTGAATTTAAGCTATTCAGCAGTTTAATGGCTAATGCTACCACTGGTACACATGCTGTGTTTGGTTTACAAATCCATGGGCGCGATACACCTGAAACATTTCCAAAACGGTTTCAGGCACGTTTGACCAGGTGTTTCTTGGCGGCTGCAGTGCCGACATTGACACCGCTATTAAATGGCACAAAGCCATTTTGTGGTCCTCCCGGTCGCGACCAGACTTAGAAAGATTTCCTGCACTGGGGAGCTGAGCTCACCATCAGGACTGCCTCCTCACAGATCAGGGCAGCAAATTGAGCGGCTGCCCCGATCTCTACACCACCCACCCCCCCCCCCCCTTTCAGGACCCCCCCCCCACTTTCAGCGATTCCCCCTTCACACCCCCAATCTTTCTATGATCCCCTCAATCCCCCCCCAAATCCCCCCCCCCCTTTTCATGGACATGACCCCCCCAGGCCTCAACCTCTGGAAGTGCCAGATTGGCGATGCCAGGGGGAGTGCCAGGGTACTACCCTGCCCTCTCCCTGACCACTCTGGGGTTTCTAATGGCCTGCGAGCCAACCACCCCCTCCCCCATAATGTCTGGTCCACGATTGTGGAAACCTGTGCTAAATGGCGCCCCATTGCAGGCACAACAGTTGAATCCCGGGTGCCGTGTGAATATGGCATCCGGAAATTTAAATGAGCCAAATGCTGGATCAGTGCTGGCCGTGATCCAGAATGTGTGGCCATCGTGGGTTGATGACTCGGGTTTCCCGCCCGGTGTGGAGCCTGATTTGGAGTTTTCCTGTTCGCTACCACACTTAGAAACTTTTCCGGAGAATCATGCCCAATTAGTATTTTAAAAGCTGAAAAAGGCATCTCTGGTTTGGATTAAATTCAATGTGTTTTAGTGTCAGAATTAGCTTTCCAATGTGGTGCAGAATACTGAAAAGAAATATTCTGAAAATGTGGTAAAGGTGCAGTAGCAGTAGAAACAATTCATGGCACCTTCCTGTTTGTAAAACATAGTGGAGTGAGCTGATTATAGTCAAACCAATCCAAACAATGAAGGGACACGCAGACTGCAATGGGTAATGGGTATTTATTTTATACTCAAGGCCATCTGCTTTATTTACACTTACCTGCACATTGTTACATCAATATATGTTTTAGAAAAAGCTTTTGGAGGTGTGAGATGTCAAGTGATTCACACAAAGCATTTCAAGGCAAACCTTCACAAGCAATTCAGGCAAAGAAGAAGAAGCAATCATTTTAAAATAAATCCATCATTTGCCCAGTCTTATAAACTATTCAGGGCAGGAATTTCCTCGGAGCAGAACCATTCACACACATAAACAGGTTTTGTGTCGCATTTTTTGATGAGATTAGAAAGGAAGAATGGGAGCAGCTCTGAGAATGTTTCTGGGCTTTTGTACCGTAGGAATATAGAAAATAGGGGCAACAGTAAGTAATTTGGCCCTTCGAGCCTGGTCTGCCATTCATTATCAGCTTCTGAACGTATGGGGAAAAATTTACATCTTCACCATTTCAGCGAGAGCAGTTAAGAGTTAACCGCATCTCTGTGTGGGGTCTGGAGATACATGTAGGCCAGACCGGGTAAGGATAGCAGATTTCCTTGCCTGAAACCAGATGGGTTTTTACGACAATCAGCAATGGTTTCATGGTCCAGATTTTTATTGAATTCAAATTTCACCATCTGCTATGGTCGGTTTCAAACCCAGGACCCCAGAGCACTACCCTGGATCTCTGGATTACTAATCCAGCGACAATACCACAACGCCATCGCCTCCTCGTATATATATTTACCTGAGGCGAGGAGAGTGAGAGTATGCTGGCTGACTTATTTGGTCTAGCTTAATCATTCTTACACAAGCAGAAATTCTTTCCAAATGTATGGCAATTATCTGAAGGGGTTTGTTCTCACTTGTCCTCATCAAGAATGGGTTGGGTTGCTGGCTTTACCCACAGAACATACGCAATAAAAGTTCAGCAAATAAAAACAAAGCTGTGCTGTAAAAGGGCCATTCAGGCCCAAAACGTTAACTCTGTTTCTCTCCACAGATGCTTTCTGACCCAAGTTTATCCAGCATTTCTGTTTTTATTTCAATAAATGACAAGCATGTTCTGGCCTCTCAATGCATGAAGCTGCATTACTGGACATTTTTGTTGTTGTAAAATAATTTAAGAATATTGGATTCAGCTTGTCTTTTTCCTTACTTTAGAGATGGGAGAGGAGAAGAAAGGCAGGATGTGAGGCAAGTTCACTTACATTCGAAATGGAAAGGCCTTCCCTGACCATCACCTCACCGCTGTTGCATATAATCTAAGTACATGTAACTGGGAGCTAATGAGGGTGGTTGTCTTTGCAAATTTCACCATGGAAACAGTGGGTGCGATCCAACGGCCATGCTGCGCTGGAAAAGCAGCTCGTCGTGGTGCAGTGTGGCCAATGAAAGCCGAGAGACCACACTCCTAGCACCTTGTCAGTGCCACCTGGGTGCCAACCTGATGTTGCCAAGGTGCCCGAGTGGCACTGCCAGCTGACATGGGCACTGCCAGGGTGCCCAGGTGATACTGCCAGGGGACCAGAGACCTTCAGCTGCATGCCCATTGGGCAGGACGGTGACAGTGCCATCTGGGCACCCTGGCGGTGCCGCCTGGGCACCCTGGCAGTATCTGCCTGGCAACTTGTCAGTGCCAGCTGGGTGGAAGCTGGCATAGGAACTGCCAGAGTGCCAGGTTGGCACTGTCAATGGGCCAAGCTGGCATTTTGTACATGTGGGCGTGTTGGGCCGGGGTGCCTAACGTGGTGTTGGGGGGGGGGGGGGGGGGTGCTAGGGACTCTCCCATAGTAGTGATCGTGCTTAGGGAAAGGTCGGGAATCGTTTTGGGGGGCCTCAGAGATCGGGACACAATTTTAATATGCCGCCCCGATCTCTCGCTACACTGGGGAGTTCCAGCGAGTGGATCTCACCACTATGCGCAGCCTCGGCCGCACATTCCCCGTTCAGGACCCTTATACTACGCGAATCGCGTTGAATTGCCATGTGTTTGTCGGCACTGCGAACATCAGGAATCACACGGCTAAACGCGCTCACAAGGGGACTTTGTTCCCTTTAAGGTGAATTGCGACCAGTAACGTTCTTTTGCCATCTGCAGGAACTTGATCTGCAGACAGTTTGAGGAGCTGGACATTAAAATGTCTGTGGAGCTGACTGTCACATCTCAGGCTCCTTCCAAGATGAATCACAAATCAATCCCAAAGACACTAATGTATCAAATAGTTGCTGATACATTGTTTACCTTAATCCTTTATCACGTTCCCCATAGAAAACCAGCAGTCGAGGCAGAGCATTGCAATTCTTTCTAAAGAGCAGGACATTATTGATGGTGCTCATGTGACCATCAGTGCTTTTACACACACCACCGCATTCAATATTCTCATTGCTATTGATCACAAATATAAAAATCTGCAGGTGAATGCCCATTTCCTGGACAGCAATTATAATGCCTTCATTCTTCAGCAACCCTCTGTGCTTGCATTATTTGAAGGAAATGCCAGATTTGGAAGAAAAGAAAAGGAATTGAGCGATTTTCACATCCACAGATGTCTCAAAGCATTTTACAGCCAATGAAGTACTTCTGAAATGTAGTTACTGTGGTAATGTCGGAAATATGGCAACCAATCTGCACACAGCAAACTTCCTGGGACAGCATCATGATAATCAGCAGGCAATCTGTTTTTTCCTGATATTTGCTGAAGGATGAATACTGATTAAGACACCAGGGATAACTCCCCTCTTCTTTTTTGATACTCTGAGCCAGAGGTCGGAATTCTCCAGTTGTTGCCATTCGCTTTTCCTGCTGGCAGCGTAACCTTGCCCATGGGTTTCCCGGCGGCGTGATGCAGTTACAGTGGAATATCCCACTGATAAGTGGCGGGAAGATAGAACCCCACTGCCAGCGAATGGCGTGCGACCGAGAAACACGCGGCTGGCAGACCAGAGAATCCACCCTCAAATCTCTTACACCCATTAGTGAGAGCAAAGAGCGCTTTGGCTCACCACGTCATGCAAAATATGGCACCTTTAGTAGTGCATGATTACCTCGGTACTGCACTGAAGTATAAGCCTCGGTTTTTGTGCCCAAATCTTGAAGTAGGAGTTGAACCCAAAACATTTGACTCTGCAATTGAGCAGATAATGAAAGGAAATAAGCCAAATACATCATTGGATATATTTTCCCAATTTACAGCTTTAACAACAGGGATGACTGTGGGCCCCATGTATTGAGTATTCCTAACGTCTTTAGGGGGGGTCCATAGGCGCAATTCTTCAGTCCCCAACCTTGTGTTTCACGGTGGCATGTTGTTCGCTCGTGGTAACATTCTCTATTCCCGCCGCTTGCCAATGGGATTTCCCATTGAAGCCATCTCTTGCCACCTGGAAACTTGCGGATGGGGGTGCACTGCAAGTGGGAAAACAGAATCCCAGCGGCTGGAGAATTCCAGCCAAGAAGTCCAAAGGCTGGTATTAGAACTAAAGAGGACCTGTAAAAAGTTTAAGCAATTATACCGGACCCCTGTGGGTCTGCTTACACTATAATTTTCTTTTCAACCTTGCCATCTCTCATGTTTCAAAGAACAATACAGCACAGGAACAGGCCCTTCGGCCCTCCAATCCTGTACCGGTCATGATACCATCCTTAGCCAAAACCCTCAGTACTTCCTTGTGCTGTATCCCTCTATACCCATCAAATTCATGTGTTTGTCACGATGCAAAGAAAGAACAAAGAACAATACAGCACAGGAACAAAGTTAACTTAAGACATATCTTTTTGATTAGACATTTTTATATTTCTCATAAAATAGCTCAACATCCATATTTTGATTAAGCCTCCATTAAGCACTTTGGAACTTTTTTCTACATTAACGTGAAAATTATTTTGTCAAGGCAGGATGGAAGGGGATGGATTGACAGCAGGGCAGAGAGGACTAGAAGAATGAAACAAGGTGGGGAAACTGATGTAGAAGAGCAGATGAGAGAACAGGCCTGGAGTAAGGAGCAATGTGAGAAGGATGTCATGGTCGCACAGTGGTTAGCACAGTTGCTTCACAGCTCCAGGGTCCCAGGTTCGGTTCCCGGCTTGGGTCACTGTCTGTGCTGAGTCTGCACGTTCTCCCTGTGGCTGTGTCAGTTTTCTCCAAATGCTCCGGTTTCCTAAAACTGTTCAAAGATGTGCAGGTTAGGTGGATTGGCCATGCTAAATTGGCCTAAGGTTAGGTGGGGTTACTGGGTTATGGGATAGGGTGGAGGTGTTGGCTAAATTAGGGCGTTCTTTCCAAGGTCCGGTGCAGACTTGATGGGCTGAATGGCCTCCTTCTGCACTGTAAATTCTATGATTCTATGAATGGGAGGCAAGAAGAAGGAAGAGGAAGATGGAAGAGAGGGACTGAGATGATAGGTTGGGGAAAGTGTGGCATGGTGGTACAGTGGTTAGCATTGTTGCTTCACAGCTCCAGGGTCCCAGGTTCGATTTCTGGCTTGGGTCACTGTCTGGGCAATGTCTGCACATTCTCCCCATGTCTGCGTGGGTTTCCTCCAGGTGCTCCCACATTCCAAAGATGTGGACGTTATGCTAAATTGCCCTTGGTGTCCAAAAAAGTTGGGTGGGGTTACTGGGATAGGGTGGAGGTGTGGGCTTGAGTAGGGTGTTCCTTCCAAGGGCCGGTGCAGATTCGATGGGCCGAATGGCCTCCTTTTGCACTGTAAATTCTATGATACGATTCTAAGAAAGTGGAAGGAGGAGAAGGGGAGGAATGAGGTTGATGGGGAAAGGGGAGAGGCATAAATGATGTGTAGGGGAAAGGGAAAGGAGAAAAGAGGAGGAAGTGATGGATGAAAAGATGGTGGCGGGGGGGGGGGTGGGGTGAAAAGGAAGGGGAGGAGATAAATTCAAACCTGGAGAGGCAAAACATAAAAACTTTAAAAATATATCTGAATTTTGAAAATTTAATAATCAACAGCAATTGTACCTAAAAGAAAAATAAACACACGGCGGTGGCAGCCATGCTGGCAAAGACCGCTCAGCAAGTCACTGAAGAGGAACTTACAATGCGTCATATTTACCTTGGCATGTCGAATGCAGACATTAGGATCCATAATGATAAAATATTGACACAAAACCTGTGACAGGAGCATAGCAATAATGAAGTAGTGCATCAGGAGGTGCATGCTAGCATTTCTTGTCATATATATATGGATAGAATTCTAGTTTATAACATAAATTGTTTTTATTTAGCTGGAACATGTATGGTTTTGTCCAAGATTTCAAAGAGGGAACAGTACTGATGTACAAGATGTTCTCTCTTTTTTTTACATTGGAATAAGCCAAGGAGAAGTGTAAACACAATGGATTTTCTAACAATCCCTTTATAATGCCATCACCTTTTTTGTAAAGGGAGATTTGACTGTAGGTGCTGCCTTTCAAATATATGATTAAAGAAGCAGTGGCGTAACCTTGAAATTATTTAATTACATTTTTCATGCTGAAAAGGAGATGTAAGCCATAATAGGTTGTTAATTAAAAGACAGTTTTCATGTGGCAATGGGAGCACTTACTCTTTTTTTTCCTTCCTTCTCTATTGATGATGCAGGGCCCGAGAAATGGAAAAAGATGAAAACATTGAAGAAATTCCTGCAGAGTCGCAGCTGTTCCATCTTCCAGTCTCCTGATTTGTGGCCTTCTCATTAGGCTACAAAAGTACAGCCACATTCGCAATGCCAGCAGACCTTTAATTGCTCGTTCTATCTATCCCTGTTTAGTGCTTTCACCCTGCAGAGAAAAAGACATTTAAAGATTACTGAGGCAGGATTGTAATGAAGTGGATACCTCTTTTTCTGTCCTTTAGCCAACAGCAACAGAAGGGATACTAATTAGAGGATGAATTATTGGCTTCCCATGGTGAACTACAGGGGTATTAAAATGAGAATGGTTTCTCATTTGCCTCTTAGCTGGGCACTATGCAGCAGAGAAATATATTTTTATTAACGTTTATTACTAAAATCAACGCTTTGACTCAAATACAATAATGTGCACTTTCTAGTTTTAATAGTTTCGTACTAGCAGTTATATTAATTTTACCCAAAATTCTAACTCTTTACCTTTGGTTTAATTTACCTCAGAGATGCAATGTCATGGTTTTAATATGATATCTTCTATTTTTGTGCAATAACTGATGGGAAATTATAGCGGAGGGGGAGAAAAGCTTATAATTCCAGCTGAACTTTTCAGCAAAACTGCCCAAACCCATTCCCAGACCAATTCTGAAAATTCGGGAGCAATAAGGAAATGACCAGCATTTCTTTGATCAGATGAGGTAGTTCACTTTATGGTTCCCATATGTGAATATCATTAAATCAGCCTTTATTTAGATTCCTGGAATAAAACATTTAATTTTATTATATTATGTTAATAGGGTGGATAAAATTGATAGAGGAGCAATTATACAGTTCCCCAAATTTAAATACATCCTTAGAAACAACACAAAATGATTTTCACAAATCAGATTAAAATTATGCTTGGCTAAATGTTTGTTTGTTGCTTTGCAAAATCACCTAAATTTGACGTGATCAGTAATCTGTTTATTTTGCCCAAGTAAGACAACAACATTTTGCAGAGTAACATGAAAACTGAAGTTATTAAATAGATGATTTATTCATTCTGAGGATTTAAAGAATTCTGCACCACTCTGTGTCTCTTATGTTTAACTTGAGAGCTTAAGTGGCTTTGAAATATGATTGCAAATGCTGAAAATGTTAAATACAAATAGAAGATGCTATTAATGCAGCAATTAGTCCAGCAATGTCTGTGAAGATAAAAAATAGTGGGTGGGGCGAGTGGCACAAAATCCCCACAGCTCTTCAAGCACTTGTTTGGCAGGAGTGTGGTGGAATAGTCAGGAATTAGTCTGGGTTATGGTTACACTACGATCTGGTCTCTCCACCAATTTCTACATGGCCTTAGTAGGAAGTGTATCCCAATTCGGCAGGACATTTCCAGCGGTGTAACCCGAGCGACAGTAGGAAAAGCATCCTGCTGACCTGCGAGTGGACCTCACCCGGGGCAGAGATCTGGAGCATGGCTTAGACCCTCCACAACGATTTGTTTCTAAATTTTAGAGCCAATGGTGCAATGCTTGGATCATTTCAGGGAGAAGTCTGGCACTACTGGAGGGAAGCTGAATGCCCCCCTCATGTTGCAAACTTTGGAGTCCAGCAGCTCAGCTCATTCATCAGGATTGATAGCCTGTGGACTTTTTATTCCTGGTTAACATTTCAAATGGAGACCTTTGAGAGGGAGATAAAGATCTACTACGATTCCACAAGGACCAAACAAGACTTAGCGTTTCTTTATTTGTCTGGTTTATTCATACAGGTGTATGCGAGGGAACTCATACCCATCCACAATGGAACACAGGTTCCCTGAAAATCTACAAAACCACTGTTTCATACTAATACACAGAAAGTGATATTTTAATTTTCACCAATCATCAAATTACACACTGTTATTCTTTTTTTCTTTAATTTACAGTAGCCAATTATTTTTTTTTCCAATTAAGGGGCAATTTAGCGTGGCCAATCCACCTAACCTGCACATCTTTCGGTTGTGGGAGTGAAACCCACGCAGACACGGGGAGAATGTGCAAACTCCACACGGACAGTGACCCGGGGCCAGGATTCGAACCCGGGTCCTCTGCGCCGCAGTCCCAGTGCTAACCACTGCACCACACACCACCCTACACACTGTTATTCTGGTATCTCAGCCCAATTATCTCTCATTACCAGGTTGTTTCATTACATTCCAAGTGAGTACATGTGATTATATTATCCAATCACTGTTAATATTACATTGTCCAATCACTACTTAAGGCACACATACATTGCAGCACGTGACGACCTGTGGTTAATCCCTCGCATTTCTCTGTCCTGTTTGCTGTTCAAATTTCTTTTAACCCCTTCAACCTTTCATGAGAATTGAAAATTCCCTCACTGGGTCGACATTGAAGATATTAGCCGGCTTTTCTTTCCATTCACAGATATTGGTGCATCTGCTGTAGTTCGCCATCTTCAGGCGTTGACTAATGTTGACTCAGTTCAAAGAATAAATTTTACAGATTGTACACATTTGAACACTTTATCCTCCAATACATGGTACAAAATATATTTTCACTGGCATATATATGCTGGGGTGACCGCACAGGATTAAAGATTATGCGGAAACAATGGAAAATAAACATTCTTGCTGTAGATAGCTACATTTTCCCAATATGGCACATGGCCAGTTGTGCATATATCAGATCTGAATTGAACTTGCAATGAGCTATACAATCATTTTGCTGTATGTTGTATGTTGTAGCTACCTACATTTTAAAAACAGATTAATAAATGCAATACTTCTTTCCAAATGGAAATTCTCAACTATCATGGGATAAACATCAAATAGGATGGAAAGGGATTCCTAAACTCACCCATTTTGAGATTGATGACACGCCTGTCAAGTTATTTAAAATAATGCATCACGGGGAGAAAAACAGCAGCAATCATGAATTCAAATGCAGAGTTTGCAGGAAGTGGCGTCTTATAAGTAGAAATATCAAAACAGCAGCATTATCAGGCATAAGCATTTTACAGTAATAGTTGTAAAAAGAAACGAGATCAAGAAGGTATATATATCATAAAAATGTTTTCACTTACGATCATAACACAACAAACTGTTAGCACATTAAGAAGATTTAAGATCTGAACTTGAAGTATTTTATATTGTCACATAAATCTTGTAAATATGAGCATCTACCCAATAATCTTTGCTGTTATTTTGAGGGAAAGTCTTGTCAAGTAATTTTTGTTGCACAAGCCACAAATCATTCTTTAGTCATACGTTGCATGCTTATATATTCAATGCTATTTTTCCCCCAGGATCTACGTAGTGAGTACAACAGACTCGCATCTTATTGCGGCCCTATCAATTACATCAACCCAGTCATAAACTTTTTCATATATAGCAAAATTGCCTGAGGCTGTCACTTGATCATCCTCCAATATCAGACAAATTACTATAGAAGCACCATATGAACCAAATGGGAATACAATCATGCTTCAAAGCTTAGAGCAATGTGCATGTTAAAGAACACACATTAGAATGGGAGTGAAATCATAGATCATTCATTTTAATTACTCTTCCTGATATTGCTATTGTGCTTCTTGAGCCATTTGAGTAGGAATAGCATTTTTAAACAAGTGATCAATGTAAGTGGTTAAGAGTTGTCCAAGCATATAGAAATAATGCCAATTAAAAAAATATTTTTGTCAATTATTTGGAATAATTTCTCCATCATCAAGGAAATAAAGGAACAACAATAATTATCAAAGTTTTTATTTCAAACTTACATTGCATCACCCTCAGGAAGCAGTAACTGTCACCTGTCAGGTAGATACGGGGATAGTTCAACTAAATAAGGCCTGAGCCCAATGCTAATTAAACCCTTAGAATCATAGAATCCTCAAGTGCAGCAGGAGGCCATTCGGCCCTTTAAGTCTGCACCTACCCTCTGAAAAAGTGCCCCACCTAGGCCTTTTCGCCGCTCTGTAACCCCATCTAACCTGTACAGCCCTACGGACACTTAGGGGCAATTTTAACATGGCCGATCCACCTGACCTGCACATCTTTGGACTGTGGGAGGAAACCGGAGCTCACGGAGGAAACCCACGCAGACACGGGGAGAGCGTGCAAACTCCACACAGACAATTACCCAAGGCCGGAATTGAACCCGGTCCCTGGTGTCGTGAAGCAGCAGTGCTAACCACTGTGCCTTCTTTTGTGGTTGTCCAAAAGTAACTTGGTTTCCCTCCTCAGTCCTTTCAAAAACCTGAGCAGTTGCTCCCTCGCTCAGATTGATTTCCATCTGGCTTCAGCATTGCGGGGCCCAATTTCACTCCAAATGGCATTGATCCTGCTTAGAAACTTAGGTAACATTGTGTCTTCAGTGGATATATCTAATTTCCAGGGATGCTTGAGAAAGCTCAGAAAGATGTTAATAAAATTTAATCAAGGTGGAGGATAACTGACAAAATAAGCACCTTCTCCCCATTAGAATTTGTTGATGCAGCATCAAATAGGGCAGACGCTCAATGGCGAGAGTTTACATTCTAATTTCTGGTGCCATCTCTGCCATCACTATATTCAAATTATTTTCCTAAGAGGAGCATAATTCCTGGGCTCTTAAGCACTGTAACAGAGTGCAGATGGACAGCCACTAAGAGGAAACTAGACAAATTAAAATACACTTTTGTCAAACTTGAATTGGAGGAGTTAAAACTGCTACACTGTAGGAGTCCGTAATCCAGAAGTTCTGCTTCTGGAATCTGCTCCCATTATTTTCACAGGTGGTGGAATGGGGGTGAGTTGTACTTGCATATCAATGATTTGCAGGAGCAGCTGTACATGTTAAAGTGCAGCTTCCTTCACCAGATCCAATTTTTACTTGTGTGCTGTCCGAAACATGACTTGCGCACTTCAGACCTATCAGAAGAAAATCTGAAGTTAGCGGAGCTCTTTTGGTTATGTCCAGGGACACATTTGGGAGAGGTGAGATGTCCTTTGGGAAAGGTCAATTGCCCTTTGGAGTTGTTAAAAATAGACAAGAATGTACTTAAACAGTGGATACATTCAGTGGAACTGTTAAGTTCATTGGAACTGTCAAGCTAGCAGTCAAGGGAAGCAGTCAAGGAATTGTCAAGGGTGCTGTCAAGCTGTCAACAAAACAGTTAAATCGCATTGGAACTATTGAGCTGTCAAGAGATTTAAAGTCCCAGTCTTTGACTTTTAAAAAAGCAGTCTGCAGGTTCAAAATTCAGTGCTTGCTATTTCACTCTCTTTCTTGACTTAAACCTGATGGTTATCATTATAGGATTTCATAGAAACATAGAATTCCTACAGAGCAGAAGGAACCCATTTGGCCCATTAAGTCTGCACCGACCCTCTGAAAGAACACCCTAACCTTAACTCACTCCCTGCAGTATCCCTGTAACCTCCTCTAACCTATGGGTCAATTTTAACATGGTTAATTCACCTAGCCTGCACATCTTTGGACTTGGGAAGAAATCGGAGCACCTGAAGTAAACCCATGTAAACATGGGGAGAATGCACAAACTCCACACAGTCACCCAAGGCTGGAATTGAACCCTGGTCCCTGGCATTGTGAGGCAGCAGTGCTAACCACTGTGCCACCCTTGTGCCACATGACTGATTTCACAACCTATCACTATCATGGTAGGAACTGTTGTAGGGTGTTAGTTACACCTTGGTAGGTTTGATAAAGGCTTTGTAGTCCTTAGCAGGTTAAGTATAAGTCTGTATTGACTTAAACTTATTTACAAATACACAGAAAAGGGTACAAGCTAGGCACTGCCTCCATGCTTATATCTGCATGTGGCTTTGTCTGAAACCACATTTACCCCTTGGTGCGGGTCATGTATTTTCTTACATCACTATGTATGCGGTATTATACTCAGTCCCACATTAGTCCTATATGTGCCAGACCCTTATGGTACAGGTGCCTGTACATTTGCAGTTTAATTCACAGCTCTATGTGCTTACAAAGCCTTGGACGCAAGGGTGTGAATATAAATAAGTGTTATCAGGGATTAAGTAGTTGAAGGAATTTAAATGTAGTGTATAGATTTTTTTCAATGTGTTTTTTTAAATAGTGAATTCATCAACAAATAATTAGAACTTCATTTTTTTCCTCTCATCATGGATCCTGAGGACTGTCCTTGTGGATATTGGGTAAGTTAACATGGAGGGTGTAAGGAAAGGGGATGTGGTTGGGGCCATGCGTTGGCAAAAGTTTGCAATGTCGCCCACCTGCCACTTCATGCTCATCTATTCTGCCCACCCAAGGTACAACTTTCATCAAGAAAGCCGATCAGGGAAAACCCTCTCACACAGGATCTCAATGCAAATTCTACCTGGAATCTTTAGAAATGGCATTCAAATACCAGATCTCAAACTCAACCCAACAGCTGCCTGGTTTCAACTCTCCAAGGAAAGAGTTGGCCTCTGGTTGGCCAACCACCACAGATGGGGAATTAGTGCTAGCTCCCTAAGAGCCTATAGGAGAGAGCAAACTATGTACCACATCATAGAAGAATGTTCAATGCATAGACTCAATGGAGATCGATCCACACTGAACCCAGCAGGACCGGAAGAAACTGCTTGGCTCAGGGACTTTGTATTTGCTTAGTAAATAAATAACTGTGCTCTGTGATAACTCAGGCTTTTGAACACATGAGCTCCTCCATTGAGCTGGCCACATTTTTGGAGGATCATATGCAACATCCCTCTGAGTGGATACAGGAGCAACATGTTTATGTGCAAGTGAGACTCTCCAATAGCATCAATAGTTCATTGTCACTGACTGCACAAAAATACCTGGAGTTGATACCAAATGTCACCCAGCCAGTAGCCTTATCCATTATAGAAGGACTCCATGAAAGGACTGAGGCCATCAAAAAGGCTGATGAGGAAATCACCACTCGGGGGAATTAGCATCATCCAGTATCTCTGCCAACCTCTACTTCCCAAGTGATGCCAGCAGTCTCACATCTCTGTCAGGAGATCCTCTCACTGCTCAGTGGTGGCATCTCTGAGTCACCAGTTGATGTCTGGATGCAGGTTGAGTCAGAAGGCCTTTAGAATTGTCAGGTGGGACCTGTTTCAGGGATTCCCACCTCCACTCCGATTACTGGCAATTTTCACCCACTTCGGCCCACAAGTAGCACACCTACCTTTGCTGGCTCTATTGTAAGCATAGGCATTTCAAATCACACCGCCCCAGCCCACCCCAGCAAATTTTGATAGAACTATGTCTGTTCATTTAGAAGATATAGATCAGAGCCTCTCAGAGGATTCAGAAACAAAGGACAATCCCTAGATTTGTGTCAGGAAATAAAAATAAAACAGCCATTTAACATTCTCTATGAAGTACATTGCCATCTTGCCTTCTCATAAAGCTAACATCAAAAAGTTACCTTCTACTTCACACATCTTAATCTTGTGCAAGTAAACACACAGGCAATGAAAAAAGACATCAAGCAAGGATCAGGTTATTACAAAGGAATAAATATGTCAGTGAAACAAAGCTTGCACTCCCCTCTACAGCTCTGTAAAAATTGTCTGCTGAGAGCCAAGTGCATTATCCATTCTTCATGCTTAGCCAAGCATTCATGATGAGGCCATCTGACAACTGTATCAGTAGAAGCATTTAAAACAGATGGCCAGGCATGTGCTTTTCCCACAACTTCACCAAGAACTTGAAGTTGACTTGTGAATCCACAACCTATAGACTTGAAGGCTGAGTCTTGGCTGACAACATATATATTGGAGAGGGAGCCTGGTAATTTTGAATTTCTCTAGCCAAGAACCAACAGAGACACAATGAGCCATTTGTTTTCTTGTTACAGACTTCTAAGACTCTATTTAGGTTTGAAAGTCACATACCAATGAAAACAGGCAGTGATATTAGGCAGAATTGCTGATTTCAGGAGCAAGATAAACGTAATTTTAATTATGATTTTTACCAAGGTTTCTTATTGGGTATATTAATCATAAATAAGAATTCCGCAAAGAGCAGTAAGCACATTGCAATCCCATGCTTGAATGATTGGAATGCACTTAGAGGTTGGAATGCACTTATCTCTCTTTGATGCGGTTGATGTTTATAAAAATTGGGGTTTCAGCACTTAGAGTCACTCATGCATGAAGGGAAATGAATGAACCAAGGCTGCAACTGTTTTGTGGAAGCTGTCAATCATCGCCCACTACTATAAATGAATGAATGGCTTGCAGCTAATGGATCTGTGGGGGTAAACACAGGTCACTGCTGTTCTCCTTCCAGGAATGGACATGTGGAGCTTCCAGCTAATTGTTACAGCTTAATTCTTTTCACTGCCCCTGTCTGGACTGCTCACTAGCTTCCACACAGGGGTCTATTTTCTGGAGCGTGGGGTGGGGTGTCTGTGGGGGAGGTCCCTTTAGTCAGGGGATCCCTGAAGGGGTTTCCTTTAGTTCTGGGGTCTCTGTGGGGGTCCCTCTTGTTCAAGGGTTCCTTCAGTTAGAGGGTCCCGAGGGTTTCCCTATTAAAGGGATCCCCAGTGGGTGGGGGGGGTCTCTCTATTAAGGAGTTCCCTGAGTGGGGGGGGGTGCCTGTTAAAAGGGGCCCTTTAATAGGGAGACTCCTGCAGAAGAGATGCCAGAACACCATAGCGCCTCGGACTCCCACCCCCCCCCCCCCCCCCCACCCCCACCCCCTCCTGCCCTTGGCACATCTGATGGACAGCGGGCAGAACAGGGCAGCACCACGCCACCTGGGACTCCCAAGCAGCAGCCGGGCCCATCGAGACCCGGTTACAGGGCAGATATTGCAGCATGCCAACTCCACTCCTGGTGAACCGCCTGGGTATCCACCTAGGTGTAGCATTAGGGCCCCTAAGGCCAGAAAGGCAGTTAAGCTCCAGCTCGTACAACCTCAGTGCATCCTCCAGGACTGTGGCAACCAGGGTGAAGGCCACCATTCCTGGTTGAATTCCGAAGTCCATTGTCTGCAGGGGGTGAAAGTCAGACATGTTAGCATGGTGCGCAACCCCGTGTCCAACCAGGTCCACCAGGCTAGACAGTGGGTCCGGTCTGCACTGCGGACACTGCCCCCACTCCTCACCCTCCCCCCCACCCTAACCCATGCCAGTGGTATGCTCCGCGACCCCTGTCCAGCACCCTCCTGCAGGAGCTACTGTGGTTATTGTCCTTGGGTGGGCTGCAGCTGCCCCATCAGCACATGCCGACCTGTTGGCGGGGGGGGTGTTGGTGGGGTGTAGGGTGGGGGGGGGGGGGATGGGTGCACAGTTATGGAATGGAGGGTGGGGCGCAGGGCACCTAGACGGCCGGTGTACTCTGCACAACCACAGGCCGGGGCAGGCAGTCGCTAGGGTTCCCAGCAAGATGTCTGCCTTGCAGGCTGCGGTAATGTCAGTCTGTGCCTGGATGTCCCAGTCCCGTGGCGAGGTCACCCCAACCCCACGGCCCATCCCGTGGTCAGCCCCTGTCACCCCTCGCTGACCTCCCCTGGGCCTTGCAGACATCCCCACCCCAGCCAGCACTGTGAGTGGCAGGTCCGGCAGCCCAGTTGTTCCTCTGCCAGTCCTACCTCCTCCTTCTTCCTAATCGGCCAAGGCGCCTGTGTCCTGATTTTTAAAATCACAAGTGAAACCCGCTGTCAGTAATTCCCCCTGGCCGAGGCAGAGCATCGCAAAGGCCCCAGGGAATATTAGGTCAGGCCCGCTAATGATATGCAAATGGCATTTACTGTATGTGCGGAGTAGAACGCATTGACGTCACTGTTGAGGCACCGGAGCCTCATTCTGCTGTGCGGCCACTGACACCCCCACAGTTTCAGCTTCATGACCAATTCGCCACCCAATTGCATTCCACGATTCCAGCGTTGGCCAACGGAGAATCTGCCCATAATCTCCCAAACGGAGAAGCTCTCCCAAGGTATTGAGCTTCTTGTAGAATAACCACAGGTAGCATATAAGTAGCATACCTGCCACTGGATACCTCCTGATCATTGATGGAATGCTGATCATTTTGTTTCTTTGGACTACTGAGTAGTTTAAACAGTTTCAACGCCTAGCTGGGTCCACCTGCAATGGATACAATTCTGGGGGACTTTGAAGCAAGTGAAAGCTCTGCAAATTCTACTGTAAAAATGATGACTATTTAGTCCAAACTAAACATAGGTTCATCACTTGATTGATACGTGTACACCACAAGGCTGCCTGCTGTGTCAGAGGTTCCTTGTGATGAATTGGAAAGGTCTGCTAACGTGAAAGCTTAACATTCCGATAACCTTCCCTCTGATGGGACGAGCCTTCTTCTTTCAGATGTTGTAATTCTTTGTCAGCCGTTCTTGCAAAGTCGCCGCAGCAACATGGCATCCTCTACCATGTCCGATTGGTGGATTCTATCGTTTAGAATCCCAGGATAGGGTGCGGAAAAAAGCCTCAGATGTTGTTCACTCACATTTGTTGCCATTTTATTGACTCATTGTTCTTACTGAATCTTACAGTACCATCGTAACACTCAAATTAATGCCCACCGTCGCTTTATGATGATGTATAAATAGCAACAGCAATTAAGTGCAAATGAAGGATAGTACAATCCAAAAAAGAAACAAAAGAATAATAAGAAAACAAGAAATTTATTATCCAGGCAAACTAATTAATGCATGGAGCAGCTTTTACAGAAAAGAAAAAAAAGGCCTCTTGAGAGTGCCCAGACACCTTGGCACTGCCAGCTGGGCACCCTGGCAATATCACTCTGTCACTGTGACACTGCCTAGATGCCCAGGTGGCACTCCTGGCAGGGGACCAGGCTAGCAGTGCCCAAGTGTCAGGTTGTCCATTTCAAGGGTCGGGCCCAGGGGTGCCCTGCTCTTAAGAGGCGGGGTGAATGGGTGCTCAAGAACCCCCGAAGAGGAAAGTTAGGACAGTGGGGGGTCCGGAAGCATGGTGGTGATTCCGAGAGGAGTTGAAAGTTCGGGGCGGCATTTAAAAATGGCGCCCCGTTCACTTCCTGATCTGGCAAGCTGAGTTCATCAATGCAGGAGGTGAAATAAGTGTGACCTCGGCGGGGCGTTCCTGACCGAGGCCAAATACATCAGTGTCCAGTCAGATAGCAAGGTCGCCATCAGTGCTGCTATACTCGACCAAAATGGGACTCTGTTTTTGCACGGTAAATCACACCTCCCATTTCTCAAAGGTGCCGAAGGTATGTTTTATGCAGTCACTCCCCTCCATCAGGGAGTTCAGCTGAGAACTGATTTATAACGCACAGAGCAAACATTTATCCAGTGGTCAGTTTGCAGAAGAGGCATAATTGATTTTCAACATCCAAATATTGAGTTTGAAGAAAAGGTTGGAGAAATCACTTTTCAGCTTTGAAAGCAAGTGACTTAAAAGGTGGCTCCCGAGAAGCTTAAAATTTAGTAATCAGTATGGTAAAGGTTAATGAAAGGCACCGCTTTAAACCCTAGACTTAGGGAATGGGAACACAATTTAACATCAATGCCAACAAGACTTTTACCTTACACCTTAAACACAGAGGTGGATTTACAGTTCATGGATTTACAGCTCACCATCATTCCTGCCCCCCCCCCCCACCAACCTCACGCACCTCCTGACCCCACCCACCCACTGCACACTCTCCCATTCTCACAATTTTGCTCACCTCTCTTCAAGGCTGCCTCCTGCCTCACCTGTCCTCTCCTCGTGGCTAAGGGCTTGATTGGGGGTGTTGCACCTCGTACTTTGCTGTCACGAGCCTGCGCTTCAAATCTGATCATCTCGGCAGCTCCGCTCTGTGGCTGACCTCATCTTGTGGTGGCTTGGTTTTGGCGCCTTGTGCCTCGCAGTGGCTGGCCTGCCCTCAGCCCTGACTCGATTCACCAATCAGAATCTGATTTTGCTCTGCATTTCCTGCTAGTGATGTGGAGATGCCGGCGTTGGACTGGGGTGGGCACAGTAAGAAGTCTTCCAACACCAGGTTAAAGTCCAGCAGGTTTGTTTTTCGAATCACGAGATTTTGGAGCGCAGCTCCTTCATCACGTGAGTGAAGAGGTGGGTTCCACAACCACATATATAGACAAAGCCAATGATGCAAATGATACTTTGAATTAGAGTCTTTGCAAGTAATTAAGTCTTTACAGGTCCGGACAGTGCGACTGGAGAGAGGGTAACCCCAGGTTAAAGAGGTGTGAATTGTCTCAGCCAGGAGAGTTGGTAGGATTTCGCACGCCCAGAATAGATAGAACATAGAACATAGAACAGTATAGCACAGAACAGGCCGTTCGGCCCTCGATGTTGTGCCGAGCATTGTCCGAAACCAAGATCAAGCCTGTCATTCTGGTGTGCTCCATGTGCCTATCCAATAACCGCTTGAAAGTTCCTAAAGTGTCCGACTCCACTATCACAGCAGGCAGTCCATTCCACACCCTAACCACTCTCTGAGTAAAGAACCTACCTCGGACATCCCTCCTATATCTCCCACCCTGAACCTTATAGTTATGCCCCCTTGTAACAACTACATCCACCCGAGGAAATAGTCTCTGAACGTCCACTCTATCTATCCCCCTCATCATCTTATAAACCTCTATTGAGTCACCTCTCATCCTCCTCCGCTCCAAAGAGAAAAGCCCTAGCTCCCTCAACCTTTCCTCATAAGACC
This sequence comes from Scyliorhinus canicula, assembly GCF_902713615.1. Classification (NCBI taxonomy): domain Eukaryota; kingdom Metazoa; phylum Chordata; class Chondrichthyes; order Carcharhiniformes; family Scyliorhinidae; genus Scyliorhinus; species Scyliorhinus canicula. The sequence goes on along the minus strand of NC_052154.1, from coordinate 48,788,183 downwards.
TATCCTACAAACCAGGCAGCATCCTGGTAAATCTCCTTCGCACCGTTTCCAATGCTTCCACATGCTTCCTATAGTGAGGTGACCAGAACTGCACACAATACTCCAAATGTCCAAATGTCCACCAGGGTCATGTACATTTGTAGCATAAAGCCGCGGCCCTCAAACACAAGGGGCGGAATTCTCCGCAAGGCCCGACACTGTGGTGAAAGCCGGTGAGGTTCACGACAGGGTCGGAAGCCTCTCCCGGCCCCCTATTATCCCCTCCCCGGGGGGATAGGAGGGCCGTACCGGGAAACTCGGCGGCCGGACCTTGTCCCTGGCTTCAAGGCCCGGCGCGCCAAGAATGACGCGGCGGCGGCGCCTAATGACGTCAGCCGCGCATGCGCGGGTTGGACAGCTCAAACCCGCGCATGCATGGTTGCCGTCTTTCCCCTCAACCGCCACGTCTTGATCTTGCGGGGCGGCGGAGGGGAAAGAGTGCGTCCCCTTGAGACGCCGGCCCGACGATCGGTGGGCACCGATCGCGGGCCCTTACCCTCCCGAGCATGGTCGTGGTGCCCGCTCCCCGATCAGCCCCCCCACAGGCCCCACACTTACCTGGCGCGCCATGTTCACGACGGCAGCGACCAGGTGTGGTTGCCGCCATCGTGAACAGGTCGGGAACGGCAGGCCGCTCGGCCCATCTGGGCCGGAGCTTCGCGGGCCACCGTGAAAAACGGCGGCCCACGTTTCTCTGACTGGCATGTTGCAAAACCGGACACGCCATTTTGGGGGGGGTGGGAGAATAGCGGGAGGTGCAGGAGCGGACCTCCCGCTATTCTCCCACCCATTGTGTTTGCAGAGAATCGCGCCCAAGGCTCCTGTTAATAAACGCTAACACACTATAGACCTTATTCACGGCTCTATCCACTTGAGTGGCAACCTTCAGAGATCTGTGGACATGAACCCCAAGGTCTCTCTGTTCATCCTTATTCCTCAGAAGCCTGCCGTTGACCCTGTAATCCGCATTCAAAATTTTTTCTACCAAAATGAATCACCTCGCACTTGTCAGGGTTAAACTCCATCTGCCATTTTTCGGCCCAGCTCTGCATCCTATCAATGTCTCTTTGCAGCCTACAACAGCCATTCACCTGATCCACTACACTAATCTTGGTGTCATCAGCAAATTTACTGACCCACCCTTCAGCCCCCTGCTCCAAGTCATTGATAAAAAAATCACAAATAGCAGAGGACCCAGCACTGATCCCTGTGATACATTGCTGGTAACTGGTCTCCAGTCTGAAAATTTTCCATCCACCTCTGTCGTCTATGCGATAGCCAATTACTTATCCAATTGGCCAAATTTCCCTCTACCCCACACCTCCTTACTTTCTTCATAAACCGACCATGGGGAACCTTATCAAACACCTTAATAAAATCCATGTATACGACATCAACTGCTCTACCTTCATCTACACACTTGGTCACCTCCTCAAAGAATTCAATCAAATTTGTGAGGCCAGACTTACCCTTCACGAATCCCGGATTAAGCTGCATATTTCCAAATGGTCATAAATCCTATCCTTCAGGATTTTTTCCATTAACTTACCGACCACCGAAGTAAGACTAACCGGCCTATAATTACCAGGGTCATTCCTATTCACTTTCTTGAACAGAGGAACAACATTCGCCACTCTCTAGTCCTCTGGCACTATCCCCGTGGACAGTGAGGACTCAAAGATCAAAGCCAAAGGCTCTGCAATCTCATCCCTTGCCTCCCAAAGAATCCTTGGATATATCCCATCTGGCCCAGGGGACTTGTCGACCCTAAGGTTTTTAAAAATTGCTAATACATCCTTCCTCAGAACATCTACCTCCTCCAGCCTACCCGCCTGTATCACACTCTCATCCTCAAAAACATGGCCCCTCTCCTTGGTGAACACTGAAGAAAAGTATTCATTCAGCACCTCTCCTATTTCTTCTGACTCCATGCACTACTATCCTTGACCGGCCCTAACCTCACCCTGGTCATTCTTTTATTTCTCACACAAGAGTAAAATGCCTTGGGGTTTTCCTTGATCCGTCCTGCCACGGATTTTTCATGCCCCTTCCTAGCTCTCCTAAACCCTTTTTTTTAGCTCATTTCTTGCTACCTTGTAACCCTCAAGCGACCCAACTGAACCTTGTTTTCTCATCCTTACATATGCTTCCTTTTTCCTCTTGACAAGACATTCAACCTCTTTTGTGAACCATGGTTCCCTCACACGGCCATTTCCTCCCTGCCTGACAGGGACATACCTATCAGGTATTCCCAGTACCAAGTACTGTGTACTGTAGTCCCAAGTACCAATCCACACTCCAAGTTCACCTACCTTATTCCGGATGCTCCTTGCATTGAAGTAGACACTCTTCAACCCACCTTTCTGTCTGCCAGTACACACCTGCGACCTTGATACCCTCCTCAGTACATCACTACTCTCAACACTGGCTTCTGGGCTACAGCTCATTTTCCCATCCCCCAGACAAATTAGTTTAACCCCCCCCAAAGAGCCGTAGCAAGTTTCCTTCCCAGGATATTGGTGCCCCTCTGGTTCAGGTGCAAACCGTCCTGTCTGTATCGGTCCCACCTTCCCCAGAATTATCCACATAACTGAAACCCTCCCTCCTACACCATCCCTGCAGCCACGTGTTTATCTGCACTCTCTCCCTGTTCCTCACCTTGCTAGCACGTGGCACCGGCAACAAACCAGAGATGACAACATGGTTTGTCCTGGCTCTCAGCTTCCACCCTAGCTCCCTAAATTCCTGTTTTAAATCCCCGTCCCTTCTCTTACCTATGTCATTGGTACCGATGTGTACCACGACTTGTGACTGCTCCCCCTCCTCCTTAAAGATTCTGAAAACACGGTCCGAGATGTCACGGACCCTGGCACCCGGGAGGCAACATACCATCCATGAGTCTCTTTCGTTGCCACAGAACCGTCTATCTGTCCCTCTAACTATCGAGTCCCCAATAACCATTGCTCTCCTGCTCTCCCTCCTTCCCTTCTGAGCCACAGGGACGGACTCAGTGCTGGAGATCCATTCACCGCGGCTTACCCCTGGTAGGTCGTCCTCCTCAACAGTATCCAAAGCGGTATACTTGTTACTGAGGGGAACAACCACAGAGGATCCCTGCACTAACTGCTTCCTCCCAGCCCCTCTCACCGTCCCCCATCTATCTTGATTCCTGGAGTAACTACATCCCTGAAGCTACTATCTATTACCACCTCTGCCTCCCGAATGACCTGAAGTTCATCCAGCTCCAGCTCCAGTTCCCTAACACGGTTTCTGAGGAGCTGGAGATTGGTGCACTTCCCACAGTGAAATCAGCAGGGACTCCGACAGCATCCCTCACCTCAAACATTCTGCAGGAGGAACATTGCACTGCCTTCCCTGCCATCCCCTCTAGATAAAACAAGAAAAAGAAAGAAAGAGCTTACCTGTTATTCATTCTACCCCTTAAGTTAGAGGAGGTGGAAGGGTGGGGGACACTACAAGTGTATTGTCTAGGGTTTAGGTACCGCCCAACTTAAATACAGGTAAAAATAAAACACTTAACCAGCAACCACTACGCCCCGCACGAAAACAGCGATCAGCTGTTATGGGCCCGCGCAAACAATTAAAATCTTTACCACTTGACACCAGCTCCTCCACAAACCACCTTTTAGATACAGTGACCGCAATGCACTGATGCGAATTTTCCACACAACAGCCAATCAGCAGCTCCGGTCTGCTGCCCTCTGCTGGTTGCTTGCCTTCACTTGAACACAGAGGGTGTCTTGCTCAGGTACACGTTCTGGATACAGTGACTGCAATGCACTGATGCAAATTTTCCCTGCAACAGCCAATCAGCAGCTCCGCTCTGCTGCCCTCCGAATAGATGGTGGGGGGTGAATGTAATGCAACATGAATCCACGGTCCCGGTTGAGGCCGTACTCACCGTATTCATGTGTGCGGAACTTGGCTTTCAGTTTCTGCTCGGCGATTCGGCATTGTCGCGTATCCTGAAGACTCACTTGGAGAATGCTTACCCGAAGATCAGAGGCTGAATGCCCTTGACTGCTGAAGTGTTCCCCGACTGGAAGTGAACGTTCCTGCCTGGTGATTGTTGTGCGATGTCCGTTCATCCGTTGCCACAGCGTCTGCATGGTCTCACCAATGTACCACGCCTCGGGACATCCTTTCCTGCAGCGTATGAGGTAGACAATGTTGGCCGAGTCACACGTGTATGTACCGTGTACCTGGTGGGTGGTGTTCTCACGTGTAATGGTGATCTGACGAGTATTACAGAGGTTGCCATGGCACGGTTTTGTGGTGACCTGGTCGCTGTTCTCCTGAAGGTTGGGTAGTTTGCTGCAAACATTGGTCTGTGGTTGCACGGTTGTTTGAAGGCAAGTACTCTTTTCAGAGCGCAGCTCCTTCATCAGGTGAGTCAAGAGGTGGGTTCCGCATCACATATACATATTCGAACAACCGTGCAACCTCAAACAGACCATCGCCGAGTAGAAACTTATAGCCAAGTTCCGCACGCATGAGTACGGCCTCAACGGGGACCTGGGATTCATGTTGCATAACATTCACCCCCCCCCCCCCCCCCCCCCCCCCCCCCCCCCCCTACCATCTGGCCAGGGCTTGCGACATTCTACCAACTGTCCTGGCTGAGACAATTCACACCTCTTTAACCTGGGGTTACCCCTCTCTCCAGTCGCTCCATCTGGACCTGTAAAAACTCAATTCCTGCAAAGACTCGCATTCAAAGTATCATCGTGCATCATTGACTTTGTCTATACACGTGGGTATGAAACCCACCTCTTCGCTCACCTGAGGAAGGAGCAGTGATCCGCAAGCTAGTGATTCCAAACAAACCTGTTGGACTTTAACCTGGTGTTGTAAAACGTCTTACAGTTCCTGCTGATAGGCTCAACAAATGGAAACTAGCCTATCAGCAAATGCAGAGTAATTAGCAACTGATTGGATGCCAGCGCACTGGCCGAAGCAGATCCCCCCCCCCCCCCCTCCTCCAATTGGCCGCGACCCTGTGCCTCGGCATGGTGTGTTTCATTTAAGTCTCCGCTTCAACATAAAATATTGGGCGGTCTCCCCCTGTGGTGGAGGGCCTACCCACTGCTGGTAGAATGCCACTTAAGGGCCTCAATTGGCCTCTGTGAATGAAGGCCATCCCTGTCCTTCCCTGAGGCTGAAGGAATTGCATGGCATCGGGAAGGCAACGTGCTCTCCATCTAGCAGCTTCCCTCCCAATTCTTACACCATGTCCCCTGACCTCCCGGGTCTGGCACTCCCATCCTGTATATTCAGATTACATTGCAAAACAATGCAGGCAGGGAGATTCAGGCCATCACCTGTCCTACTCTCATTTAATGTTTCACAGGATCTAAATTTCTTACTTTCATCAGTCTTTCTGTGTCCCTGCAATATTTAAGGTTTTGATGACTAAATTTGATATCTCCTAGCCACTAGTTCTTGACTTAGTTCATCTTTTATTTTTTTTTCCACCTTGGGTAGTGTCCTGAGATAGGCCTTGGCTTCTGAATTAAAGGGAATATCATTCTCACTGTAAAACAGCCCGGCCCAAATTACAGAACCAAGTGTAGCGAACGATAAATAGGTTTTTCTTTGGTTGTTGTTGCTGTTGATCAAAGCGACATTGGAGAAGCCACAGATAGCAAAATTAGGCCTTTTAAATGAAGCTTGCAAAACCACTACATTCATCATAGGTCATGTGAAAAAGGACTTCTTTAAGAAGCCTCTGTGTAAACATTTTGTTCAGCAACATATGATTGAAAAGTCATAAAAAAACATTATTGTTGTGTTACAGCAAAAATCACTTGTCCTAGCTTCGCTTCATAATTTCAAGAAATATGGGCCTATCGTGTTTACAGCTATATTGCTTGGGCTGAGATGAAACCACTAGCATCACTCACCAGGCCACAAATGAAAATGGACCATAATGATTCCGCGCCCTTCAGCTCAGACACCATTATAACTTAAGTTCTCCTGCCCTTTAGAACCTAATGAAAACAAATTACTCCATCTGCTATGAACTTTATTCACTCTGTATGTAAGCTGTTGAAGTGTGGGTCTGGTAACCTGGTAGCTTTCTATTTCAAATCAATATAAATGTCTTCAGTTGGTTTCTTTCACATTAAAATGATTTACAGTTGGATAGTGATTTAACCTTTCAGCAATTGACATTTCAACAATGCCATTGAAAACATTGCACATTTGGAATGGGCCAGGTTTGAAAGGGTTAATTCTAATTCATCAAAACCTTCAGATCTAAGAAGCTAGTCCTTGCTTGATTCCAGCTGATTTCAATGAACCAGTTAAGTATCAGATCAACAAATACAGCTTGACCCATTTATCAATTCAATTAGATGTTGCAGATCATCCTGAGCAAAAGGTGGGAATATGTGACTTCACATTTGTTTTATTTAATCAGGCCCTCTTGATATGGAAGTTAAGACTCATCATTTAATCTAATTCAGCATTAAGAAGATTGATGACATGGGGGGGATACTCCATTGGCCGAGGCCGGAATCGGGAAAAGAGATTGGGCCGAGCACCGCGCGTGGGGTGAAAATTGTCAAAGCGGCAGGCGATGGAATGCCATGCTCCGCTGCATCTACAGTGGCGTTAATGCATTCTACTACGCACGTACAATAAATGCTGTTGGCCTATCATTAGTAGCCTGACCCGGTATTCTCCGGGGCCTCCGCGATGCTCCACCAACGCCGAATTTCACTTGCAGTTTAGATCATCGGGAAACAGGCGTGTGGCTGATGAGGGAACGAGAGGAGGTGGGACATGCAGAGGTGCGATTATGGGTTGCCAGTCCTGCTGCTGGCAGGGCTGGGGGGGGGGGGGGGGGGGGGGCGGGGGGTGGATGTGGGGTTGTGTCTCTCAGGTCCAGGAGAGGCAGCGGGGGGGTGACGGGTGGGGACAAGGGATGGACTGTGGGGTCAGAGTGACCTTCCACGGGACCGAGCCGTCCAGGCATGTACCACCATTGTTGTGGCCTGCAAGGCAGCCATCTTGTTGCGCATCCCACTGAACACCCTTCGTGGCCCGTGGTTGCACAGAGTGACACCCGGCCGTATGGGTGCCCCAACCCTTCCAACTCCAGGACTCCACCCCACCACCCCCGCACTCCACTCCCACCGCCGCACCCCACTCTCCACCCCACCACCCCTGCACACCAACCCCACCATCCACTCCATCAACTCCACCTCCCCCCCCCCCCCCCCCCCCAACAACCTGACACCACCCGCCAGCGTCGGTGACCGGAGAATCCAGCCCCTTACTTCTCAAAGTAATTGATTTCCCCCAAACGTATCCAGGACCATATCCAAAGGAGAATCCTACCTCTCCAGAAGTGTACCCTACTTCTCTAAAGGACTCCACAGTGTTCCGACTTGCTCCCGCCAGATCAAACTTACTCATCATGCTTCACACACTTAGGTCACCAAAATTAGGCACGAATAGAGACAGCTGCTGATTTATTTGGGCACTGAAATTCAAATACAACATTACTCATTATTGCTCTTAATTGACAATCACCGTCAACTGGTACACTTTCCATGGCAACGCCGCTACCAATCAGAGGATTGTCATATTCTTGGATCCTCTTCTTCCTCCTCTTGTTGTTAATTGTGCACCACTATTCACAACTGGAAATGGCAGGATGCAGACCTTAGATCTGATTCATTAATTGTGGGATCCCTTAGCTCTGTCTGTTTCATGCTGCATCCATGTTTAAAATGTGTGTTGTCCTGTGCTGTAACGTCACCACACTTGCACCTTATTTTCAGGTATGTCGGGTGCTGTGGCTAACATGCTCTCCTATGTTCCTCATGGAACCATGCTTGATCCCTGGCTAGATGGTAATGGTAGCATGTGGGTATGGCAAGCCATAAGATGATGGTGAAGCTTGTGGTGAAATACGACTGCTGCTGTTGATAGCCCAGAGCACCTTATGAATTATCCAGTTTGAACTGTTAGATCTGTCCTACATCTACCCCATTTAGCACTGTCAGTAATATCCTCAGTATGAAGATGGGACTTTATCCCTTTTACAGATGCATCTACAACAAAGAGATAGTAAGAACGAGGTCAAGTAGGTACTCTCAGACCCGACTATCTGGACATATAACTCTCTGCTGTATCGTAGGTCCTGGCTGTGTGGAAGTGGGTTACGCACATTAACAATACTTCAAAAGCAATTTCTTGGCTATGGAGCAATTTGCTGCCATGGAGACATGAAAGGCACATTATAAATGCAAGTTCTTTTTTAAAATTTAAAATCTTCCTCAAAACCCATCTCTTCAATAAAACTTTGGCAACCTCTTAATATCCTTTGCCTTGGCGAAGCATCTGCTTTCCTAAAGTCTTTCTACGGAGTATATTGAGACATGGGGCAGGATTCTCAGGTCTCCTAGCCGCGTGTTTCTTGGCTGTGCGGAGCTCGCTGGCAGGGATTTCCCATTGAAACCACCCCACCCTGTCGCAAAGCTCGCTGGTGAGGGCGGGCTGCCAGAGGGAAAAGTGAAACCCGACAACCGGAGAATTCCGAACATGCTTTCTGTCAAATAAATGCAAGCTGTGGCTAAATTGACACTTAATACATAGAAACTCTAACATCTGGTTACCTGAAATGTTATGTAGACAAGAATAGTGATTCTTTCACTAGCCAAAACTGCTTAGCTGATTTAGCTACAAATGCCTGATTTTTCTGCTGGTTAACAGCAAGTCATATTCGTTCATGGTATTGAATAGGGCTGACTGAGTAGCATCCAAAAGAAGGATATGATATTTAATTAAATGTGCTTTTGGTCAGTTCAAGATTGTTTAAAGAGACCAATATCCATTCTAATTTTAGAAACTTTAATAATGTGTGAGATTCAAATAACATAACCTATAACAATCTGCATAATTTAGTTTGTCTATCTTCATTGTCTTCAGCTTTGGAGAAAGCCACAGCTTATTATCCATTTATTGCTCTGCCTGTAGCTTTTGATGCTCCGTGATAAAGTATATTGCCATTTCTCACCTCGCACCACATTGTGTGAAGCAGAAATGGTGTCACCTGCGGCGGAGATGAAAACTAGGATTAACTTCCCAGCAGTGCTAATTGTGCTTTTGCCATCTGCCCTTCTGACACTGCAGAACCCCTATCCAATTTGTGTACCAGGGATTTGTCCCATATTTGTGGCAGACGTTTGACAGAATTCCCTCCACCAAGAGAGGCCCCACGATAGTCAGAGTACAGCAGCAGAGTGAATATGTTACTAGTAATCAGAGACCTGGACTAATTATTTGAAGACATGCAGTCGGGGAATTTAAACTCAATAAATTTTTAAAAGCTGGAGTAAAAATCCGGTGTCAATAATGTAGCTATCAGATTGTCAGAAAGAGGGCAGCATGGTGGCGCAGTAGTAGCACTGCATTCTCACGGCGCCGAGGTCCCAGGTTCGATCCCGGCTCTAAGTCACTGTCCGTGTGGAGTTTGCACATTCTCCCCGTGTTTGCGTGGGTTTCACCCCCTCAACCCAAAGATATGCAAGGTAAGTGGATTGAACATGCTAATTGCCCCTTAATTGGAAAAAATGAATTGGATACTCTAAATTTATTTCAAAAAAAGATTGTCAGAAAGGCCCTTACGATTCACTCAAATGAAAGCAAAATTGTCCTGTGAAATGGCCCAGAAAAGTCACTCATTTGTATTCAAGAAGGTGACTCATCACCATCACATTCTGAATACCATTGAGGGATGGGCAAAAAATGCTGGTTTTGCCAGTGATGCCACACCCTGTGAATTGAAGTCATGAAGTGCGGCAGTAGGATGACAGCTGCAGCACCACAAGAGACAGCTGGATGACTAAAGGAACAGTAATGACCTGAAAAGGAAAAGATCTTAAAGTTTTGTAGGCTTGAGCAGAGGCTTACAAAGCAAGGCAGAGTGACAGTATGTGAAATGTTCAGAATACAAAGGGTTAATGTCATATCATAATGAACCACTAGATGGAACTAGATGCAGAACTACATAAAGCACTGACTCACAGGTTTCGGGGAGAAGGCAATGAGAGGGTGTAGAGTACAGTTATACATAGAGTGTGGAGACTAGTGTTAGTAGATTGTAGATTACCAGATTATTGTTTACTATAGGAGTAAGTGGTCGAGCTTTAATAAGTAGTGTAAATAAAAGTTAGCTTTGTTAATGAATTTAGCTTCTGTGGTCTTTGTGAACACTGCAACACCCATCCTGATAACAAAATCACAAACAACATCACAGGTAGGTTATCACCAAAATGGAACCGTCTATAAGACTCTTTCTATCATTGTGAGAACCTAGCTCTTCCCCAACCAAAAGCCATTTTCCCCAAGCCAGCCCCAAGTAGTGATGGTAAATGCAGAGAATTGTGGGAAATTTGCAAGTTACCCAGGCTTCCTCATGGACCATCTTTTGGATGCCACAGTCAGGAATAGGGAAATCCAAGCTGGAGCACTGAGGCAGCAATTGGTTTTATTCACCCACAGTTCCTGAATTCCTTCACCTTTATCTCATCCGATTTTGGGCAACACCAAAGAGAAAATTCAGGCCTTAAAATCTAATTAGCTGACTCCTTGCATTCAATGTGGTGCCATGATTCTGGAAACACTAAGTTAACCAGACTAAAGTGAATAAAAATAAATACACTGCGCTCTGAAGAAGTGTCATATTGGACTCAAAACGTTAACTCTGATTCTCCCTCCACAGGTGCTGCCAGACCCGCTGAGTTTTTCCAGCACTTTCTATTTTTATTTCAGATCTCCAGCTTCTGCAGTATTTTGCTTTTATACATATACATACCTGTTTGAAGTTTGAAGTTGGACTTACCATAAAATTGCAAGAAATGTTTGGCTAAACCTTTTTGTCCAGCCCATAACGTGCTTGGCCATTAAGTGCACTAAAGGTAAAAGGTAAAGTCAGCATAGTCCCAGATGACCATAGGCTGCTTTCCCCTTTGAGGTAACCTCTCGGTCCTCAACCAGGGGTCCAAGCCCCCTAGGGATCTGCGAGGGAATATCAAGGGGTTAGACCATAAGACCATAAGACATAGGAGTGGAAGTAAGGCCATTCGGCCCATCGAGTCCACTCTGCCATTCAATCATGGCTGATGGGCATTTCAACTCCACCTACCAACATTCTCCCCGTAGCCCTTAATTCCTCGCGACATCAAGAATTTATCTATCTCTGCCTTGAAGCCATTTAGCGTCCCGGCCTCCACTGCACTCCGCGGCAATGAATTCCACAGGCCCACCACTCTCTGGCTGAAGAAATGTCTCCGCATTTCTGTTTTGAATTTACCCCCTCTAATTCTAAGGCTGTGCCCACGGGTCCTCGTCTCCTCGCCTAACGGAAACAGTTTCTTTGCGTCCACCCTTTCTAAGCCATGTATTATCTTGTAAGTTTCTATTAGATCTCCCCTTAACCTTCTAAACTCCAATGAATACAATCCCAGGATCCTCAGCTGTTCATCATATGTTAGACCCGCCATTCCAGGGATCATCCGTGTGAATCTCCGCTGGACACGCTCCAGTGCCAGTATGTCCTTCCTGAGATGTGGGGCCCAAAACTGGACACAGTACTCCAAATGGGGCCTAACCAGAGCCTTATAAAGGCTCAGTAGCACATCGCTGCTTTTATATTCCAACCCTCTTGAGATAAATGACAACATTGCGTTCGCTTTCTTAATCACAGATTCAACCTGCATGTTTACCTTTAGGGAATCCTCGACTAGCACTCCCAGATCCCTTTGTACTTTGGCATTATGAATTTTCTCACCGTTTAGAAAGTAGTCTATGCTTGGATTCTTTTTTCCAAAGTGCAAGACCTCACATTTTCTCACGTTGAATTGCATCAGCCATTTCCTGCACCACTCTCCCAAACTCTCTAGATCCTTCTGCAGCCTCCCCACTTCCTCAGCACTACCTGCCTGACCACCTAACTTTGTATCATCGGCAAACTTCGCTAGAATGCCCCCAGTCCCTTCATCCAGATCATTAATATATATGGTGAACAGCTGCGGCCCCAACACTGAACCCTGTGGGACACCGCTGGTCACCGGCTGCCATTCCGAAAAAGAACCTTTTATCCAAACTCTCTGCCTTCTGTCAGACAGCCAATCCTCAACCCATGCCAGTAGCTCACCTCGAACACCATGGGCCCTCACCTTACTCAGCAGCCTCCTGTGTGGCACCTTATCAAAGGCCTTTTGGAAATCCAGATAGACCACATCCACTGGGTTTCCCTGGTCTAACCTACTTGTCACCTCCTCAAAGAATTCTAACAGGTTCGTCAGGCACGACCTCCCCTTACTAAATCCATGTTGACTTGTTCTAATCCGACCCTGCTCTTCCAAGAATTTAGAAATCTCATCCTTAACGATCGATTCTAGAATTTTACCAACAACCGAGGATAGGCTAATTGGCCTATAATTTTCCATCTTTTGTCTTGATCCTTTCTTGAATAAGGGGGTTACAACAGCGATCTTCCAATCGTTCGGGACTTTCCCTGACTCCAATGATTTTTGAAAGATCTCAACCAACGCTTCCGCTATTTCTTCAACCACCTCCCTCAGAACTCTAGGGTGTAGCCCATCGGGGCCAGGAGATTTGTCAATTTTAAGACCTTTTAGCTTTTTTAGCACCATCTCTTTTGTAATGGCAACCATACTCAACTCAGCCCCCTGACCCTCTATAATTTTTGGGATATTACTCATGTCTTCCACTGTGAAGACAGACGCAAAGTACTTATTAAGTTCTCCAGCCATTTCCTCGTCTCCCATCACTAGCCTTCCGGAATCAGTTTGAATTGGCCCAATGTCTACTTTGGCCTGTCGTTTGTTTCTTATGTATTGAAAGAAACTTTTACTATCATTTCTTATATTACTGGCTAGCCTGCCTTCATATTTGATCCTCTCCTTCCTTATTTGTCTCTTTGTTAACCTCTGTTTGTTTTTGTAGCCTTCCCAATCTTCTGATTTCCCAGTGCTTTTGGCCACTTTATAGGATCTCTCTTTTTCTTTGATACATTTCCTGACCTCCTTTGTCAGCCATGGCTGTCTAATCCCTCCCCGGATAATCTTTCTTTTCTTGGGGATGAACCTCTGTACAGTGTCCTCAATTATGCATACAAACTCCTGCCATTTTTGCTCTGCTGTCTTCCCCACTAGGGTCTGCTTCCAGTCGATTTTCGCCAGTTCCTCTCTCATGCCCTCGTAATTACCTTTATTTAACTGTAACACCATTACATCCGATTTTGCCTTCTCTCTTTCAAACTGCAGACTGAACTCAACCATATTATGATCGCTGCTTCCTAAGTGTTCCCTTACTTTAAGATCTTTTATAAAGTCTGGTTCATTACATAGCACTAGGTCCAGAATAGCCTGCTCCCTTGTGGGCTCCATGACAAGCTGTTCCAAAAAGCCATCTTGTAAGCATTCCATGAATTCCTTTTCTTTGGATCCACTGGCTACGTTATTTACTCAATCCACCTGCATATTGAAGTCCCCCATGATCACCGTGACCTTGCCTTTCTGACATGCCTTTTCTATTTCCCGGTACATGTTGCACCCCTGGTCCTGACCACTGTTAGGAGGTCTGTACATAACTCCCATTATGGTTTTTTTTGCCTTTGTGGTTCCTCAATTCTACCCACACAGACTCCACATCATCCGACCCTATGTCGTTTAGTGCCATAGATTTAATTTTGTTCTTAACTAACAAGGCAACCCCACCCCCTCGGCCTACCTCCCTGTCTTTTCGATAGGTTGTATATCCTTGGATGTTTAACTGCCAGTCCTGAACCCCCTGCAGCCATGTCTCTGTGATGCCTACCACTTCATAATCATTCACGATGATCTGTGCCATTAGTTCGTCTACTTTGTTACAAATGCTACGAGCATTCAGGTAAAGTGCCTTAATGCTAACTTTCTTATCATTACAGATATTGGAAGTCCTAAGATGTCCAAAGTTATCCTTCCTTTTTGTTGAATTCCTAGTCTGCCTCAAGCTTAAATCCACCTGCCTACATGTTATCCTCCTGCGTATCTTGCCATTTAACTCCATGCTCCCTGTCGCTTTCACTTTCCCTTCCCCCCAACTCAGAAGTTTAAAGTCCTACTGACCACCCTATTTATCCTCTTCGCTAGAACACTGGTTCCAGATCGGTTCAGGTGGAGACCGTCCCAACGGTACAGATCCCCCCGGTTCCAAAACTGATGCCAATGTCCCATGAAGTGGAATCCCTCTTTCCCACACCAATCCCTTAGCCACGTGTTTACTTCCCTAATTTTCTTGTCCCTATGCCAATTGGCACGTGGCTCGGGCAGTAATCCGGAGATTATGACCCTTGAGGACCTGTATTCAATTTTCTTCCTAGTGCTTGTCCCCGAACAGGTCCTCCACCCTAGCTTTACCTATGTTGTTAGTCCCAACGTGGACCACAACAACTGGATCCTCCCCCTCCCGCTCCAATATCCTTTCAAGCCGGTCAGAGATGTCCCGCATAAGGAACATCCATGATTTAAAATATATACATTTGAAAAGAAAATTACAAAATTGATTCAAGATGGGAACAAACTGAGCAAACCGGAGCCACTGGCTCCACATTGGACTCTATTTTTCCCCTCCTGAATATTGTTCTGATGATGGTGATAGTTGTTGCTGAGCCCAGGATACAGCTAGTCAAGGAGAGAGAGGTGGCAGCTGCTGGTCACTAACTGGAGATTCCCCAGTTTGTGTTCTCCCCCCTCTCGCCACATCCCGCTGGACATTTTGAGCCCTGACATTTGTGCTCATGCAACATTTTGAGAGTGGCTGTCCCGCGTTCCCCAGGCTAATTGGGGAAATTGCTTCTACATTCACCCGCCCCTACTCCCTGAATTCCCTCCCTTCCATATATCACCAGCGGCAACCCTAACACATTCAGCTCAAGTATACCACTTGTCTATTGAAATCAGAAAATGGCGGCTCCACACATCTGTACTGCGGTTCCATTTCCAATCTATGTTAAGCACATGATCACGATTGTCAATCAGATGAAGAAGAGGGAAGGAAATAACTCACAGCTGCAAGGACGAATGCTGGGGTCAAATCGTGGGTTCAATTGAAAGGCCAAGCTGCACCTGAAAAGCAGTTCGCCGTGGCGCAGCATGGCCGATAGAAGCCGGGAGACCCTGCTCTCGGGAACTACCCAGCTCGCAATGCTTCGTGAGATGGCTTTTAGACAAATCTGCGTCTTAGAGCGAGACAGCTAGTCTCAATTTCATGTGCAGTTTCCCTAGGTACCCGAGGCATTGGGATCTATCCCCTTCACCTTAGAGACCTTGTGCGAGTGCTGTTTATTGTTGGTCTCGACAAACGGGGACCAGCTAGATCAGCACTCATAGGGGTTGTGGTGATATGTCTTGAAGCAATATCATTGATGGATAGTATGTGACCTGCAACCAGCAGGTGGCGGTGCAGACACACCATAGTCATGTGAACAGAGACTTCCATATAAGTGGAGACACATCTGGCCATCAACCAATTGTTGTAGGAGATGGTAGTGAAACATACAGATGAATAGTCGTGCTAGGTGTAATTCCAGAGGAGTACAAATAAACTCCATGATAACTTGCTCTGTAACAGATCGCTGTCTTACCACGTGTGATTCAATAAAGATCCTGGTTTGGACAAGTCAAGGTGTTTGGTGGATTCCTTTGCAAGTTTTCAAAAAACAAACACAACAGGGGTCTCCCAGGGGATCCCAGAGGCCCCAGGTGCATGTTCTTTGGGCAAGGTGGTACCCTGGCACTGCTGGTGCCACCTGGGAACCCTGGCAATGCCAGTCTGGCACCCTGGAAGTGCCAAGATGCCCAGGTGGCACCTCCAGTTGTCAGAGTCACTGCCAGTGTGCCACATTGGCACTGCCAAGCTGGCAATTTACACGCAGCTGCGATCGAGTCAGAATGCTTGCATGGGGGGTGCGGGGGTGAGTGGGGAAGGGGCGTCCTCCCATAGTGCTTTGGTATCTCTTTGGGACTCCTGAGTGCTGGGAAACAAGTGGCTATACGCGCTCGCTGTGGGACTTTGTTCCCATTTGGATAAATCCTGTCCAGTGAGTCGCCAGTGTCATGGAGGAAGAAGGGCGGAATATGTCAACATTAGAAAACAATGAAGATCAACTAACCAAAACGGTTTGAAAATGTATGCCACACAATCGAATTATTTGTCTCCTGCTGCCTTCAAGTGTTGAGTTAGGCTGTAGCATAGTTACAAGGGTGTTGGATACTCTTTGGTGCCTAAAATCATTCATTCTTCACCTGCAAAGTTTAGCAGTCTTCCTGTTCTAAGCGGCGCTGGGGGAGGGGGCATTAGTCGTACAGCTGATTGGTCTCCGTCTAGGATTTCAAACTTCCCGGATTGTCCTGGCGTCGTCATGGTTAAAACTTTAATTTATACACTGCTGTAAGTAATTTGGGAGGAAAAATAATCATACAACCTCTACAAGAAGTGATGTCTCCATGTTGTTACAGCACCCTGGGTGTGTGTGCACAGTTAGTTCCAGCCCCACAGACCCCAGAGTCCCAATATAAGTGAATTAACCAATAATTTGTGTATTTTCCTGAAATCTTTAACCCTTGACTAGTCCAAATTGTTACAGGTACCAGATTTATAAATAAAACATTATTTTTCACAAGAGTAAAAGATGAACATATAATGGAAATAATGAAACAATGGTCTACTAGTCTACCTATTCCCAAAACCCGGTCTCACCCACCACTGTAGCCACCTGGGGTGGCCACGTTCCGATTACAAAATGGACACTTGCAGAGAATGAAGGGAAAAATGGACAATGCTGAGAAAGCAAGCAGGTGCAAGGTTTGTCTGTTGATTGGAGTTTGCAGCTCCCAGACAAGACCGATACTGCAAAACTATTAGCATACTAATGAGCCATCTCCGGGGACAAAAGAGAATTATTTAAGCAAACGATACCAAAGCAGACACCCCGGCACCAGTGGAGACTAAAACAAAGCAGGCCAACAGCCACCTAGGGCCCGCCCAGCAATCAGGGCAGCCACCCCTTTATTGGAGGAAATCGATACCAATGATCAGGATATGGTCCAATTAATTGGGAGCAAGTTCAAGGACTGCCCAAACGCGCGCAAAGCCCCTTTGGGGTATAAGAGGAAGCCCCCAAGAGAGAATCGTTCTTCTTGGCCTTGGCTCTCAGCAAAGAGTGGCCTGCCTAGCAGCTGCACCAGACAAGTAAGTCCAAAGTCAACTCTGCTACGAGATAGGTGCTCCTAGCTACTATTCTATACAAGTTCGCTGCCAACAGCCTCAGAACCGGACAACAGCCATTGTTCCTCTGACTGAGTGGGCACCCGAAGTTAAGTATAGGCTTTTAGTAGTAATGATAGTTTAGTTGGTAGAGTTTGTGCATGAGTATAATTGACTGTGTGTAAATAAATGAGTATTGATTTTGAACTTACTAACTAGTGTATCAAGTCTTTGATCAGTATTCGGTTTTGAACCTTGAGGTGGTATCGGAAGGATACCTTGCGACTCTTGAGGAAGCACAATTAGAATTAAGGAAGGTGACCATATTAACCACCATCAACAGAGCCAATTGAGGAGAGAGCATAACGAGCAACACCACCCACACACACACAAGACAGACAGATGGTGAAGGGGATAGGAAAGGTTCAAAAATAACAGGGATTAAGAGATATGTGAGATTTGAGGAATTTCACTGCTGGGGTTGAGGTCCTTGTAGGCAGCGATCTCTTCAGTGTGCAAGGTGTTGCAAACCATCAGTGAGTTTAGATCTTTTAAAGATTTCCATCCATTGGAACTCCCAGACCATAGGTTTTCCTCTGGGGAATCGCCTTCACATTGGAGATTCAGGTCTGCTCAATTCTATCATGCAACTACCAAATGGACTCTCAGTCACCCTAAAGATATTACTATAGTTTTCTACTTGTGAGTTTACAGAAGATTTTATATCCACTCTGTCTTTCAACTGCTTGCCTGATCTCTGTGTAGAGATTCTGGCTGCACTATATAACGAGTTCTCAGTCTGGGATTTTCCTGTTACAGACCTGGTGAGCGAACCTGATCACAGCTTTTCAAACCAGGTGTTCCCTTCACAGGTCTGGCTCACATCTGCAGTCTCTTAAATGGGGGTCACTTCCACAGGTCTGGCTGGGATCCTCTTAAATCACCTGGGTCAGAGAGAAAATGAACAGAACTGACAAAATTAGGCTTTCTTCTCCTGTTCCAGAATTTTCTGAGAAACTCCACCAATCCGGAACGAGAATCAGTCTATGGCCCGGATTTCAAGCGAGATGATTGGCTGCTTGCCAAGTCCATCAGCATGACATCCCTGGCTATTCCACAGAGCATACGGAATCCAAGGGATCTGCCGGATCAGTCCATATAGCAGTTTGCAGTGGGGCAGTTATTTCAAAACCAAAGGTCTGTGATTTTATAACCAGCCAGTAGGACATGCATTAAACGAGAAACACGAAACAAACTGGGATTTAGCAAGTTAATTACAATGTCCATTCTACACTTTTGTTCATTAATTATAAAAATGTAGGAGAGGAAAAATGTCTGTTTGACCAAAATTGAAGATGAGAACTGGGAGTGGCTGATGGGTTGTGAATGGCCGGTGAGGGAATAGAAGCTTCAAGGGCAAAGAGGAGATTTGGAGTCAGAGTCACATTGGACTCCTGGAGTGGAATAGACATGGGGTTCCCCATTTTCTGCAGTGCC
Source organism: Scyliorhinus canicula (assembly GCF_902713615.1). Taxonomy (NCBI): domain Eukaryota; kingdom Metazoa; phylum Chordata; class Chondrichthyes; order Carcharhiniformes; family Scyliorhinidae; genus Scyliorhinus; species Scyliorhinus canicula. The sequence continues at coordinate 48,769,340 of NC_052154.1, read as the reverse complement.
AGTATAGGACCAGCAACATGGTGAATGGGAATTCCAGTGCTGAGAGAACTTTTATGGAGAAAAAGACTTGTGTTTTGTTTCAGGGAATCACTGGAATATGTACAACAAGTGAGGAATGCTTCAGAAAGAAAGGGCTGCATTTTACATGGATGGGGTTGGGGGAAATGCATTGGCAACCCCAGATGATGCCATAAAGAAGACTGCCTCACACCAATAGCACACTGAGGGTGGGCTAAACAAGCTGAGAGCAGGGATGTCATCCTTCAGTAGGAGGAAGTCCCATCCTTGGAAGCTGTCAGCTAACCTGATTGGCTGGCAGCTCTATGAGTCCCAGCAATGCCAGAAATCAGTAGTGGGTACTGCTGGGATTGCAGGACGGAGCATGAAGAAGAGCAATGACTGCCATAGAAAGGTAAGTGCAAGGCTTTGATGGCTGGGAGGGATCAGAGAGCCCAGGGAGGGGGAAGCGGGGGCTGGTGGGCCGGGCTTTGGAGAACAGGCAGTGAGAATGTAAGGCAGGCAGTGCGGGGGTGATAATATTTTGGGAGGTTCCCCCGACACACACAGGGCACCACCCCTCTACCCCGAGTGAGGTGTGTCAATTGAAGATTCGCAAGGTGGCAAACCTACTGTTCAATGTAAAGAATTCAGGATGTAGATGCAAAGCCCATTAAAAATGTCCTGAAGGACCTTCACCATACAGTGCATTTGGAAACAATGCTGGAAGAAGTTTAATAACCTCACAAGGTTGTTGTCATACAATCACAAGGTCTTCACATTATCTTAAGATAGCTTCAAACCGTACAATTATGCAGCAGGGTGCAATTCTTCCTACGCCTGGATGTGTCCCTTGTCTCACATCCTTACATTTGGATTCACCTGAGGAAGGAGCAGTGCTCCGAAAGCTAGTGTTTGAAACAAACCTGTTGGACTTCAACCTGGTGTTGTAAGGCTTCTTACTGTGCTCACCCCAGTCCAACGCCGGCATCTCCACATCATTACATTTGTTCAACCCAGAAGAATTCTCTGATCTAATGTTGCATCTACATCTCTGAATTAATTGCATGTTGATGCACGGGTATTTATTATATTGCCATCTTAACAACTGGAATTCTACTCTAATTGGCAAGCCAGGCGTCATGATGTCGCAGTGGTTAGCACTGCTGCCTCACAGCGCTGAGGACCCGGGTTTGACCTTGCCCTGTGTCCCTGTCCATGTGGAATTTGCACATTCTCCCTGCGTCTGCGTAGGTTTCACCCCCACAACCCAAAGATGTGCAGGGTAGGTGGATTGGCCACGCTAAATTGACCCTTAATTGAAAAGAAAGAACTGGGTACTTTAAATTTATTTTTAAAAATAATTGGATATCATTGGCATTGCCAATGGCTGTTAATGCCATTCTCACCCCAAACTTCAATGCCTCATGTTCATTTCAGACAGTCACAGGAAGCATCAGCAGCATTTGTCAATCTGGAGTAGACAGGCATATTTGGGTGGAATCTTCTGGGTCCACCAGCAGCCGTAGGTTTAGTGGGCAGCAGAAGGTCAAAACCAGTTTCCTGGTGGTGGGATGAACGCTCTCAGGATTTGCGAGCCTAGGTTCCCGCCGAACAATGTCGGGAAGCCTTTTTGCAAGCATTAGCATGCCATGCATGCTCATTGAACAGCCACCTCACCAGAATTAAGTTCCCCGCCAGCTAGAATTTAGAATGTTCACATTCATAACTACACCTAGGTGTAGACTTCCTCCTTGCTCAATGGTGAGTTGTGACCGCACTGTCCTCTTTGGGGAGTGTCTGTAAATGCCAGCCATCGCTTGAACTGGGTGGTTGGATGGACAATGACCAAGGAAGTGAGCAAGGGTTAGCGGGGAAAAGCGGCAGGCAGAGATGTAAGGGATAGTGCAAGCTGTACTTTAAATATGGCGCCCGGACTTTCAACCCCATGAGGTCAGGGTGGGGACAGCACCTTCCTGTCTGCCCCCGTCACAAGAATCAGTGAACTCCTTGCGGACACATATGTAATGGGCTGACAGTGCAAGATCGTGCGTAGTCAGCCCTTCAACACCCACCACCACCCCCTGCAACCCCCCCCCCCCCCCCCCCCCCCACCCCCCCCGCCCCACACCAGCAGAAATAAATCTCACTTGCATGTCCACCACTGAACTTAGACTCCTAAATGGTAGATTCTGACCATTTAAGTGGGAGACTGATGTATTGTTGGTACAGCTAGTTACTTCATGCCATCTGATAACAATGTTGCAAGGCAATGCAATTTTCAAATTATAAGGTTCTCCAAGTCCAGAACCATATTAATGCACCCCTGTAGCCTCAGCAGAAAACAATGAGGTAGATTTTCCATTCTTCGGATCATCCTCCGGAACGCTGATGGGAGAGTTAAAGAATCCCTATGGAAATTGGAGATGAATAACTCTGAGATGAACCCAAAGGACTATCAGCCGATCAGGTGAAGCTGGACTGTGCTCCTGTAAACTGGCTTTGCAGCTGAATAGTAATTTCCCAGGCAGCATTCATTGGGGTAGGATCCTGCAGCGCTCTTACTATTATTATAGCTAAAGATCAGGAGAAAGCATGGGGAAAACTGAATCAACCTTTATGCCATTATCGAGGATTTTCATTAAATTACCATGGGAGATCAGGAGAAATGCTGGTTGGAATCCTCCAGCCGTTCAGATTCTCTTTTCCCTCCCACTGGTTTCCCAGCGGCGTGGGGTGGCATCAATGGGAAATCCCACTGACAGGCGCCAGTGAACGGCACGCAACAGAGAAACACACGTCTGGGGGATGAGAGGATCCAGACCCCTATGTAAATTCTACTCCAATGGCTCTGTTTTAAGGCCAGCAGCTATTCCTCCCCATTATTTGACCCAGAAAGGAAAAGGCAATGGGCTGGATTCCCCGTCCCCCCAGCCGTGTGTTTCTTGGCGGTGGGCCATTCACTGGCAGCGGGATTCTCTCTTCTCGCTACTTGTCAATAGTTTTCCTATTGAAGCCACTCTACACCATCGGGAAACCCACGGATTGGGGTCTGCGACTGGCGGGAACAGAGAATCCCAACAGTTGGAGAATTTCGGTCAATGTCAGTTTCTAGGAGACCAGAGTAACCCTCCCCAATCCAGGCTCGTCACACTGTTAACACCAATTAATGTATTATAAGGACAGTAAGAAGTCTTACAACACCAGGTTATAGTGCAACAGTTTTGTTTGGAATCACTAGCTTTCGGAGCACAGCTCCTTCCTCAGGTGAGTCAGTGTCCATATGTGCAATCTTCTTGCAGATCCTCTCCACTTTGACCCACTCTGAAAGCTAGTGATTCCAAACAAACCTGTTGGATTTTAACCTGGTGTTCTAAGACTTCTTACTGTGCCCAACCCAGTCCAACGGCAGCATTTCCAAATCATGTATTATAAGGGTACGAGCATCGACTAGAGTCATCATCGAATATAGCAGAAATCTGTTAAAGAGGTGGTTCAGAAGCCAAACAGGTCAAGGGGTCTACTGCAGTATAACTCAACCAAAGTCTCCTGCATCATTAGAGCAGGAGTAAGACAAAGATATTAGGACTATGTCCCCCACGCCGGTGTCAAAATGGTATAGATTTACTCCTGAAAATCCTGGATTAAAGGGACATGAAATTCCTAGCCCTGCAGGGGGCTAGCAAGGACCCGGAGTAAATCTCACAGCTTTTGCTCAGATACAGGCCCTCGCACCTCCGGGTCAGAGGCCGCGCATGCGCACAGCGGTGGCCTCCAGCGGCAGCGCCATGCTCCATGGTGGACTCGGATCCTGGAGGTAGACCCACAAAGGAGAACCCCCGATCGGCCGTGCCCCCGACCCTCAACCCCCACACGGACATTCGCCGGCCGCCTATAAGGACGCCCCAAGCCTCCAATCTGCCCGCCACCGACCAGGGCGGCCACGGACTGGGTTCACGAGTATCCTGACCAGCTGGAGCACATTAGGTCCATGCCGTCAGGGCTTCGGCTGGTCAGGGGCGGAGGATGTCGGAGCGGGCCTCTGGCAATAACCTCAGGCGGCATGGCGTACTCCCCAGTTACGCCACTTTTTGGGGCCCGCAGAACTGCTGATCCCGTGCCGGTCCCGATTTCTTGCGGGAACATCGATTGTCCGCCCCCGCGCCGCCTGTGAGTTTGGCACGAGGGTGCGGAGAATCCAGCCCATGGCATAGAGAGATAGAGAGACAGAAGCTTCAGCTGTTGAATTACACTAGACAGCCATTACAGCTGCTGAACAGGCTCATTTCTTACACCTGCTAATGACTTCCTCCACTAATTGTGTGAGGAGTCCCTGTACCTTTTCAACATGTCCTCAATGGAAACAGTTTAATTGTTATCACATTGTACTGAAATTGACAGGTTTACCCATCACCCGGAATCCATCATGCACAGGACTGATGTGTTTGTAGCTCTGCCTAATTAATTCCAAAACTAGAAAGACGGTTGAGAGAAATCATTCATGACGTTTACCTTTTATAATCTGGATCTGACTTTGGTCCTGAAAAATTGGTTATGTCTCTGACAATGGAAAGGCATTTGTGCAGTCATAACCTTTTTTCTATTGGTCAATAATCCATGCCAAGAAAAGAGCTTTAACTTTGCAGTGTCATTCAGGGAGACTGCAAGCATCAATAGTGTCAGGAATAAAACTTTTACACCCCTCTCTGGGGAGGATTTTGTTCTCAGGTTGGAGTTGAAATGTGTTGTTGGGTTGCATCAGGTGACACCCCACTTTAAGATGTATTGAAGAAAATGAAGCGTTGTATTTCTGACCCTGACCTTCTGTAGAAAGCTGACTACACCCAAAACAATTAAAAAAGACAATTTTCTGAAGAATTCATCAAAGAACAAGGTTAAGCATCTCACGTTGAAATCCAGACTTTTGGCAATTACCACTAAAGCTATAAATTCATTGCCATCACGACTGTGAATTGAATAGAATCTTCTGTTTGTATATGTTTCCAGTAACCCACATGAATAGATGTTTCAAAAGGTCAGAAAATGAAAGGAGCAGGAATGTTCTGAAAGATCCTTGGCATGTGCTTCTAGGAGCTGTGAAGGGACTGTGGGCAGCATGGTAGCATTGTGGATAGCCACAATTGCTTCACAGCTTCAGGGTCCCAGGTTCGATTCCGGCTTGGGTCACTGTCTGTACGGAGTCTGCACATCCTCCCCGTGTGTGCGTGGGTTTCCTCCGGGTGTTCCTTCCACAGTCCAAAGATGTGCAGGTTAGGTGGATTGGCCATGATAAATTGCCCATAGTGTCCAAAATTGCCCTTAGTGTTGGGTGGGGTTACTGGGTTATGGGGATAGGGTGGAAGTGTTGACCTTGGGTAGGGTGCTCTTTCCAGGAGCCGGTGCAGACTCGATGGGCCGAATGGCCTCCTTCTGCACTGTAAATTCTATGACTGTCCAATCTGTCAAAAAAATGCCTGCGTGTAATGAAACAGAGACAAAGGCCGCTCATACCTTCCATGCCAACCCATGCCCCACACCCATCCCCATGTCCCATTGTAGCCTCTGTGCCAACTTCGTGCCAACTGATGAGCAGTATCCACCACCCTTTTTTCCGTTCACCCACGGCTCAAAATATTCTTTTGGGATGCTCATCTTGAGATTTTTGAGAGCTACCTTTTGGTTTTTCAGAGTTTTTTTTTCCATTCTCACTAACTAGGATCTTGTAAAATGGTTGCATGTTTGTCTCTTACATAGTAACTGCAACTCAAATTCACAATATGTGAAATGCTTTGTGATGCAATGACACATGAAGACAAACCTTCTGAAATAAAAACATTCAGTATTAAATTATCCAAATGATACAGTGATCATTACAATATCATCCATTGCATACTGTAGCTCCTCAACTTATGCAGCCTTAAACTAAAGACTCCACATTAATTTGCAAGGAATTGATGAGCTCAGTGACTTCATGTTGTCTTGGTTCCCAGTTAGTTGAGCATTTCTTTGCTGACAGGATTAAAACTGTGCTCTCTTTCCTCTCACTTCACGGTCCCCCCGCTACAACCTCTCCTCCCAAACAACACCCACCCCTACATCCTCTCCTCAGCTTCTCCTCTCCTCTTTCTCACTTTTGAGCATGAGGTACCGAAGCCAGGAGAAATGGTCACAGGCTGATAGACCCCTGAGCCTCTGTTGTCTGAGTCCCTCTGCTCATCACGTGGGCAGGAGGGAGATTCACTCCGCACACTCATCGAACCGGACAATGTTGTTACTGGCTGCTCGGTCAGCCCAGAGCTAACAAGTAAGATGGACAGCCTCTCACAGTCCGCCCCCCGCAGCTCCCCCAAACCACACTGCCTCACCAGACCACATTCCCCCAGGCTCTCCACTCCCATCTTCCCAGCCACTCTCCCTCCCCCTAGAGCTTCTCTCCCCTCCACACAGCCTCTCTCCTCTCATAAGTTCTCTCCCCTCCTGCAACCTCTCTCTCTCTCTCCCACCCACTGCAGTCTCTCTGACCCCACAACCTCTCATCCCACAACGTCTCTCCCTCTCACACCTTTCTCTCCCAACTCTTCTCGACTTCTCTCCCTCACCACAGCCTCTGTCCCAAATGCAGCTCCTCTCTCCTCTACCAGAACCTCTATCCCATCAAAGCCTCTCTTCTCATCACAGAATCTCTGCCATTGCAGAGCCACCCCCTCAGCCTCCCCCTCTTGCAGTCTCTGTCCCCACAGCCTCTCCGCATCACAGTTTCCCTTCCCTATCGCAGCCTCTCCCCTATCGCAGCCTCTTCCCCGCATCCATTATTAATGCCATATGTCAACAAACAGCCATTGATTCTTTTATAACAGATTTTATCACCGTTCATGCATACAAACATGTATTTTTTTCTGTTTTAAAGAGCTGACCATTTAAATAACTTGCCAACATGAGTTTTTTCAACTCTCACAGACACAGGCAGGCATTTTTTCAATGTTTAAAGGGCTGGCTATTTAAATTACTTGACTGCGAGGCAGTTCTACAGGTCATATTCACCCTTGAAAGTATTCCTCCTCTAAAGATTCATAACTCCCACACTGTGGGTAAGACTCTTCTCCAGCAAAACTGACATAAGTTTGAACTAAACACTGCTACTTTTGGGTTTTCTGTATGTGGGAATCATGTTCCACCCTTGTTCCCTCTCCCTGCCCCCGGCACAATTGGTTCTTTCAAGATATGACGCTGTGACTTACAGATCCACCGTTTGGGACGGCCTCTGGAGTCTCCACGACTCTGTGAAAATCCAGGCCAAAGAGGAAGGAGAATAAACAGAAAGACTTTTTAAAAACTTAGAAAAGAATCCATGAAATACATTAATTACAGCAAAGTGTGATAAAAAAGAAATGGGAGGGTGTCAGGAGTTAACACATATTATAACTGATTGAAACACTCATTATTTGAAGTACCAGTGTTGTCTGGATGGCTGGTCCGTAATGCGGGGCGACGTCAACAGCACAGGTTCAATTCTCATACTGGCTGAGGTTATTCAAGAAGGCCATGCCCTCTCAACCTTGCCCCTCATCTGAGATATGCTGATCCTCAGATTAATTCACCTCCAGTCAACTCTCAAAGGGCAGAACAGCCTATGGTCCTCTGGGACTGTGGCGACATTTACATTATTATGCCAGTAGAGGAAGTTCCGCTTCATTTTGTTCATAATATCCAATTGAGTCCGTCAACAGACAATACCTGATTCAACGGTGATTCAATCTGTATTTATGTTGTCAGACCCCAAATTCCCTATTAAAAGGCACCTGTCACCTGAAACAGGCAAGCTCTTTAGATACCTGGCAATAGATGCCTTTCAAATGGAGCAAATTGCAAAATTGCATCTCCCATGTTAATGGAGCAGGAAGTCTACTAATAGCATTTTGAGATAGTCATTGCCCATCAACATTAGGCAAAGGTAGTCAAAAGTGATCCCATCGGGAGTATAAGGAAATGAAAGAAGTCAGATTGAAGGTCACACTGACAGAAACAAGATCGAGAAAGAATAAAAGTCACAGACAAGTTTGACAGAATGAAACAAGGAGAGAGGAGGCAATAATTGAATAAAAAGACATAAGAGAATGAGACTGAAAGAATTAGAATAGAAGACAAGAAAAATGATAGTTATATAAAGGTATCAATGCAAATTATTCCTGTTGTCCTTGTGCAAAGTCACTGCAGATCAAATAGGTCAAAGAAATATTTATTGATCATTGTTAAAGGTGGCACGGTAGCACAATGGTCAGCACTGCTGCCTCACAGCACTGAGGACCCGAATTCAATCCCGGCTCCCTGTCACTGTCCATGTGGAGTTTGCATATTCTCCCCGTGTCTGCGTGGGTCTCACCCCACAACCCAAAGATGTGCCTGGTAGGTGGATTGGCCACACTCAAATTGTCCCTTAATTGGAAAAAAAATTGCTACTCTAAATTTAGTTTAAAAAATTTAATTGTTATCTTTATTACTGTCACAAGTCGGCTTACATTAACACTGCAATTAAGTTACTGTGAAAATCCCCGAGTCACCACACTCCGGCGCCTGTTCGGGTGCACAGAGGGAGAATTCAGAATGACCAATTCACCAACAAGCACATCTTTTGGGACTTGTGGGAGGAAACCGGAGTATCCAGAGAAAACCATCGCAGACACGAGGGGCTGGATTCTCCGTCGCCGTGATCCTCCATTTCGCTGTCAGCGCACTTACGGATGCAGATTTCCCAACGGCGTGGGGGTGCCCACAATGGGAAACCCCATTGACCGGCTGGTGGGACGGAGAATCCTGCTGCCGGCGGGGGCACGCCACACCAGAAGTGGGTCCAGCAGGACAGAGAATCCCGCCCAGGGAGAACGTGTAGACTCCACACAGTAACCCAAGCCGGGAATCGAACCTGGGTCCCTGGCGTGTGAAGCAACAGTGCTACCCACTGTGCTACCGTGCCGTCCATATAATTAAGTTTTAGTTTCATTATTATTATTAATCAACTATGGTCGGAGGAATCAGGTGATGCGAACGTTGGAAAATCAGCTTTCCTGCAGGCTCTGCCGCTACTCATCTTTAACCCTTCTTTTATCCTTTTTGCGCATGCTTGCCTAATCCAGGAGTTAATACTCCGCAGTATGTCCCTCGAAGAGTTTTGGCTGAGTGTCAGAGACACAATGCTGATGAATCCTAAGAAATTTTAAAGGGGGTGCAGGAACAGAGAGACCTATGGCAGAACAAGCTGAGAATGCTGTTAAAAAGGCAAGTCGGATCCTTGGTTTCCATAATAGAGAAAAGTAAGGAAGTTATGCTCACATTTATACAACACTAGTTTGACCTCAGCTAGAGTATTGTCTTCCCCATGGGTACCTCACTTTAAGAAAAATGGCAAGATCTTGGAGAGAGAGCAGAAGAGATTTATTAGAATGGTAACAATGAAGAGGGACCATTGTGGGGCGACTGGATAAACTTGGGGCCTTACGGTAGCATGGTGGTTAGCATCAATGCTTCACAGCTCCAGGGTCCCAGGTTTGATTCCCTGCTGGGTCACTGTCTGTGTGGAGTCTGCACGTCCTCCCCGTGTGCGCGTGGGTTTCCTCCGGGTGCTCCGGTTTCCTCCCACAGTCCAAAGATGTGCGGGTTAGGTGGATTGGCCATGCTAAATTGCCCGTAGTGTAAGGTTAATGGGGGGATTGTTGGGTTACGGGTTACGTGGGTTTAAGTGGGGTGATCATTGTTCGGCACAACATCGAGGGCCGAAGGGCCTGTTCTGTGCTGTACTGTTCTATGTTCTATGTACTAGGTATGTTCACCTTAAAATAGGTTATGAGGATATTTGATGGAAGTTTTCACAATCATGAATAGTTTTGATCCTGTTTCTGTAGTGATCAATTGTTTGATTATGTGCCTCTGGCATCAGTTCTCTGTGTTTGATTAGTTAAGTCTGGGTGAGGTAGCTGAGAAAGAGAAACTGAGGCAAGCAGCTGGAAGCATGAGAGCAGACATTTTAAAGTGTTGGATAAGACTCATAACCTGGAATATCGCATCTCTATATCTGGGGCATAAAACACAACCGTTACTGTGGAGAAACTGTATCCAGTGGCAGAAGAGGGCAGAGATTTAAAGTGATTGGCAAAAGAACCAGAGGTGATATGAGGAAACAGTTTTTTATACAGTGAGTTTTTCTGGTCTTTAATGCATTGCCTGAAAGGTCATTGCAAGCAGATTCAATAATAACATTGAAAAAGGAATTGAACAAATAAAAAATTGCAATTAGTAAATGCCTTTCACAACCTCAAGAAGTTCAAAGCACCTTACAGTCAATGAAATGTGTAATAGCCGCCTACGGGGTGGGAAATGTATCTTCCCCGTGGTCCTTGCAGAGTACAAGCTCCTCCGCTAGGGGTAGGGGCTATCTATTAGCCTTTGTATAAAAGGTTGGCCAGTAAGGCACCAACCAGAATAGGAATCCGATAAGGATCTACCAGCTAGTGTAACTATCACGTCTAAATATTTTACTCGATTCTGACTCCCCGGGTCCTTACTAAACTGGCGACGAGGAGTAAACCGGGTTGCTGTCAACATTGCAACCTACTCGGCTGAGCCACTTCCTCAATTTTCTGGACCCAGGTTTAGATTTCTTTGATTCGCCTCTGTTTGGGCGATTAAATGTATTTGACGCCAGTGTTTAAGACTAGCAGCAGTACACAGAAAGGATGCGTTATTTCTTCCGGGCCAACAACATCATGGAGAACAAGACGGACGTACCGTTGGCGGCCTGCAGAGCGCACACGTTTGGGTGATCCAGATTCTCACATATCTGGCAGCACCAGATACGCAATCGTTTGACCAACTCGTGGAACCTGTGCTGTAACACTTTAACCCGACTCTGTAAGTAATCGTTCAAAGACATTGGTTTAATATGGTGGAAAGTTCCCCCAGTGAGGCCGTCACTGTGTTCATATCACAGCTACGGAAGATAGCTGAGTTTTGTGAGTATAGGACTGTTTTATCCGATCGTTTCGTCTCCAGTATAAATAATATGGAAACACAGAAAAAACATTTGAGCATAATCTCCCTGAGTCAGCAGGCACTGAAGATCCTCTTGTTCTTGGATGTGTTAATTACAGGGAACACAGATCGAGAACATTTGCAGAACCTCGAGGCGGTGTTTAAACGTTTTTCGGAGTATGGGGTGCGCCTGTGTGTGCAAAGTGCATGTTTCATGTGAAGAAGGTAGTATAATTGGAGTATCAGGTGAACCGGGTGTCATAATATCCACTCGTGTATATAATGAGATGCAGACAGGCAGTGATTGACACACAGGATGACCAATGAACACACAACACAGAACAACCAATCACCAGACAGGACACCACCACTATAAAGCCCACAGGGCATTAAGACTCCCGCTCTTTCGGGACCCAGACACTGTGACAGTCAGAGTGCACAAGTTAGTGGACACTATTGTCCATGTGGTAGCTAGTAAGTCTGGTCAAGCCAGTAAGAGGTCATCAGTAGGATTAGTAGTGTGTCAACCCACTGCTGAACATGTACAGCAGTTCATAGTTAAATAAAACAGTGTTGGATCATCTCCTGTGTCAGACGTTTGTTTCTAGCTTCCCTGCATCCAGTTGCAGTCAACGTCGAACCAACCTGCCTAACACATCATGGTACCAGAGTATTATTAATCCTGCAGAACCTACCTCAAATGAATCTGCAACAACCAGCAAGCGGCCATCCAGCGAAATGGAAAACATCCAGCCTCCTCCGCAGCTCCACATCTCCGGCAACCTCGCCGCCAATTGGAAAATCTTCAAGCAAAAGTTCCTCCTGTATATCGAGGCCTCCGACCTCGAGGCAGCATTGAATGCAAGGAAGATCGCACTATTTATCTCGATCGCGGGGGATCACGCCATCCATATCTACAACTCGCTTACGTTTGCCGATGGCGAAGACAAGACGAAGTTCAAAACAGTTCTGCTAAAATTCGACAGCCACTGCGACATTGAAGTGATTGAGAGCTTTGAACGGTACATCTTCCAACAGAGGCTTCAGGATCAGGATGAACCTTTTCAGTGCTTCCTGACCCATCTCCACATCCTGGTGCAGTCATGTAATTATGGCTCGATGGCTGATTCCATGATCCGGGATCAGATCATTTTCGGGGTCCACTCCGATTCCCTGCGGCAGCAGCTCCTCAAAATCAAACAACTAACCCTCTCTGTCGCTATCGAGACGTGCGTAGTCCAGGAGCATGCCAAGAATCATTACTCCCACATCAGGGCGGCAGAAACTGCAAAACTGGCCTCCCACGAGGCAGAACAGGTGCAGGCCATTGAAAAAATGCAAGGCCTGAGTATCGAGGAGAGTGGCCGTTTCGCACGCTTTTCCCGGGTCCCTACATATGCGCGCCACGACCGGGTGGACGATGAGGCCGAAAACCCTAATGCGCAGACGCGTACGTCGGCCGACCGCACTGCGCCTGCACGTTGGCGCATGTAACGCGCTGACGTCAGTCTTATGACATGTCCGAATTGTGGCTCCGCCCATTTAAAGCGGTAATGTCCAGCCAAAGGACGGCGATGCCTACAATGTGGGAAGCCTGGCCATTATGTGGCCTGCTGCAGGTCCGCTCCACAGATTATCAGCCAGCGATCCCAGACACGGCGCAGAAGTATCCGCTCGGTACAACAAGACATGCAGGATGCTGATCCCGGCAGCCCAACGGACCCCGATGCTGACTGCCTCGAGTCTCCATATCGGGTGGGCATCATAACCACACGCGAGCTGGTCTCCACTGCACCTGCAACCCGCCTTTCGATCCTCAGTGTGGATCCCGATGGCGAGTGGTGTGCTATCCTCACAGTCAACCAGGCTCGCATCCGATTTAAACTGGACACCGGCGCGTCTGCGAACCACATACACATCACCGGGAAGGTCTGCACCCGGTGGCCAAGAACGTGAGGGCCATCAAAATGGCCCCTGCCAGCAAGTCACCACCGAGCCTCGCTCTTTTCTTCGACAAGTAAATTACTCTGGACGATTTAATTCCAAATCTGGCAACCGTCCTGGCCCCCGTTCACTTGCTCCTCAAGAAGCCCCAGCATTGGGAATGGAGCACAGCCCAGGATGAGGGGTTTAAGAAGGTGAAATGATCATCCTCTTCGGGGGTGTTTTTTAATATAAATTTAGAGTACGCAACTCTTTTTTCCAATTGAGGGGCAATTTAGTATGGCGCATTCATCTACTCTGCGTATCCGTTTGGGTTGTGGGAGTGAGACACACGCAGAAACGTGGAGAATGTGCAAACTCCACACGTACAGTGACCCGGGGCTGGGGTCGAACCTGGGCCCTCAGCGCCGTGAGTCAGCAGTGCTAACCACTGCGCCACCGTGCTGCCTGCCGTTTCGGGGGTGTTGATGCATTTTGACCCTTCGAAACATTGTACATCACGTGTGATGCTTTGCCGTACGGGATTGGGGCAGTCCTGTCTCATCAGATGAACAATGGCCGTGAACATTCGATCGCCTTTGCCTCCCCAATACTGGCTGCGGCTGAGAGAAAATTTGCCCAAATAGAAAAGGAAAGCCTGCCGGTCGGATTTGGTGTAAAGCAGTTTTATCAGTATGTCTATGGCCACCATTTCTTTATCGTCAATGATCACAGGCCATTGCTGGGCTTCTGAAGACAAGGTGATCCTGCCAGGGGCTGTTTAGCACAGGGCTAAATTGCTGGCTTTGACTAAGCAGGCCAGCAGCATGGTTCGATTCCTGTAAAAGCCTCCCCGAACAGGTGCTGGAATGTGGCGACTAGGGGCTTTTCACAGTAACTTCATTTGAAGCCTACCCGTGACACTAAGCGATTTTCATTTCATTTCATTTTTCAATTGCGCCTGCAATGATTTAGCACTGGGTCTTGTTATTGGCTGCCTATGAATACTAATTTGAGCACCGCCCAGGGACTCAGGTTGCACATGGCAATGCGTGAGTCACCTTCCACTGCGGACCGAACCTGCAAATCCCCCTGAAGTGGACAAAGTAGTCACTGTCCTGAATTTTATGGACTCCTTGCCCGTCACTGCATTGTGTATTTGTGACTGGACGCAGACTGACCCCCTTCTGGTGCTGCACAGTGGGCAGCATCGAGAGCTACCAGGGGAGTTGAAGGCTTTCTCCTCAAAGTTCTCAGAGCTGATCATGGTGATGGCATCCTCCTGTGGGCCACAAGGGTTGTTGCTCCGACAAAGGGCCAGACGATCGTGTTGAAGGACCTTCACAGTAGGCTGTCTAAAATGAAGGTGCTGGTGAAGAGCTAAGTCAGCTGGCTGGGTTTAGACATGGATATCGAGACTTTGGCCCAACAGTGCTCCGTCTGTCAACAGAACCAGAGGCTCCCTGCTGCGGCACCCCTCTACCCTTGGGAGTGGCTAGGACGCCCCTGGTCTCCCGTGCATGCTGATTTTGCCGGTCCATTCCAGGGGTCAATGTTCCTCGCCCTTGTAGATGCCCACTCAAAGTGGCTGGAGGTTCACAGGATGGCGTCAATCACCTCCCAGGCAACTGTCAAGCTGATCGCTTATTTATTTTTCCACCCACGGGACCCCTGAGGTGTTTGTGACAAATAACGGAGCTAAATAAACAGACTTTGGGATCGATAGCCTCCAGGCTGGCAAGATTTCTGTTCCCACACAGGACCATGCTGCACCCAGTAACTGGGCTGGCCCCCGCTGAGTTGTAGTCGTAGGCTTCATACATGACTGAGTTTGATTATCCCAGACATCGGAGTGAAGGTGCGCCGTAAGCAAGATTTGCAAGGGCATTGCCAGTTTGATGTCGACCTTTTCGACACTTCACACCTGACGACACGATGTTCGTTCATAACTTCAATGACGGTGCTCACTGGCCCTCTGGAATTGTCATCCATCAAACAGGACCAGTCTCTTACCAAGTTCGGGTCCAGGACAACTGATGCGGCGACATTTGGATCACATTCGCTCACAGAGGTTGCTCCATCATGAGGTTCCTCGAAGGAAACCTGTGCTGGATCCTCCAGTGCCATTGCCGATCCAGCCTGCTGTGACGCCTCCAGTCCCTCTCAACACCAACATGTCCGGCGGTGGATCTTCCGACTCCGAAATGGAGAAGGAGACTTCTGAGGACTCGGACACCGATCAGCCGCTTCCGATCGATCATCCGCCACAGCGTCCTTGCCGCAGACGATATTCACCGGAAAGACGGAAAGATATATGCCGAACAATCCGGCGCATCAGCTCAATGAGGATTTGCCAGGGCCGAAAATAATCCGACGTCCTCTGCCTGACCTCGGTCATTGAGATAGCCTTCAGACTTTACGTGGGAAGTGACTAACTCCCCATGCTCCTTGCGGAGTATGAGCTCCCTGCTAGGGGCGGGGAATCACTATTAACCTCTGTATAAAAGGTTGTCCAGTAAGACACTGGCCAGAATAGGAACTCAGTAGGGATCTACCGGGCAGTGTAAAATCATGTGTAAATAAAACTGTTTCTTTATTTTACTCAGTGTGGACTCCCCGTGTCCTTATTAAAAAATACTTTTGAATTGTAGAAACATTTGGAACGTATCATTTTTTACTATTTTGTTTAATGGGTTTTCAAATTTGAATGACATTTGAAGAATAACAACACTATCTGGATGACACAAAAATGCTTTCTTCAATGATTGATCTACAATATTGCGACCTATTTTTACTGCATCTTTCGTGGCCATTTTGGTTCAAAAGTTTATAAAATCTATATTTACGCGAATTCTATTGTACAATCATAATTTTCTCCTCTTGACATGTTGTAATCAGCAATTGCACTTTTTACTGTAATACTAAAGTTACTATTAGCTCCATTCTTGCAATGACTTTCACTCCCACTCTGTCCAAAGAAATACAAACCTGAATTCTAATACATCTGGTATATGCCTTATTGAATGGTATAAGGCACCTTCATTAAAATGGCCTCTTCCCTTACTTATCTGAGTTGAAGGTGCTCCGCTAACGTCCACAGTTATGTTTCAGCTGTGAACTACGTTTGAGCCACACTGTGGAGACACAGCCCTGTTTGGCCTAATAATCTGATTTGTGACAAGTTTGCAATGAATAACCTTGCCATCTTTTGTCATTAAGCATTTAAATTTGTTTGTCAATGTTTCCTGAATTTTATTCCCAGCCAATCAGTTAGCTGAGACACTTCATTGACATTGCTTTTAGGCGGAAAAAAGGCATGTCCGTTGCTAGCTGTCTGCAGAACAACCTTTGAGGTAAAGGCTGAGTATTTTAGACATCTAAAGTTGTAGAATGCCAATTAAGGAGAATTAAAGCTTACGTGCTGTATTCTTTGGAGACCTTACAATTTTTAAATTTTCCTTCGACTTTATAATGAATTTAAAAATTACATGGAAAGGAGAAAGGGCAGTGTTTTAAGCAAAAATAAAAATCTCACTGTCTATTTTTCATGCGCGCAAGAGGAAATGTCATGGTTTTTTTAATGCTTAATGAGCCTATCAAGCCAAGAGTGCACTGACTGTAACATTTCAGTTAATTGGATGCAATATTATCTGCCTTCAAAGGTTTTCTGAGGAAATACAGGAGCATGAAGACATTCAGCAGTTACCTTGGAATAGATCACTTCCCTTCAACAGTCCAGGGCATTCTATATGGTATTTCAAAAGAAGTCAGTTAAGACGGTATGTCAGAACTCATCTGTTTCATCCTGTGGAAGCTGACATTTCTTTTGACAGCTAACAATAGAGTGAGAGCAAGCGGTGGTCAACTGATAATCAGTTCAGACTTTTTTTTATATTCCACCTTAGCCTTTGGCTGAATATCAGCTCAAATCTTTTTATGTATGCATTTAAAAATGTATTTTTATCCTTAAAAGAAAGGTTAAAGCAGTAAACAACTTACAAATAAATCATCATTTTAACAGTTTCGCACTTTGATCTTACCAAATCCTAAAGTGGTTTTAATAAAATGAATAGCACAACTGCGCTGCCCTCAAATCTTCCCTTAAACATTGTTAATTAATGTTAGCTCTATATATATCACATTCAGAATCATAGTAAGCCAAATCTTCATTGAACTTTCGATAGTATGCATTTTATGAAATTCCAAAAAGGAACGCAAGTAAGTCAGTGATTTCCTGAAGGTGCCAAGTCGCTGCTAATCTGGAATCATTGCAATCACCAGAACGAGACAGTAAATGACATTGGATGGCGCCTATTTGGATCAATTTTCCGCAGCAAGTGATGGTTGTCTATCCAGGGACCCGGACTATGCTCCAAATCTCATACTGTCCATTACGGCGCAGGTCAGCCAGTATTTTAGAATTATTTAGTATCTTCTTCATTATTATTAAAATTATTATAATGCACTTTTCCAGCATTTGCTCAAGTGAGTACAGACAGAAAAATCGAAATGGCCCCTGGTTCCCCAGCGTTGCATTTAGTGGGTATTCCAATGATATGCTGGAGAATCCCTCTCGGAAGTTCCAACGTAAGGGTTTTACCTGCCAATCGTCCGGATGTGATAACTTTCTCTGGACAATTGCGCTGGGCTGCGAACCACCTGATAAAAGTGATTTCAATCGTTAACTTCAGAGGATTCTGCCAGTTTTATCCGGATAGTTACTCTGAAAGAGTTAGAAGGAAACATAATCACTTCAACTCCAGAGCATAACCACCCCCCCCCCCCACACACACACACACACTTGACCCCACACACACACACACACACACACACATGACCCCCGAGGGGACCCAACACATCATCCCCACTCCCGACTGGAAGACTGGAAACCTCACCCCTGGTCCGAGCTGACCCAGCCCTCTTCCGAACCCGACTCTAACCCCCTTACCCCTTTCCCAGACTGAACCACCCCTTCCCAGCTGACCTCCCCTTCCGCGAATGAACCACCCCCTTCCAGGACTGACCCCCCCCCCCCCCGCCCACTTCAGGATGAACACCCCCCTCCTGAACAAACACCTTTTCCAGGCTAACCTCCCCACCTTCCCCAGTAAGTTACGGGAATGTGTATATAACGTAACGTGATCTTTCGTACACTCCTGGGATTTAAATGGCTCAAATATTCCGATCAGCATTGGAATCGTTTTGTCCGACGCTAATCCAACAGAAGCTACCCATTTTGCATGGTATTTCCATAAAGCAGAAGAATTCCTTCATTGCAGGAATTCACGGAGAGAGCAGCGAAGAGAATCAATGCAGAAGCTGAGCCCCATTTTTAACACCACAAGCTCCCGAATCCTGATCGGTGTTTAAAGGTCCCAAAGCTTTTCAGTATCTGAGTGAATCGGTGAATGCGTAAGTGGGCAGGTGAATGAGGTGAGTGATGTGTTAGGCAGGTTGGTTCGACGTTGACTGCAACTGGATGCAGGGAAGCTAGAAACAGATGTCTGACACAGGAGATGTTCCAACTCTGTTTTATTTAACTATGGACTGCTGTACATGCTCAGCTGTGGGTTGACACTCTACTAACCCAACTGATGACTTCTTACTGGCTTGACCAGACTTACTTGCGACCGCATGGTAATAGTGCTCTCTAGCTTGTGCACTCTGACTGACTCAGTAGCTGGGTCCTGAGAGAGAGAGAGTCTTGATGCCCTGTGGGCTTTATAGTGGTGGTGTTCTGTCTGGTGATTGGTTGTTCTGTGTTGTGTGTTCATTGGTCATCCTGTGTGTCAATCACTACCTGTCTGCATCTCATTATATACATGAGTGGATATTATGACATCTCCCCTTTTTTTAATTTAAGTTTTGGAACGTGAAGGTATATACATGCCTGAGTATGTACAAGTGGTGAGTTAACAAACATATGTACATGGGAAGGTGTCTATCGTGCAGATACAGAGCAAACTGAACAAAATTTACAAAAGTAAAGTCTATAGATTCTGTCTTTGAGGCGGGCGATGAATTCTTGTCGATCGCCGCAGAGTTGGAGCAGGAGACTCCGGCACTTGGGCAGGCGGGATTGCTGGCATTGCGGTGGTGTCGTGGACAGGTGGGATCGCTGGCAGATCGGTGGCCTCGTGGCAGGAGATGTCCGGAGGAGGCATGATAACCGGCGGAGCAATGCGGTTAGGTGGTGGGTGGGGAACTCTCCCCAGCGCCCTCCTTTGCTCTGGAGAATGGAGCCATCCGTCATTTGAACAATGAAAGATCTTGGGGCGGCCTTCCTGACAACAAGAGCTGGGGCCGACCAACCTCCCTCAGGCAACTGGATGCAAACAACATCTGCTGGAGCCAGCACAGGCAGATCCGTGGCATGAGCATCATACGTGATCTTCTGCTGGTCCCTGGACCGATGCACTTTTTGCAGGTGGTCAAGGTCTGGAATATGGATGGCTGGAACAGTCGTCCTCAGGTTGCGGTTCATGAGCATCTGCGCCGGAGACAAACCAGTCGACAGAGGGGTTGCCCTGTAAGCCAGCAGCGCCAAGTTGAAATCCAAGGCTGAGTCTGCAGCCTAGCACAATAACAGCTTGACAATATGGACCTCTTTCTCGGCCTTCCCGTTTGATTGCGGGTAATGGGGACTGGAGGTGTGTGTCTGAAGTTGTAGGATCGTGCAAAATCGGACCACTCCTGGCTGTAGAAACATGCACCGTTGTCACTCATTACTGTGAGTGGACTTCCGGTGGCTGTGATGAAGTAGGAAGCCACACATTTGGGAGCTCCCGTTTTAAACGGACTTTTCGGCTCTTTTTAGAGCCCAAAACGGAAATTTTTCGACGTCTCCCGGTGGGGGAAGGTGTGCTGAACGGCTTTTCCCCGCAGTCCATGACTCGAACTCGGAGTGGAAAGGGGGAAAAAGCAGCAGCAGCTCCCTAAAATAACAGGGGAAGGGATCCAAGATGGCCGCCGGCAGAGCTCCAGAAGAGTGGAAACAGTGGGCCCAGGAGCAACTAGCTGCTCTCCTGCGCTGCTTTACAGACTTCAAGGCTGAGGTACTGAGCTCTCTGCAGGAAACAAACAGAAGCCTGTTGGAGATTCAGACCACCCAGGGTGCTGCCATCAAGGAGTTGCAGACGCAGGCCATTGAACGAGAGGAGGAGGCCGTGGTCCTCGTGAGTAAGGTGGAGGGGCACGAGGCACTCCACAAGAAGTGGCAGGGACGCTTCGAGGAGCTTGATCACCGCATGAGGCGGAAAAACCTGCGGATCTTGGGTCTTGCGGAGGGGCTGGAGGGGTCGGACCTGACAACCTATGTGGCTATAATGCTGAACTCGCTAGTGGGGGCCGGGTCTTTCCATCTGCCCTTGGAGCTGGAGGGAGCACACAGAGTACTGGCCAGGAGGCCTAAGGACAATGAACCCCCGCATGCGGTGCTGGTGAGGTTCCACCGGTTCAGTGATCGGGAGTGTGTGCTGCGCTGGGCCAAGAAGGTGAAGAGCAGCAAGTGGGAGAATGGGGTAGTACGGATCTACCAGGATTGGAGTGCGGAGGTGGCTGAGCGGCGGTCCGGATTTAATCGGACGAAGGAGGTGCTTTACAGGCAAAAGATAAAGTTCGGAATGTTGCAGCCCGCGCGCCTGTGGGTAACTTATTCGGACCGGCATTATTATTTCGATTCCCAGGAGGAGGCATGGGCCTTCGTGCGGACGGAGAAACTGGACTTGAACTAGGGGTTTGGGGTTGCGGGGTCGGTTGTAATATCTTAGCGCTGGATTCTGCTGTTGCTATGTTCTTTTTTTTTGTACTTTTGCAATTTTGATATGGTTATTTATGGGGGTGTTGTTCTGCTATGTTTTTTTCTGCTGTGGGGCATTGGTTGAGTTGTGTATCTTGCGGGGAGGGTCGGGGGGGTTTGTTGTATTCTATGTCGGGTTGGGGGTATGGAGTGGGGCTGGTATTTGGGAGCTGCGTCAGAAGGGTGTGGTGGGGCAGTGCGAAAGCGTGGCTTTCCTCTGGTTTCCCGCGCTGCGGGGCTGGGGGGCGGAGACGGTGACGGGGGAGGCGGGGCCTTAACTGGTTCTTCCCCGTGCTGGAGCGGTGCCTGGAGGAGGGATAGATTGGGGGATGATCCCACTTTGGGAGGGGTTGGGTTATTGGCGGGAGTTTCCGGGGTCAACAGAAGTTAACTGACCCACGGAAGTACAATGGAGGACGGTTCGCGGCTGGGAGGGTTCCTAGCCTGGGGGGGGAAGGGAAGGGGGGAAAGGGGAATACCGGGTTGCTGCTGGTAGGGTCAGGAAGGAGGTGGTGGGGGCTGGGGGGACAGAGGAGAGGTGTTGTCGCTGTGGGGACTGGGTCGGGCAGGGGGTGCTGGCCTGGGGCGGGCAGTCGACGGGCTATGGCTAGTCAACGGGGGAGGGGGGCGGGACGCCCTCTGATCCGGTTGGTCACCTGGAATGCGAGAGGGTTGAATGGGCCGGTGAAGCGGTCGAGGGTACTGGCTCACCTGAAGGGGCTAAAGGCAGATGTGGCAATGCTTCAGGAGACCCACCTGAAGGTGGCGGACCAGGTCCGCCTGAGGAAGGGATGGGTGGGGCAGGTTTTCCACTCGGGGTTGGATGTGAAGAAACGGGGAGTGGCGATTCTGGTGGGAAAAATGTGTTGTTTGAGGCATTGGAGGTGGTGGCGGATAAGGGGGGTAGGTATGTTATGGTTAGGGGCAGGCTACAAGGTAGAGAAGGTGGTACTGGCTAGTGTGTATGCCCCAAATTGGGACGATGCGGGCTTTATGAGGCGTATGTTAGGACGGGTCCCGGATCTGGAGGCGGGAGGTCTGATCATTGGGGGAGGACTTTAATACGGTGTTGGATCCTTCACTGGATCGGTCCAGCTCTAGGACGGGTAGGAGGCCGGCGGCGGCCAAGGTACTGAGAGGGTTTATGGATCAGATGGGTGGGGTGGATCCATGGAGGTTTGTGAGGCCGAGGGCACGCGAGTACTCTTTCTTCTCCCACGTACATAGGGTCTACTCTCGGATAGATTTCTTCATGGTGAGTAGGGGACTGATTCCGAGAGTGGAGGAGGCCGAGTATTCGGCCATTGCAATCTCCGACCATGCTCCGCATTGGATAGAGTTGGAGATGGGGGAGGTGCGAGACCAACGTCCATTGTGGCGGTTGGATGTGGGGTTATTGGCGGAGGAGGAGGTGTGTAGGAGGGTCCGGGCAAGTATTGAGGGGTACCTCGAGGTGAATGATACGGGGGAGGTTCAGGTGGGGATGGTCTGGGAAGCCCTGAAGGCAGTGATTCGTGGGGAGCTGATATCCATCCGGGCACACAGGGAGAGGAGTGAGAGGAGTGAGAGGGATAGACTGGTGGGAAAGATGCTGGAGGTGGACAGGAGGTATGCAGAGGCACCAGAGGAGGGACTGTTGGGGGAGAGGTGCAGCCTGCAGGCTGAATTTGATTTGATGACCACTAGAAAGGCGGAGGCACAGTGGAGGAAGGCACAAGGGACAGTGTACGAACAAGGTGAAAAGGCGAGTAGGATGCTGGCTCATCAGCTCCGCAAGCGGGATGCGGCTAAGGAAATTGCTGGAGTGAGAGACAAGAGTGGGAATGTGGTGCGGAAGGGGGTAGAGGTGAATGAGGTCTTCAAGGACTTTTACGGGGAACTGTACCGGTCGGAGCCAACGGGGGAGAGGAGGGGAATGGAGAGGTTCTTTGACGGGCTTTCTTTCCCGAAGGTGCAGGGGGAGAAGGTGGACGGGTTGGGTGCGCCGATTGAGCTGGAGGAGCTGGTTAAGGGGATCGGGCAGATGCAGTCAGGGAAGGCACCGGGGCCGGATGGGTTTATAAAAAGTTTGTGGACCTAGTGGGCCCCTTGCTGGTGCGGACACTCAATGAAGCGTGGGAAGGGGGGACTTTGCCCCCGACGATGTCGCGGGCGCTGATCTCGTTAACTTTAAAGAGGGACAAGGACCCCCAGCAGTGTGGTTCATACAGGCCCATATCTCTCCTCAACGTGGACGCTAAGGTGCTGGCAAAAATCCTGGCCACCAGGATAGAGGACTGTGTGCCAGGGGTTGTGCACGAGGACCAGACAGGTTTCGTGAAGGGAAGGCAGCTGAACACGAATGTGCGGAGATTGTTGAATGTCATCATGATGCCGGCGATTGAGGGGGAGGCAGAGATAGTGGTGACACTGGATGCAGGAGAAGGCCTTCGATAGAGTGGAGAGGGGGTACCTATGGGAGGTGTTGGGGAGGTTTGAATTTGGTGAAGGGTTCATTAGATGGGTAAGGCTGCTATATGAGGCCCAATGGCGTGCGTGGCCACGAATAGGAGGAGGTCGGAGTACGTCCGGCTTTACTGAGGGACCAGGCAGGGTTGCCCCCTGTCCCCCTTGTTGTTTGCACTGGCAATCGAGCCGCTGGCGATGGCGTTGAGGGATTCAGGGAGGTGGAGGGGTTTGGTGCGGGGTGGGGAGGAACATAGGGTGTCGTTGTATGCCGATGACCTGTTACTGTATGTGGCAGACCCGGTGGGAGGGATGCCGGGGGTGATGGAGTTGCTAGCTGAGTTTGGGACCTTCTCAGGTTATAAATTAAATTTGGGCAAGAGCGAGGTGTTTGTGGTGCACCCTGGAGACCAGGAGGAAGGAATTGGTAGGCTCCCACTTAGGCGGGCAGGGGAGAGCTTTAGGTACCTGGGGGTGCAGGTGGCCAGGGACTGGGGGTCTCTTCACAAGCATAACTTTACCAGGCTGGTAGATCAGATGGAGGAGGAGTTCAAGAGGTGGGACATGCTGCCATTATCGTTGGCGGGGAGGGTACAGTCCGTCAAAATGACGGTGCTTCCGAGGTTCTTGGTTCCTCTTTCAGTGCCTGCCCATCTTTATCCCCAGGGCCTTCTTTAGGAGAGTGACTAGCAGTATTTTGAGCTTTGTGTGGGCACATGGGACTCCGAGAGTGAAGAGGGTGTTCCTGGAGCGAGGGAGGGATACAGGCGGGTGGGCGCTGCCCAACCTTCTGGGGTACTATTGGGCAGCCAATGTGTCAATGGTGCGTAAATGGGTGATGGAGGGGGGAGGGGCGGCGTGGAAAAGAATGGAGATGGCATCATGTAGAGGTACGAGCCTGGGTGCCATGGTAACGGCACCGTTGCCGCTCTCCCCTAAGAGGTTTACCACGAGCCCGGTGGTGGCGGCGACCCTAAGAATCTGGGGACAGTGGAGACGCCATCGGGGGGAAACAGAGGGCTCGATGGAGGCTCCACTGGGTGGCAACCATCGGTTCATCCCGGGGAACAAGGATGAGGGATTATAGGGGGTGGCAAAGGGCGGGCATCAGCAAATTGAGGGACCTGTTTATTGGCGGGAGATTTGCGGTCCTGGGGGAACTGGAAGATAAATTTGGCCTTCCCCGAGGGAACATGTTCAGATACTTGCAGGTAAAGGCGTTTGCTAGGTGACAGGTAGAGGGATTCCCTCTGCTGCCGTCGCGGGGGACGATGGACAGAGTGCTTTCGGGGGTGTGGGTCGGAGAGGGGAAGGTGTCTGACATCTATAAGGTAATGCAGGAGGTGGAGGAGTCGTCAGTGGAGGAGCTGAAGGCTAAATGGGAGGAGGAACTTGGGGAGCAGATAGAGGACGGGACTTGGGCGGATGCCTTGGAGAGAGTCAACTCTTCCTCCTCATGTGCGAGGCTTAGTCTCATCCAATTTAAGGTACTGCACCGGGCCCACATGTCCGGAACTAGGAAGAGTAGGTTCTTTGGGGGTGAGGACAGGTGCACCAGATGTTCGGAGAGTCCAGCGAACCACGCCCATATGTTCTGGGCATGCCCAGCACTGGAAGAATTCTGGAAGGGGGTGGCGGGGACGGTGTCGAGGGTGGTTGGATCCAGGGTCAAACCAGGGTGGGGACTCGGGATTTTTGGAGTTGCGGTAGAGCCGGGAGTGCAGGAGGCGAAAGAGGCCGGTGTCCTGGCCTTTGCGTCCCTAGTAGCCCATCGAAGGATTCTGTTACAATGGAAGGATGCAAGGCCCCCAAGTGTGGAGACCTGGATCAGTGACATGGCGGGATTTATAAAATTGGAAAGGGTCAAATTTGCCCTGAGAGGATCAATACAATATTGTTATTTTTGGTATTTTACTATGGTGCATTATTGTTGTATAAATTCAAAATTTTTCAATAAAAATTATTTTAAAAAAAAAATTACTGTGAGTGGTATCCCGAGCCTGGCAAACGTCTCTTTGCAGGCTCTGATGACGGACCTAGACGTGAGGTCCGACAGTTTCACCACTTCCGGGTAACTGGAGAAGTAGTCGACCAAGAGCACGCAATCACGCCCATTGGCGCGAAAGAGGTCTATCCCCACTTTAGACCACGGCGAGGTCACAATCTCGTGCTGTTGCAGTGTTTCCTTGGGCTGAGCCGGTTGAAACTTCTGGCAGGTTGGGCAGTTGAGGACCATGTCAGCAATGTCCTGGTTGATGCCCGGCCAATAAACCACCTCCCAAGCTCTGCGTCAGCATTTTTCGACACCAAGGTGACCCTCATAAATCTGTCCGAGCACCATAGCTCGCATGCTTTGAGGAATGACGATCCTATCCAGTTGAAGAAGGATTCCCTCAATGACCGTTAACTCGTCCTTCACGTCAAAGAACTGGGGACATTGCCCCTTTTGCCAGCTATGGGCGAGGTGTTGCATCACGCGCTGCAGTAGAGGATCCTTGGCAGTTTCTTCACGTATTTGGACCACATGTTCATCAGTGGCTGGGAGGTTGCTGGCACACAACTGCACCTGTGCCTCTATGTGGCAGATGAAGTTGCCCTGTTCACACTGCATGGTGATGGTTCGGGATAGGGCATCCGCGATGATCAGCTCCTTACTCGGTGTGTAGGCGAGTTCGAAGTCATATCGGCGGAGACGAAGAAGAATTTGCTGTAGCCGAGGTGTCATGTCATTTAAATCCTTCTGGATTATGTGGACTAAAGGCCTGTGGTCTGTTTCCACCATGAACTTTGGCAGGCCGTATACATAGTCATGAAACTTAACTATTCCTGTCAGGAGACCCAAGCACTTCTTTTCGATCTGGGCATACCGTTGCTCGGTCGGCATCATGGCCCTGGAGGCATATGCCACTGGAGCCCAGGACAAGGAGTCGTCTTGCTGGAGGAGCACCGCCCCAATGCCGTCCTGGCTAGCGTCAGTAGATATCTTGGTGCCCCTGGTTGGGTCAAAGAACGGCAGTACTGGGGCTGTGGTGAGCTTCGCCTTTAGCTCAAGCCGCTCCTTTTCATGTGCGGGCAGCCACTGGAACACTGTTGACTTCTTTGGGGCCTCACGGTAGCATGGTGGTTAGCATCAATGCTTCACAGCTCCAGGGTCCCAGGTTCGATTCCCGGCTGGGTCACTGTCTGTGTGGAGTCTGCACGTCCTCCCCGTGTGTGCGTGGGTTTCCTCCGGGTGCTCCGGTTTCCTCCCACAGTCCAAAGATGTGCAGGTTAGGTGGATTGGCCATGCTAAATTGCCCGTAGTGTAAGGTTAATGGGGGGATTGTTGGGTTACGGGTATACGGGTTACGTGGGTTTAAGTAGGGTGATCATTGCTCGACAAAATTTACCATCCCGAGGAAGCGGAGGACCGCCTTTTTGTCCTCCGGGGTCTTCATGGCATTGATTGCCAGCACCGTGTTAGCGTCAGGTTGCACACCCTGCTGTGAAATGTGGTCACCCAGAAACATTTTTTTTAAAAATAATTTTTATTGAAATTTTTGAAAAATGTATAACAACAGAACAATAATAATAACTATAATAAACACCCCCCAAACCCGTAACAACGCATATAACGAACCCCCCGACCCCCCCAAACCCAATCAACAACAAAATAAATTAAAAATAAATTAAATTAACATAAACAATGCCCCCCTGAAACATCCCCCCCCCCCCCCACTTTTCCCCCCCTCCGCCCCCGGGTTGCTGCTGACCTAGTTCCCTATCGTTGAGCCAGAAAGTCGAGGAAAGGCTGCCACCGCCTGAAGAACCCTTGTACCGACCCCCTCAGGGCGAATTTGACCTTCTCCAGCTTAATGAATCCCGCCATGTCATTAATCCAGGTCTCCACGCTTGGGGGTCTCGCATCTTTCCATTGCAACAAGATCCTCCGCCGGGCTACTAGGGACGCAAAGGCCAAGACATCGGCCTCTTTCGCCTCCTGCACTCCCGGCTCCACCCCAACCCCAAATATCGCGAGTCCCCAGCCTGGCTTGACCCTGGAGCCTACCACCCTCGCCACCGTCCTCGCCACCCCCTGCCAGAATTCCCCCAGTGCCGGGCATGCCCAAAACATATGGGCATGGTTCGCTGGGCTCCCCGAACACCTAATGCACCTGTCCTCACCCCCAAAAAACCTACTCATCCTCGTCCCGGACATATGAGCCCTGTGCAGTACCTTGAACTGGATGAGGCTAAGCCTTGCACATGAAGAGGAGGAGTTCACCCTTTCCAGGGCGTTCGCCCATGTCCCTTCCTCAATCTGCTCCCCCAGCTCCACTTCCCATTTAGCCTTCAGCTCCTCTACCGACGCCTCCCCCACCTCCTGCATTACCTGGTAGATGTCAGACACCTTCCCATCCCCGACCCACACCCCCGAAAGCACCCTATCCCTCACCCTCCGCGGGGGCAGCGAAGGGAACCCCTCCACCTGCCGCCTAGCAAATGCCTTGACCTGAAGGTACCGGAACATATTCCCCGGGGGAGCTCAAACTTCTCCTCCAGCTCACCCAGGCTCGCAAACCTCCTGTCAATGAACAGGTCTCCCAACTTCCTTATGCCCGCCCTGTGCCACCCCAGGAACCCGCCATCGATGTTCCCTGGGACAAACCAGGTGGATCCCCCGCAGCGGGGCATCCACCGAGCCCCCCACTTCCCCCCTGTGTCGCCTCACTGCCCCCAAATTTTGAGGGTAGCCGCCACCACCGGGCTCGTAGTGTACCTCGTTGGAGGGGCCGGCAACAGCGCCGTTACCAGTGCCTTCAGGCTCATGCCTCCACAGGACGCCATCTCCATCCGTTTCCATGCTGCCCCCTCCCCATCCATTACCCACTTGCGTACCATCAAGACATTAGCCGCCCAATAATACCCAGAGAGGTCGGGCAGCGCCAGCCCCCCTCTATCCCTGCCCTGCTCCAAAAAGACCCTCCTCACTCTCAGAGTCCCGTGCGCCCAAACAAATCCCGTGATGCTGCTGTTCACCCTCCTAAAAAAGGCCCTCGGAATAAAAATGGGGAGGCACTGGAACAAAAACAAAAACCTCGGGAGCACCGTCATTTTAACGGACTGTACTCTACCCGCCAACGACAGCGGCAGCATGTCCCACCTTTTAAATTCCTCCTCCAACTGCTCCACCAACCTAGTAAAATTAAGCTTATGCAAAGTCCCCCAACTCCTAGCCACCTGAAGCCCCAGGTACCTAAAACTCCTCACTGCCCTTTTTAGCGGGAGCCTACCAATCCCCTCCTCCTAATCTCCCGGGTGTACAACAAACAGCTCGCTCTTGCCCAGGTTCAACTTATAGCCCGAGAAACTCCCAAACTCAGCAAGAATCTCCATCACCTCCGGCATTCCCCTCACCGGATCTGCTACATACAGCAGCAAGTCATCTACATAAAGTGACACTCGGTGCTCCTCCCCACCCCGCACCAGACCCCTCCACCTCCCCGACTCCCTGAGCGCCATGGCCAGAGGCTCAATTGCCAACGCAAAAAGCAAGGGAGACAGGGGGCACCCCTGCCTCGTCCCACGGTAGAGCCTGAAGTACTCGGACCTCCTCCCATTTGTCGCTACACTCGCCATCGGGGCCTCGTACAGCAACCTCACCCATTTAATAAACCCCTCCCCAAACCCGAACCTCTCTAACACCTCCCACAAGTACCCCCACTCAACCGTATCAAAGGCCTTCACCGCATCTAATGCCACCACAATCTCTGCCTCTCCTTCTGCCGCCAGCATCATTATCACATTTAGCAGCCTTCGCACGTCAGTGTTCAGCTGCCTCCCCTTCACAAATCCCGTCTGATCTTCATGTATCACCCCGGCACACAGTCCTCTATTCTAGTGGCCAAGATCTTCGCCAGCAACTTGGCTTCCACATTCAACAGTGAAATTCGCCAAAATGATCCACACTGCAAGGGGTCCTTATCTCGCTTCAGGATCAGGGAAATCAGCGCCCGTGACATCGTCGGGGGCAAAACTCCCCCCTCCCATGCCTCGTTAAAGGTCCGAACCAGCAGGGGGCCCAACAGGTCCGCATATTTTTTATAAAATTCAACCGGGAACCCATCCGGTCCCGGGGCCTTCCCCGACTGCATGTAGCCAATCCCTCTAACCAGCTCCTCCAACTCGATCAGCGCCCCCAGTCCCTCCACCAGCTCCTCCTGCACCCTTGGAAATCGCAGCCTGTTCTGCGGAGCTGATGCGCCAGCATCCTGCTCGCCTTCTCTCCATACTAGTAGACCGCTCCCTGCGCCTTCCTCCACTGTGTCTCCGCCTTTCTGGTGGTCAATAAATCAAACTTGGCCAGCAAGCTACACCGCTCCCCCAGCAATCCCTCCTCCAGGGCCTCCGCATACCTCCTATCTACACTCAGCAGCTCCCCCACCAGTCTCTCCCTCTCCCTCCTCTCCCCCCTCTCCCTATGGGCTCGGATGGAAATCAGCTCCCCCCTAATCACTGCCTTCAGAGCCTCCCACACCATCCCCACCCTGACCTCCCCAGTATTATTGGCCTCGAGGAACCTCTCAATACATCCCCGAACCCTCCTACACACCTCCTCATCAGCCAACAACCCCACGTCCAGACGCCAAAGCGGGCGCTGGTCCCGCACCTCCCCCATCTCCAGATCCACCCAATGCGGAGCATGGTCCGAAATCGCTATAGCCGAATATTCGGCATCCTCCACCCTCGGGACCAGCCCCCTACTCAGGACAAAAAAATCAATACGGGAATAAACCGTGTGCACGTGGGAGAAAAAAGAGTACTCCCGAGCCCTCGGCCTCCCAAACCTCCAGGGATCCACCCCTCCCATCTGGTCCATAAACCCCCTCAACACCTTGGCCGCCGCCGGCCTCCTGCCTGTCCTAGAACTAGAATGATCCAGTGGGGGATCCAGCACCGTATTGAAGTCCCCCTCCCATGATCAGGCCCCCCGCCTCCAGGTCAGGAATGTGGCCCAACATACGCCTCATGAAACCAGCATCATCCCAATTTGGGGCATATACATTTACCAACACCACCCTCTCCCCCTGCAGCTTACTGCTCACCATCACATATCTGCCGCCTCTATCAGCCACCATCTCAGACACCTCAAACGCCACCCTCTTCCCCACCAGGATCGCCACCCCCCGGTTCTTCGCGTCGAGCCCTGAATGGAAAACTTGCCCCACCCCCCCCCCTTCCTCAGACGAACCTGGTCCGCCACCTTCAGGTGAGTCTCCTGAAGCATGGCCACGTCTGCCTTCAGCCCCTTCAGATGCGAAAACACCCGGGCCCGCTTAACCGGCCCATTCAACCCCCTCACGTTCCACATGATCAGCCGGATCAGGGGGCACCCCGCCCCCCTCCCCCGCCGACTAGCCATAGCCCATCGACTGCTTGCCCCTGGCCAGCACCCCCCACTCGGCCCATTTCCCATGGCGATAGAACCTCACCCCGACCCCCCCCCCCGACCCGCACCAGCTCCTCCCTGGCCAATCCAGCAGCAACCCGGTATCCCACCCCCCCCCCCCCCCCCCCCCTCAAGGCTAGGAACCCTCCTAGCCGCAACGCTCCCTCCATAGTACTCCCGTGAGCCAGCTTACTTCTGCTGACCCCGGCAGCTCCCGCCCTAACTCCGACCCCTCCCAATATGGGGTCACCTGCAGCAGCTCCTTGACACCGCTCCAGAGCGGGAAAACGGAACTGATATCCGCGCCCCTTGCCTCCAGCTCCACCCCCCTCGTCCCGCAGTGCGGGAAACCAGAGGAAAGCCTGCGCTTTCCCACTGCCCCACCCCACCCCCTCAACGCAGCTCCCAAATAGCAGTCCCAACCCATCCACCAATCCCGTACAAACAAAAAAAACAACCACAGACCCCAACACCCCCCTTAAAACACAAAACCATAACCAACACCATCCGAAAGCTGAAGAAAAAAAAACAGAATAGCCTAAACAGCATAAACAGTGATACAAAAACCCCCCACAGTCCCCACTCCCTAGTTCGAGTCCAACTTTTCAGCCTGCACAAAGGCCCACGCCTCCTCCAGGGACTCAAAATAGTGATGCCGGCCTTTGTAGGTGACCCACAAGCGCGCAGGCGGCAGCATACCGAATTTCACCTGCCTGCTGTGGAGCACCGCCTTCGTCCGGTTAAACCCGGGCCTCCGCTTGGCCACCTCCGCACTCCAGTCCTGGTAGATACGCACTACCGAATTCTCCCACTTGCTGCTCCTCACCTTCTTGGCCCATCACAGCACACACTCCCGGTCACTGAACCGATGGAACCGCACCAGCACCGCCCGCGGGGGTTCATTCGCCTTAGGCCTCCTGGCCAGTACTCTGTGGGCCTCCTCCAGCTCCAGGAGCAGATGGAAAGATCCTGCCCCCACCAGCGAGTTCAGCATCACGGCCACATAAGCCGGCAGGTTCAACCCCTCCAGCTCCTCCGCGAGGCCCAGGATCCGCAAGTTCTTCCTCCTTGACTGAAACTCCATGTCCTCAAAACGATCTTGCCACTTTTTGTGGAGCGCCTCGTGCATCTCCACCTTCCCCACGAGGGCCAAGACCTCATCCTCGCGCTCAGAGGCCTGCTGCTGCAACTCAAGGATCGCTGCACCCTGGGTTGTCTGGGTCTCCAGCAGCTTACTTGTCGTAACCTTCAGAGAGTCCAGCAACTCCACTTTCAGCTCCGTAAAGTAGCGCAGAAGGGCCGCCTGCTGCTCCTCCGCCCACTGCCTCCACTCCTCGGGGGCTCCACCGGCCGCCATTTTGTCCACCTTCCCCCGCTTTTCCAGGGGAGCTGCTGCCGTTTTTTTCCTCGCCCCACTCCGGGTCCGCACCATAAATCCCGGGGGATATTACTCCAGACACCTTCACACACCGGGAATCGTTGAACCAGCGCTGTTTGGGGCCCTTAAAAGAGCCCACAAGTCCTACGAAAGCGGGAGCTGCCGAACGTGCGACTTAGCTCCGCATTGCCGCCACCGGACGTCGGTCACCCAGAAACTTGATAGCGGATTGACCAAATGAGCATTTGGCGCTGTTGACGCTGGGGTGGCGTTCGGCTTGAGCAACATTTTGTAGCGATATGGGACCGTGCCAATTCCATCAAACACGATGTGGTATTGCGTGAGAATGTCGTCTATCTCGGCCTGGAGATTCACATCAGGCGAGGCAGTCGCTGGTGTCGAGGACATGGTGTGGACTCCCTGGACCAGATTCAGGAGCTTGCCGGCGCGAGCATCGAGCAGGGATGCCCTGTCAGGCCGGACGATCTCGAATCGTAATGTTGCCTTGATTGCCTTGTGAGATACCCTGAGCCGACACGATCCACTGGCAGCTATGGTATTGCCATTATAGTCAAGGAGTTGGCAGGCTGGTGGAAGAATGCTTGGTTGGTCACGGATGCTGTCGAGATCTGACTGTGATATGAGGTTCGCAGACGCGCCGGTGTCCAGTTTAAATCGGATGCGAGCCTGGTTGACTGTGAGGATAGCGTACCATCGTCGTCGGGATCCACACTGAGGATTGAAAGGCGGGTTGCAGGTGCAGTGGAGACCAGCTCACATATGTTTATGATGCCCATCCGATATGGAGACTCGAGGCAGTCAGCATCGGGGTCCGTTGGGCTGTCGGGATCAGAATCCTGCATGTCTTGTTGTACCGAGCGGACGCTTCTGCGCCGTGCCTGGGATCGCTGGCTGATAATCGGTGGAGTGGACCTGCAGCAGGCCGCGTAATGGCCAGGCTTCCCACACTGTTGACATCGCCGTCCTTTGGCTGGACATTACCGCTTTAAATGGGCGGAGCCACAATTCGGACACGCCATAACGCTGACGTCAGCGCGTTCCATGCGCCAATGTGCATGCGTAGTGCGGTCAGCCGACATACGCTTCAGCACATTAGGGTTTTCGGCCTCATCGTCCACCCGGTCATGGTGCGCATGCGTAGGGACCGGGAAAAGCGTGTGAAGCGACCACTCTCCTTGATACTCAGGCCTTGCATTTTTTCAATGGCCTGCACCTGTTCTGCCTCGTGGGAGGCCAGTTTTGCAGTTTCTGCCGCCCTGATGTGGGAGTAACGATTCTTGGCATGCTCCTGGACTACGCACGTCTCGATAGTGACGGAGAGGATCAGCTGTTTGATTTTGAGGAGCTGCTGCCGCAGGGAATCGGAGTGGACCCCGAAGATTATCTGATCCCGGATCATGGAATCAGCCGTTGCGCCATAATTACATGACTGCGTCAGGATGCGGTGATGCGTCAGGAAGGACTGAAAAGGTTCATCCTTACCCTGAAGCCTCTGTTGGAAGATGTACCGTTCAAAGCTCTCATTCACTTCAATGTCGCAGTGGCTGTCAAATTTTAGCAGAACTGTTTTGAACTTCGTCTTGCCTTCGCCATCGGCAAACGTAAGCGAGTTGTAGATATGGATGGCGTGATCCCCCGTGGTCGAGAGAAATAGTGCGATCTTCCTGGCATCCGATGCTGCCTCGAGGTCGGAGGCCTCGATATACAGGAGGAACTTTTGCTTGAAGATTTTCCAATTGGCGGCGAGGTTGCCGGAGATGCGGAGCTGCGGAGGAGGCTGGATGTTTTCCATTTCGCTGGATGGCCGCTTGCTGGTCGTTGCAGATTCACTCGAGGTAGGTTCTGCAGGATTAATAGCTCTCTGGTACCATGATGTGTTAGGCAGGTTGGTTCGACGTTGACTGCAACTGGATGCAGGGAAGCTAGAAACAAACGTCTGACACAGGAGATGATCCAACACTGTTTTATTTAACTATGGACTGCTGTACATGTTCAGCTGTGGGTCGACACTCTACTAATCCTGCTGATGACCTCTTACTGGCTTGACCAGACTTACTAGCTACCGCATGGTAATAGTGCTCACTAACTTGTGCACTCTGACTGTCTTACTAGCTGGGTCCTGAGAGAGAGTCTTAATGCCCTGTCGGCTTTATAGCGGTGGTGTCCTGTCTGGTGTTTAGTTGTTCTGTGTTGTGTGTTCATTGGTCATCCTGTGTGTTAAGCACTGCCTGTCTGCATCTCATTATATACATGAGTGGATATTATGACAGTAAGTGGGTAGGGTTGCATGGGCAGAATGGCGGGTGGGTTACTTAGAGGGCGGCAGATAGTTAGAATGATAGGATGGCAGGTTGATGAGGTAGGTGATGAACCATCAATTGAACGGGAGACGAGTTACTGTACAAAAGTAGGCTTTAATAAGCTAAATGTTAGCCCTGCTGTCGACTACAGTAAATGACCGACCGCAGGCCATGCTGGGTATTTATACCTCGCCCTGGAGGCGGGGTTAACTCAGCCTCTCGACCAATCGGAGAGCCGTCACATGACTGGTCTCAACCAATCGATCGAGAGGCACATGACCGACCAGGGCCAATGGTAAGTTGGTGTTCTGCACCAATGGCAGGCAGCTATGTTAATCATACCACAACAGTAGGTAAGCGAATGAATGTGTGGTGGATCAGGAGGGTAGTTGGTTTGGGCCAGGGCGGCTGGGGGTGGTAGTCGGGGGCCGGGGGGGGAGGGGGGGGGGGGGAGTTGGTAGCCAGGGGACAGATAGGTAGATGGGAACTCAAGTGGGTGTCAGGTGTTATCCAGGAGTTAGACTAGGATTTTCCTGTCCAACATTTTCTGGGTAACTATCCAGGTAAGTAAATCGGAACCATCCGAGGTCTTCGACTCTAACTCATAGTAGGAGACTTTTTCAGAGGGTTCCGGGGAGCTGGGGAATTGTTCATCCCAAATTCAAACTTCCCACAAAATGCAATGGCTGAAATTCTCCAGCCATCCTCTGTGGCGGGATGTTCCGGTCCTGCCAACCGCCACCCCTCCCCCCTTCTTGCCATGTCGCAGGTTTTCCAGAGGCGGCGGAGGGTGTAAACAATGGGAAAATCCATTGACAGCAGTGAGCACTATCAGATTCGGCCAATGGCGGAACATGCTGCAGAGGCCAGGAGGCAGAAAATCCAAACAAAGTGTCACAAGTTCCTTAATGTCGTTACATACTTCTCAGATCATAGGGCTAGTTTGCAATGGTCTGGATACTGGAAGACCTGGGTCATTAAAAACTGTATTCAGGTATACACAAAATATTAACAGGGAGCAGCATGCACACAATATACTGATATTTCACTCAGGGAATCATCATTCATAATCAATCAGAATTTCTTCTGAAATAATTTATTTTTAAGCTATGTCAAATTAAAGGAAATAAAAGTAAATTTGACTCAGACTAAAGATTCAAATTCAAGAACAGTAACTGAAACAAAGTCTGAGGTATTAGCTGAAAGAAGCAAGGTCGCTGCAGCTTTTAAAGAAGCAAGTGAGTGATTGATACATGTTTCTGTGGTGACGCGATGACAACAACATCATCTTTTCTCATCCCACATCCATCTCACCCATTTATATCCACATCACTGCTCTCAATAAACCTTATACAACATAGCCTTAGGAAATATCCTGGACTATTTCCAATGAAGAATATATTACTGTTCAATGTGTGTGTATAATTTTATCAGCAGGAAGGTGCAGATTATTGCAGTTGTGTCTTTCTTCTTGGAGGGAGTTCAGGGTGCAGAGTTTGACAAAATCATTTGGTCTTGAATTATCAGCCTGCCATAATGTCCTTTAGATGCTTTGCTCAGTGAAGGATATTGATTGCTTCATTGCCACTGCTGTTAAGTCTCACTGGAGAGGACAGTGTCAGTAAAAACAAGAGAGAACAAAACTGTGAAAAATATGCAATTGATTGAGTGAAGGAGGCCTATGGTTTGTGCCAGATATTGATTTTCACACTTTATTTTTTCATTTGATTGATGAGCAAAGGTGTTTCATGTCTGCTCGAGCCACCCTGTAGTTTATGACCCTGTTTGTGATTACTAAGCTAAATGAAGAGAATTAGACGAAACGTCTCCCAGTCACACAGGTTTGATTTTTTGTACCTGATTTGCTTGTTCCTTTGTGCTCTGACTATGCTCACCTTTAATTAAAGCACAGTCAGAATCTGAAGCTTAAAATCAGTGAAGTTAATAGCACAACATGTTCGACAAGTTGGATAATATTGAAAACTTGTAAAACAAGCAATAGATCTGCTGGTGGCTGGAAAATGACGTCAAAGGACAGAAACAAACTAATAGGTAGCCATTCTTCAGGCTGCAGCAAAGAAGGATGTTGCCTGAAGACCAAATTATATCTTTGGTTTACTATTTACATCCTGCATAAATGGAGATGACTAAATGTCTCTATGTCGGCAATGCATTTATGAATGACAAGGACCAATCAACCAGCCTTAAGACATATTCACAGAGCATTTTCTGATCAGTGCAGATGGAGGCCATTCGGCCCATCAAGTCTACACTGACCCTTTAAACGATCACACTACCTAGGCCCAATCCCCCGTCCTATTCCTGCAACCCCACCCTAAGGGGCAATTTAGCATGGCCAATCCACCTAACTTGCATATCTTTCAACTGTGGGAGGAAACCAGAGTACCCAGAGGAAACCCACGCGGACACAGAGAGAACATGCAAACTCCACACAGTCACCCGAGGTCCCTGACGCTGTGAAGCAGCTGTGGTAACTACTGTACCACCATGCCGCTCCAATTGTAATTGGTTATTTGCAGATGTTAGAATGAAAAATTACATGTCTTATCCTATTAAAATCGGCCTTCCCCCAATTCAGAATGTTTATTTCCATCTTTGCCTTTTTTCCATAACTACTTTAAATCTTACCGAGTTATGGTCACTATCACCAAAATGCTCCCCCACTGATACATGTACCATCTACTTGGCTTCATTTACTAAAATTAGGTCAATTGCTGTGCCCTCTCTTGTAGGACTTTCAACGTGCTGGCTCAAAAATCTCTCCTGGATGCATTTTAAGAACTCCACCCCTCTCAGCCTTTCAAACCCTGCCCATCACTAACTAATACGAGGGAAGTTGAAATCCCTTACTATTATTACTTTATTGCTTTTAAATTTCTCAAAGGACTGTACTCCAGCTGATAAAGTAGAGAAAGTGCTGCAGACAATATTTTTACTGCATTTGATAGCAATATGGTAATTTTCCCAAATTTACCATTAAACGTTACACTTATTTTAATCACCAATTGAGATTATAGATTAAATACATTGGGTGAGATTTTAACTCATTCAAAATCCATTCATTTGCACGGAATTGTAATTGGGCCAAGTGTATTATTGAAAGTTATTTATTCTTTGTATGAATTTCATACAAATGTATGAAAAACAAAGTCATTCTCTGAGCTGGTTCCCTGGGTCTAATAACACAGTAGCTGTATTTGTCCATGTTGCAGACATGGTACAATTAGCTGTTAAGAACACAGCGAGATTGTTGACAAACTGTCCAAATGTTTGATTCCCTCCCTTCCAGCTATTGTTATTCATTGTTGCTGGTTGCACACTAACTTGCAAAACCTGTTACATAAAAAGCAGGGCACATATTGGACCACCTACATAAGACACAATGGGTGGCATTCTCCATTCCTGAGACTGATGCAGAATTCGTGGACATTCACGACAGCAAAACTGGCGCCGAACCTGGACCAATTCAGTGACTGTGGAGGAGCTAGCACCGGCACCACGTAGAACACAATCAATTCCAATCTCCACACACACTCATCCCAGCCAACAAGCTGGTACTGGTTCTACTGGAACGCGCCCGTACAGCTGATGGGTTGGCTGGGGCCAGAGGGCACCTAGAGGGTGGCCTGGGATGGCACCCATATGGTCCGAGGCTCTAAGTTTACAGTGGGCAGTCAGCGGCTTGCGCAGCTGCATGGGCAATGCCCATCTACCGCGACCCTACAGCCTACCTTCTGACCACCACCCGCTACTCCCCCCAGCCCTGTCAGAAGCCCCCAGCCAGTGGCACAACTGTCAGCAAACTATGGGGATGTTGGACACCTTCCTACCACCCTCTTTCCCTCAGTAGCCATGATGCTGGTTTCATGATTTTTAAAAGCACAAGTTCCATCAGGAACTTGGCTCATTGGAGACGGAGAATCACGGTGGCCTCTGAGAATATTGGGTCAGGCCCACTAATGCTATGCAAAGGGTGTGTGGTAGTCACCACTGTTTGTATAATGCGTATATGAGAGGTAATACGGTAAGGCTCCTGTACTACAGGTACAGGGGTAGATCCCTGCCTGCTGGCTCCGCCCAGTAGGCAGAGTATAAATGTGTGTGCTCACCGAGCTGCAGCCATTTCAGCAGCAGCTGCAGGAGGCTACACATCTCTGCTTAATAAAGCCTCGATTACTCTCTACTCTCGTCTCGTCGTAATTGATAGTACATCAGGGTGTTTACTGTTTGTGCGTTCGGACCGCATTGAAGCCGCTGGCGAGGCGACGGAGAATTGTGATTTGCCGTCAAATCGCGCCTGCCGTGATTTTGGTGTCAGAACCTGTTCTCCGCCCAATCGCATTTCCCGATTTCGGCTTAATACAACGGAGATTCCCGCCCAATGGCTTTGCATTCTTCAACCTCAGTGTTGATGAGCTCTTCATTTATCATGACTCAGAATGTTACAGAGACTAGATAAGGGTGTCCTCTCAAAGAGACCATTAGAGACAGAGTTATTCTTATCTTTAATTATATGCTCGGCTCATCTACCATTGGTGGCAGTATAGAACTGAGTAACATACTGGCTGTCTTAACTGGTCCATAGCCTAGCCAGATTCTGGAGTTTGCGGAAAAAGCAGTATGTGTCTTAACTTGATTTAATTAAACAACACATAAATTTCACTGAGTCACAGGAGCATGTTTTGTCCCCTCATATGTATATATAAATATATAAATTTCAGAACAGTATGACTGAAGCTCCCTCGATTGCTTGGTGGATTGACACAGTGAGTAAGTAGAGTCACAGAGACAAAGAAGCCCCTAGGTTTGATCCCTGGACTGTGCTACAGCCGAACTCCGCTACCCTGGGTTGAAGGGTGAAAAGTTAGATCGGTATCTTGTTCCTCGTCACTCTCCAATGACTCCTCCTGAAAGTGCTGATGTATGGAGATTGGGTGAGGATATGGTTTGGCATTGTAAAATAGTGCACTAATGCTCATTGTCAACTTGGTCAAGTTTTTTTTTATAAATTTAGATTAGCCAATTATTTTTTCTAATTAAGGGGCAATTTAGAGTGGCCAATCCACCTACTCTGCACATCTTTGGGTTGTGGGGGCGAAACCCACGCAGACACGGGGAGAATGTGCAAACTCCACACGGACAGTGACCCAGAGCCGGGATCGAACCTGGGACCTCAGCGCCGTGAGGCGGTTGTGCTAACCACTAGGCCACCGTGCTGCCCTAACTTGGTCAAGTTAATGGAAGATGACCGATACATATGAGACTGGCCTAAAAGAAGGAAATGTCATTATAAGTACAGAAGAGGAAAAAAATAGCAGAAAATTATGTTTAGAAAAGCACAGGTTGAAATTACTTTGACATAAAAATAATAACATGGCTCATTAAGGTAATGAGGAGGATTTGATCTTTTAAGTGAGCAATATAATATATATCTGTATTTCTATGTCTGTCAAATACAGGAAATTAATACATAGTAAGTGAAACATTTCTTTGATATACAATGCAATTACAAAATTAAGTTCCAAATTTCCTGACATATACTTATCGTATATTATCCTGTTTTTATTCCAGTGATAGATTAATTTTCAAAATCCAATTAATGGTTGATTTGTGGCTAAAATGGGCTGAATCTTCTGAGGAGTGGTTAGCACCATTGGATTGCCATCCGCTCCGACTTTTCTGCACCACGTCAGAATTCTGCATTTCTGGTTGGGACTTCTGATCCAAACTTCTCCAGATACACGGGTCGTAGCTGATTTAGAATTGCTTCTTCATAGTGCTTAATCATCAGGAGAAGTCATGCCATTTCTGACACTAGCTGCTGTATTATATTAAGTAAGTAGTTTAAACATCCCAAAGCTCCTTTGAAAAGTTACAGAAAGAACGTAAGTGGGCAAGTAGGTAAGGGAGGGTAGGGTGGGTAAGAGGAGTAAAGTAAGGGGGTAGGGTGGATGAGGCAAGTGGGTTCGCAGTAGGCTGGGTAACGGAGTTGGATGAGTAAGGTAAGAGGTTACGGTGCATGAGGCAAGTAGGTAAGGGTGGGTAAGAGAGTTGGATGAGTAAGATTTGAGGGTAGAGATGGGTGAGGTAAGTGAGTAAGGGAATAGGATAGGGTGATTAAGTAAATGAGTACGGTGTAGGGTGGGAAAGGTGAGGGGGTAAGGTAGTGAGCAAGGGGTAAGAGGGGTTGGGTGAGTAAGGTAAAGGAGTAGGGTACAATAGGTAAGTGGGCAAGGGGGTAGGCTAGGGTAAGGTAAGGAGGTTAGTGGATAAGGAGGTAGGGTGGGTGAGGTAAGGAGGTAGGGTGGTTGAGATGGTAAGGGTGGCAGCTCAGTAGGGTGGTGAGGTCAGGTTGGGTCAGAGGAGTCAGGGTACTGGGAAGGGTCGGGGTGTCGGGGGCGTGGCATCAAGGGGTGGATACAGGTGGCGAGGATAGCCAAATCAGGTTGTGCGGAAGTCAAGCGATGAGATCGAGTCAGGGAGAGTCGGAGAGTCAGGGATAGAGTCAGGTGGTGAGGATAGTCAAATCTGGTTGAGTGGGGTAGAGGTATGGGGTGGGGGGAATTTAGGTGGTAGGCTGGGTCATGGGGGCAGTCAGTGGATTGAGAGGGGGGTAGTTAGGGAGTCCAGAGGTGGGTGTGGGTGGGAGTCAATTACCCAAAGTTAGACCAGAATTTTTCTGTCTGACATTTCCTGGCTAACTATCCAGATAAAGTAAATCGGAACTGTCCAAAGTCTCCAACTCTAACTCCAAGTTGGAGACTTTTTAAAGGGTCCCAGGGAGCAAGAAAATTGCCCATCAGAAGATCAATTTCCATTAAGTCATTGTACTGGGACCTCCGAAGGGTCCTGTAACACATCTTCTGGGCTATGTCCGACCTCCAACTAGCTGGAAACTGGAACATCTGGGCCAATAGATTAACTCGTTACTCAGACATTCAGACTGAGGCAGCAACTTTTATCTCGTGTCTTGCAACTTGATCTCTATTTGAGCAGATCAAAAGCTGCAGCTGACTACGGAGTGCAGTGGATGTGCAATTGCAGCCTCCGTTCCATCATGCCAACTTGTGCCATCACCTGGTCAGAGAGAGAAACTACACGAAGGATCTCCCAACGATTTAAAGAATCAGCAGTAAGGATGCTTTCGTTTTGCAACATGAAGTCGATACATTTACCACACAGCCATTATCAACTTGATCAATGGCAACCTAACATACTGCCAACATGGGGCAGCAGCAAACATCATTGTTACGTTTGTGTAGGAAATGAGACCCGTGACCTGTTTAATCTACCAACTGGCACCAAAACTGTCCCTCAGTTTATCTGATTGAGTTTCATTGGTTATTTGATTTACTCAAAATAGTAATAACTCCAAGAACAGCTGATTGGGAAATACAAAACGGGAAACAAATATTTTCTGTGCTAAGGTAAGTCAGAATGTACAATACTTGCATAATTTTCAGAATTCAAATGAATTTCTCAATCACGTGAAGCAAGAAGGAGATTACATGATAGCTCCTCGCAATATAAAAGATTGAAAGAGCTTTATCTGAGGTCAGAAGAAGATTAGTATTGTTAGAAAACACACTAAAGAGATGATAATTCCCCCATGAAAGTAGATAGCTCATGGAGAATAAACTCATGGAGCTCATGGATGCTAACGGTAGATTGCTTCGCCTCTCAGTTTTAAATATTTGAAAATGATCTCCGAAGCGGAGATAAAAGCTTGCACATCCCTGCTGAAATTTTTCCTGATGTAGATATTACTGTTCAATATATCACAATCAAACTGTTGTTGGGATTTGTCAACAACATTGCAAATTATATATTATTCTGATTTGATACAGTGGGGATGATTTTAAATCACCACCCATAGTATCATAGAATTCCTACAGTGCTGAAGGAGGCCACTCGGCCCATCGAATCTGCACAGACTGTCTGAGAGAGCACCCTACCCAGGCCCATTCACCTGCCCCATACCTGTAAGCCCATAACCCCACCTAACATACACATCTTTGGACAGTAAGGGGCAATTAAGCATGGCCAAACAACCTACTAGGTAAACGGAGTGGTGAGCAGTTAAAGATTTGGGGAAAGAAACTCTCCCACCCATTGCCTCCCCGAGTCTCACCCAATTCACTCTGCAGATGGTCCTCAAAATGGATGGTCAAAGATCTGGCCAGAATCAAGCGGGAACCTAACAAGTGAATCGGAATTCAGCATGGTTGTAGGAGGGCGGCACAGTAGCACAGTGGTTAGCACTGTTGCTTCACAGCTGTAGGCTCCCAGGTTCAATTCCCGACTTGGGTCACTGTCTGTGTGGAGTCTGCACGTTCTCCCCATGTCCCCATGTCTGCGTGGGTTTCTTCCGGGTGCTCCGATTTCCTCCCATGCTAAATTACCCTTGGTGTAAAAAAAAAGATCGGTGGGGTTACTGGGTTATGGAGATATGGTGAGGTGATGGATTCAGTAGGGTGCTCTCTCGAAGGGCCGGTGCAAACTCGATTGGCTGAATGGCCTGCTTCTGCACTGTAAATTCTATGACACGGTTACAATTCTTAGTAATAATGGATAGAGTATGATACAGCGCACCCTCCACCCACTGTGGTACCAAGCATTGAGCCAAAGGGGGCTACAGAATTTAGATCAGTGTACCTTCCATATTCCAACATCATTGAGATGGAGACTGCCTGCAAACACATATCTGCAAAGGCAGTGACCTGAAGGGAATGTGCGTGAACCATTTCTCCTATCCCAGAGTGTTCAATAACTCAACTGAGTGGAAAAGTCCAGTAGACATAATCACTTGGAAAATAAGCCATGTCTGATAGAGGAGTTCCCAGATATGATGTAATTCAGTTGCAACAATGGCTATGATGTTATTTGGATGTTTGGGCAGTTGAAGAGGGAAGTTGAGAAACCTGTGATGGCTCAAGACAACACTCTGGAGGCTTCAAATAAAAGTGTTTATTAACAAAGGCAAGGATGGTCTTTGCTCTTCAGCTCCAGGGTCCCCCTGGCTGGGTCCCTGCTCCCAGGACCCCACGTTTACTTCTATTGGTCAGGGTTTGCATCCCACTCCCCTTAAGTCCCTTATTACATTTCACGCAATAACTATGTACAGGTTCGATATAGGTGGTAAAAGACATTAGGGAAGAGAGAGAGAGTTCATCAGAGAGTCAGTCGGTTCGGGGTGCTTCAAGTCCTCCCAGACCTCCTCAGGTCTCCCACTGGCTCAACAGCCTCTGAGGTAGACATGTGTTAGTGGCAGACGAAAGGTCAGGAGGTGCCATTGTCTCGATAGGGCAACTAGTCTCATCGACTCCCATCTGTGCAGTTGGCTAAGTTGAAGCGAGAGTTCTCAGCACCCGCTGCTCAGGAACATTCACAGAAGTGGCAACAACACCAGTGGGACCCACCTGTTCTGAAATGGGAGTCACCGCCTCCCCAGCTCCTCAAATGGACAATGTGTTTTATAACAGTCTTGCCATTTACATTCACCATGTATGACACGGTCCCAGATTGGGATACAATCCGCCCGGCTAACCATGGTGGGCCCGAGGTGAAGTTCCGAACTAAGACCAGGTCCCCCACATGGAATGATCAGTCGCCCCTTTCCGTAGTCTGTTGATTTGTCTGGGAGGCCTGATGTCCCTACACCCTCCCCACCAAGTTAGGAAATGCAAAATCTAAACAACTCAGCATGTGTGACCCCCGTGGTGGTGTGGGGGTCGTGTTGAAAAATAACAGAAAATTAGCAAGTCGATAGCTCAGCGGTCTGATAGTTTCCTCTTGGCAATTTTAAAAGTCTGTATGGTCCTCTTGGCCAACCCATTGGACACAGTGGCATGGGGTCATCCGGGTCTGGTGAATGCCATTGGCTTGAATGAAATTTTGGAAATGGTCATCTGAGAAAGAGTGCCATTGTTGGATACAATGGATTCTGTCAGTTTGTGTATGCCGGACATTCAACATAAGGTGCCTACCATAGCCTCCCAGGTCATGGTCCCCGTCTGCTGTACAGACAGCCACTTGGATTGGGCATCCAGGTCTTTGGACACATGGGACAAGATGACCCACAAGGTAGTGGGATCTGGAGGATTTGCTTCCTTTTCTTTCCTTGTTTGCTGCCTTTTGTTGTGATACGCCTTTAAGGGATTGCAGCATGACATCACCTAAGTGCATCAGGTGATCCAGTTTTAGTTTCACTGTTGCTTTTAAACAGAGTACACACACTTAGCTACATAGCTCTGATCTGAAAACATTATGCCTCTGCATAAATATTCCTATGTGGCTAGTCTCGATAAAAGATGCCAGAAAAT
This sequence comes from Scyliorhinus canicula, assembly GCF_902713615.1. Taxonomy (NCBI): domain Eukaryota; kingdom Metazoa; phylum Chordata; class Chondrichthyes; order Carcharhiniformes; family Scyliorhinidae; genus Scyliorhinus; species Scyliorhinus canicula. The sequence continues at coordinate 48,724,684 of NC_052154.1, read as the reverse complement.
GTTTGCACAATCTATTATGAGTGATCGGTGCCTTGCATGTCATTATAAAAACACATCACTCTGCCTCATCATGAAGGTGTACAAGGTATTTAAAAGCAGTGGCAGTATTTAAAGAGCTATTTCATTACTCTCAATAAAGATATATTCCTTTGTGTAAGAAGGACTCTATGAAAAGGATGGACCATTTGTGGCTAACCAATGAAGTTACGCATAGTAAAAAATTGATAGAAAAAACATACAATATTGTGAAGATTAGTGGTTGGTCAGAAGAATGGACAGATTTCAGAGACCAGCAAAGAATAACTAAAAATTATTGAGGGAGAATTTAATAATAATAATCGCTTATTGTCACAAGTAGGCTTCAATGAAGTTACTGTGAAAAGCCCCTTGTCGCCACATTCCGGCACCTGTTCGGGGAGGCCGGTACGGAAATTGAACCCGCATGTTCTGCATTACAAGCCAGCTGTTTAACTCACTGTGTTAGAGTATGAGAGAAAGCTAGCTAGAAATTTAAAAACAGATAGTGTTTAGAAAGGAAGAGAGTAACTAAGGTGATGTTCGGCCCAAGGGTGAGGTGGGGAGAATTAATAAGGGGAAACAAGGAAATGGCGGAAGTGTTGAATAACCATTTGATATTTCTCCTCACTGTAGAAGGAACAAAAAAAATACCAAAAGTACTTGGAAATCAAGAGGTAAAAGGGAGGGAGGAATTTAAAACTAGAAAAACAATTAAAACTGAAGGCTGACAAGTGTCCTGAACCTGACGGGCTGCCTGCAAGAATCTTAACAGAAGTGGCTGCAGATATAAAAGATCCAGTAGGTGTGACCTTCCAAATTTCCTAGATTCGGGAAAGGTCCTAATGGATTGGAAAATCAGAAATGTGACACCTCTATTCAAGAAAGAAAGGGGACAAAAAAACAGGGAACTATAGGCCAGCTAACCTATCATCTGTTATAAGCAAAATTCTAGAACTCATTCCCAAGGGGGTCCGAGCAGGAAATTTAGAAAATCATAATACAATCGGGTAGATTTGGTGTAGTTTTGTGAACGTGAAATCATGTTTTGACTAATCGATTAAAGTTCTTTGATCAGCTTACAGAAATCAGAGAGTTGGGCTAAATAATCATTTTTGAGTGGACAATCTGCAACCAGTGACGTACCATCGGAATCACTGCTGGGGCCTCAACTATTTACAAACTGTATCAATGACTTGGATGAAGGGACTGAATGTATGGTACTTAAACAGGCTGATAAGGCAAAGGTAAGTAAGAAAATAAGTTGTCAAGAGAACATAATGACTGTTATTTTCCAGTTCAGAAAATTTAGAGAGCCAGCCAAAAATAGATTGACTTTAGACAGTACTAGGAAATCCCAACCACGGATGGGGCCAAGAAATCCCAGCCAAAGTATTTATGAAGAGATTATATAGGTTAAGCGAGAGGGCAAAAAATTTGGGAGATAAAGTATAATACAGGAAAATGTTAACTTGTCCACTTTGGCAGGAAGAATAGAAAAACAGTATATTATTTCAATTCGGAGAGACTACAGAGGTCTGTGGTACAGAAGGATTTTGATGTCCTGGTACATGAATCGTAAAAAGTTACCTTAGCAGGTAAGGCAAGTGATAGGGAAGGCAAATGGAATGTTGAGAGTTATTGCAAGGGGAAAGGGTGTCATGTGGCGCAGTGGTTAGCACTTGGACTGCGGCACTGAGGACCCAGGTTCGAATCCCGGCCCTGGGTCACTGTCCTTGTGGAGTTAGCACAGTATCCCCATGTCTGAGTGGGTACCCTCACAAACCAAAGATGTGCAGGTTAGGTGGATTGGCCACACTAAATTGCCCCTTAATTGGAGAAAAAATAATTGGGTATTCTAAATTTTCTTTTTAAGTTATTGCAAGGGGAATCGAGTACAAAAGTAGGAAAGTGTACAGATGTACAGGGTCTTGGTGAGACCACAATGGCAGTATTGGTACAGTTTGGTCTCTTTACTTAAGAAAGGATATAATTGCTGTCGAAGCAGTTTCGCAAGGGTTCACTCAACTCGTTCCTCATCCTTCACACCAACAGCTTATGAGGAAGGATTTTATAGGTTTGGCCTCCACCCATTGGAATTTAGAAGAATGAGAGATGATCTTATTGAAACATCCAGTATCTTGGATGGAACTTAACAGGGCGGTGCTGAGAGGATATTTCCCCCTATGAGAGAGACTAAAAGTAGGGGACAGAGTATTAAAATTAGGAATGCCCCATTTAAAGCTGAGATAAGGAGCCTTTTTTTCTCAGAAGTTGTTAGTCTTTGGAATTCTCTTCCCCAGCAAGTAGTAGTAGAGGTTGGTTTATTGACCAGATTAAAGGTTGAGTTGGATTTTTGAGTATCAAGGGAATCAAGGGTTCTGCCTGGGGTTTGCCGGGGAGTGGCGGCGGGGGGGGGGGGGGGGGGGGGGGGGGGGGGGGGGGGTGCAGATAGGTAAGCGGAATTCAGGCCACAATCAGGTCAGCCATGATCCTATCAAATTGCGGAGCAGGCTCAATGGGCCAAATAGCCTACTCCTGTTCCTACTTCTTGTGTTCTTGCACTGTGTTGCATTTGGGCTCCAAGCATTACATCGCTTGATGGATAAGTTGATTTTGAACGATTGGTAGCAAGTTCCCCCCAGTCAATAATGTCAATCCTGCTGCGCTTCAAGGAGAGATCAGGTATGTAAATTGGAAGAGATTAGTAAAAACAAATGCCGGCCCATAAGACGCAGAGACAGGTGAAATTATAATGGGGAATAAGGAAGACAAACAAATCGCTGGGCCGAGTTTTCAAAGGGTCGGAGGTGGGGAGCCAGTGCACATGGAATTTAAAACTCCTGCACCGCCCAGGCGCTTCTGAATTTGAAAATGACCGGCCGGAGGTGTGGAGGGGGGGGGGGGGGGGGATGCTGTTGGTGGTGACCTCATTAAGAAGCTTCTTAAGGAGTCTGTCCATTGGGTTTTTTAATTTTCAGAATTTCTTTATTTCTTTCTTTGATCATTGGTGCAAAGCTGTCAGACTTGCCATGGGACACAAGTGATTTTCTCTGCAGTTGTTTTTGCTGTGAGATATGTCCTTATCCCTCAGATTCTAAACGTGGTACTTGGTCGTAAGATAGATTTCAGTCATACTCTGGTATCTATTTGTCACTTGTTCATTAATGAACTGGCGACAGAATAGACACGTAGTTCCTAGGCATGGTTCCTACCTCTCTCTCTCTCTCACCCCTCTCCCTCTTCCCCCTTTCTCCCCCTCTCTCCCATTCAATAGCATATCCCATCTGTTAATCCTTTCTATCATATCTCCCGCCAAACCAAGGGGCTGGTTTAGCTCACCAGGCTAAATTGCTGGCTTTTAAAGCAGACCAAGCAGGCCAGCAGCACGGTTCGATTCCCGTACCAGCCTCCCCGAACAGGCGCCGGAATGTGGCGACTAGGGGCTTTTCACAGTAACTTAATTGAAGCCTACTCGTGACAATAAGCGATTTTCATTTCATTTCAAATAAAGTATCCTATTTTTTAGCAACAACATGAAACTATGAGCGGAGTTTTCCACTCCTGCCAGCAGTGCGAACATTGGTGGGTGGGGGCGCTAAACTTGCTGTCATGGAAAAAGTAATTTTTCCGCTGGCGGACAATTAGTTTGGAATTTTGTTCTGCTGACTTTGCTGGCAAGTTACAGGCAACTCGCGTTCCTAACTGAGCTATATTGGAAACCACATTTCCAAAAGGCCAACTCACTGAAATTACATGCATCCTCCAAATTAAGTGCCCTGCCTGAGGAAAATGAGATGGTCTGTTTCCCGACCATATATAAGTGGCAAGCACTTGGCAAGCTTCAGTTCATCAACGACGGTATATAGACGCAGCTTTCACCTACCTGCAAGATTGTGGTTGCCTCTATCACAAGGCTGGGCTTGGGAGGCAATATCTGCAGAGAGAGGGAGGATGGAATACGATTTTGAGGGATGGCAGTCGAACATGGGAGGGAAGGGCAAAGGCAGAGACAGGACTGGGAGGGCTGTGGAAAATGAGGCAAGGTGGAGATGAGAGACATGACTCTGGGTGGTCAAGGAACAGAGTGGAGTAGTAAAAGAACATAACAACATAAGAACTGGGAGCAGGAGTAGGCCATCTGGCCCCTTGAACCTGCTCCGCCATTCAATAAGATCATGGCTGATCTTTTTGTGTGCTCAGCTTCACTTCCCCACCCACTCACCGTAACCCTCAATTCCTTTACTGTTCAAAAATCTATCTGTCTATGCCTTAAAGACATTCACCGAGGTAGTCTCAACTGCTTCACTGGCAGGGAATTTCACAGATTCACAACCCTTTGGATGAAGAAATTCCTCCTCAACTCAGTCCTAAATCTATAGTCCTATATTTGAGGGCAAGAGTTAAAAGATTTTCAAAGTGTGAAGCACTGTGCCACAGACGCCTTCACTTGTTTAGCGATGTGGTAGCTCGTATTTGTCACATTCTCCATGAGGAGCTGGCATCACATGGACTTGGAGGGCATCCAATGCCAATTGCTATGAAGGTCACCACTGCACTGAACAGGTTCTTCCAGGACTCAACTGGGGACCTTTGCAGAATCTCCCAATTGGTGACACACAACTGCATAAGGGAGGTGACATACATCCTTTTCAATAAAGCTCACCATTATGTGTAGTTCCACATGGATGAAGCAAGTCAGACTGCCAGAACTGTGGGATTCACTGCAATCGCAGGCTTCCCACAATTACAGGGTACCATCGACTGCCCATGTATGGCCTTGAGAGCTCCCTGGCAGCACCTGTGAGATTCACTGATAGAAAAGGGTTTCACACACTGAATGTCCAACTAATTTGTGGTTACAGAAAACATATCCAGCATGTTTGTGCTTGGTACCCAGGGAGTCACATGACTCATACAATTTGAGTCAATCCCAGGTGCCAGAGACACAGATGTGGAATTGAAAGCAACTGACCATGATCAGACTGAGTGAGACTTAATGAAACAATGGAATGAGATGGAAGATAAGTAGCAGGGTTTATTTTGTACATTGGAATGAATGCGGGACCTTGCATCACATTGATCACCCATTCAAAATCTGAGACTTGGAAAGGGATAAATGCAAAATACGTTTATTTTCTTTTTATTATCATTTTTTTTAAATTTAGAGTACCCAATTATTTTTCCAATTAAGGGGCAATTTTAGCGTGGCCAATCCACCTATCCTGCACATCTTTGGGTTGTGGGGGTGAAATCCACGCAAACACGGGGAGAATGTGCAAACTCCTCACGGACAGTGACCCAGGGCCGGGATTTGAACCCGGGTCCTCAGCGCAGTAGGCAGCAATGCTATATAGTAGTGCAGATTGTATACCGGTGAATGTGACTCAAGAGCGCATGCAAAACTTCTTCATTTTCTTAACTCTATCATTACGTCTAAGTGCACCCCAGACATTCGTAGCAGAGGTGGAGGCAGCCTGTGGACTGCCATGTCCACTTGTCAGAGGTGACTTTGGCAGATGTCGTCTGGAAGTCCAAGGCCATGGTGGTCCTGGCCTGCTAAGGGTCACCTGCTCTGGAGCATGTGCACCTTCCTGGGCCTGACCTGCTAGAGTTGATGTGGTCATAGGCATAGGGGATTTGGGGGGCAGGACACACTTGGAGTCTCCTGGGTGGATACCTCTGGCATGTCTATCTGGCCCTCCTCCTCCTTTTGGGTGCCTGATGTCCCCTCACTAACTCCTGAAGGAGCTTTTCTCTTTTCGCCATCCAAGGCCCAAAAAACCCTCCAAAGTGAAACAGCAATTTATTTATACTTTTTAAAAATGTAATAAAATGTATTTTCAGCTCATCATGTTGCCTCCTTCATATCAGAGGCACTGAAAGCAGAATGGGTGATTATTTGGAGGAACTGTAAGCGTGACCCTGAGCTCCCATTTACCTGCCATTTTAATTCTGCACCTGACCTCACTCTCCTTAGCCTCCGAACATTTTCCATGAAGCTCAACGGAAACCCAAGAAACAGCACCTCATTGATTACGTCCAAGTGATTGAGAACAATCTAAATGACCTCTGTAGGAGCGGTTTCAAGACCTGTGTATTGAGTCAGCTTCCACGTGGGGTTATTCCTGTGGCTCAAATCAGTACAGAGAGGAACAAATATGACAACCTGGACAAGATGGCTTGTTTAATCAAGCTTGTTACATGTACACGGAAAACAGACTGGATATCTGCCAAGACCAGAACACAGTACTTACACAACGGTCAAAAATCAATAGCCCACCCCAGTTAGACATGATCCAATCCCTGAAGCTGCTACTTTTAAAATTATCCAATAGAATTGCAAGCAGTGTATAAACTTCACCCAATAGAATTGCAAGCAGCGCATGATTGATCCTCATCCTGACAGCTGTGCACAAACCCAGCAGCCTGTGCTGACTGTTTGTGAGAAACAGAACAACAGAACCAGCACCTTGAATTGTATCACAAAGACAAGGGGCTGGATTCACTAATCGCGCAGCAGAGTGCCCACGCCGTCATAAATGCCGTTGGGTTTTACGCCAAGCGTGAACGGGCCGACCTGATCCCGGCGCAAACTGGGCACCGCAGGATCTGCGCGTGCGCAGTGGCACAGCGCCAACGCGTGCATGCATAGTGCCTTCCTTCAGCACGCCGGCCCCAATGCAACATCGCGCAGAACTACAGGGGCCGGCCCGGAAGAAACAAGGCCCCCAGCCAGAGATGCCGGCCCGCCGATCGGTGGGCCCCGATCGCAGTCCAGGCCACATCGGAGGCCACCGCCGGGGTCGAGCAGCCCCCTCCCCCACCACAGGCCGCTCCCCAACCCTTCCACGCCGAGTTCCCGCCGGCTGAGAGCAGGTGTGATGGCGCAGGCAGGACTCGGCATTTACACGACGGCCGCTCAGCCCATCCCGGGCAGAGAATCGGTGGGCAGGCTGCGTAGAACGGCCCCCGACCAGCACCGTGCTCAACCACGCCAGCGCCAATGGCGCCAATTCTCCGCTCTGTGGAAAATCACGTGCCGGCGTCTGGGTGGCATGGCGCGATTCGTGTCGGTCGCGGGGATTCTCCGGCCCAGTCCCGGGCTGAGAGAATCCCACCCGAGCTGTCAGAAGTAGTGTCCTTTTGGTCAAGTTAGCTATACTAAATTCCATTTGATTACTTATTACTGCTATGTCCTAAAAATACATGTTTAATGGTTAATACAGATTACTCAATCCTATAATTCATCTCAATCCTTAATAAAATAACTTATGTAAAACTACTCCAGTGGCATGCTAACTATTCAGTTTTAAGAGGTGTTGTTGAAAATACAGAAAAATGTGTAATTTGAAACATGGAAGTCTGGCAATATCTTGTCTGAGAGAAACATGAGAGGATACAGGGAAAGATCCCACAAAAGGTTAATAGCAGCTGCAAAGAGCAGGATTATAAAATGCACATTCTTTCTCACAAGCAGGCTGAGCAAACACACAGGATTCTTGTATTAAGCTAAAACAATGGCTCACACCTTCATTGAATGTAACTATCTTAGGAAGCATCTGGAAAAGCATGGATGAGAGTTTCAATTGAATTAAGTGACAAATGTTTAAAACAGGCAGGTCTTTCAAGTCACAACCAAGTGAAATTTTAGCATACAGTTAAAAGCAAAGGTTTCACACCTTCATTGAAATTAACTCTCTTAGCAAACAGCTAGAAAGGATGGATGATATTCAGTTGAATTTGGTGTAAATTCTAAGTGTGAAATTCTACTAACATCAAGTAAATTTTTTTTTTTTAATTTAGAGTACCCAATTATTTTTTCCAATTAAGGGGCAATTTAGAGTGTTCAATCTACCTATCCTGCACATCTTTGGGTTGTGGGGGTGAAACCCACGCAGACACGGGGAGAATGTGCAAACTCCACACGGACAGTGACCCAGGGCCGGGATTCAAACCCGGGTCCTCAGCGCCGTAGGCAGCGATGCTAACCACTGTGCCACCGTGCTGCCCTTACATCAAGTAAATTAAAGAAAATTGGAGACAACCTGTCTATGAGAAACATAATTTAAAGTCAAAATCAAAGGCAAAGTTATGAGCTGGGGACAATTGGAAAATTAAACTATTCAAATGACAGAAACTAAAAGTAACACCTCTTGAAACCAAAGCATTTTGAATATCACAAAGGAACTTTGAACATCACAAAGGACAATGTAATCAGATCTGAGAGGTGAGGTTATGCCCAAAATGAATACTTAGTTGTATTAAAATGTTTAGATCAAAGATACTTTTTAACAATCAAAGTGAAATAAGTTAATTGACAATAAGGTAATAAAAACTTAGTAATTGTTAGAAAGATAATATAAACCAAGGGAGCAGAACCAGAAGGAAGAGAAGGGGACCAGAACTCAGAGAGAGGAGAGAAGCATATTCAGCTCTCACAGCTCGGTCATGGGAAAGACAAGACAAGCAGCCGAGCTTAAACAGCTATACATATAAGGAAGACTAGAATTTAAACAGGAGTCAGAGTCAGCTGAGAAATAGCTAGCAGAGCCAGCTCTTATAGCTCAGTACATGGGATCGACAAGACACAGCAGCAGAGCTAACCAGCGAATACATCTCAAGAAGACCAGACTTTAAAGAAGATTGATTGTCAAGGTGGGCCTGAAGGTCCCTTCAACCAACCAGAAGGATCCAGAAGCAAGATCTTTTTTCCTTTCTGTAAGGAAAATGTTTGCAGCTTTTAAAAGAAAAATATAATAATAAAATAACTTAACTTAACCTGAAAAAGTGGTTATTCCTGAAAGTCTACTTTACTTACTTAGCAATGCAGGACCCAGGACATCGATGCTACTAAGTGGTAAGTAGATAAAATCTTCAGTGAAGGTATGGGTTATAACGGGGGGTAACTTGAAAATATCGTTTGACCTGAATAGCACCCACCTAAGCCTGCATCGGAGTCAGGGAATGAGAATCCCTATTCACCATTTAGAATATCGGCCCTTTTTGGTATAGGGGGAATTCTCAGAATAGTGGTGAGTTTTCAAAATCAGAGGTATCATCGCTGACCCCCCCCCCCCCCCCCCTCAATCCCCCCTTTTGGCCCTTGGCTAGCCCAAGAATAGGCCATTAAAGAGACATACTGAATTTATTGGAATCCGGCTGATATGTGAAATATTCAATAGGTAAGAGATGTAACAGTTCCTCTTTAACTAGGGGGTGAGAGTCTGTCTGCCATTTCCTAATGCGGCGTCTGAGGCAACAGAGCGTAATAAAAAAGATGAACAATATAAACAGCCGTAAATGTACAACAACGTGCGATATAATATGTATCCTTGGATGGATATTGGCATTCAGTCCCCAATTCCATATTTTAGAGAAAAAGTTCTGTGACTGAAACAGTTCCACAACCTTCTTGGCGTGAGTCTGGATGAGCACCTGTTCCTTGTTCCAGAGGGGGTCAATTGGCATTACCTCCTCCCGAAATACTTCCCAATCAGCCCACAAACGCGGGATACGTGGAAGTCCCTTCTGGACATATCGGCGAATCCGCTGATTATCATCAGTTCGCCCGAGGTCATCCGCGTCCACGATTCCACGACGGACACATCCCTGTATGGAGTCTGTTCATGTTGGCGAATGGTAATAGACTCGGATAAATGGGTTAGAACAACATTATGCCCAGGCAATTCACACACAATGCCTCGTTTGGTATAGTTGTTTTTCCTACGTATCTCATTAATTGTTGTCTGATATGGCTTTAACTGTTTAAGTGCCTTCCACACAAGCTGATTGACTTGCTGGCTAAGGTCTGTAGCTGTTTGGCATCCTGGTACATATCCTGAACTGCAGCTCTCATTTGCCCTTTCATAACCTCAATCCCTTCACTTATCTCCGCAATGTCAAGGGCGTTCAGCTCTACTGTGTCCGTTGTTGCTGACGTATTTTCCATCAACTCCCATCCAAAATCCCCCTCTCCAAGGCTACAAATAATCCTTGACCACAGCAACAGACTGGTAAGTGTAGGTTGGCGACATCAATCATAACTCTTACATGTCTATATCCTAATACTATCGTCACTGATTCATCATTGTCACTGATTCATCAGTGAGGGTCAGAACTAATCTGTGTCCCACAATGTGGCTAGTGATATGCTCATCACATTCAGGCTTAGGGGTTGTCCTTGGACTCGTGGTTGTAATCGAGCCAGATCTCACCAGTGTCACAGTGGTGGTGGCAGGCTTCGACCTGGTCCCCACCAGTACCCCGTGGAGTCCTTGCTTCCTACAATATCCCACCCGATTTTCGGACTCCAGCGCTGACTGGCTGCCTACCTCACTTCCCCGATACAAAGCTGTTAATCTATCACATATCATCTCATGATTTCAGTACGGTTAGGTTCCTGGCAGGGATCCATACAGTGAATTACCAGATGGTCCACCGTAACTTACTATTTCACAATCAGGTGATTTGGGCCATCGATGGCATGTAGCGTTCCCTGATCAGTCATTTTAAAAACATTGTCATCCTGCCTGGGGATATAGGTCCTGCGTCCCAGTTTTCCGTATCACTTGTAACTCCCATGATCCTGGGTTCCCAACTGATATAGGGCCCAGGTATTTCGGAATTGCACGTAATTCGTATAAGTTGCCCCGCAGGAACGTATAGAGTCCCGTTTGTGCATACATCCTGAGTCCCATCATAATAAAAACCTATACCACTCCTCCCCTTTGCATCTCTCATATCATTAACAGCATCCCGACGCACCCACGTGACATTAGTATACATGCGATCACTGGACTTGGCTTCAACAATGTCCGGCTCCTTCCATGTCCTTGGCGAGGTGGTCAATGTTGATGGCTGCAACCAGAGATGAGATGGGATCCTGAGGTAGTGCTAGCAATAGAATCCTGTAGGAATAAACAAATACCTTCCGGCGCTCAATTAGTATTATATAATTTGCATCATCGCCACTCCTTCCTCGTATACATCCTCTCCGTGCCTTAGTCCCATATCCTGAGCCACTCTGGTGGTCCATTTACAAATCCAGATAAGTCCCATTACAAGTGCCGCAGCTGGCAATGCCATGGCTACCCCCCGCTCCTTGGGTTCGCCAACCCACTGGAGGGTTCTCTCAATCCTTGTGACTATGGGATGACTCATGAGGGTATGATTTCAATTGCATCCAGTGCCGCCACCATGGACTGGGTTTCTCGTCTATTAAGGCACATATTTGTCCAGCGATAAAGGCTACATAGGGTCCCTCCCATCAAACCCCTGGTCCCTTTTTACCTACCATGTGTTTGTCCATGATCCTATCCCCTGGTGTCGGTAGTTCTGGGGTATCCTTTCCAGTCAGTTTGGTCCAATCTCTATGCTGTTGCTGTGCAATTACCTGACCTGTAAAGGTATGCAGGTGGTTCACCAGATCTTGCATGTATTGGAGTACAGTGCCTTTGCTTTTCTCAAGTTCAGCTCCTCCAGTTATCACCTCCTCTGGGAGGCTCATTGCTCTTCCTGTCATTAATTCAAAAGGGGTTAGACCCGTTTCCCGGGCGGGGGGGCTCTTTGTCACAACAATCTTGCCGGCAGGGCCCGGACCCAATTATTCCCTTCCTGCAATATAGCTTTGGCTAGGCTATTTTCAAGGATTGGTTCATCCGCTCTACCATTCCCGGAGCTTTGAGGATGGTGTGGGATGTGGAATCTTGGCTGGATTCCAAAAATCCCACAAGCCTCCCTCATGATGTTTCCCGTGAAATGGGCCCCTTGGTCAGAATCCAGTTGTAGTGGCACCCCCCCCCCCCCCCCCCCCCCCCCCCCCCCCCCCCCCCCCCCCCCCCCCCCCACCCCCCACCTTGGTATTATTTCATTAGCCAATATCAACACCATGGTACTAGCGGCGGCATCCTCACACGGGAATGCTTTCACCCACCGGGTGAATTGATCTACAATCACCAAACAGTATGTTTTGCACTGTATGCATCGCTGGCAGAATTTGGCCACATCCTTGTCAATTCCCTTCCACCGCCAACATTCCGTTTATAGTTTGATCATATTGTCTCTCTCTGTGTGCGCTTGTCCATGATATATGTCTAACAGGGATTGTTGCACGACCTCAGAGGCTATTATCATTCCCTCTTTACTCCATCTTCCATCATGGCCTATCCGTCCCCCGTTCTTTCTCCACCCATCCTTTACCTCCACTAGTGCTTGTTCTTGCACCTGCCCCACATCAGTATCAGCTTGCCTGCGGCCTTCACGGCTTCTATTCCTGGAGTCTGCAACCCCACCCATTCCTGCTCTAATAGGTCTCTCGCAGCCTGATCGGCCCAACTGTTACGTTACTGCGCATAATTCTCAATTCTCCGATGGACCTTAATCACGGCTGCTTCTAAGGGCTGTCAGGTGGCCAGGATCAAGTCCCTGATTAAACTCTGGAGAAAAGCAAATTACTGCGGGTGCTGGAATCTGAAACGAAAGAGAAAATGCTGGAAAATCTCAGCAAGTCTGGCAGCATCTGTAGGGAGAGAAAAGAGCTAACGTTTCGAGTCCGATGACTCTTTGTCAAAGCTGGGCTCGAAAAAGTTAGCTCTTTTCTCTCCCTACAGATGCTGCCAGACTTGCTGAGATTTTCCAGCATTTTCTCTTTCATCCCTGATTAAACTCTCATGCTGTATGTATCCTCCACTGGAGGTCACAAACCCGCGCCTACTCCAAGCTGACATATAGTAATGAACTATGCCAGAAGCGTCCCAACTGTCAGTGTACACATTGATTCGCTTTCCCTTGCCCCATTCCAGGGCCTTTGTTAGAGCTATTAATCCAGCTATTTGTGCTGAGTGGTTCACAGGGATCTGTAGTCCTGCAATCAACTCACCTTCAGTATTCACTACAGCCCAGGCTGTATGGGGCTCCCCTCCTATATACTTCCTTGCTCCATCCACATACAAGTTGTTCACTCCCTCTCCCACCAGTGGCTCTTCTGCCAAGCCTCCACTAGTGACCTTCTCTACTTCCACAACACATTCATGCTCTGTTCCTTGTATTGTTAAACCTATCGCGGGATTTTCCCTCATATCTTTACAGATTTCCGCATGTCTGTCCCCAGGTAAAATATTAGCTTCCCACTTTGAGCGTCTACTACACGAGACACCCTTCAGTCTTCCAGCCTCTAAGAGTTGAACAATAGTATGAGGGTTATCTTACCCATCAGGGCGATGGGTTCTGATGCATTTATTGCCCATGAAGCGCACGCCAAAGCCCGCACACATCGGTGCATGGCTACCGCATCCATTTGGGCAGAGTAATATCCCACTGTCTTAATTCATCCCCATGCTTCTGGGCTACTACATCAGCCTATATTCCACTAGCCTCCTGGCAGAAGATGTGGAATGGCTTACTAAGGCCCGGCCACCCCAGGGTGGGCCCCTTCACCATTACTTGTGCAGATTGGAAAAGCCTGCATCGCCTCCCCGCACTCTACTTTGTCTTTGCTAGCTGTTCCCCCCTTTGCTAAATCTTGTCGGGGCTTCACAAGGGTTGCTTACCCCTGCACTAGATTTTAAATCATGCCGGCTATTGCTGCACGACTGAAAGTTACTTAGAAATTCTCAAATCCTTGAAGCTACTGCCAATCTTGTTCCACTGGCAGTTACCTAGAAAGTAAAACGCAAAAGATCCATTCGGACAAGTCAATATTAAAATTCGCAATTCCTGTCAAAAGAAAACCTCTTCAGTTGACAATTCAAAGTTAAAATTCTTAATGCCTGTAAAAAAACATCTTCAGCTATTAACAGGCAAGGGTTAATTATCTGCTATATAAAGAGTGGCAGGGTAAAAGCCTTCAACTGGACGTCATTACGTCACCACCCTCCTTTGTTTCACTTCACCAGAAACACGAGGAAGGATTGTTATCAATCACTAATCTCCACCCATTTTCGTTCCCTCAAAATTTGTTTCCTTTCTTCCTATCAGTATCAATTGTGTCAGGAATAATTATTTTTCAACCTGACCCAGTTTTAACACAAAATCAATCCAATACAGGACAGCCATAATCAATTTAGATATCTAGAACTCTAATCAATTCTCTTAAATTAAAATGGTCTCATTCTTACATGTGTGAATTTATATCTGGAGTAAAATTCCCATAAGTTGTTCAGAAATATCCTGGAATCATGCCTCTGGCCAGAAAACATGTCTTCAGGTTTTTGTCAACTGTTTGGACTTGAAGCACTCAAATGATTAAACATTTTTTTTAAAACGCAACTTCAGGCAGCAAGTGCTTTGAAATGAAAATAATCATTCCTCAGAAAGATAAATCTTATTAATAACATTACTCTACAAATCTCCTCCAAACAAATGAAACATGATACTTCTATTCGTAAAGTTCACAGCAGCCCTTTGTTCTTGCTGACCGCAAACTGACACTCTTTCGGTTAAACTAATGAACAAGGTTCACTACCCTTTTTCATTATAAAATTTAAACTGTTTGTTTGATTCATTTATCTTTCTTTTTTCCATTTAATCCAATCCTCAACACCTGATTTCATAGGCATCACCTATCCTTTAGTAAATTTAAATCTCAAAGGCATTTCACTCAAACACATTATGAGCGACCAAACCTTTGTTCCCTCACAGGGGTGATGCATGCTTAGAATTTCTACGTTTAACTGGCGTTATTAAATTTCCATACATCCGCAATTTAATATTGTATCAAGTAATTTACACACATGTTTCGGGGCAATTTAAAAACCAATCAATAGCATGCTAAAATAGTTAACTTTTGTGCTCCAATTCGTGTTCCTTTGTCGTTTTTTTTTAACTTCCCTTTTCACCACAGCTGCCCTAAGCAGGAGGGTTTCAAATCCTGTTACACATACAAGCTCAGAATAATGGCACCAGCTTTGTCTGACTGGTCACTTACTCTGAACCCCTCTGGCATTCCCTGCTTTGGCCTCCATCGAATCATCATGGTGCCCTACCCTTTCCAATCTTTTTAACGCGCGGCGGTTTATCCTGCTCTGCTCATCAGCATGGCACAAGGGTCCGTCTTTTCCCACCCAGCATTAGCGCATTCTCAGTGCTGCGTGTGTCCACCGCGACCTACACGCAACTTTCGCACAACTCGTTACATGTACACGGAGAACAGACTGAATATCTGCCAAGATCTGTTCTGCCGAACAAAGACCAGAACACAGTACTTATACAGCATTCAAAAATCAATAGCCCACCCCAATTGGACGCGATCCAATCCCTGAAGCTGCTACTTTTTTTTTTTTTTTCATTTTTTAAAACTTATCCAATAAAATTGCAAGCAGCGCATGATTGATCCACATCCTGACAGCTGTGTACAATCCCAGCAGCCTGTGCTGACTGTTTGTGAGAAACAGAACAACAGAACCAGCACCTTGAATTGTTTCACAGAGACGAGATGTCAGAAGTAATGTCCTTTTGGTCAAGTTAGCTATCCTAAATCCCATAGATTACTTATTACTGCTATGTCCTAAAAATACATTATTAATGGTTAATAATGATTACTCAGTCCTATAATTCATCTCAATCATTAATAAAATAACTTATGTAAAACTACTCTAGTGACATGTTAACTATTCAGTTTTAAGAGGTATGAACGCTGAACCCCCCCCCCCCCCCCCCCCCCCTTCAACCTCAACGCTACCTCCCAGAGAGAAGTGAGAAACTGCTGTGTGCTGTGCTTCACCGAGACTCTGACCACACCAGACTGTGCCATCCAACCCAAAGGCTTCTCGATCCACTGGGTGGACTGCACCCTGGCCTCAGGCAAGTCGAAGGGCGGGGGCTGTTTGCCTCCTCATCAACACCTCCTGGTGCTTAGATGTGGAGTCTCTAGTGTGCCACTGCTCCCCAGACCTAGAATACCTGATGGTGAAGTGTTGCCCTTTCTACCTGCCATGTGAATTCACTTCTGTACTCATCACAGTAGCCAACATCCCACCCCAGGCGGAAGTGAAGAATACACTTGAATTACACTCCACCATCAACAACCATGAAACAAATCACCCTGAAGTCCTGACAATTGTGGCCGGAGACTTCAACCAGGCGAAATTCAGGAAGGTTCTACCCAAACTCCATCAACCATCTGTCCTGCTCCACCAGAGGTGCAAACACCCTGGACCAATACTACACGAGCATCAAAGACGCCTACCGCTCCATTCCCAGACCACACTTTGGCAAATCCACCCATAAGTCGGTACTCCTACTTCCGGCCTACGAACAGCAACTCGAGCGTGCTGAACCAGTCAAGAAAACTGTGTAGTGCTGGTCCGGGGCATCAGAGGACATCCTCCGCGACTGCTTGGAGTCTGTGGACTGGTCCATATTCAAGGCCGTGGCAGCTAAGCTGGACAAGTACGGAACCACCATCACAGACTTCATCTGTGAGTATTTCGAGGACTGTGTACCAAAAAAAGAAAATATGGGCGTTCTCCAATCGGAAACCCTGGCTCAACCAAAAGGTTCACTTCCTGCTGAAGTTCTGGACGGAGGCGTTCATGTCTGCCGACCCTGACCTATATAAGAAATCCAGGTACGGCATATGGAAAACCATCAGGGACGCCAAAAGACAATACTGGATCAAACTAGAGACCCAGGCCAATGACACAAACTCACAACTTCTATGACAGAGCTTACACAAGATCACAGGCTACAAAGCAAGGCCAGGTGGAATCTCTGGAGCTGGAGCATCCCTATCCGGTGGACTTAACAAGTTCTATGCCCGCTTTGAACAGTCAGCCAATACATCAGGGTCACCAGCTCCAGCAGCCCTGGACACACCCATACACGCTACAGTATTACAGCCTCAGAGGTAAGAGCTGCCTTCTTGAAAGTAAACCCATGTAAAGCGACGGGCCCTGTCGAAGTCCCTAAGTGAGCACTCAGATCCTGCCCAGACCAACTAGCGAGTGTATTCGCAGACATTTTCAACACCTCACTTCACCGCTCCGAGGTCTCCTTCAAGAAGACCCCCATAATACCAGGACCAAAGAAAAACAAAGCAGCCTGCCTAACCTCCCAGACGGTCTCGATCCATTGCGGTTCGTCTATCGCCGCAACCGGACTACAGCAGATGCTATCTCCCTGGCCCTACAATCAATCAACACTCGAAAACCTTGACATCAAGGACACCTACGTCAGACTGCTGTTCATAGACTATGGCCGGGATTCTCCTTTCCGGGGACTAAGTCCCCACACCGGCGGGAAAAGCGGCACGAACCACTCCAGCATCAACAGCCCCGAAAGTGCGGATTTCTCAGCACTTCTGGGGGCTAGATGGACGGCGGAGGGGTTGGCGCCAAAGGGATAGCGGATTCCCGCGCGTGCGCAGAACCACCGGCATATTTTGGCGCATGCGCGGGGGTTGTCTTCTCCTCTCCAGCCATAGTGGAGCCCTTCAGGGGCCGGCGCGGAAGGAAGGAGTACCCCCGTGGCACAGGCCCCCCCCGCAGATTGGTGGGCCCCAATCGTGGACCAGGCCACCGTGCCCCCCCCCCCCCAGTGTCGGATCCCCTCACGTCCCCCGAGGACTGCCCTTACCGACTTACCTGCCAGGTCCCGCTGTGTGGGACCATGTCTAACCCACGCCGGCAGGACTGACCAAAGACGGATGGCTGCTCGGCCCATCGGGGCACAGAGAATTGCCGGGGCCCAACGGCCCCCGACCGGCGTCACGTGAACCCCGCCCCCGCCTGAAATCCGGTGCCGGAGATTACGGTAGCCGGTGGCGGGGCGCCGGGGCGGGGTTTGAGCCGCCCCTCCAGGGATTCTCCGACCTGGCGGGGAGGGTTCAGCACCATTATCCTAACAAGACTAATAACCAAACTGCAATCTTGGACTTGACCCCTCCCTGTGCAGCTGGATCCTTGACTTCCTCACCAACAGACTGCAATCTGTCAGGATAGATAATAGCACCCCCTCCATAATAATCCTCAACACCGGGGCCGCTCAAGGATGTGTGCTTGGTCCTCTCCTGTAATCCCTATACACACACGACTGTGTGGCTAGATTTAACTTCAATTCGATCCATATGTTTGCAGATGATACAACTGTAGTGGGCAGTATCTCAAACAATGACGAATCAGACTACAGAAGGGAGATAGATCACTTGGTTGCATGGTGTACCGAAAACAGCCTCTCTCTAAATTTCGGCAAGACCAAGGAACTGATCATCGACTTCATCAAAGCTCGTGGGGGTTCATTTCCGGTACTAAGTGCCATTAAATACGGGCCGCAATCTCGCCAACGCAGCCGTCTAGAAACACCCCGCCAAACACGCCCAG
The DNA here is from genome assembly GCF_902713615.1 of Scyliorhinus canicula. Classification (NCBI taxonomy): domain Eukaryota; kingdom Metazoa; phylum Chordata; class Chondrichthyes; order Carcharhiniformes; family Scyliorhinidae; genus Scyliorhinus; species Scyliorhinus canicula. Next base: position 48,706,352 of record NC_052154.1, on the reverse strand, counting down.
AATCACAGTTAGAAATGTTTCCGTTAAATCGCACCCAATATGTTATTATGATATTGATATATTTATCTCGACTGTGTTGTATTGAGCCATTAGATTTATTCAGGAAAGGAAACCCACTCATTTGGCTCCTAATCCAGTAAGTAATGAGCCTTATACTACTCTTTAGTAGAATTTTGAAAGTTCATGAATCACTGAGTGTCTTTAAGACAGAGATAGATAGGCTTTTGATCAATAAGGGGATCAGGGGTTATGGGGAGAAGACAGGAGAATGGGGATAAGAAAAATGTCACCCATGATTGAATGGTGGAGCAGACCCGATGGGTCGAGTGGCCTAATTCTGCTCCTATGTCTTATGCTCTTATGAAATATATGAGTAACCACCTTATAAGGTTTAACAGTCTCACCTGTACTCCTAAAACACGACAATTAAAGAATGTTACTTTTAATAAAGGGGAAGGGAGTCAGACACGTAACACAAAGAATATGTTTATTTATAATACATACTATCTACAAATGGGCTGGCTTTACCAGGTCCTCTCCCTTAGTCGGTCAGTTCCTATCTGTCCAACCTCACATACACATGGTAATAGTCCCGTAGTTAGCAGGAGAACTCATACTCCTCGAGCCACAGCAGGTAAACAAACAACCCAGTCCCGTGTGCTCTGTGCAGGTGATTGCATTACTGTTCATTTTCTATGGAGGCTTTTAAGTTTTTAGAAAATACCTTAATTTACCCTCTCCTAGTGACTGGTGTCATAACATCATAGAATCATAGAACCGTTACAGCAAAGATGGGAGCGATTTGGCTCATGGTGCCTGCGCCCTCTCTCGGCAAGAGCAATTTACCTTTTGCCATTACCCCATCTCTTCCCAGAGCTCTGAAAATATTTCCTGCTCAGATAGAAATCCAATTCCCTTTCAAAGGCCGAATTGAATCTTCCTCCGTCACCCTAGCAGGCAGTGCCAGCTGATCCTGAACCCTCACTGCGTAAAAATGTATTTTCCCTCCTATTGTGCCACTTCTCTGTTGCCTTAAAGTAGAGGTTGTGTCAGCAAAGGCCACAACAGGAAAAATGCTTTCTCCAAAGAGTCCATCGGTTTTGCTGTAAACCGTGGCTTTCATCCACTCTGAGAAGGCAATTTCTCACAATCTTGCATTGTGTTTTGTTTGTGTGTGGCAGTTCGTTCATAAACAAGAAGTCAGTGGTGTCTCTCTGAGTGCACAAAATTCATCTGCAAATCACTGAATGTACAGCACAGAAATAAGTCATCCATCATCGGAAAGTATTTTTCTCTGCATGAGCCCAATCTAATTTCAATCTCTTACTTATTTGTGAAACCCTTTAATAATCTTCTTTTTCAGGCATCCATCTAACAATATTTGAAAAGCTTCCAATTCAACAATAACATGCGACAGAATTCCATATCTTAACCGTCGTCTTTAAATAGATCTTTTCTATTGCCCCCAATAATTGTTTTGGAGATTATCTTCAATTTGTGTCCTCTTGTTACCATGTTACCAATCAGCAGAAACGATCTCAGAGGTATAATTACACGATCAACCATGCACTGAAACATCTAACAGATTGAGATTAACATTTGTAGCGTAACTGCACTCTTATTTTTGCCACCACTGCTTGGCTTCCAGTAATTTTTGATTCTAAATATTACCAAAATGTACGTGCCAGTGTGGGATGATTTGTTTTCTGATCATGTTTTTCTCATAAAGTGTTATTATGGAATAGTTTTAATCATAAAAGCTATCTGAGGCTCTGAAGGATTACAAACTAGGACTCGCCAGAATCCTAGCCATGATATTATGGTCATGATACAGGCATTTATCAAATGGAAAATTGCCCGTGAATGTCCCATCTACACAAAGCAAGATAAATCTATGCCCGCCAATTATTGACCTATAGTCTATTTCCAATCATCAGCAGAGTGATGGAGGGAATCTTCAAGAGTGTTATGAGTGGCAAACTATTTGTTGGTAGCCATTTTGGATTCAGCCAGAATCATTCAGTTCCAGACCTTGACACAGCCTCGTTCATTCATTCTTTCATATTTTTTCTCTTTCCCATCACATTTACTCCTCCTAATGAGGAGAGGGTGGACCGTGGATGTTGAAATTATTTTAATTTCTGAAATACGATGAGAGATGAGACACTTTTCCACCTTTCCCCTTAATGCAAAATGCGGGCAGCATCTTACAAAGAAAAACGACTCACAATCTAATTGGCTTGGTTTCTGTAATCATACCAAAGAAAATCAAAAATACATCTAAATAAGGCACATACTGAGCAGATGAAAACTGTATACATCTCACTGTAAAATAACAGCAATTTTCTCATGCAAAAATATATTTAACAATCACAATTAAGATACAGCATATCTATCCAGTGGGCGTCCATTGTATTGTATAGTCTTTGAAATATTGACTTTAAAATTGTACTAAATCTTTTGTTTCTGCACATTAGTTAGTGACCCAGATTTTGCACTTACCAGCAAGTGGCAGTAGGCACCGCTAATCTCAAAGAAAGCTGCCCACAAAGAATTAGCAATCTCTGTGGAGTGGTTATCCCCTTTCCTAATGCGACTTTAATTGAAGCATCAGTTCGAGGGCATCTCTGGTGTCCAACAACAGTGATGTCAACAAGTAGGTCAAGCAACAATCGCATTGCAGTAAAAAATGCAGATAATCGTGCCCTTTATAACCATATTTCAGAAAGCAAACTAAAGGTTGCAACATTGACATGGGCTTAAAGTAGAAGCAGAAATATAATGGGCGCGATTCTCCGCCCCCCATGACGGGTCGGAGAATAGCGGGAGGGCCTTCCCGACATTTTTCCCGCCCTCCCGCTATTCTCCCCCCCCCCCCCCCCCCCCCCCCGCCCAACTCCCGACACGAATCGCTGCCGCCGTTTTTTTACGGCCGGCAGCGATTCACAGCTGATAGATGGGCCGAAGTCCCAGCCCTTTACGCTGTTTTTACGAACGGCAAACACACCTGGTCTGGCCGTTCGTAAAAACGGCGGGAACAACTCGCTTTTTATAACCATGGCACCGATTGGCACGGCAGTACCACGGCCGTGCCAAGGGTGCCATGGGCCCGCGATCGGTGGGCACTGATCGCGGGCAGCGGGCCCGATGCCCGCGCACTATTTCTCCTTCCGCCGCCCCGCAGTATCCAGGGCGGCTGAGGGGCATCCCGGCCCGCGCATCCGCGGGTTTCGCGCAAAGACGCGATGACGTCATCCGCGCATGCGCGGGTTGGAGTCTTCCAATCCGCGCATGCGCGGCTGACGTCATATGACGCGTCAGCCGGCGCTAACTCCGGCAAGCGGGCTTAACGAAATTCGTTAAGCCCGTGATGCCGGAGCTTACGGCGTCGGGCTGCTAGCCCCGACCGGGGACCAGAATCGGTTCCCGGTGGGGAAGGGGCGCGCTGGCGTCAAACCCGCCCGGGTTTGACGCCAGCCTTACGATTTCTCCCGTTTTGGGAGAATCGCGCCCAATAAATAAACAAACTTTAGTATTTAAAAAAATCTTTTAATGGAAAAATCTGACTTTCCATGAACATAAAATTGGTTTCCCAGAACCAGAGAGGTTGTAATTATGAACTTACTATTAAAAAAAAAGTTACACCTCCATTCAACAAAGCATAGCAATTTCAAGGATATTTACAGTGAGACTTATGGCATAAAGGGGGAGGTTCACGTCAAATCACGTGACTTCCATCGGTGGGAATTTTGACAGTGTACCCTGTCAGGGAACAGGCAATCACTGATCAAAGCTTCTAGATTCCCTTTAAAATGGTCAACAGGAATAGAAAAGGGCCGCTGGTAATGTAAAATTATGTCAATTTCTCTTTGATTTTTGTTTTTCCTCATTTTTATCAATGATGTTCAATGTTGAAATTTAAGGTTATTGGTTAAACCAATGGCATTAGTATCACTATATCGGAGAAGAACTATGCTGGCACCACGATGGGATAGCAATGCATTTCCTTCTTTCGATCTCCATTCCCTACAAAGGAAGACATTTTGAAATATATGGAGACACTGAAGTGCATAGCCCAGTCAAAAATCATTGGAGCTTGATATGCTGTGGCAGCCTTCTGTCTTAACGTCCAAACTTGGCATCTGCCCTTAAAAGCAAATTTCACACTCTTGGGCACATAACTTCCTTGGTAACCAGATTATGTCAAACAAACCAACAGTTATCTGGAACAGATTTTTTCTCATATCTTTAAAAATCGGTATGCTTATCCACTTACATATTGAAGGCTGGTTTAAATTTACGAACTACACTGAATGTGAAAGTGATGTTTCAGGGATTTTGAACAGATCTTTTGTTTGAAAAGCGCAAACGTTTTTTTTTATTCAATAGTTTTTTTTCCAGAGCTCACCTCTGTTTTACTTCAGTTTTGACATGAACCAGTATTCTAACTTTACAGCCGTGGAGAAATTTTTCATTTTGACTATAGAGTTCAAAATACATCTTCCCCTCCTCTCCCTACCTTTTTTCTGTTTCATGAAAGAATCATTCCCTCCACAACATTTTATTTTCAGCTGTACTACCCATGGAAGACCTCTTCATTCACCTCTTCCATTACAACTACCTAGGGCCCAAAACGCTCTTTTTTCTAAAGGGGTAGAATTTAATGTTTGCAACAGCGTCTTGCTCGCCAGCTACAGAACTGGCAAGCTCCATAGGCGGATGTCCACTGGATGCCCGTCATGCACATAAGTAGCCAGCATCAGGCCTTCCCTTGGATTAAGGACTCCAGAAGAGGAAATCCCGCTCCCAAGAGCTGATGGTCACTAGCAGGCTAGCAGCGCTCCATTGCCCATCAACATAACCGGGAACAGTGGTGGCTGCCAGAAATGCATCCAACAGAGACCCAGGATCATGAGGGATCTCGGGCCACAGGGGTTTGCGGGTAGGATGATCGCAAGGTAGAGACGACAGGAGAGGAAGGTGGGGCGGGCGGGGGAAAGAGGGATCAGAAGCAAGGGCTTGGTCCGTCTCTCAATGGGCCCCTCTCTTCCCGAGGCTGCGTCCTTCAATCAGGCAGTGATAGACTCTGAACAAGGGACTTTTTCTGAAAGCCCACAAGCAAACTCAATTCAGAGTTTGCTTTTTGGGCTTCCTTGTGTCGTTGACTCCCCAACCTGCCTTTGGCTGAATGCCAGTAGCAGCAGAGTGAGACCCTTAAGTGGGTATTAATTGCCGACGCCTCAGTTAGTGTCTGGGCAGAAAAGCCACCCCATACTTAATTGGGCAGAGGAAGGAATACCCACTCCTCACCCTCTTATTTGATTAAATGGCACCTGCCTCCAAATTCACTGCAGTGGGAGCATTGCACACCACCCTATGACGCCTTCTTCTAAACCATTGCACTGCAATTGCTGCTTTAGGCACTGCCTGTTCGATGTTGGGGACACCAAATCCCAATCTCATTCTGACCTCTTGCTTTTTATACTGTTGCAATAAAACTGAACGTTAGCTCCTGAAACAGCACAAAATCTTTTCCTGGACACTCTGCAGCTTGGAAACTGATTCCAATAATTTCAGATCTTTACTGTGGATTCCTTATTGTCCAGAAGGGGTGGCAGGATGGGTGATGAGCAGTTGCCGCACTAGGAGTTGGTTAATGTCTGAGTGAGGAATCTGGTGTTGTCCTGTTCGGTTTCTCTTTCTGGATTGACAGACCTCACCGTACTGCAATAACATTTCCTGATCAGACCTCACCTATAACGTTTCAATGGCATCCCTTTTTCTCATCTCTTTCCTACTGAGCTCTTTACAGTTTGATGCACAAAGACTTTCAAAACAATCAAATTATTTCCAATTGGAACGGGCATATAAATATCCAAATTTTCAGCCCTACATGAAATAACAAATAAAACCTTTGACCGCGATCTGCCGGCCTCATCGCACCCAACTCGGGACATGACAAGGCCATTAAATCTCGCACGATAACGGCCTCGTTACGCCTCGTGAGATCCCAAGCGAGCGCTATTTAACACTGGTCTCCACCAACGTGGATCAGGTATACCGACACTTGGCCAGGGTGGCTGGGTTAGTGCCAGGCGTACAGTGCCAAGGTGCCCGGGTGGCATCTTGCCTGTGCCGGGGATCGGGCGCAGGGGTGCTCTGCCCTTATGAGGTGGGGTGTGGGGGTGGGCTCTAGGACCCCCTCATTGGTAAGTTGCGGCATTGTGGGAGGGGTCAGAGGCCATGGTGGGGGTGTTCAGAGAACGAGGAGCCATTCTTTTCCTGCACTGGCACGCAAAGCTCGTTAGTGTAGGAAATGTGACTAAGTGCGGCCTCGGCTGGCGTTCCTCACCGATGCCCAGAAATGAGGCAGCGTCCCATTTATCGCGGGTTCCACCTTGGTACTGCCAGCGCCAGGAAGCACACGTCTTAATGCTCCCGACACAGGACTCTTTCATTTCCGTTAAATCGCACCCTTCATAATGCCTTTGTTAGGCCACTTGGGAGAAGAAAAAGGGGAGTTTGATCTAAAAATGTTGTATAGAATTAAAAAACAGCTTGACCTTGGTTGCAGAAGTATTAATTTGAAAGTCAGCTTTTGTCATTGTAGTGGTTTTTGAACATTTCTAATTAGCCTTGGCATATTTTGTTCCAAACCAGAAAGATCACAAAATCAAGGGTGATGAGTCCCTCTAGAGGTTGTATTGAGTACAGATGATTTAAATACATTACTGAATGTGTCAAACTATTCACGTGTTCTGAACAAAATGTTCGATGCTGCTGTTGACTACAAACTGCAGTGCAGTCAGAAGTGCTCAATTATACGGAATTTGAAATGTTAAAAAGAAGGGTGGTGGTTTATTATGTTTGCACTCTTGCCATTCTTAAAACTATAATTCATGAATTAATCATTAAAGACTGAGCTCAAAACAAGTCACACTGGTTGTGCTACGTCTCCCATAAATACAGAGAAAATGTTGCACCAATTAATGCTGCTTCAAACATCTCTGCTGCGAAGAACCATCTACTGGTAATTAGGCAAGTGAAGTGTCTGACAAGTAATTGCTGTGATCAGGTATGAACTGGAGCAAATGAGAAGTCAGGCAGTAACAGTGTGTCGGTGCCAATTAGCAAGTATTAATACTTAGTTTCTGCAAATAACTATCTTGATTAAAGGTAGACAGAAACTAAAAAGTGTTGGGGAACTGCTCAGAGAATGTATCTTTTAAAATAATGGCGGTCATTAGGAAAAAATCAACAAGGCTGACAAAGCATATCAGCTTGATAGTATGAAAAATATCTGCCCATAAAGAGCATGATTCATTTTCTAAAGACCCAATTAGAATCAAGGATCCTTCAGCATTGCAAGCTTTGTGTAAATGCGATACAGCTTTATTACAATGGCTCACTAATTAATATGTAAAGGTTGCTGATCACTGCTTAATTACAAAATGTGGTGCCTATCTCCAGCTGTCTATTGCCATGTTCCCAGGACTAACATCATTAATTTCTGAGCTTGCAAATAAAGGAGTCTAGAGAGCATAAACCTGCATACTGTCAGAATATACAGCAAATTTCAATAATTACAGAAACAATATTCGGCAAAGAAGCTGTTGTGAAATAAAAACAAACATTATTTATAACATTTGCTTCCTTCATTGAATCTTGCCTCGTTAATTAGTCTGAGAAGAAAAGAGAAGAGAATAACAAAACTAATTAGCTTTTAACTTTTGTGAGCTTGGAGAAAGCTAGAATGTTTCCACTATCATAAATTATATTTAAATACCACATTTTTCTTCATAAAAGAACAATTACTTTATGTTCATCTCAATATGCTCTTAAAATGAGGTATTGAAGTGAGCAATTCTTCAACCAAAAGATCCAACTGACTTGTTATCTTTGTCTTAACCTAATTATTATATATTTGGAATATCTTTCATAAAACATCCATTACTGCATTCTATTAGTTCCACCAATGCAAATAGAGGATGAGCTATTTTGGTTTGTCAGTTGTGGTTTGGTGGATGACGACAGTTCTCTTAGTCATAAATACATAGTTTTCAAAATATTCAAATTTTACTTTATTTAAATATATTTTGATAATCATTACTCTCAGTCATTTAGGGGCGGCACGGTAGCAAGGGCGGCAGGGTAGCACAGTGGTTAGCACTGTTGCTTCACAGCTCCAGGGTCCCAGGTTCGATTCCCATAAGACCATAAGACATAGGAGCAAAATTAGGGCACTCGGCCCATCGAGTCTGCTCTGCCATTCAATCATGGCTGATATTTTTCTCATCCCCGTTCTCTTGCCTTCTCCCCATAACCCCTGATCCCCTTATTGATCAAAATCCCATCTAACTCTGTCTTAAAGACACTCAATGATTTGGCCTCCACAGCCTTCTGCGGCAAAGAATTCCACAGATTCACACCTCTGACTGAAGAAATTCCTCCTCATCTCTGCTTTAATGGATCGTCTCTTTAGTCTGAGATTTTGCCCTCTGCTTCTAGTTTTTCCTACATGTGGAAACATCCTCTCCACGTCCACTCTATCCAGACCTTGCAGTATCTTGTAAGTTTCAATAAGATCCCCTCTCATTCTTCTAAACTCCAACATGTACAGACCCAGAGTCCTCAACCGTTCCTCATACGACAAGCTCTTCCTTCCAGGGATCATTCTTGTGAACCTCCTCTGGACCCTTTCCAAGGTCAGCACATCCGTCCTTCAGTAGGGGGCCCAATACTGCTCACAATACTCCAAATGGGATCTGACCAGAGCCTTTTATAGCCTCAGAAGTACATCCCTGGTCTTGTATTCTAGCCCACTTGACATGACTGCTAACATTGCATTTGCCTTCCTAACTGCGGACTGAACCTGCATGTGAACCTTAAGAGAATCGTGAACAAGGACTCCCAAGTCCCTTTGTGAACATAGAACATAGAACATAGAACATTACAGCGCAGTACGTGCCCTTCGGCCCTCGATGTTGCGCCGACCTGTGAAACCATCTGAAGCCTATCTGACCTACACTATTCCATTTTCATCCATATGTCTATCCAGTGACCACTTAAATGCCCTTAAAGTTGGCGAGTCTACTACTGTTGCAGGTAGGGTGTTCCACACCCCTACTACTCTCTGAGTAAAGAAACTGCCTCTGACATCTGTCCTATATCTATCACCCCTCAATTTAAAGCTATGTCCCCTCGTGTTGGTCATCACCATCCGAGGAAAAAGACTCTCACTGTCCACCCTATCTAACCCTCTGACTATCTTATATGTCTCTATTAAGTCACCTCCCAGCCTTCTACTCTCTAACGAAAACAACCTCAAGTCCCTGAGCCTTTCCTCGTAAGACCTTCCCTCCATACCAGGCAACATCCTAGTAAATCTCCTCTGAACCCTTTCCAAAGCTTCCACATCCTTCGTATAATGTGGTGACCAGAACTGCACGCAGTACTCCAGGTGCGGCCGCACCAGAGTTATGTACAGCTGCAGCATGACTTTGTGGCTCTGAAACTCAATCCCCCTGCTGATAAAGGCTAGCACACCATATGCCTTCTTAACAGTCCTATTAACCTGGGTGGCAACTTTCAGGGATTTATGTACCTGGATGCCGAGATCTCTCTGTTCATCTACACTACCAAGAATCTTGCCATTAGCCCAGTACTCTGCATTCCTGTTACTCCTTCCAAAGTGAACCACCTCACACTTTTCCGCATTAAACTCCATCTGCCACCTCTCAGCCCAGCTCTGCAGCTTATCTATGTCCCTCTGTATCCTATAACATCCTTCAGCACTATCCACAACTCCACCGATCTTCGTGTCATCTGCAAATTTACTAACCCATCCTTCTACACCCTCTTCCAGGTCATTTATAAAAAATGACAAACAGCAGTGGCCCCAAAACAGATCCTTGTGGTACACCACTAGTAACTGAACTCCAGGATGAACATTTGCCATCAAACACCACCCTCTGTCTTCTTTCAACTAGCCAATTACTGATCCAAACCGCTAAATCACCTTCAATCCCATACTTCCTTATTTTCTGCAATAGCCTACCGTGGGGAACCTTATCAAACGCCTTACTGAAATCCATATACACCACATCAACCGCTTTACCCTGATCCACCTGTTTGGTCACCTTCTCAAAAAACTCAATAAGGTTTGTGAGGCATGATCTACCCTTCACAAAACCGTGTTGACTATCGCTAATCAACTTGTTCTTTTCAAGATGATTATAAAGCCTATCTCTTATAACCTTTTCCAACATTTTACCCACAACCGAAGTAAGGCTCACAGGTCTATAATTACCAGGGTTGTCTCTACTCCCCTTCTTGAACAAGGGGACAACATTTGCTATCCTCCAGTCTTCCGGCACTATTCCTGTCGACAAAGACGACATAAAGATCAAGGACAAAGGCTCTGCAATCTCCTCCCTTGTGCTTCTGATTTCCTAAGCATCTCCCCATTTAGAAAATAGTCTATGCCTCCATTTCTCCTTCCAAAGTGCATAATCTCACACTTTTCTACATTGTATTTCCATCTGCCATTTCTTTGCCCACTCTCCTAGCTTGTCGAAGTCCTTCTGCAGCCCGCCTGCTTTCTTAATACTACCTGCACCCCTACAGATCTTTGTATAATCTGCAAACTTAGCAACAGTGTCTTCAGTTCCTTCTTCCAGATCATTAATGTATATTGTGAAAAGTTGTGGTCCCAGCACCGACCCCTGAGGCACATCACAAGTCACCGGCTGCCATCCTGAAAAAGACCCCTTTATCCCCACTCTCTGCCTTCTGCCAATCAGCCAATCCTCTATCCATGCTAGGATCTTAGCCTTAACAGCATGGGATCTTAACTTATTAATAGTCTCCTATGCGGCACCTTGTCAAAGGCCTTCTAGAAATCTAAGTAAATCACTTCCACTGGTTCTCCTTTGTCTAACTCCTTGTTACCTCCTCAAAGAACTCTAACAAATTTGTCAGACATGGCCGCCCTTGACGAAGCTGTGCTGACTCAATCCTATTTTATGATGCGCTTCCAAGTACTTCACGATCTCATCTTTAATAATGGACTCTAAAATCTTAGCAATGACCGAAGTCAGGCTAACCGGCCTATAATTTCCGATCTTCTGCCTCGCTCCCTTCTTAAACAGGGGTGTTACATTAGCCACTTTTCAATCCTCGGGAATCCGTCCTGCCTCCAGTCATTCCTGAAATATCATCACCAATGCCTCCACAATTTCCTCAGCTATCTCTTTTAGGACCCTGGAGTGTAGTCCATCTGGTCCAGGTGACTTATCCACCTTCAGACCTTTCAGTTTTCTCAGAACCTTCTCCTTAGTAATGGTCACTGCACTCACCTCTGCCCCCTGGTTCTCCTGGGGCCCTGGCATTCCACTGGTGTCTTCCACTGTGAAGACTGATGCAAAGTAACTATTCAGTTCGTCTGCCATTTCTTTGTTTCCTATTATTACTTCTCCAGCCACATTCTCCAGTGGTCCAATGTCTACTTTTGACTCTCTTACCTTTTATATGTTCAAAAAAACTCTTCCTATCTTCCTTTATATTATATGCTAGCTTGCACTCATACTTCATCTTCTCCCCGCTTATTATTTTTTTAGTTGGCCACTTCTCAGGCTTCCCAATCCTGTGGCTTCCCACTAATCCTCACTGCTTGGTATGCTTTTCTTTAGCTTTTATGCTGTCCTGGACTTCCATCGTCAGCCATGGATGCCTTGTCTTCCCGATAGCATGCTTCCTCCTCCTTGGGATGAATTTCTGTTGTGCCTCCCAAATAACCCCCAAAAGCTCCTGCCACTGTCTTCCCTGCTAGGCATCTTTTCCAATCAACTCTGGCACGCTCCTCCCTCATGTCTTTGTAGTTACCCTTATTTAATTGTAATACCGTTACATCTGATTCCAGCTTCCTCTTCTCGAACTGCAGGGTAAATTCTATCATATTGTGGTCACTCCGCCCTAAGGGTTCCATCACCTTAAGTTCCCGAATCAAGGGCAGCACGGTAGCATTGTGGATAGCACAATCGCTTCACAGCCCCAGGGTCCCAGGTTCGATTCCGGCTTGGGTCACTGTCTGTGCGGAGTCTGCACATCCTCCCCGTGTGTGTGTGGGTTTCCTCCGGGTACTCCGGTTTCCTCCCACAGTCCAAAGATGTGCAGGTTAGGTGGATTGGCCATGCTAAATTGCCCTTAGTGTCCAAAATTGCCCTTAGTGTTGGGTGGGGTTACTGGGTTATGGGGATAGGATGGAGGTGTTGACCTTGGGTAGGATGCTCTTTCCAAGAGCCAGTGCAGACTCGATAGGCCGAATGGCCTCCTTCTGCACTGTAAATTCTATATATCAAGTCTGTCTCAGTGAACATCACCAAATCTAGAATTTCCTGTTCCCCAGTTGGCTCTGTCACAAGCTGCTCCAAAAAAACATCTCTTAAACATTCCAAAAATTCCTTTTCAAGGTATCCACTACCAACCTGATTTTCCCAGTCTACCTGCATATTGAAGTCCCCCATGATTATTGTAATATTGCCTTTTTTACATGCTTTTCTATCTCCTGATTTATTTTCTACCCCACATCCTGACTACTGCTAGGGGGCCTGTACATAATTCCCATCAGGATCTTTTTACCTTTGCGATTCCTCAACTCTACCCACAGAGATTCTATGCCTTCTGATCCTATATCACTCCTTGCTATCGATTTAACCATTCCTTACTAACAATGCAATCCCGCCCCCTTTGCCCATCTGCCTGTCCTTTCGATAGGACATATATTCTTGTATATTTAGATCCCAGCCATGATCCCCTCACAGCCATGTCTCTGTGACACCCACAACATCGTACCAGCCAATTTCAATGTGCACAACAAGCTCATTTACCTTGTTCCATATACTGCGCGCATTTAGGTACAACACTCTCAATCCTGCATTTTCACACTTGTCACCTTCTTTGCTCAGCCTGAGGGTGCTGTTGTTTTGGTTCTCTATTTCCCCTTCAGTTATTACACCCTCTAAGCTCACATTCTGGTTCCCAACCCCCTGCCATACCAGTTTAAATACTCCCGAGAGAATCTAGCAAAACTCCCAGCCAGGATAACAGGGCCCCTCCAGTTTAGATGCAACTCATCCTTCTTGTACAGGTCCCACCTGTCCCGGAAGAGATCCCAATAGTCCAAAAATCTTGAACCCTCCCTCCTACACCACCAGTTTAGCCACGTGTTTAGCTGCACTATCCTCCTATTTCTACTCTCACAGGCACGTGGCACAGGGAGTAATCCTGAGATTACAACCCTTGAGGTCCTGCTTCTTAGCTTACTGCCTAACTCCCTGAACTCCTTCTGCAGGACTTCATCACTCTTCCTGCCTATGTCATTAGTACCTGTGTGTACTACAACCTCTGACTGTTCACCCTCCCCCTTCAGGATGTCCTGTGTTCGTTCAGAAACATCCTTGACCCTGGCACCAGAGAGGCAACATTCTGGAGTCTCCAGTGATTCTCCATTGCGGGTGCGCCACCTTACTGTTGCTAGCAAGAATGGACCATTTTGCGCTCAGCCACATCTCCCATTCATTGCAGCAGGACCAGAGAATTCTGTTGCCATGATCGGATGGAGAATCCAGCCTATGGGCTTTCATAAAGTATTTGATAAAGTTCCTCATAAGAGACTGTGAGTTAAGATATATCTCATGGAATTAAAGGAAAATTATTGATCAAGTGGGCTGAACGGAAGGAAACAGAAAATAATTGACAGGAAGTGATGTCACAAAAGCTTCTATATTTGGACCTCTACAATTCGTCATATTTATTAGGTTTAGATGATGGGATAGAAAACCATATATCCACATTTATCAATGCTCCCTATAACTGTTTGAACTCCCTAAATGCATGATCTCACACTTCTCTGTGTTAAATTCTATCTGCCACTTTATCGTCCACTCCACCAAACCATCTATATCATTTTGCAGATTACAGCTTTCCTCTACACTGTCCACCACTCAGCCAATCTTTGTGTCATCCACAAAGAGTGGTAGAAGTTTAGAATTTTCTTCCATATATAGGGCATTAGATCAATTATTCGTTTTAAATCTCCGGCTGCTAGATTTTTATTGATCACAAATTAAGCAAAACACGATTTAAAATCTTCTCTCGTAATCTTCTCTCATAATTAGCAGGTTGCTTTGTGAAATACACCCCTCATTTTCCAAAAGGCTCTTTTGAACAGTGCTCCCGCTCCGCTTCTAATAGTGAATCCAGGTTTTGTGCCAACCCCTTTAGGATTTCTTGGCCTTGCCTGACTTCCACTGTAAATGCAAAGTACTGTAAATGTAAATGCAAATCCTGTCAATACTGTCTTCCCAATTTATTTTTAAAAATGTTTTGCACATTCCAAACTTCAGTATTACTTTAGAAACCTGTAGGATTAATTTAGAAACCTTTAGAATCTTAGATTCTCACCAGCCGATTCCTTCTTGGCTTTGCTTGTGCTGCCCATGAACATTATCATGTTCCATTTTCAGGTTTCTAGAACCAACTGTCCTTAGGTTTCTCTGGAACTTGCTTTCTCACAGTTTACTGCTTTGAGCAGAGCTATGAGAGCTGCCTTATCACTTTCTCCCTGTCTCCAACTGCTATTAGGGGGCTGGTTTAGCTCACCAAGCTAAATCGCTGGCTTTTAAAGCAGACCAAGCAGGCCAGCAGCACGGTTCGATTCCCGTACCAGCCTCCCCGGACAGATGCCGTAATGTGGCGACTAGGGGCTTTTCACAGTAACTTCATTGAAGCCTACTCGTGACAATAAGCGATTTTCATTTTCATTTCATATTAGCAGAGCTGAGGGATATGTACCCTTTCTGGTGGTCTACCTGCACTAACTATCCTGATTTCCAACTCAAACTAAAGAACAAAGGAATAATTTGTTTCCCCTTACGAGGGCTTCCAGTTGCCAAGCAACCATGTTTACTCTTCACACCATAGCTCCCTCTATCACAGTTGGAATTTAACCACCCCCACATGCTCAAACACCTTTGTTCAGCATGAATCTAACTATAGGTCCCATTCAGGCACAGAAACATGAAATTAAAGTCACCTAAAACTATACCTTATTTCTAATGTTTACTAATACAAATATAAATCCCTTAAAACTACCTTTGTTTTCCTCACACTCTCCTTTTTCATCTCTGAATGTCTTTCTTTAATGATCTACTTGTCTTTCTCTTTCATTTAATTGGAATACTCCAACAACAAAGATCCCTTTTTCAATCATCCCTTCTAAATCTCTCGCTCCCCCAGGAAATTTATCCCTGCAATTTGTAACTTTATGTTCACCCCACTTTCAGTATCCAATCCTCATTGTTTTGTCTTTTTTCTCTCATTTTATTTTGAAGACTTTGTTGCTAGGTCTTTATCTGTCTTTATTAAAGTATATTTTAGTCTTGCATTAGTTAAATTATTTTACTCTTTTCTACTTCAATTGTGTTGTCACGAGCCTTTCAGGAAACTGGGAGTCAGGAGGAGAGATTCCTGCTGTGGGATTCCTGGCCTCTCCCCTGCCCTTGCAGCCACAGTGTTAATATGGCTAGTCCAGTCCAGTTCCTGATCAACGGTAACCCCCTGGATGCTGATAATGGGGGAATTCTGCAATAATGCTGGTCTGATAACGAGTTGATTCCCAAATCAAAGAGAATTTTCTGTACATTAGTGATAATATTTCAAGAAAGCAAAACAGGAACAACATCAGTGAGATGTGGATATAGAGCTGGAACATCAAATCCATTCTTCTTGGAAAGTACTTTTTAGTACTTATAGCATAAATACAGCCATTTGGCTCAGGAGACCCCATTCTGATATTTGTGTTCCACATGAACCTTCGCCCACCCTCCTTCACCTAAACTCATCAACATATCCTACCATCCTTTCTCCCTCAAAAGCTTGCTTTTAAATGCCTCCATGTTATTCACCTCAACTACTTTCTGTGGTACTGAGTTCTACGTACTTTGGGAAAGACCTTTTTCCTGAAATCCCAATCGAATTTATTAGTGAATGCCCTTGGTTTGGTCTCCCTGGCAAGTGGAATTATTTTTTCATCCAGATTGGGAGCACAAAATGTGGACATTACCTGGTTCCGCACACAACATCCACTGACTCTGTATCGAAATTTCAAAAACATCCAGAAAAGTATAAAGGGAATAAAGTAACATTCACACCACAGAAGTGGCAGGCAACAACCATCTTCAATGAGATGGAGTCTAACTGTTGTCCTTTGACATTCAATGGCATTACCATTGCTGATTCCCTAATCCACATTTTGAGGAAGTGCTGCACTGTAGGGGCTGGTGTCTTTCTGATGCAATGTTAAGCCAAGGTCCTGTTTTCCCTCTCGAGTACCTGTAAACCATCCCATGATGCTGGTCCAGATTTCCACTCCCTGGTTGGGTGTGCAGAGATGAGCGAATTCCCGGCTCTGCCAACCTGACCTTTAAAATCAGCCACCCGTGGATCAAACTTTTGTTTTGGGGTGTGGGGGGGAACGTTGGGTCTGCTGCAGCCACCCATCAGCTGTTACCATTCCTCTCCAAAGGTGTACCTGGCTATCCAAATGGATCCACCTTGATCAAACCTCCCTTTGCCTATCCTAATCTGCACATTCCAGGTTTCACACTCCTGGCCTACCATAATCTCACTTAATTGAAAGCAACTGATTATTTAAATGGCCAGCTTCCTTCGTGAACATGACACGGTAGCACAGTAGTTAGCACGGTTGCTTCATAGCCCCAGCGTCCCAGGTTCGATTCACAGCTTGGTCACTGTCTGTCCGGAGTCTGCACGTTCTCCTCGTGTCTGCGTGGGATTCCTCCGGGTGCTCCGGTTTCCTCCCACAAGCCCCACAAGGCGCGCTTGTTAGGTCAATTGGACATTCTGAATTCTCCCTTAGTCTCCCCAAACAGGTGACTGTGAGGTGACTAAGGGATTTTCACAGTAACTTCATTGTCATGTTAATGTAAGCCTACATGTGACAATAATAACGATTCTATTATGAATTGCAATTATGCGAATCCTAGCCTGACTCCACTCCCACCCTTGCAAAGATGGGAAATGCCAGGTTTGAGGGCAGAACTAGAATTTTCAACCATTTTGCGATCTTTGCCATGACAAAGAGCCTCTCCAACATGCCGAAAATCCAGGCCACTATGGTCAAGAAGAGCGGCTGAGTTATCCCAGGTGTCCCGCAGTAAACATGATAGAAAACAGATTGTCAGGTCATTATCAATTTGCAGTTTGTGGGAACTTGATGTGTACAAACTGGCTATCAAGCTTCCCACATTAGAACAGTGCCTCTGGCTATACAAATGAAGCCAGAAAGTTCAGACCTGCTCCTACCAGTTCTAATCTGTGCACATTGGGTTTCAGGCACCTCTCAAACCAAAATCATACATGAGTGGAGGCAGCTGCTGATTTCTATGGGCAGCTGGCTCTGTGTGAATCCTGACCTGGGCCCATTCCTCTCCTGCGAAAATGGTAGGAGCCTTGTTCAGGCCTCTTCCACCATTGTGAAAATCCATGTCCTATTCTCTACATCTATCCGATCAAACCCTTTCATAATCTCAAACACATCCATCATGTCATCCCTCAGTCTTCTCTTTTCTGGAGAAAAGAGCGGAGTCTGATCAACTTGACTCATGTGGGTGCAATCAGTGACTTCCTGCAGCATTGGGAATCTTCCGATTCTGTCTAAATTACATCTCAATCTGCTGCATTATGGTATGAGAGAACATGATGAATTTGCTTCCCCTCATGAAAAGGGCATCCATCATCTCTTAGATGTAGCAGTGGATGGCTTATATGTTTGCAATGATGCCTGCTCTCCCCTGCAAGGATACAGTCATGTAGATGTTGAGAGTGATGGTGACCAGACAGCCACTGGTAACACCATCTCCATCTGCAATGAGGTTGCAGGTCCTGTTGAAGAAGGAGGTAGAGTTATGTGACCACTTCCTTAGTGAATTGCAGGCACCTCAGGCACTGCCCCTGACTGAGGTGGAGATAGGAGAAATGCTGCCTGAAATTCCGTGGTGGGTAGGGCCTTCTGTGGAGCCTCCATCCTCTTTCACCTGCCTACAACCTCTTCTCCATCTTCCTACTGTGTTGCAGACGCAGTGACACTGGAGCTACAGCCCCCATATTTGTTGCAG
Organism: Scyliorhinus canicula; assembly: GCF_902713615.1. Lineage (NCBI taxonomy): Eukaryota > Metazoa > Chordata > Chondrichthyes > Carcharhiniformes > Scyliorhinidae > Scyliorhinus > Scyliorhinus canicula. The sequence goes on along the minus strand of NC_052154.1, from coordinate 48,688,155 downwards.
CCTTTCTGTGGACCTGTCTTAAAACTCCTCTGTTCTCCCTGCCAGGGTGCAGAAAGAGGAAGATGCAGAGCCACAGAAGGATTTGCAAACAAGGATGACAATTTAACATTGAAGCTTTGCCAGAACAGCAGACAATGAAGTTCAGCAAGTACAGGGTAGTAGCTGAATTGGGCTTGATGGAAGTTAAGACATGGGCACCAGAGTTCTAGATAAACTCAAGTTAGTGAGGATGTAAAATAATAATCTTTATTGTCGCAAGTCGGCTTACATTAACACTGCAATGAAGTTATTGTGGAAAAACCCCTAGTCGCCACATTCCGGCGCCTATTCGGGTACACAGAGGGAGAATTCAGAATGTCCAATTTACTAACAGCACGTCTTTCGAGGCTTGTAGGAGGAAACCGGAGCACCCGGAGGAAACCCACAAAGACATGGGGAGAACGGGCAGACTCCACACAGACAGTCACCCAAACCGGCAATGGAACCTGGAATCCTGGTGCTTTCAAGCAACAGTGCTACCCACTATGCTACCGTGCCACCCACAATGGGAGGCGGGTCAGAGGAGTCATAGAATCCATGGAATCCATACAGTGCAGAAGGAAGCCACTCGGCCTATCAAGTCTTCGAACGAGCACTCTACCCATATCCACTCACCCAACCCTAGCCCTGTAACCCCATAATATAACCTGCACATCCCTGAACACTAAGGATCAATTCAGCATGGCCAATCCACCTACCCATACATCTTTGGACAGTGGGAGGAAACCAGAGCACCCAAATGAATCCCACACAGACACGGGCAGAATGTACAAACTCCACACAGACAGTGACCAAGTATTGGCATAGTGGAGGTAATAAGGGCGGAGTATGTGTCTTGGGCTAGACAAAATGCTTTCTTATTTTCTGTGAACTGCTTTTGTTTTTATTTAGATGTGTCGAGCACCAACCAAGCAAAAGAGTCTACTTTGGTTAACAAATGTACAGAAGGCTGAATGGCCCACTACCATATTAACCTTAGTACGTAACAGGGCAGCACTGTAGCACAGTGGGTAGCACTGTTGCTTCACAGCTCAGGGTCCCAAGTTCGATTCCCGGCTTGGATCACTGTCTGTGTGGAGTCTGCACGTTCCACCTGCGTCTGCGTGGGTTTCCTCCGGGTGCTCCGGTTTCCTCCCACAAGCCCCAAAAGACGTGCTGTTAGGTAATTTGGACATTCTGAATTCCCCTTCTGTGTGCCCGAACAGGCGCCGGAATGTGGCAACTAGGAGCTTTTCACAGTAACTCAATTGCAGTGTTAATGTAAGCCTACTTGTGGCAATAAAGATTATATTATATTATTATTATTTAAATCTCGCTTTATTGGAATGATTGCTTGGCCTGACACAGGATGTTGAGTTGCATGGTGAGGTAAACCCAGAAAATAAAGTACTGAATAAATGTAAGAAATAAATTTTAAAAAACGAAATATGACTAGAAACCTTTCTGAAGATACTCTTTAGAACCAGTATTCAAAATAAGAGTTATCCTCCAGTTGAGAGAACTCCATTTGTCTGTGAATAATTCTAGCCTCAGCACTTTTAACAGGGAGGCTAAGAGCCTTTCAGACGTGTACAGCTTGTTATATGACAAGTGCAATACATCAACCTTCTTTTTTCTTGGCTTTGTTGATACCAGGGGTACTATTTTCCTTTTGGTGATAGCATCTGTACAATATTGCCACTTGTTTATCATTTCTTCTTATTTCTGAGTTCTGACATTATTGAACTTACAAAGGGAACCAGGCTAGTCATCAAAGTGGCTTGTCAACAAAACTGTCACCATTATTCCATACACCAAGTTCCCATATGAGTTTTGGGTTATTGCAAGCATTGGAATAAAAAGGCTAGAATTCGGAGCTATCTCCAGTGCATTCCACAAATTCTGCTTCCTGACTTTTTCTGAATATTATTAAGACCTTGAGCCTTTTATAGCTACATTAAGGTAAAATCAGAGCAGAGGTTGGGAGTGAGACTCCATCTGGTGCGGAGGGGGTGACTGCTCCCAGGGCCAGGCCCAGGTGGCCAGTAATAGGTCCAGGCAGTTGGCAGTCGAGGGGGGGCTGTCCGACTCGACTGCCTGCCCCTAAACTTTTTTCACAGCTGAGTGGCCTTGGAGAGGGAGTAGGCAGTGTCCATTGACACACCTCAGGCCTTCTGCGACTGGTGGGCAATGCAGGGCTGGTGGGGTGCATCATCACCCTCATTAGTGACACTTTGGCTTTATTTTGGTTGGATTTAGTAAGTTTCCTTTCACATTATGATATATTTTTGCTACAATACCCCACCAGGGGCTGTCATCCTTGCAATTTTTGTAATTAATAAATTATTGTTTTATTGAAAAGGGTATAACTACTGTTTGAAGGGGCACAGTGGCACAGTGGTTAGCATTGCTGCCTACAGCGCTGAGGACCTGGGTTCGAATCCCGGCCCCGGGTCACTGTCCGTGTGGAGTTTGCACATTCTCCCCGTGTCTGCGTGGGTTTCACCCCCACAACCCAAAGATGTGCAGGGTAGGCGGATTGGCCACGCTAAATTGGCCCTTAATTGGAAAAAAATAATTGAGTACTCTAAATTTATTTTTTTTTAAATACCGTTTGAAGTTAAAGTTTGACTTTGAAGTTTTTTTTGTTACTATGCTCCACTATTACTCCCTCTCACTTTTAAATTATTTCTTTTTATTTTCTCAAAAAAAATATAAGCTTTTCTTGTCTTGACCATACATAAGCACGATTGAGCCCAATTGCATTGCAATTGTGGCCACACTTTGAAAGTACTTCATTGGCTGCAATGTGCCTCAGGACCTCCTGAAGTCATTAAAAGCATTATATGACTGCAGCTCTTTCGAGTCTTTCTTTTATTGGCCTATTGCAGCTGGATTGGCATGTTCTCTCCCAGCGATGGCCATTGTAATAAATTTGGGTAAGGATGTCTCCTTACTATATTAACATTTGTTTAACAAACTGTAATGTGGCGTTGGGGTGGGGGGGAATTCACAAAAGGTCAGCACATAATGTGTTTATGGTTTTAATTTGTCAAATATTTTTTCCACTTTAAAACTGCATTTAATTATGCTAAAAAAATAATCTTGGCTAAAGATAGAAAAGAGAGATAACAGAGGGAGATGGGCAGCAGTGATTTTTTTCCCCAGAAGTGAGTGTTCAGTAGTGTCAGCAATAAAAAAAGTTATTTGTTCTTTCTTTATTTTCAGCAGAGACATACCCTGGAAGACGCACTCTGGGACATCTCAGAAGATCCAATGCAAGGACTCTGTGACAATTGCCTGGGAAGTTTAAACTTACGATGGGCAATTCCCCTGCTCCCCAGGACCTTCCAAAGAGGTTCCTAACTCCGAGTTAAAGTGGCAACTTCGAACAGTTCTGATTTACTTACCTGGATAGTTACTCAGGAAATGATAGACAGAAGAGAAACATAGTGTAACTCCTGGGTAACTATACAACTGATGCCTCCAATCACTCAGACTGACCCCCGCCCCCGCCCCCCATCACTCAGACTAACACCCCCAACTCTCCCACTCAATTTCCCCAATCACTCACACATCTCAGTGAGCACCTGACTTCCCTCCTCAACTCCTTGACTACAGCCACTGACCTCGACCCCTCCCAACCTCCCCGAACTCCCTCCTGATTCCCCTGACACATACCTGACCCCCCTGACTTCCCCTCATTCCCACCCAAACCCACCACATGAATCTCCTCAACCCCTTGATATCCTGTCAAATTCTTTAGTTAGCGGAATGTGGAAGCAGTGCATGGCCTCTATGCTGATTCTCTCCACTACTCCCTATAAGGATTGCTGCATTGACCCAATTCAGCAGGATTCCCCATCGGACGGTTGGTCAGGAAAATCAGAGGAAGATAAGTGGGTATTTTTTTCTGTCTGATTAGGGTTGAAAATAGTTGCGCGATTCTCCGTCGGCAGGATCTTCCGCTAGCGCACCCACGCGCGTGGGTTTCCCGACATCGTTGGGTGGTCACAATGGGAAACCCCCCATTGGCCGGCTGCAGGAATGGAGAATCGCGCTGCTGGCAGGGGCACTCCGTGCCGGAAAACAGGGCTGGATGGACAGAAAATCCAGGGGGCTGGATTCTCCAATTTCCAGACTAAGTGCTGATGCTGGCGTGGGAACAGTGGCGTTTTACGCCAGGAAAAAACGGTGCAACAGCTGCACTGATTCCGAGAACATTGGGGGGACTAGCAGCCACGCCAGGTAAAGCTCCTGGCTCCCATGCCAAAAACGGCTGGAGAATGTGCATGCCAAATAATGACCCCCGTAACCCCCCTCGCCACCCCATGCCACCCCCCACCATTCCCCACAGCCCTTGCCGAAGCTCCCCCGGCCAGCGCACGGCTCCCCATTGACTGTGGCGGTGCTGGACACAGTCTGCAGCCGCCACACGTGGTCGACAGAAAAAAAATAGCATAAGTGTTCCGCGCCGTCGGGAATGTCATAATATACACATCAGTATATGGTGGTGCATAGACGCACACTGACTGACACACTGCAAGTCCAATCAACACACAACAACACAGCAGACAATCACCAGATAGGGCACGGTCACTATAAAGCCAGAGGGCACTAGTTTTCCTGCTCATTCGGGATGCAGCCTCTGAGACAGACAGAGCCCGCAGTCAGTAGCACAAACCTCTACCATGTGCTAGCAGTATAGGCTGGTCAGGTTAGGCATAGGTAGAGGTATGGGCTTAGGTGGAGTGCTCTTTCCAAGGGCCGGTGCAGATTTGATGGGCCAAATGGCCTCCTTCTGTACTGTAAATTCTATGATTCTATGATTTCTGTGGATCTGGAGTCACATGTAAGTCAAACCAGGTAAAGTTTCCTTCCTTAAAGGACGTTTGATGACAATCGGCAATAGTTTCATGGTTATTGTTAGATGTTTAAGTACAGATTTTTACAGAATGAAAATTTCACCGTCTGCTGTGGCGGGATGTGAACCTGGGTCCCCAGATCTTGCCCTAAGTCTCTGGATTGCTCATCCAGTGACAATACCACCAAGAAGATATAAACCTGTTAGTTATATGTTATGCTTCGTGATAAATCGTCTAATAAAGTCACCTGGAAATTATTGTGTAGATGGTAGCGATGAATACTTCATGTGATTTGTTATTCTCTAACATTCTTTCATCAAATGTTGGCATCCCCGCCAGGGCCAGCATTTATTGTCCAACTATATTACATAACTTAAAGGAATGTTACACACCCTTGGGCACAGGCTGGCACGTGACAGAGGCTAAGAGCGGGTGGGATCGTGGGGAGGTTGCATGCCCGTTGCCTGCCCACCCATTTACTTTTGGACCGATTGGGACCCTTAAGTGGCCAACCAATTAAAGGTCACAGAAGGGCCTCCTCCTGCCACCACTTACCAGCAGTAAGATGTCCATCCTATGTACATTCTGGGGCCTTAACTGTGAACCCGGAGGGTGTGCCCTTCCTATTCAGGCAACTTGGCGGGTTCAATCTCCAAAGTATGGGCCATCCATGTTTGCTTGTCCTGTCCTCCTGACCGCTGACCACCGCCGTCCCCCCCCCCCCCCCCCCACCACCACCACCGCGCCCCCCCCCCCCCCAAACACACATACACACACCATCTCACTGGGGCCTTGGTGAGGCTGCTCCATTTACTTTGCAGTCTGGACACCATGGATGCTCTTAGTTGAAGGCTGACTGCAATCCCAGTGCATTGCTCCCCGTGGCATTACTAAGATGGAACAGTCCTTGGCCAATCAGATTGCCTGGCAGTTCTTGGAAACAGGATATCCTCCCTCAAAGAAGGGGATGGCATGACCTCTGACAACAAATAGCCTAACAACCTTAAAGTCTGGTCAAGGCTTCCAGGACCACAAGGGTTGGGCTCGCTCGAGGCTTTCCAGCAGATGGATGGGGCCACTGCCTCCACAATCAATCCCAACCATAGCATTAGTAAGAGAGCGGGTTCTGGCTGAGTAAGTGGCACCTGATAACACTGTCGACAACACCTTCAGCACCTTCCTGATGCTCAAGAATTGACTGACTCGAATGATAATTGGCCGGATAGGACTTGCCTTTCCTTTGCTGGACAAAATATGCCTGGGAAATGTTCCATAATGTCCGTATTGCAGTTGAATGGAACAGCTTGGTTAAGGTCCACACCTAGTTCAGGAGCAGAAATCTTCAGGACTGCATCTGCGCAGGAAAACGGGGCTAGTGGCACAGAGAATCCCGGCCCAGAACTTTAATTTGATCCTTCAGTTCAGATATCAATATTTCTGACAAAGCATGCTGCTGAGCATTCATGTACTCCTTTGTTGTTGCCATCTCACCTTTAGCTATGTCTGGTACTCTTCCGACATGCTCTCCTATATTCTTCATTGATATAATTTTGCTCCTCTGGCTTAATAGTAATTGTAAAATAAGGGACATGCCAGGACAAGAGGTTGCAGGTTGTGGTGGAATACAATTCTGCTGCTGTTGATGGCCCACATTGCATCATGGATGGCAAATTTTGAGCTGAAAGATCTGTCCTGAGTCCAACCCATTTGGGATAGTGGGAGGGGACACATCAAAATGGAGGCTATCCTCTGTGTAGGACTTTGTCTTCACAAGGATTGTAGTTAACTTCTACCAATACTGTCACAGACAAATGTATCTGAAAAAGGTAGGTTGGTGAAGATTAGGTCAATTAAGCAATTCCCTCTTGTTAATTCTTTCACTAGTTGCTGCAGACACATCCTGGGAGTCATTACTTTCAAGACTCAGCCAGCTTGATCAGTGGTGGTCCTACTGAACCACTCATAGTGATGAATATTGAAGTCCACCATCCTGAGTACATTGTGTCTTTGCTACTCTCACTCCTTTTTCCAAGTGGGTGTTCAACATGGAAGAGTACTGAATCATAAGCTGCAGGAGGGCTGGAGGGAGCAATGAGCAAGAAATTCCTTTGCTCGTGTTTGAGTTGATACCATAGACTTGATGGGACCCAAAGTCAATGTTAAGAACTCCCTCCCAGGGAAATTCCCTCCTGACTGTCTACCACTATACTGCCATCTCTGACCCAGTGATGGGACAACCCCATGGATAATGATGGTGAAACCTGAGCTGTATAATTCTATGAGTACCATTATATCAGGTTGATGCTTGACGATTCTGTGGGACAGCTCTCCCGAATTTGTCACAAGTCCCCAAATGTTAGTGAGGAGGACACTTCAGGGTCAACAGGGCAGGATGCGCCTATGTTCATAAGTTCATAAGATATAGGATCAGAATTGGGCCATTTAGCCCATCGAGTCTGCTCCGCCATTCTATCATGGCTGATATGTTCCTCATCTGTTACCTACAATGTTACAGACCAAGAGCTGGATTGAAAAATCAGCCAGAGCATCTTCTCCCTGGAACATATGACCTAGGAGCAGCAGGAGGTCATTTAGCCTCCCAAGCCTAAACACCATTACCAATTTAAAATCTGTCTAACTCCTCCTTAAATTTACTCACTGTCCCAGCATCCACTGCACTCTGGGGTAGCGAATTCCACAAACCTATGGGAGAAGTAGTTTCTCCTCAAATCTGTTTTAAATTTGCTACCTGTTATTCTTAGATTATGATCTCTCATTTTAGGATGCCCCACAAGAGGAAGCATCTGCTTCACGTCTACTTTGTCCACAGCTTTTAGCATCTTGCATACCTTGATTTGATCTCCCCTCATTCTTCTAAACTCTAGACAGTATCGGCCTAAACTGTTCAATCTCTCCTCATACGACAAACCCCTCATCTCTGGAATCAATCAAGCGAATCTCCTCTGAACTGCCTCCAATGCCACCATATCTTTCCTTAAATAAGGAGACCAAAACTGTGCACAATACTCCAACGCCTTGTACAATTGCAACAACACTTCCTTTCCTTTATACTCAAAACCTTTTGCTATAAATGCCAACATTCCATTTGCTTTCCTTATTATCTGCTGAACCTGCATGCTCGTTTTCTGTGACTCATGCTCGAGGATACCCAGATCCCTCTGCATCGGAGCACCCCGAAGTCTCTCCCCATTTAGATAATAAGTTGCCTTTCCATTTTTCCGACCAAAATGCATGACCTCATACTCATTCACATTGAACTCTATCTGCCACATTTTGGCCCACTCTCCTAACATATCTATATCCATTTGTAAGGTTCTTATTTCCTCATTGCAAATTACTGTCCGACCTATTTTTGTGTCATCTGCAGATTTGGCTGTAGATCCTTCTATCCCTGTATCCAAGTCTTTAATATAGATTGTAAATAGCTGGGGACCAAGGACTGAATCCTGTGGCACCCCACTAGTTACACCTTGCCATCCAGAAAAAGACTCATTTAACCCGACTCTCTGTCTCCTGTCCATCAGCCAGTCTTCTAACCAAGCTAATAAATTACCCCTAATCTCATGTGATCTCACCTTGTGAATTAACCTTCTGTGCGGCAACTTATCAAACATGTTCTGGAAGTCCAGAAACACTACATCTACAGGATCCCTGTTATCCACTTTGCTCGTTACATCTTAGAAGAACTCTAGCAAATTATAGCAAATTATTTCTTCATAAAACCATGCTGGCTCTGATGAATAGCGCTTTGTCTTTCCAAATTCCTGACATTACGTTCTTGATAATTGATTCTAACAATTTTCCAACAACAGATGTTAAACTAACTGGTCTGTAATTTCCCACATTCTGCCTCCCTTCCTTTTTGAATAAGGGCATTACATTAGCATTTTTCCAATCCATTGGAACCTTTCCCATGACCAGGGAATTTTGGAATATTATAACCAATGGATATCTGCTGCCACTTGTTTTAATACCCTAGGATGTAGGCCATCAGGCCCTGGGGTCTTGTCTGCCCTCAATCCCAAGAGTTTGTTGAGTACCGTTTCCCTATTGATGCTGATTGTTCCAAGTTCCACCCTTTCTATTGCCTCTGAATTTCCCATTCCTATAGGAATAATACGAGTGTCCACCACTATGAAAACTGAGGCAAAGTATTGATTTAGCATCTTGGCCATTTCTGAGTTCCCCACTATTAACTCACTGGTTTCATCTTCCAAGGGGCCAACATTCACCTTAGCGACTCACTTCCCTTTTATGTACCTGTAGAAGCTCTTGATATACTTTTTGATATTCTGCGCTAGTTTTTTTTCATAATTTACCTTCGCTCTTTTTATTACTTTTTTAGCATCCCTTTGTTTATGTTGAAAGTTTCCCAATCCTCCAGTCTGCCACTGGCCTTTGCAATATGATATAACTTAGCTTTTGGCTTTACAAAGTCATTGACCTCCTTGTTTAACCATGGATGTTTTTGTTACCCCTCTTACCTTCTTACTTCCTCACTGGGATATATTTTAGTTGTGAAGAATTGAGTATCTCCTTAAACAACTACCACTGCTCATCATCTGTCCTACCTTTCATCCTTCCTGTCCACTCTACTCGGGCCAAATCTGTCCTCATGCCTATGTAATTTCCTTTGCTTAATTCCAGAACAATAGTGTGGGACTCCACTTCCTCGATGTTTATTTGCATAACATTAAGAGATGTTAAGTGCTTAAGGCTTCTATTAATGTTACTTTAACCGCCTGTTCGATTGACAGTTTTATAGGGTTTTGGAACAAACATATTGTTTTCTGGGAACTATGAATGGGCAGGATTTTTGAAGCAGCTTCACACATGCCAGTGTTACAAATAGGATTCTTTGGTTCTGTACATAGTGGATAATGGGGAACTGGGTATAGGAGTGCAATGAATTGACATAGAAGGAATAAGGAGCCCATGGAAGTGGGGGGGGGGGGGCACAAATTGATAGTAAGTTGGCTATAAGGGACCACAGGGATGGGAATTTTTAATTCATTCATGGGATGTTGGCATCGCTGGCCAGGCCAACATTTATTGCCCATCCCAAATTGCACTTGAGATGGGGTGGTAAGCTTGCTTGATGAACCGCTGCTCTCCATGTGGTGTTAGTACACCCATACTGCTTCCACTGGGGGCACTTTAGCTCAGTTGGCTGGACAACTTGTTCGTGATGCCGAGTGAGGCCAACAAGCGTGTGTTCAATTCGCGTATCGGCTGAGGTTATTCATGAAGGCCTCACCTGAGGTGCCCCTCGCCTGAGGTGTGGTGAACTTCAGGTTAGATCACCACACATCAGCTCTCTCCATCAAAGGTGAAAGCAGCCTATGGTAACCTAGAACTATAGTGACTTTACTTTTACAGCTGTTGGGGAGGGAGCTCCAGAACTTTTACCTAGCGACAGTGAAGGAACAGTCATGTATTTCCAAGTCAGCATAGCGAGTGGCTGGAGCGAAACTTCTAGGTGGTGGTATTCCAATGTGTCTGCTCGCCCCTGTCCTGCTAGATAGTAGTGGTCGTGAGTTTGGAAGCTGCTGTCAAAAGGGGCCCTGGTGAGTTACTGCAGTGCATCTTGTAGGTGGTAAATACTGCTGCCATTGTACATCGGTAGTTGAGGGAGTGAATATTTGTGCATGGGGTACCAATCAGTGGGTTGCTTAGTCTATGGTATCAAGCTTCGTGAGTGCTGTTGGAGTTGCACTCATCCAGGCAAGTGGAGAGTATTCCATCACACTCCTGACTTATGCCTTGTAGATGGTGGACAGGCTTTAGGGAACCAGGAGGTGAGTTACTCGGCACAGGATTCCTAGCTTCTGACCTGATCATGCAGACATTTATATGTCTGGTTCAGTTCAGTTTCTGATCAATGGTAGCCCCAAGGTTTTGATAGTGGATGATTCGAACTAAGATAGGTAGGGCGGCACGGTAGCACAGTGGTTAGCTGTTGCTTCACAGTGCCAGAGTCCCAAGTTCGATAACCGACTTGGGTCGCTATCTGTGCAGAGTATGCAGGTTCTCCTTATGTCTGCGTGGCTTTCCTCCTGGTGCTGCAGTTTCTCTCCACAAATCTCGAAAGACGTGCTGTTACGTAATTTGGATATACTGAATTCTCCCTCATTATGCCCGAACAGGCGCCGGAGTGTGGTGACTAAGGGATTTTCACAGTAACTTCTTTGCAGTGTAAATGTAAGCCTACTTGTGACAATAATAAAGATTATGATTATTATTTTGTGATGGTAATCCACTGAATGTCAAAGAGTGATGGGTCAATTCTTTCTTATTGGAGATGGTCATTGCCTGGTACTTGTGTGGTGCGAATGTTACTTGTCACTTGACAGCTGAAGCCTGGATATTGTCCAGATCTTGCTGTATTTGGACATGGACTGCTTCAGCATCTGAAGAGTCACAGATATTGTTGAACATTGTGCAATCAGCAAACATCCCACGCATGACCCTATGATGGAAGGAAGGTCATTGATGAAACAGCTGAAGGTGGCTGGGCCTAGGACACTATCCTGAGGAACTCCTACAGCGATGTCCTGGAATTGAGTCAATTAAGCTTCAACAATCATAACCAAAATCATTTGCACGAGGTATGACTCCAATCAGCTGAGGATTTCCCCCTTGATTTCCATTGATTCTGGTTTTACTAGGGCTCCTTGTTGCCACCCTAGGTCGCATTCTGTCTTGTTGTCAAGGTCAATCCTTCTCACCTCACCTCTGGAGTTCAGTTCTGTCCATGTTTGAACCAAGATTGTAATGAGGTCAGGAGCTGAGTGGGTCTGGCGGAGCCCAAACTGAGTGCCAGTGAGAAGGTTATTGCTACACAAGTGCTGCTTGATAACACTGTTGATGACCCCTTCTACATGAGTTGGCATTGAGTTGCAATGGAGGGGATTAGGGGCATGGATAAAACCTTCTTGAACTTACCTTTCAAAAGGTTCCTGAATTTTGAAGTCCCCAACTGATGTATTTGAAGAGAGTGGGACTCGTAAAATAAAACGGATGGCCTGCCTGCCCCACCCAGCCCCAAGCTGACTCAGTAATTTGGTGGGCAAGTAAGGCATCAGGCAGCCCCCCTGCCTGTGGGCTTAGTGAGGCCCCTATTGGCCACTTCAGGGTCTTATTCCATTTCTGCCTCTGTGGAAGACAGAAACAAGGTCAGCAGCCTGACAGTTTGCACTGCATGAGCTGCTCGCAAGCAGGAAGAGAGCAGTACCTCCTTTTGTGAGATCCCTGATGCCCATTGGAATCCCCAACACCCCTCCCCTCACCCATTAAGCCTCTCTCTGACCTCTAGAACATGGCCACCCAACCCCCTGTCCCCTCTCGCTTGGGTCAGCCAGGCAGCCGTTCCAAAATTCCCAGATTCATGTAAACTCCACTATTTTCGATTCTTCTTCTCCAGGGATTGGCTGTAACCGCATCAGTGGCCACTGCACAATGCTGGTGCCACTGGGAAGGCAGGGCTGTTGGTCAATCAGGCAGATCTCTATGGTGGGATTTCCTCCCAGTTAAGGGTGGAAGTCCGGTCTAAATTAATTGAGGCTGCACCCAATACATTCTCTCTGTGGAGCAGTTGGGTTTCTGGTTGCCACGGCACTGACAGACCTTTTGGAAATCTGTCCCACGTAAAATCGACCCTCAATTTTCATGGCTCCGCTGAGATCTGTGATCCATGAATCATGGACAAGCTAACCCGAAAATTGCATGGAGATGCCTACCTCAGTCATGGATTTGCCCAAATTAGGAGTGGCTTGCTACCCACATTGACGAAAATTGGAGTGCCGGGAATGGGGGCAAGAGTCCCGAATCGGGTCCTGCCACCATTTTTAAATGGCTCCCCAACTCTTCTGGCTCTGCAAAAATCCAAGTACTGACTTGACTCAGGATTATGTACCATTCTACATGGTGAGCTTAACATTGAATTTTGTAAGATTCTTCTATAATGAAACAAATAACTTATGTGCACAAAAAGCTAAAGTCCCAGAGTCGAGCCACTGAATGATTAGAGGCGTTAATATCTTGTCCCAGACCATTAGCATGTTTGTTGAAACCTGCAACTCATCTCAAACTGGGGTTTGACCGAGGAAGCTTGTAGCAGAATTCTGATGATTATGATCTAACACATCATTACCGAGAGCTGCAGCTGTATTAACCAGGGAGATATGTATGGAGGCTTGCTCATTTAACAGCATTATTTCTCCTGGCTGTCAATATCTCCTTTTATCATCTGTTTTCACTTTGTTTCCATACAATTAAGGCTACTTCTTTTGCAAAACTATTTCTGCATATGTCCAATTTATTCACCAATTTTATTGAATCTCTAGTTTTCCAGCAGCTCTTTCCTTTAGCCGCTGTAAAACAGCTTAAAAGGCTTTTCCTCAGAAAATAGTAGCACATTTACAACAAAATATTGAAATGATGACTCCCAAATATCCTTTGCACTTTAAAATTAATGTAACTTGTGCAGGGCAGGATATGGGCAGATCACGGACCTGTTGTGCTGGATCCCCACCCAATCCTTTGCACCTGTCACAAATGATGCTTTATCTAATTGTGTCAATTTAATTATCCGTGCTTAGTTCTGTTTGGTACAAGAACTCACTGTGATTTTGATGGCATCACCCATTAGGATGAGTACTTGAAGCATCCCAGTGACGTTCATCTGAACTTAATTTCATAATTCTCATTGACCTGCTGATTTGTTGGATGCCTTGCAGGAAGAATGGACATCACAAATAACTCTTGTTTTGATTTCACCCAATAGATTCCTTCAAATAAATTTTGTTCCTTTTGTTACTTTTTTGGGCCAAAGTCAGTTGAACCTGAATATATCTCCATTAGTGGGGTATTTGCATTATTTCCTAGTAGGATTAGACCTGCCTGCCAACGAGCGTTAGGGAACAACCTAAAATAGAACCATAATGTGCTATCCTATGAGGACTTACATATAATAATAATCTTAATTGTCACAAGTAGGCTTACATTAACACTGCAATGAAGTTACTGTGAAAAACCCCTAGTTGCCACATTCCGGCACCTGTTCAGGTACAAAGAGGGAGATTCCAGAATGTCCTATTCACCTAACAAGCACGTCTTGCGGGATTTGTGGGAGGAAATCGGAGCACCCAGAGGAAACCCATGCAGACACAGGGAGATCATGCAAACTCCGCACAGACAGTGACCCAAGCCACTGGGGCAGCACGGTAGCATGGTGGTTAGCATAAATGCTTCACAGCTCCAGGGTCCCAGGTTCGATTCCCGGCTGGGTCACTGTCTGTGCGGAGTCTGCACGTCCTCCCCGTGTGTGCGTGGGTTTCCTCCGGGTGCTCCGGTTTCCTCCCACAGTCCAAAGATGTGCGGGTTAGGTGGATTGGCCATGCTAAATTGCCCTTAGTGTTCTAAAAAATAAGGTTAATGGGGGGGGGGGGGGTTACTGGTATAGGGTGGATACGTTGACTTGAGTAGGGTGATCATTGCTCGGCACAACATCGAGGGCCGAAGGGCCTGTTCTGTGCTGTACTGTTCTATGTTCTAAGCCGAGAATCGAATCTGGGACCCTGCCACTGTGAAGCTACAGTGCTAACCACTATGTTTCCGTGCCGCCTGAAGTTTTAGCATGAAGGGAAAGACTTAATATGCCACAACATTGTTCACCTTTGCCCAATTCCACAGTCCCTCTGGCCTATCCAAACTAGGACCCGTAATATGCTATCTTAATCAGTGCCCCCTCTTTAAGAGAAGAATGTGCCCGGTGCTATTAAGCTCTATCCAACAATTGAAAGTAGGTGTCTTTCCTGTTGCTTGTTACTTGCCATTTTAACATAATCTTGTTATTCTAGTTACTTTTATTAGTTTATTTTATTTTAACATCTGGGTGGTCTACCCCTCCATGAATTTCTCATGGAATTCTGGTTTTAATGGGAGCAATCTAAAATATGCTCAAACAGTTTAGCTTTACCAAATCACATCATGTCTTTGACCTACTGCAAAACCATACTCACAAGACACAAATTTCTGAAGTATTCCACAATTCTGCTGAAAAATTTATACCAACGGCTATGGGGAGAAAGCAGGATTAGGCTATTGAGTTGGATGATCAGCCATGATAGTGATGTATGGCATGTTTAATGGGACTAGACAGGGTCAATGCAGGGAAGATGTTACCAATGATGGGTGTGTCCAGAACCACGATCAAAGTCTGACGATTCAGGGTAAACCATTTCAGACAGAGATAAGGTGACATTTCTTCACCCAAAGAGTTGTGAGCTTGTGGAATTCATTACCACAGGAAGTAGTTGATGCTAAAACATTGAATATATTCAAGAGGCGGTTAGATTTTGCACTTGGGGAGAATGGGACCAAAGGCTATGGGGAGAAAGCAGGATTAGACTATTGAGTTGGATGATCAGCCATGACAGTGATGAATGGTGGAGCAGGCTCGAAGGGCCAAAAGGCCTCTTCCTGCTCCTATCTTCTATATATCTATATATGTTCTGCAGTGCATTATCTTAGATTAACAAATACTAGTTAAAGACTTCAAAACTACTTCAGTTATAGTGAAACAATTTATTCAGCCAGCAATACTAATTGCTTGCACTTGAGAATCAAGATTAATTAATGTATTTTAAAAAACCTCAGTCCTCCCTTGATTACAGGTTCAAACCACTGAGTTGGAAGAACCCTGAAGCACATAGGAAATAGTCATCATCATAACCTAGCCCAACTAAGTAACTTCCTGATGATTGCCTCCAGAGTCTGGACATTGCTGTTAGCATGAAGCATTATGCTGGTGATTGACACATTGCATATTTCCCAACACAAACTACCAGAGACCAAAACAATGTATGAGTAATGAAGCACTCAGGGCATGCAATCCAGTGATTAAAGTACTTTTCATTCTATTTCTTTTCCTGTTTGTGTGTGATTATGTTTTTGTTTCGTTAACCGCCTCAGTTTCTGTTCCTCTTTAAATTCTATTTATCTGCTACTTTAGTTTTAAGTAAGAGTCCTTTCCCAAAATGCCTCAGCTATTCTCTCTACAGATGTTGCCAGTCCTAAGGAGTGCTGACAATTTTCCTTGCTTTTGATTCAGATTTCCAGCATTTGCAGTATTTTACTTTTTGTTCACAGTACTTAAAGGCCCAAATAGTGTTTTAAGGGAGCTAGGGAGCAGTGTACTCTATCAATCTTGAACACAAGGGAGATGTAGTAAGAGGGACAACCTTAATGGCATAATGGACCTGAACAGCTAGATGCATGCTTCAGACAGAGTATAGTGGTTTTCCAAGATCAACTCATTAGAATAGCACCTGTGAGGGGCGGCACAGTAGTTAGGACTGTTGCTTCACAGTGCCAGGGTCCCAGGTTCGGTTCCCGGATTAGCCATTGCCTGTGTGGAGTCTGCACGTTCTGTCAGTGTCTGCTTGGGTTTCCTCCGAGTGCTCCGGTTTCTTCCTACAAGTCCCAAAAGACGTGCTTGTTAGGTGAATTGGACATTCTGAATTCTCTCTCTGTGTACCCGAACAGGCGCTGGTGTGTGGCGACGAGGGGCTTTTCACAGTAACTTAATTGCAGTGTTAATGGAAGCCTACTTGTGACAATAATAAAGATTATTATTAGATTATTACTATTAATGAATGAATACACGATTAGCTGGAGCAGAATATTGTACAAAGTTTAACGGCATCGTCATAATTAAAGGAAAATGACAGAATGAAGTAATAACATTATTGAATGCTTAAAAGGCTCAGAAGATGTCTAAAATCAACAGCAATCTTTGTCAAGATTCAAAATGGGGAGGATTAAGAAGTAAGAAACAAAACTGAACGAAGGAAACCCAAGGTGCAGGCATGGGTCTGCAGGCCAAAGGTGACGCAGCCCAGCAGCTGTGAAGGTTGAGCTGGTGCTGCATGAGATGGTTGTTAGATCGGTGACCACTGACCCCATACCCAGTTGGTTTAGACTGCTATTGACTGTGCCTGTTAAATTGTGGTAGCTGCAGATGTCCTTGCAATCACATGCGCATCTCTGGCTGCTCTAACAGCTAGAGGCATTGAGGGTTCATGTTATTCCTACGCTCCCTGCTTTTGTGTGCTCCTATTCCTACTCCTATATTTCAGCTGCCCAAGTAGTAGTAAAGATCAATCCTTCAATATCACAGTTATGCAGCAAGCAGCACTCAACCACATATCTGGAAGCATGGTCATGGATGTACTGCTGAACACTTCCTGAATGGAGTGCACAGCAGAAACATTTCTTGAGCATGCTGATGTCTACTGGTTCTGGCATGGTTCTCAAAGTAGGATGGATTCCAGAGCAGTCCAGAGAGGATAGCCCTTGTCACCAAGTGACAAATCATATGATCTGGCAGCCTCATTTGCATAAGGGCAATGCAGAGGACTGGCATGAGATGAATGAATTGCAGCCTTGTTTGAAAACCAGGCACACACGTAAGTGATGCACTGCCTAAAGTCAAAAAGAAGCTGGACATTTAGGGAGTAAATTCCCTTTCTAGTTGGAAAGATGCCAGGCTGGTGATGGGAAGCACTTACAGCAATATGAGTGCTGTCTATGGAAACTTGGACCTGAGGGAACCTTGCAATACAGACACTGTATTCCTCTGGAGAACACTGGACATTCCCTCAATGCAGTGGTACACAGCCAGCTGCGAGAGGCCACTGATCACACCTGCTGCAGATTGGAATGACCCTGTGTTGAAGAAGTTAAGGCCCCCAGTGATCATTGCAATGATGGACAGTGCTAGTTTGGGACTGGTGTTTTGGCTGCAGCAAGAGATATAGTTCAGCAATGCCCTCCTTTGTGATCTGCAGGTATCTCACACATTGTCCTTCAGTCAAACTGAGCACATAAGGTTCTTCTTCAAAACCCTCGGTGGATCTGGCTCCCGCCAGTGCCCTCATTCTTCCTCTGGCTCCCGGCAGTGCCCTCTCTCTTCCTCTGGCTCCCGCCAGTGCCCTCATTCTTCCTCTGGCTCCCGCCAGTGCCCTCACTCTTCCTCTGGCTCCCGACAGTGCCCTCACTCTTCCTTTGGCTCCCGGCAGTGCCCTCATTCTTCCTCTGGCTCCCAACAGTGTACTCACTCTTCCTCTGGCTCCCGACAGTGCACTCACTCTTCCTCTGGCTCCCGACAGTGCCCTCACTCTTCCCCTGGCTCCCGGTAGTGCCCTCACTCTTCCTCTGGCTCCCGCCAGTGCCCTCACCCTTCCTCTGGCTCCCGCCAGTGCCCTCATTCTTCCTCTGGCTCCCAATGGTGTCCTCACTCTTCCTCTGGCTCCCGGCAGTGCCCTCACCCTTCCTCTGGCTCCCGGCAGTGCCCTCACCCTTCCTCTGGCTCCCGCCAGTGCCCTCACCCTTCCTCTGGCTCCCGCCAGTGCCCTCATTCTTCCTCTGGCTCCCGCCAGTGCCCTCACTCTTCCTCTGGCTCCCGACAGTGCCCTCACTCTTCCTCTGGCTCCCGGCAGTGCCCTCATTCTTCCTCTGGCTCCCAACAGTGTACTCACTCTTCCTCTGGCTCCCGACAGTGCACTCACTCTTCCTCTGGCTCCCGACAGTGCCCTCACTCTTCCCCTGGCTCCCGGTAGTGCCCTCACTCTTCCTCTGGCTCCCGCCAGTGCCCTCACCCTTCCTCTGGCTCCCGCCAGTGCCCTCATTCTTCCTCTGGCTCCCAATGGTGCCCTCACTCTTCCTCTGGCTCCCGGCAGTGCCCTCACCCTTCCTCTGGCTCCCGGCAGTGCCCTCACCCTTCCTCTGGCTCCCAATGGTGCCCTCACTCTTCCTCTGGCTCCCGGCAGTGCCCTCACCCTTCCTCTGGCTCCCGGAAGTGCCCTCACCCATCCTCTGGCTCCCAATGGTGCCCTCACCCTTCCTCTGGCACCCGGCAGTGTCCTCACCCTTCCTCTGGCTCCCGACAGTGCCCTCACTCTTCCTCTGGCTCTCGACAGTGCCCTTAGCCTTCCTCTGGCTCCCGGCAGTGTCCTCACTCTTCCTCTGGCTCCCGGCAGTGCCCTCACCCTTCCCCTGGCTCCCGACGATGCCCTCATTCTTCCCCTGGCTCCCGGCAGTGTCCTCACTCTTCCTCTGGCTCCCGGCAGTGCCCTCACCCTTCCCCTGGCTCCCGACGGTGCCCTCACTCTTCCTCTGGCTCCCGGCAGTGCCCTCACTCTTCCTCTGGCTCCCGGCAGTGCCCTCACTCTTCCTCTGGCTCCCGGCAGTGCCCTCACTCTTCCTCTGGCTCCCGGCAGTGCCCTCACTCTTCCTCTGGCTCCCAGTGGTGCCCTCACCTTTCCTCTGGCTCCCGCCAGTGCCCTCACTCTTCCCCTGGCTCCCGACGATGCCCTCACTCTTCCTCTGGCTCCCGACGATGCCCTCACTCTTCCTCTGGCTCCCGACGATGCCCTCATTCTTCCTCTGGCTCCCAATGGTGCCCTCACTCTTCCTCCGGCTCCCGGCAGTGCCCTCACCCTTCCTCTGGCTCCCGGCAGTGCCCTCACCCTTCCTCTGGCTCCCAATGGTGCCCTCACTCTTCCTCTGGCTCCCGGCAGTGCCCTCACCCTTCCTCTGGCTCCCGGAAGTGCCCTCACCCTTCCTCTGGCACCCGGCAGTGTCCTCACTCTTCCCCTGGCTCCCGGCAGTGTCCTCACTCTTCCTCTGGCTCCCGGCAGTGTCCTCACTCTTCCCCTGGCTCCCGGCAGTGTCCTCACTCTTCCTCTGGCTCCCGGCAGTGCCCTCACCCTTCCCCTGGCTCCCGACGATGCCCTCACTCTTCCTCTGGCTCCCGGCAGTGCCCTCACCCTTCCTCTGGCTCCCGGCAGTGCCCTCACTCTTCCCCTGGCTCCCGACGATGCCCTCATTCTTCCTCTGGCTCCCGTCAGTGTCCTCACTCTTCCTCTGGCTCCCGACAGTGCACTCACTTTTCCTCTGGCTCCCGCCAGTGCCCTCATTCTTCCCCTGGCTCCCGGCAGTGTCCTCACTCTTCCTCTGGCTCCCGGCAGTGCCCTCACCCTTCCTCTGGCTCCCGGCAGTGCCCTCACTCTTCCTCTGGCTCCCGGCAGTGCCCTCACTCTTCCTCTGGCTCCCGGCAGTGCCCTCACTCTTCCTCTGGCTCCCAGTGGTGCCCTCACTCTTCCTCTGGCTCCCGGCAGTGCCCTCACTCTTCCCCTGGCTCCCGACGATGCCCTCACTCTTCCTCTGGCTCCCGACGATGCCCTCACTCTTCCTCTAGCTCCCGGCAGTGCCCTCAACCTTCCTCTGGCTCCCGGCAGTGCCCTCACCCTTCCTCTGGCTCCCGCCAGTGCCCTCACTCTTCCCCTGGCTCCCGACGATGCCCTCACTCTTCCTCTGGCTCCCGACGATGCCCTCACTCTTCCTCTGGCTCCCGACGATGCCCTCACTCTTCCTCTGGCTCCCGGCAGTGCCCTCACTCTTCCTCTGGCTCCCGGCAGTGCCCTCACCCTTCCTCTGGCTCCCGGCAGTGCCCTCACCCTTCCTCTGGCTCCCGACGATGCCCTCACCCTTCCTCTGGCTCCCGGCAGTGCCCTCACCCTTCCTCTGGCTCCCGGCAGTGTCCTCACCCTTCCTCTGGCTCCCGACGATGCCCTCACCCTTCCTCTGGCTCCCGCCAGTGCCCTCACTCTTCCTCTGGCTCCCGCCAGTGTCCTCACTCTTTCTCTTTGCCCAATTGGTCTTGCTCCCTGCTGCCTTCAGCGCTATTCCACCCTTCTCCTCCAGCTGCAAAGACTAATTCATCCATTACTGCAATAATTTGTTTCCAAAGCAGACTAAAACATTCCAAACCAGCACACAGTTGTTCCCAGAAATCGGAATCCTTGACTGGAGTTAATAGCCAGGAAAAGGTCCTGATGATAATTGAAAGGACAAAATGGCAATGAACCTGTTTGGAGCAAATGAGTTCTTTAAACATCGGTCTTACAGGATTCTTACTAATTGTTAATGCTGGGTCTTGCTGGGTGACTTATTCCATGGCGAGTCATGTGGCGGGGCAGACCAATTTCCCAACAATATCCTAAAGCAAAATAGGACCCTTTTTTTAAGATTGCAGTGAGCATTTCAATACTTCCAACGTGCTCTGGATATCTATGGAGCAGTCCAATGCAATGTGACAGGCATCGCACCTTCATTGCAGGAAGGGTGGGTATGTCTGCACCACCTGGCAGACTGGTTGCTCAATCTCCTATTACATAGTCTCCTGTGTAAACAGGTACATCGTCAGCTTATCAAAAAAACCTTGCCTGTGTTTGGTCATGTGACCATCAGACTTGGCTGAGTGGTAACACTCTCACCTCAGAGTCAGAATGTTTTGGATGCAAACCAGAGACCTCTGCACACAATCTAAACTGGCTCATCAGCGTCGTACTGGGGGAGTGCTGCACTGTTGGAGGTGCTGTCTCATGCCTGCATTGTTAAATCAGAGGACTGCCTATTCATAATAATACTAATCTTCATTATTGTCACAAGTAGGCTTACACACTGCAATGAAGTTACTGTGAAAATGCCCTAGTCACCACACTCAGGCACCTGTTCGGATACGACTGAGGGAGAACTCAGAATGTCCAATTCACCTAATAAGCACGTCTTTCGGGACCTGTGGGCGGAAACCAGAGCACCCGCAGGAAACCCACGTAGACACGGGGCGAACGTGCAGACTCCTCACAGACAGTGGCGCAAGCCGGGAATCAGACCTGGGTCCTGGCTCTGTGAAGTAACAGTACTAACACTGTGCTACCTAGTCTGCCAGCTGGGTGGAAAAGATTCTGGTATACTTGTGGTGAATGTAACTTGGTACTGTAATTCACACTGTATCTTTGTAAGCGCAGTAGCGTTATCCGACCACTAGGGGAGTAGCTCTGGGAATGCTCAGGAGTTTGTACAGGGCTCCACCCTTGGTTCCGCCCACAATTCCTCCCCCTTGTGTTGCTGTATAAATACCCTTGTCCAGAGTCAGCCTGCAGTTCACCGAGAGTTCATCAATGGGTAACAGGCTGGCTCTGTAGTAAGTAGATTAAAACCACTGTTCATATCGGAAAGCACGTGTCTGGTGAATTGATGGTTCCATCAATACTATATGAAGAAGTGCAAAGAGCCATCCAGACTCGAATCGTCAGCTCCCTTCTCTCTCCACAGATGTTGTCAGACCTGCTGAGATTGTTCAGCATTTTCTGTTTTTGTTTCAGATTCCAGCATCCGCAGTAATCTGATTTTATATACGGGAGTTTTCTGGTGTTTTGTCCAACACTTATCTCTCTAAACTAACAGTTCAAACAAATGATCTGATCAATGTCATTGTTATTTGTGGAACCTTTCTGTGTGCCATTTGGCTGTTTGTTTTCTCTCTTACAACAGTGACTACACTTCAGAGTTCTTCATTGGCTGTATAGGGCTTCGGGAAGTCTTCAGGTCGTGAATGGCGTTATATAAATGCAAGATCTTTCTTTTAATGCTTCTCTTAGGACAAATGGATACAGATATGGCTTGCTTGATCGACCAACTGAGAATTAACCTGACAAGCCCAATTACACACAGTGGACTGGCCATTGCCTTGCACATCACCAACAGGGGATTGGAGAGAATCAACATTGAAGTTCCAGCCAGCCAGTGGCAAGGGTGTACTCATGTGTGAATCACTCTCTAAATCTGCCTGAAGTTTAGCACATTAATCTACAAGAGGCTTATTAAGGCAAAAGTACGTTTGGCATTGCGAAAAGTTGTGAAGATGAAAAATAATGTAAAGATATATACTCCTGGTCGTTAGTCTATTTCCACAAATATTACTGCTAATTCCTCACCCATGCTGTTTTTAGATTGCCCTCTGTCCTTATTCAAAGCTGTTTTTCTGAGTCAGGTTAGGTTGAAATTGGCAAAGATTGGACCAGATAATTACTTCTAATGAATGTGCCAAGCTCCCTGCTGCAGTCAAATGCACTCTTCCTAACACTTTCAGAGGTGAAAAGCATCTGGGGAGAAAAAGATTAAAACAAATTCAAAATTACAAACCCAGTACCATACAACCCTCCTGACACATTCAGCTGACATCTACTAACCGGCTATGAAACTCCGCAGTTGCATTTTACCGAGGCCAAGCTTTCCATTTGTGGGTGCATTTTCCCCTCTGCTTCACCAGTTTTCCCTCCTGTAAAGGGAATGATGGGACTTTGCTGCTCTCTTGGTACCTTGTTTCAGGAGCAGTTCTTCAGATGTGCACCTTGAAACCAAGTGTACACAAGCTTATTGGATCATGATCACACCTGACCCTGTGCAAATCCAACATTCCCATGTTCCCATATTCCAACAGGAATCGCTGGAAAGTGATTAAGTGTGGGAATCCTGCTCAATTCTTTCCCCTCTAACAATGCGGGACTGTGGCCAACTGGAGCTGTCCTACTACCATGCTGTCAGGGATGTCATAATAAACACCAGTATATCATGGTGCAGACACACACTGATGGACATACACTGGGACCAATCAACATGCACAAACACCGCAGCCAATCACCAGTTAGAACACACGCACTATAAAGGCAGAGGGCATCACTTTTCCCGTTCATTCTGGATGCTGCCTCTCAGAAGCACAAGAGCTCATCAAGTACAGTACAGACTCACACCACGTGCTGAGAGATTCAACTGGTTCGGACAGGCACAGGTCTCTAGTTAAACTAGCATTGTTTAAACCCACAGTTATAGCATGTCTATTATTTTATAAGTAGTTAATAAAATAGTGTTGAACCTTCTTCAGTGTTGGTGGCATATGTCTGCTTCACAAGTCCACAGTGCCCAACACTTCATGGTACCAGTAGTTGAGGGTTTTAGTACTTCTGAGACCTGCCTTCCACCAGTCTTCAGCCATCCTGCAGTATGGACAGCGTTCGCCTCCCGCCGCCCCTCCGCATTGCCGGGAACCTGGACTCCAGTTGGAAGATTTTTAAACAGCGTTTCCAGCTATACCTCAAGGCCATGGACCTGGAAGCTGCCTCGGACACACGGATGATTGCTCTCTTCCTCTCCACAGCCGGGGACCATGCCCTCCACATCTTTAACTCGCTCACCTTCGCTGACGGGGAGGATAAATCAAAGTTCAAGACCGTCCTCCTAAAGTTCGACAGCCACTGCGAGGTCGAGGTAAACGAAAGCTTCGAGCAATATGTATTTCAGCAGCGCCTACAGGGTAAGGACGAACCTTTCCAGTCCTTTATCACCCACCTCCGTGTCCTTGCGCAGTCCTTCAACTACGGGTCCAACTCTGACTCCATGATACACGACCAGATAGTTTTTGGTGGGCAGTCAGAGCCCCTTCGCCAACAGCTGCTTAAAGTCAAACAGCTCACCCTGTCCACTGCCATAGAGACCTGCGTGTTCCATGAACACGCTTCCACGCGATATTCCCGCATCCAGGTCGCTGAAACGGCGCAGCAAGCTCCCCACGAGGCAGAACGGGTCCAGGTCATTAAGTCTCTCCAGGGCCTAAGTCTGGACGAAGGCGGCCATTTCACGCGCTTTTCGCGGGCTCCCGTGCTGGAACGCAACGAATGTGGTGACGTGAAGGAACGTACTGTGCAGGCGCACACCACGCTGGATCGTACCGCGCATGCGCGGTGGCGCAACAAACGCGCCAACGCTAACGGCATGCGGCAACTGTGGCTCCGCCCACTTAAAGCGGCAATGTCCCGCGAAGACCCGCCGCTGTCTGCAGTGTGGCAAATTTGGCCACTATGCTGCTTTATGCAGGTTGACTCAGCCTGCTAGTTTCCGAAGATCCGCAGGGATGTCCGGGCCATTCAGCCCACAATCAACGAGCCTGTCCCAGACCTGTCCTCCGACTTTGACAGCGATGACCTGCAAGCCAGTTTCCAAGTTGGCATCATAACCAAGCACAGGATGTCTGCTAAGCACAGCATCAAACCCATTCCAATACACAGCATTGATCCAGATGATGAGTGGTAGCCACCCTTACGGTCAACCGGTCCCCAGTAAGGTTCCGCCTGGACACTGGCGCATCCGGCAATCTCATTGCATCGTCTGACCTTCGCAGCTTCCGTGTCCAGCCTGCCATCCTGCCATCTGCATGCCAACTGCTTGATTATCACAGGAATGCCATCGCTGCCAGTAGCTCCTGCCAACTCGAGGTGACACACCGTGCTCACACAGCTCTCCTATCCTTCGAGGTCGTTGCCACCTCGAAAGCCTCCTTGCTTGGCGCGCAGGCATGTAAGCTGCTGAACTTGGTGCAGAGGGTTCACTCTCTCTCTCCCAGCGACGTGTCTGCCTCTCCTGACACCGACTTCAGGGTGCAACTCGACTCCATCGTCCAACAGTACCACAACGTCTTCGAGGGCATGGGCACGTTCCCGTATAAATACAAGATTCTACTCAAGCCAAACGCCATTCCTGTGATACACGCACCTCGCAGCGTCCCAGCGCCCCTTAAGGACCGCCTCAAGCAACAGCTCCAGGACCAAGGGGTCATATCCAGAGTCACGGAACCGACCGACTGGGTGAGTTCCATGGTCTGTGTGAAGAAACCGACCGGTGAGCTAATGATCTGCATAGATCCTGAGGACCTTGGGTGAAATTCTCCCCTACCCGGCGGGGCGGGCGGGGTCCCGGCGTAGCGGAGTGGCGCCAACCACTCCGACGTCGGGCCTCCCCAAAGGTGCGGAATTCTCCGCACCTTTAGGGGCTAGGCCCGCGCTAGAGTGGCTCCCGCTCCGCCGACTGGTGCCAACGGCCTTTGGCACTATGCCGGCCAGTGTCGGGGCTGGCCGAAAGGCCTTCGCCGGTTGGCGTGAGTCTGCGCATGCGCCGGAGCGTCAGCAGCCGCTGACATCACCACCGGCGCATGCGCGATGGAGGGGGTCTCTTCCGCCTCAGCCATGGTGGAGCCCGTGGCGGCGGCGGCGGAAGAAAAAGAGTGCCCCGCGGCACTGGCCTGCCCGCCGATCGCCCCACGCCCCCCCCAGGACCCCGGGGGCCCGCTCGCGCCGCCAATCCCACCGCCACAGAGGTGGATTAAACTACGTCTGCGGGAGAGGCCTGACAGCGGCGGGACTTCGGCCCATCGCGTGCCAGAGAATCACCACGGGGGGGTGCGCCGATTGGCGCAGGGGGCCCGCCAACCGGCGGGGTGTGATTCCAGCTCCCGCCGATTCCCGGGTGGCGGAGAATTCCAGCCACGGCGGGGGCGGGATTTATGCCGGCCCCGGGCGATTCACCAACCCTGCGGGGGGTCGGAGAATTCCGACCCTTAATCGGAATATCATGCGGGAGCACTACCCGATTCCCAAATGTGAGGAACTCACGTGTGAAATGGCCCACGCCAAACTCTTCACAAAACGCGACGCCTCAAAAGGCTCCTGGCAAATCCAGCTAGATGAATCGATAAGAAAGCTGTGCACATTCAATACGCCCTTAGGCAGATACTGCGACAAACAAATGCCATTTGGCATCATCTCGGCATCCGAAGTATTCTACAGAATAATGGAACAGATGATGGAGGGAATCGAAGGCGTCCGTGTCTACGTCGACGACATAATAATCTGGTCCACCACCCCACAGGAGCACATCAGCCGCCTCAAGCACGTCTTCAAGCGCATACACGAGCATGGCCTCCGCCTCAATAGGGTCAAATGCTCTTTCGGTCAGTCGGACATTAAATTCCTGGGTGATCATATTTCCCATTTGGGTGTGCGGCCGGATGAGGACAAGATTGCTGCCATCACATCCATGAAAACGCCCAAGGACAAGAAAGCGGTCCTCCGGTTCCTGGCAATGGTAAATTTCCTAGGAAAGTTTATTCCCAATCTCGCCTCGCATACCACGGCTCTAAGGAACCTGGTTCAAAAGACAATGGACTTCCAGTAGCTCCCTGCCCACGAGCTCGAGTGAAGGGAACTGAAGGCCAAGCTATCCACGGCCCCAGTGCTGGCCTTTTTCGATCCGGCCATGGAAACAAAAATCTCTACGGACGCCAGTCAGTCTGGCATTGGAGCCGTGCTTCTGCAGCATGATGAGGCCTCGTCATGGGCCCCCGTTGCGTATGCGTCACGGGCAATGACCCCCACGGAACAGCACTACGCGCAAATAGAGAAGGAGTGCCTCGGCCTTCTGACCGGTGTCGTGAAGTTCCACGACTATGTTTATGGACTTCCCCAGTTTACTGTTGAGACCAACCATCATCTGCTAGTCAACATAATACAAAAGGACTTGAATGATATGACACCTCGCCTCCAGCGCATCCTGCTCAAGCTCGGGAGGTATGAATTCCAACTCGTTTATACCCCTGGCAAAGACCTTGTCATTGCCGACGCCCTCTCTAGGTCGATCACCACTCCATGCGATCAAGAAGGGTTCGTTTGGCAGGTCGACGCCCAAGTTCAGTTTGCAACCTCCCACTTGCCAGCATCGGATGCACGCCTGGTACAAATTCTCCACGAGACAACGGCTGACCCTCTTCTACAGCGTGTCATGCGCCTAATGACGGACGGATGGCTCAAGGGCCAATGCCCAGTTTTACAATGTTCGTGATGATCTGGCGGTAGTTGATGGGGTTCTCCTGAAGCTAGACCGCATCGTGATCCCGCACAGCATGCGCCAGCTGGTCCTAGAGCAGCTGCACGAAGGCCATCTAGGTGTTGAAAAATGTCGCTGTCGGGCCAGGGAAGCTGTCTATTGGCCGGGAATCAACGACGACATTGCCAATGCGGTACTCAACTGCCCCACCTGCCAGCGTTTTCAACCTGCCCAACCACGGGAGACCCAGATGCCCCATGAGTTGGTCACATCGCCCTGGGCCAAGGTGGGCATTGACCTGTTCCACGCATTGGGTAGGGACTATGTGTTAATCATTGATTACTTCTCTAACTACCCGGAGGTCATCAGGTTGCACGACCTTACTTCTCTGCTGTCATTCGGGCGTGGCAAAGAGATGTTTGCCCGGCATGGCATCCCGCTCACAGTGATGTTGGACAATGGCCCCTTGCTTCACAAGCCAGGAATGGGCCAGCTTCGCCCGGCGGTACAACTTCGCACACATCACATCCAGTCCCCTGTACCCTCAGTCCAATGGCAAGGCGGAAAAGGGGGTTCACATAGTCAAGAGGCTACTCTGCAAGGCTCCCGATGCCGGATCTGACTTCTATCTCGTTTTGTTGGCCTATAGCTCCGCCCCGCTCTCCACTGGGCTGTCGCCTGCACAGTTGCTGATGAACCGCACCCCGAGGACGACGGTGCTGTCGATTCACACCCCGAATCTTGACCATGTTCCCGTGCTTCACAGGATACAGACGTCTCAGGTGCAGCAAAAGGCGACACACGACTCACGTGCTGCTGATCTCCCCGACATCCGGCCAAACGACAAGGTTCGCATTCATCTACCGGATGGTGGCTGGTCTGAACCTGCTGTTGTCCGTAGGCAGATGGCCCCCCCGTTCCTTCCTGGTCCGGTTACCAGACGGATCCATTCGGCGCCGCAATCGGCGTCCCCTTCGCCTTGTTCCATAGTCGTCATGGGATCCTCCGGGTCGCTCCCCTACTGATCCTGCCATAGACTGTGCAGAGCTTCCGGTCACTCTGCCTCCCCCTGACTGTGCTGCAGCCCACCCAGCTCCTCTGCTGACCCTGCCATGGACTGTGCAGAGCTTCCGGTCACTCTGCCTCCCCCTGACTGTGCTGCAGCCCACCCAGCTCCTCTGCTGACCCTGCCATGGACTGTGCAGAGCTTCCGGTCACTCTACCTCCCCCTGACTATGTTGCAGTCCACCCAGCTCCTGACCTGGTGGCTATTGACCCGCCCTTGAGGCGGTCAACCAGAGTTCGTCGCCCACCTCAGAGACTGAATTTATGAACTTTGCAAATTTATGGACTCTCTGACATGTTTCCTTCCTTGTTAAATCGTTTTCTATTGGTTTGTATATAGCGCTGTTCTTGTTCAATTTGTTACATACTAATTATCTGCACCAGGCACCTTGCCTTGTATATAGCTTTGTTTTCCTATATAGATTTGTACATATGTCTTTGCACCTCACATGTAGTTAGGAACATTCTTCACACACCCACACTATTTATTGTCACGCATTCACATCAAATTTTTTTTAAAGGGGGGGATGTCATAATATACACCAGTATATCATGGTGCAGACACATACTGATGGACATACACTGGGACCAATCAACATGCACAAACACCGCAGCCAATCACCAGTTAGAACACACGCACTATAAAGGCAGAGGGCACCACAGTTCCCGCTCATTCTGGATGCTGCCTCTCAGAAGCACAAGAGCTCATCAAGTACAGTACAGACTCACACCACGTGCTGAGAGATTCAACTGGTTCGGACAGGCACAGGTCTATAGTTAAACTAGCATCATGTAAACCCACAGTTATAGTATGTCTATTTTTTTATAAGTAGTTAATAAAATAGTGTTGAACCTTCTTCAGTGTTGGTGGCATATGTCTGCTTCACAAGTCCACAGTGCCCAACACTTCAAGGGATTAGGTAACTGACACATATAGGGGTGGGGGTGGCGAGGTGGGGGTGGAGGGGGTTTGGGGAGGTAAATCTGCCTTGCCTGTATCGGTCAGTTGCCCACAACATACTTACTATTTGCGTTTGCATCAGAATCTTATAATGCAGAAGCGGGGATGTTCATTGATGACTGCACAGTGTTCAGTGCCATTCAGATAATGAAGCAGTACTTGTCCATATGGAGTAAGACCTGGGTCAACATTCAGGCTTGGCCTAATAAGTGGCAAGTAACAGATGGGCCACACAAAGACAAGACAATGACCATCTCCAACCAGGGAGAACCCAACCATCTGTCCTTGGCACATTACCATCGCTGAATTCCCCCCCATCATCAACTATTTAATGTTGGGTTGATCAAAAACTGAACAGGAACAGCCATATAAATATTGTGGCTACAAGCGGAGGTCAGGCTTAAAATTCTGTGGTGAGTAACACACCTCCTGTTACCCAAAGCCTATCCACCATCTACAAGGCACAATTTGGGAGAATTGAAAAGAAATACTTTTCATTTACCTTGATGAATGAAGCTTCAACAACATTCAAGAATGCTTTGCAACCAGGCTGCGCATGTACAGGAAATCTTGAACAGTTTCATGTTGAGTAGAGCTATAAGTACTGAATAATTGTTGTAGATTCAAAAATAAAAGTCTAGTTCTTATAACAATTCTGAAATATATTTTGCAAGGCTGAATGCCATAAAGGTCTGAATGTGGGTATCTCTAAAGTCCATGGGTGCTTTCATCTCAATATCAAAGTGCAGGAAAACATCTAATTAGTGGAACTATTTTGTTTGACTTTCCTCCTTCGCTGACCCTCTAAAGACAAATTTCAAGATACAGTTAATTGAACATGAATATTCAAATAAAATGAGGACAAACATTGCTGTTTCTCTAGGGTGAAAATTAAGTCTAACTCAGTAAATCCCCTGACTCCGCTGTCTGTTCCATCTTGTTGGAAATACCCTGTTGGCAACTGATTATAACTAGCTCAGAAGTTAACAGTCAGAGTACTCCAATGTCCAGTGATGCACCATTCATTATAAATTGCAGCCCCAGCTACTGTTGGTCTGCATTGTGGAATCTTATTTTTTGCACAAGCTACTTTTTCAGTTGCAATCGAGATTCCATATGAGATTGATCTCTCAGTTTGATACTGATTGCAGAATAGTTTGCATTGTGGAATTAAGGGAAAAGGTGGGCAATTTTGCCAGTTGCAGACGGGACAAATTGTTGGACAAAACCCATAAATTCAAAATATTTTTGTAGAAAAAGAAGCAAAAATTAAACCATTAATGTTTATGATCTTATTATTCCTCACATTTTTCCTCTTCCTTGTTCTCATTATTCTGCCTTGATTTCTTCTACCCTATTTTTACTCATTCTCCATGCCATTTCTTCAATTTTAGATCAAGTTCTCACTATCTTATCTTCTTTCTTCCAGCATATTTAACTTACTTTCTTGGCCTTTCTCCAGTTTCTGAGACCAATGAATTCCTTCATTTCCCATCTGGCTGGACTGCACTTTTGCATTAACTCCCATCTGAGATTTAACATGTGCTACCAATGGAAAGCGGGGTTGGTTTAGCTCAAACCGCTGGCTTTTAAAGCAGACCAAACAGGCCAGCAGCACGGTTCGATTCCCGTACCAGCCTCCCCGGACAGGCGCCGGAATGTGGCGACTAGGGGCTTTTCACAGTAGCTTCATTGAAGCCTACTCGTGACAATAAGCGATTTTCATTTCATTTTCAAGTTAATGTTGCGGCACTTGAGGTGTGAGTGCACATGATCTCTCTCCATCTTCCTTCACTCACTTGCCTTGCTGCACCTTGCTCATTTATTACCAGAGCGTTTCTTTTCTGTGTGCTGCTTACCGAATCTTGGACATTTACTAGCGGCACGGTAGCACAGTGATTAGCATAGTTGCTCCAGGGTCCCAGGTTCGATTCCCTGTCTGTGCGGAGACTGCACGTTCTCCCCATGTTTGCATGGGTTTCCTCCAGGTGCTCCGGTTTCCTCCCACAGTCCAAAGATGTGCAGGTTAGGTGGATCAGCCATGCTAAATTGCTCTTCATGTCCAAAATAAAAGTTAGGTGGGGTTACTGGGTTACGGAGATAGGGTGGAGAAGGGGGCTTATGTCAGGTGCTCTTTCCAGGGGCTGGTGCAGACTCGATGGGCCGAATGGCCTCCTTCTGCACTGTAAATTCTACAATTCTATTGCTGATCAACCCATCAACCTAGTGCCTTGGAATCTTCCAGGAAAGGTATGTCTGACTTCAGGCATGAAGGAATTCCCCATGACTGTCGCCACCAGCTTTGTGCCCTCCACACTCTGAGGCAGGGATACGTGATCTTCTCCTCCACAGGATTTCCTTTCGTTTCCATCAAATTCTCTCAAGGAAACACTGTCCTTGATCAATTCATAAAGATTCACGCGCAGCAACTCAAATGTCATGCAAATATGGTTGCGGAAACACTGTCACTATAAAGTTACAATAGCGTCAGAAATTTGTGGTCCTGTAATTCGCTGGAATTACAGGAGTTTAACATGTACTGGCCAGCTCTGCAAAACTCAGTTGAAGATTCTGCTGACTGGAGATGCTGGAGGCCTGCCATGAAATAGTCCCCAAAGGCCCCAGGACAGACCAGCTCTGGTGAATTCAGAAAGGCCACATCACCTTTTGTTACACCACTGGCTGCAGCTGAGCAGGGTTTAAAGTGCTCAGTGAAATGGACAGGCCAGGGAGAAGGTAAATGTCCAGGGTAAGTGGAAGGGATTTGGTTGGTTGGGAGGGGTATGTTGGGGAGGGGTAGGAGCAGGTTTGGTGGGAGCTCGGGTCGGGACCTGAGGTCGGTTTGGAGAGGGTTCGGGTCGAGGAAGGGGTTGGGTCAGGGGCGGGGGGGGGGGGGGATCTTGCATTTTATTTTGCTTTTCTTTAGTAACGAAAGTGCCAAGGCCATTCCGTGTTTTTTCTTGGGCAAGAACGTAACTCATATCCACATGGTAATTTCATTCTTCCATTGGTCATAGAATTGACACTCATGAAATAATGGTGGACAGTCATGTCCCAATATTTTACACTTGATGATGTTCTGTGAATAAAAAGTGCAGAAGAAAAGCAATAGATTGCAAATAACTGATGAAGCAAGAAACTCTAAACAATCTGTCCCTCTACCATGTTCTCCAGTTTAAGTTATGTTCTTCAAAGCAGAACATGTGCTGCTCTGATATAATGGCTGGTGGTCACATGCAGACAGTTAGAACTGGTGAGTACCCTCCATTCCATCGCTCTAAATATTGGACTTTTTCTGGCTCATTCTGTCCTGCACTGGCTAGTGCATATCATTGGCTGATTTCTCTATCCTATTGCACATCAGCCTGTTCATGTTTGCTTGCCTCAAGAGACACAGTACACAATATTGACCATCTCTACTGTCATGCTGACAACAGGGAGGCTTGGGTTTCAATTGATCAATTGCAGGCTTGTTCTCATAAGTTAAGAGCACTAAAGCAGTTAAGCAGTGATTTGGGTTTTTTGTGACTTGCATTGTAGATTTCAATTCATCAATTACAAGTTTGTTCTCATAATTTAATTAGCAATTAAACAGTTAAGCAGTAATTTGGGGTTTTTGTGACTGGCATTGTGTTAGCTTAGGGTGGGTGGTGACAGGAGGGTATTGACATCATTGGGGAGGAGCTTTAAGTCATTGAGGTGGGGCTTGACATCATTTAGGGCAGGGCGCCATGTCACTAGAAGGCGGGGCATGACATGGGAGCCTAGCAAAGAGGGAGAGCGCAAGGCTCCTAAAAGTGTAAGTCCACCTCTGACTACGCCCCAAATCGGATGCTGGGGAACCAGGAGGTCAAAGTTATTTGGGGGGAATAAATGAACTTTCCAGTTGGAGTTCGGTGGTTCCAGTGCTTTGAAGAAACAGATAATGAGACCATGGAGATAAAAGTGCCAGCAACACATATAGCGGCACCACTCAACCCATAAGTACCCACTGCAGAAGGGCTACAAAGCAAATAGTTTGAGGTTGATTTTTTTTGCACATGTAGTGAATAACAAGGTTATGGTTTCCTTCATATGAGGTTAAGTGGCAACTATTGACATCGGACCTGTTGTTTCGTTCTACTGGGGAAGTCTTGTTAATGATTGTAAAGGTAATATCAATTCAAAAACTTTTATGCTGCCAGACGCTTCAGCTACCTCAATAAGTCACCTAAATTGATCTGCATTAAATGTGGTGGGCCAAGATCTTAGAACTACCAAAGCAGAGACCCCAAGCACTCAACTTATATGGGTGGCGGGATTCTCCCATTGATGTCATACATGTTCAATGCGAGGGCATCCCAAATCCCAGAAGGGAAATTTGGAACACCGGTTCTTAATTATGTATTTTTGCAATTTGGAAAAATGTGGGAAAAGGGATGAAACCCGGTGAGGAAAGGGGTCAGCATTGTTGCAAATAGTCAAATTACAAAACATTTATTAAACTTTAAAATACAGCATGAAAAGCAACAGTAAAGAACAACATTTACAATTTAACACAATAATGGTTACCCAGACAATCAACCAAGTGACGCCTTGAATGCTTCTAGATCTTGACAATATTCTCTCTGAATTGGACCTGGGGGTTCTAGTCCAAGGAGCAATGAACACAATTAACCAAAACACTAATGCAGAAACCATTCTAATTCTGCATAACGTAGCTCAGGCATTTTCTTCTAGAATACTAGCACTTGTTGTTTAAAATGTGTGGCCAAAATAATGTGCCAAATGGGCTTGATAGTTTACCAACAAAATTGTAAATACATATTATAACGAGCAGTGCCTTAGAATGTGAACGGATTATTTCCGGATTATCTCGGATTATTTCATGTAAATGCTACGTTAACGATTTCTAGAAGGTCCTTTTCATAGATGCTCGGCAGAAACTACGAACTCGGTATGAAACATGCAAAAAGGAATTCAGAGGGCAGCATGTGGCGCAGTGGTTAGCACTGGGACTGCGGCGCTGAAGTTCGAATCCCGGCCCTGGGTCACTGCCCGCGTGGAGTTTGCACATTCTCCCCGTGTCTGCGTGGGTTTCACCCCCACAACCCAAAAGATGTGCAGGTTAGGTGGATGGGCCACGCTAAATTGCCCCTTAATTGGAAAAAAAAATAATTGGGTACTCTAAAGTTTAGAAGAAAAAAAAGAGAAATTCAGAAAAGTGTTCAATTTGTTCTTGGTAAGCAGCTGCTGCGAAATTGTAAGAAATGACTAGTGAAATAAACCTAAGGTCACTGATCCACTGAATCAGCCGTGCACAAAGAATGTAAGCCTTGAAGAAATCGTATAGCAGGGTGACTGGGAGGGTTTCTGACCATCATTAAAAGCATTTGAAGAACATTTGACAGATACTGCCTTAATAAATATAGGCTATAGCACACTGGGGAGTTAATTACTGTAACCACAAGTGAAAATGGCTGCACAGCTCATTGCTTTCTAGATAACAGTCACTGACATTAAGAAATTGCCATCTTGCCTTGCCCTAATCAGCATGAGGAATTCTGTTTATTTAACACATGTCACTTTTATTATAAAATATTCATTTATTAGAAGGATAATGAACAGTAATAAAATAGATTGGAGACAAAAAAAACATTTGTTCACTTATTATATGTAGTTTGATATCATTTCTGGATTAGTCCTGTGAGGTGCGAATGCAGTTCAAATCTCAAATAATTTATCATGAGCAAATTGCATTTGACATGGTGCAACAGTCTTTTTATCATATGAACCAACAGATTCACAATTGCTTGCTCATGCTCAGGGCAGCAATCTGTCCAAACTGTGATTGCGTATGTCAGGCGAGAAAGTTGTGATTGCAGCACGGTAGCATTGTGGATAGCCCAATTGCTTCACAGCTCCAGGGTCCCAGGTTCAATTCCGGCTTGGGTCACTGTCTGTGCGGAGTCTGCACATCCTCCCCGTGTGTGCGTGGGTTTCCTCCGGGTGCTCCGGTTTCCTCCCACAGTCCAAAGATGTGCAGGTTAGGTGGATTGGCCATGATAAATTGCCCTTCGTGCCCAAAATTGCCCTTTAGTGTTGGGTGGGGTTACTGGGTTATGGGGATAGGGTGGAGGTGTTGACCTTGGGTAGGGTGCTCTTTCCAAGAGCCGGTGCAGACTCGATGGGCTGAATGGCCTCCTTCTGTACTGTAAATTCTATGATAATCTATGAACATCTTCATGTTCAAATTTTAGTTAACGTAGGAAATGGCGGAACACAGTGGCATGGTGGCTAGCACTGCTTCTTCACAGCGCATGGGAGCCGAGTTCAAATCTGGCCTTGGGTGACTGGGTAGAGTTTGTACGTTCTTCCCATGTCTGCGTGGGTTTCCTCCGCGTGATCCGGTTTCCTCCCACAGTCCAAAGATGTGCACGGTAGGTGGATTGGCCATGCTATATTGGCCCTAGTTCCAGGAATGTACAGGTTAGGTTCAAGGGATAGAGTGGGGGAATGGGTCTAGGTAGAGTGCTCTTTCAGAGGTTGGTGCAGAGTCGATGGGCCGAATGGCCTCCCTCTGCACTGTAGGAATTCCATGGTTCTATTCTGTGGCTCCAGGAAACCCACAGGGGAGACTGTTCAAACCCATCCAGTCACCTAAGATCTGCATTGAATGGGTCCCTGGTGTTGTGAGGCAGCAGTGCTAACCAGTGTGCCACTGTGTTACCCATGTTATTATGTTTTGCCTTGTTTTCTTCAATTATCTTATTTACAATTATCTCATTATTAAATGTTGTGTTCTGATGTTCATTAAGACATTTGTAGAAGTTTTTAAAGTTCAATGGAACAAAAGTAATTTTACAAATACAAAACTTTGAAACCAGTTAAAATTTAACTTAATGTTTAACTTTATCAGCTGAACAATGACATAAAACTATCCAACCTTCACAAATTTCTTGCAATAAAAGTATTTTCTCACTTAAACACAACCGTCAATAAAATATATTTTTCCTCATAAGCACAGCTGTTCTATTTGTAATGGGGGGAAGAGAGGACAAGGGGAAGGGGGAGGAGAGGGAGGAGGGAGAGTTTTGACCTATCAATTGTTAATCTAACAAGCTCAATGTCCGAAAGCAGCAGCTGCCAGGCTATCTTGAATGTCCGTTGCGTCACCTGGAGCCTGAGCTTGCACACCTGCAGCAGGATGTAAGGCTGCATCAGGCTCCATATTACCTTCCTCTAGCTCGCCCATATCTGGTGGAACGACATCTTCCAAGTGAATGCTCAGTCCATGCTGAATGGCAAAGTTGTGTAATACACAACACACTATAATAATCTATGACAATATATCTGGTGCATTATATAATTTGCCCCGTGACCTGTCCAGGCATCAGAAACATTTGATATCATAGAATCCCTACAGTGCAGAAAGAGGTTGTTCAGCCCATGGCATCTACACCGACCCTTCAAAAGACGACCCTTCCCTGGCCCAATTCCCTGCCCTATTCCTGCAACCCCAATTTAAGGGGAAATTTAGCATGACCAACCCACCTAACCTGCACATCTTTGGACTGTGGGAGGAAACCAGAGCACTCAAAGGAAACCCATGCAGACACGGAGACACACAGTCAGTTCCCTGAGGTCAGAATTGAACCCGATCCCAGGTATTGTGAGGCAGCAGTGCTAACCACTTTGCCACCCTAAGTTTCAAAACACCAATTGTCCTCTCCACTACCTGACGTGTTGCTACATGCGCACCATTGTATCATTCTTGCTGTTCCTCCGGAATGGTGTCATAAGCCATGTTCTCAATGGACATCTCTCATTGCCCGCTTAACCACCCTTTAACTCCTGGTGGTGTTGTCACGGACTGGTGTAGCATTGAGCCTTCAAGGACAAATGAGTCATGGTCATTTCCCCGGAAGGTTGCATTTACAATGAGGAGCCTTATTTGAGCATCACACACTGCCATCCCATTTAAAGAATGGAACCGCCTTCCTGTTGATGAATGAAACAGTGTTATTTCTTGGTGCCTTCAATGCAATGTGTGTTCCATCGACATTCCCGATTACTTTTGGGAAACCAGCATTCCTGTAGAACACAATGGACCTCTCCTACATCCTCATAGAGCTGGGTTGGTATTATGCAGTGTTGGGTGGGCAGTGATACATTGGCCCGTAACTTTCCTTCGGATCCCCGGCTGAAGTCACTGGACTGACCTGGAAGTGCGGGTGCACAGGCATGCACGCCGGAAGCGCATGGCATTCAAACTCCCAGCTGGCTCTTTTTGGCAGCTTGAACTCATCCACTGTGCTGAACCTGCTGAATGAAATATCCAGGGACAGTGCTACCTTGGTCAACTTGCCTCAATATTAGGTAAGTTTTTACACCTTTTTATTTGAACATACATTGCAGCATCAGATACAACAGGAACATACATTGCAGCATCAGATACAACAGGAACATACATTGCAGCATCAGATACAACAGGAACATACATTGCAGCATCAGATACAACAGGAACATACATTGCAGCATCACGTAGTCAATGCAATGTTTCCTTCCACATAAAATGCAGCAGTTTAAGATTAGTTTCCTGTCCAATCAGCAAAAATAAACTGTATCTGAAGAAAAAACAGAAGGGGGCGATTCTCTGCTCCACGGACCAAGTGCCCGCGCCATCGTGAACGCCGTTGCATTTCATGACGGCGCAAACAGGGCCCGGGCACGACCTATTCTGGCCCCCACAGGAGGGCCAGCATGGCGCTGGAGTGGTTCACGCCACTCCAGCTTCCCTACGAGGCGCCAAATGGGCACTGCGCCAACCCGCGCATGCGAGGTTGGGCAGCTCAATCCTGCGCATGCGCAGTTGGGCCGTGCCATCCTGCGCATGCGCGGGGAACTTCTTACGGCCCTGACGCAATATGACGTGGGTATTTAGAGGACGGCGCGGCAGAATGTAGGCCCGGGGGGACCAGACCCCTTTGGAGGCACCCCCTACCCCACCACAGGCCGCCCCCCGAGCATTCCCACAGAGTTCCTGCCAGCAGCGACCTGGGGTGGACGACACCGGCGGGACCTTCTCGTGTCGGAGTGGCCACTCGGCCCATCTGGGCCAGAGAATCGCCGCTCGCCGTTTGCGGTGATTCTCCGAGCGGCCCGGCGCGATTCGTGCGCCGCTGGTTTCGGGCAGATGGGAGAATCACGTGTGGGGGTCGGGGCGACGTGACGTAATTCCCGCGGCGCCCCGCCGATTCTCCCACCCAGCGTGGGGGGGTGGAGAATACCACCCAAGGTGTCTGGTGCTTGTCATATTTTCTTTGAAGATCTTTGGGAAAATTGTTAGAATATATGTTTGTGCAGCCTTTCTGAACAATCTTTTGCCAAAAAACAATTATCCGTTAGAAACCACCAAAGATCTGCAAAATGTGAGTTCAAAGGTAAACTATCCATGGGATCAATTTAAAGCGTGTAGGGAAATTATAGCATTACACAAAAAGGTGAGAAACCAGAAATCATAGAATGTCATGATAGCTAGATAGAAATCTGATTATAAAAACTGAAGTGCCTCAGCTAACACATCACCAGGTATATTATTTTAAAAGATATCCGACTGGATTCTCCATCCCTGAGGCTAAGTTTGACGCTGGGGCAGGATATATGGTGTTCCACGACAGCAAAACTGGCGCCGCACGTGGACCAATTCAGTGACTGTTAAGGGACTAGCATCAGTGCCGTGTGGAACACAATCGATTTCGATGCGAAACAGTGTCGGATTTGCCAGATTCGCAATTGACACTCAGAAGGCTGACAAGCTGCAGCCGCATATACATACTTCACTCCCCACATACACCATCCCAGCCAACAAGATGGCACTGAATGCTTTGGAGTGTGCCCCTACAGCTGATGAGTCGGCTGGGGCCAGAAGGCAACCAGGGGGTATGGCCTGGGGGGGACCCATATGACCCGTGGCACTAGGTTTACAGTGGGCAGTCAGTGGCGTGTACAGCTGCATGGCTGTCTTGCTGGCTACGGCAATCGTGTTCCATGCCCGTCCACCCTGACCCCACAACCCACCTCCAAGCCACTCCCCGCTACTCCCCCCAACCCTGGCAGAAGCCCCTCGGCCAGCAACACAACTGTCAGCAAACGATGGCAACATTGGACACTTTCTGTACCTCCTCCCTTTCCCTCAACAGCCACGGCGCCTGTTTCGTGATTTTTAAATGCACAAGTGAATCTCGCCATCAGGAATTCGACCCATTGGAGGCAGAGAATCACAAAGGCTCTGGAGAATACCAGGTGGGGTCCACTAATGATATGCCAACGGTGTTTACTGTACATGTGTTCTGGTATGCATTGACGCCACTGTCGAGGCAACGTAGTGTGGTGATATAACCACTGTAATGATGTGTACTTGCAGTAGGGGGATGTATGGCTGTACCTGTAATACAGGTTCCTCCGGTAAGCCCCTGCCGGCTAGCTCCGCCCACAGAGAGCTTGTGTATAAATAAGCGTGTGAGTCACTGAGATCCTATTCTACAGCTGCCGCCGGAGGAATAGCATTACACGGCAATAAAGCCTCGATTGTACATGTCTCGAGTCTTTGTGTGCAATTGTTAGCGCCGCACGTAGAATTTCGATTTGGCGTGAAATTGGCACCCGCTGCAATTTTGGCATCGGAACCGATTCTCCAGCCAATCGCATTTCCTGATTCCGGCGTCAACCGACGGAGAACCCCGCCCATTATATTCTGAGGTACAGTGCCCAGATCTGAACGCAGCTTCAGATGGAGGCCTGAATTTTTGATTGGCTGGACCCAGCAGCTCCGATACCATAATACACTTTAACAAGCATTGCTTAGCATAGAACAGGACTTCCATCCTCACTCAGGAGGAACTCTCACCAATCAGATTGGCCAGCAGCCCTGCAGTCCCTCCAGCCACAGCGCTGCAGTGGCTGGAAGAGGCATTGCAGAGAGTTCCCTAGCACTAGCTCCCGGTACACATAGAACAGGTAAGTGGTACAGGTCCCAGGTCAGGGAACGTAGGGTACGTCTGGGGGGGTTGCGAAGGGGACGGTCGGGCTCCTGGGAATAGGCTGAGGGATGGAAGTCCAGATGTCACTATGCCTTAAGGGAAGGGCACAATCAGTCGGAAGGGACTTTCTGATAGAACTATCATCCATGCGCCAGTCTAAAACGTGAGGCTGGGTGGGAAAACGCCCTTACGTTGCCATTCAGTGTCCACTTAAGGATCTTAATTGGGGCAAGGGTGGGTTTCTGATCTTGAGGCTCTGCCTCCCCAGTGTGAAATCGCAATAATGGCGGTAACCTGGAGGGAATCCCATCCATGTCATTTCACACTCCACGCGGGAAGCGTAACTTCTGGCCCGCGCCTACCAAGGTTCTGTACAATTGAAGCATAAATTCCTTGTTTTAGTATGCTAACTCGCTTGAGATAAAGGCCAATGTTCCTTTAGTCTTTATGATTGCTTTTTGTATCTCAGCACTAGTTTATAATCGTTTTTCCACCTGTTCATTTAAATCCTTTTGTTCCTTCACAACTCCTAACCTCTCTGCATTGAAAATAAATCTGCTTTGTTTTTTTCTGAACCCAAGGTAGATGACCTCACATTCACCACATTGAACTCCATTTGTTGCAATTAAGCCTTAGTCTCTCTTTCCCTACGGAAGGTTCTGCTCCCAACGACACAACTCCTAACTCAGCATCATCCACAAATTTGAATATACAACCCTACTCTTTCATTCAAGTAAGAATCCTGGAGGGGCAGCACGGTGGCCTAGTGGTTAGCACAACCGCCTCACGGCGCTGAGGTCCCAGGTTCGATCCCGGCTCTGGGTCACTGTCCGTGTGGAGTTTGCACATTCTCCCCGTGTCTGCGTGGGTTTCGCCCCCACAACCCAAAAAATGTGCAGAGTAGGTGGATTGGCCACGCTAAATTGCCCCTTAATTGGAAAAAATAATTGGCTAATCTAAATTTAAAAAAAAAGAAAAAAAAAAAAAAAAGTAAGAATCCTGGTCTGAACTGGTCTTGTATACTTTAAAATGGAACACCAGTAAAATGGGGAATAAAGAATACTGGTTCAAACTGATTTTTGTGTTCAATGGCAGATGGTGGAATTTGAATTCAATAAAAATCTGGAAATAAAAGTCTAATGATGACCATGAAGCCATTCTTGATTGTCATCAAAACCCTCCTGGTTTATTCATGCCCTTTAGGAAACAAAATCTGTAGTTCCCACCTGCCAGCCTGCATGTGACTCCAGATTTGCAGCAATATCATTAGCTCTTAAATGCCCTCCAGAAATGGACTAGCAAACCATTCAGTTGATTCGAAAAGCTAAAACGTCATCCATATTGACCTAGGCACTGGAAACGAAGATGGGAAATCCAGTCCTCTAGACACTTCAAAGTCCTCCTGACTAACTTCTGGGGTCTTGTGCCAAAGTTGGTAAAGCTGTCTCACAGACTAGTCAAGCACCAGCCTGACATAGTCATGCTCATGGATTCATACCTTACAGATAATGTCCCAGACATTACTATCACGATCAGTGGATATGTCCTGTCCCACCAGCAGAACAGATCCAGTAGAGGCAGTGGTGCACAGGCGTGTACAGTCGAGAGGGAATTGCTGTAGGAATCCTCAACATTGACACCGGCTCCCATAATATCTCATGGCATCAGGTCAAACATGGCCAAGGAAATCACCAGCTGATTACCACGTACTGCTTCCTGCTGAAGCTATAACACGGGATTACTTGCGTGCCAAATAACATAAGCATCAGTGAAACCATAACCAATGGGTGAGGTCTACATCCTGCAGTCTTGCAACATCCAATTGTGAATGGTGGTGGACAATTAAACAACTAACTAGAGGCAAAGACTCCACAATATCCCCATCCTCAGCGATGGCGAAGCCCCGCACATCAGTGAGAAAGATAAGGCTAAAGGATTTGCAACAACCTTCAGCGAAAAGTGCTGAGTGGATGATTCGTCTCCGCCTCCTCCAAAAGTCCCCAGCATAACCAATCTGCACTGGATACTGCAAAGGCTATGGGTTGTGACAATTTCCGGCAATAGTACTTACGAAGATGACACGGCCCCTAGCCTTGCTGCACAGCTAAAACACTGGCACATACCCAGCAATGTGGAAAATTGCCCAGGTATTCCATGTACACAAAAAGCAAGACAAATTGAACCCAACCAATTACTGTCCCATTAGTCTACTCCTGATCATCAGTAAAGTGATGGATAGGGTCATCAACAGTTCTATCAAGTGGCACATTCTTAGCGATAACTTACTCACTGATGCTCAGTTTGGATTCCGCCAGTATCACTCAGCTTCTAACCTCATTCGAGCATTGGTTCAAACATTGACAAAAGAGCTGAACTCCAGATGTGAGGTAAATGTGACTGCCCTTAATATCAAGGCAGCATTTGATCAAGTATGGCATCAAAGAGCCTGAGCAAAAATGGATTCAATGGGAATCAGGGGGAAACTCTCTGCTGGTTGGAGGCTCACGTGGCACAAAGGGAGATGGTTGTGGTTGTTGGAGGTCAATCATCTCAGCTCCAGGACATCACCGCAGGAGTTCTTCAGTGCTGCGTCCTAGACCCAACCATCTTCAGCTGCTTCATCAGTGACATCCCTAAGATCAGAAGTAAGGATATTTGCTGATGACTGACTGCACAATGTTCAGCACCATTTGTGACTTCAAATACTGAAGTAGCTCATATCCAAATGCAGCAAGACCTGGATAATATGCAGACTTCGGCTGAAGAGTAACATTCGTGCCACACAAATGCCTGACAATGATCATCTCCAACAAGATAAAATCAAACCATTGCCCCTTAATATTTAATGGCATTATGATTGCTGAATCCCCGACTATCAACATTCTGGGGTTATCATTGGGCAGAAACTGAACTGGACGAGCCATATGAGTACTGTGGCTACCGCAGCAGCTCTGGGATGGGGAATCCTGTCCTGATTAACTCGCCTCTTGATTCCCCAAAACCTGTCCATCATCTACAACGCACAAGGCAGGAATGCGATGGAATACTCTTCACTTTCTTGGATGAGTGCAACTCCAACAAGTCTTAAGAAGCTCAACCATCCAAAACAAAGCTGCCAATTGGTTGGCATCCCATCCACAAATATTCACTCACTCCATTAACTCCCTCCACTACTAACA
Source organism: Scyliorhinus canicula (assembly GCF_902713615.1). NCBI lineage: Eukaryota > Metazoa > Chordata > Chondrichthyes > Carcharhiniformes > Scyliorhinidae > Scyliorhinus > Scyliorhinus canicula. Next base: position 48,644,465 of record NC_052154.1, on the reverse strand, counting down.
AACAGTGGCAGCAGTTTAAACCATTTATAAGATGCACTGCAGAAATTCACCAAGGCTCCTTGAGTAGCACCTTCCAGACCACCATCTAAAAGAATAAGGCCAGCAGATGTATGGGAACATCACCACCTGGATGTTCCCCTTCAAGCCACTGAATTGAAAATATGGGCATCACGGTAGCACAGTGGTTAGCACAATTGCTTCACAGCGCCAGGGTCCCAGGTTTGATTCCCGGCTTCGGTCACTGTCTGTGTGGAGTCTGCACGTTCTTCTCGTGTGTGCGTGGGTTTCCTCCGGGTACTCCGGTTTCCTCCCACAGTCCAAAGATGTACAGGTTAGGTGGATTGGCCATGCTAAATTGCCCTTAGTGTCCAAAATTGCCATTAGTGTTGGGTAGGGTTCCTGGTTTGTGGGGATAGGGTGGAGGTGTGAGGTTGGGTAGGATGCTCTTTCCAAGAGCCGGTGCAGACTCGATGGGCTAAATGGCCTCCTTCTGCACTGCGAATTGTATGATTCTATGATGTCCCTGTTCCTTCACTGGGTCAAGATCCTGAAACTCCCTTCCTAATAGCACTATGTGTGAACCTACAACACCCGTGGGTTTCCTCCGGGCGCTCCAGTTTCCTCCCACAGACCAAAGACGTGCAGGTTAGGTGGATTGGCCATGCTGACTTGCCTGTAGTGTCTATAAAGGTTAGGAGGGGTTATTGGGTTACAGGGATAGGGTAGAAGTGAGGGCTTTAGTGGATCGGTGCAGACTTGATGGGCCGAATGGCCTCCTTCTGCACTGTATGTTCTATGTTCTAATACGGGGATTGTAGCAGTTCAAGAAGTCAGCTCACCACCATCTCTCAAGGGCAATTAGGAATGGTCAAAAATGCTGAACCATCAAAATTAATTTGTTTTTAATTATACTGTGTGTTCTATGTTCTTTCCATCATGATGTCGTGCATCAGATAGACTATAAATGGCATACATACAGTCCATAGGGGCAGCATGGTAGCACAGTGGATAGCACTGTTGCTTCACAGCTCCAGGGTCCCAGGTTCGATTACCGGATTGGGTCACTGTCTGTGTGGAGTTTGCACGTTCTCCCTTTGTCTGCATGTGTTTCCTCCGGGTGCTCCGGTTTCTTCCCATAAGTCCCAAAAGACCTGCTGTTAGGTAATTTGGACATTCTGAATTCTCCCGCTGTGTACCCAAACAGGCGAGGGAATGTGGTGACTAGGGGCTTTTCGCAGTAACTTCATTGCAGTGTTAATGTAAGCCTGCTTGTGACAATAAAGATTATTAAAGTATTATGTTTTACTTCTGTGATAAGAACAATTATCCCAGGAGGATTTTCCCAACAGGAAAAGTAAGTTGAAACCAGTCCATAACTCTAACCAGATAACTGATATGCGCTTGGGTCAACCGGAACCAAACAGAAATTATATTGCTCCAGATTTTGTCAGCGAATCTCAGGCTATGTTTGGTTGTGAATTACTGGGAAGAGTTAATTTGAAGTGGGGCCTGGCTGAAATCGAGCTTGCCCCTTGCCCCGGTTCATTTGGGTCACACTGGGACTCCAATGTGTTCCTACTTCTGATTTAAATGTGATTTTGGGCAGTGAACACTCTTGCATTCACCCTCATTCTCACATTCATCCTCACTCACTCACTCACACACTCATTCACTCACTCACTCACTCATTCACACTCTGTTAACCGCACTTACTCACCCACTCCACCTATGCTGTGTACCCACATCAATTATGAAATACAATGAATGTCCAAACTCAGTTGTGAGCCAGCAGAGGAAGAAATCTTTTATCACACAGATATTTAAATCCATGCTCTAATCATTGAAGCTCTTTATCTCATTATGCTACCAAAACCGATCATTACTTAATATCTGCACTTGAAAATTTAGAATTAAAGTTGTAAAGTGTATGAATGGGAAGCAAAACAGTCCAAATGAACATTTTTTTAAATTATTAAACTAAGCGGGCAAAATATCCAATTGAAAAATGCCCAAAAAAAGTTAATTCAAACAAGCTTTTCCTAAATAATTGTGGTAAAGCTTACAATTCTGTATATTGGCGAGTTGCTTCATTCACACATTTTGGCATTAGTGTAAAATATCTACAGTAACACTTTGTTATGTTCCCAACTAACATACAGCATAAGGAAAATAAAATGCTTGAAAGAATTTGGAATCCTCAATACTGTACCGTGAGAAACACAAGGACAATTTTGGGTATGTTGATTCTTAATTTTTCTAATGTTCATGAAGTATTTGCATTCAAGCGATTTGACTTTCAGCAAATCTATTTAATTGGAAAATGTTTGATCCAAACTAATTTTCATGGGCAGCAGGCACATTTTACCCAGTGAGTCATTTTAGTCTTTCAAATCTGAGGATTATAAAATGGAAAAGAACACAAGGGTAGGTAACAGTGCGTGGCATGTGCTGCGTCTAAAGAATTAAAACACTTAAATTTCTTACATTGTGACTCAGTTGTGTCCCCAACTTCTTCCCTCAGTTGATTTTTACTTTCATTAAGCTTCCTTCAATTCAACAGTTCAGTGAACAAATTACTTGATAACAGCATTGCCAATCCAACATTCAGTCAACAAGAAGCATAGCTGAAAGCTAAATCACACTCCTCTCTAAATGCTTGCTGTCAGTATTGGTAGATGAATGCTTAACGCTTCCATACAACATTCCCTGGTCACTACTTTAACGCAAATATTAATCAGTTTCTTTTCTAAGCTTCTTTGCTAAGCAAATAAATGTGGACAAAATTAGCCCATAAAAAGCAGGACAAATACAACCCATTCCGGCCTCATCAGCCTGTTCTCAATCATTAGCAGCGTGATGCACTGTTTCATCAATAATGCTTATCAAGCTGCACCTACTCACAATAATCTGCTCACCGATGCTCAGTTTTTATTTTGCCACGACCACTCAGCCCAAGAGCACATTGCAGGCGTGATCCAAACATGGTAAATAAGATCAAATTCCAATAGTACGGTGAGAGTAACTGTCCTTGATATCAAGAGGATATTTGATTGAGGGTGTCATCATAGAACATAGAACATTACAGCACAGAACAGGCCCTTCAGCCCTCGATGTTGTGCCGAGCATTGTCCGAAACCAAGATCAATCTATCCCACTCCCTGTCATTCTGGTCTGCTCCATGTGCCTATCCAATAACCACTTGAAAGTTCCTAAAGTGTCCAACTCCACTATCACTGCAGGCAGTCCATTCCACACGCTAACCACTCTCTGATAAATCTCCTTTGCGCTCTTTCCAATGCTTCCACATCCTTCCTAGACCTTTGAAAATTGAAATCAGTGAGGGTCACAGAAAATTCTCCACTGGATGGAGTCATACCTATTGGGCGTGATTCTCCGCTCCCGCGCGGCATCGGGAAGGCCGTCGTGAACTCGGCCAAGTTTCACGATGGCGTCGCACCCTATTCGCCCCCCACCCCCAGGGGACTAGGTGAAATCTCCGTAAATCTCCGCCTCCGAGAATGATGCAGCCGGCGCGCCTAATGACGTCAGCCACGCATGCCCAGGTTGGCCGGCTCCAACCCGCGCACGCACGGTTGCCGTCTTCCCCTCCGCTGCCCCACAAGATGTGGCGGCTTGATCTTGCGGTGCAGAGGAGGGAAAAGAGTGCATCCCTTGGAGATGCCGGCCCGACGATCGGTGGGCACCAATCGTGGGCCAGTCCCCTCCCGAGCATGGCCGTGGTGCTCACTCCCCTCTCCCCCCCCCCCCCCCCCCCCCCCCCACAAGCCACAAACGAGCCTTTGGCACCATGTTCACGACGGCAGTGACCAGGTGTGGTTGCCACTGGCGTGAACAGGTCGGGAACGTCAGGCCGCTCGGCCCATCCGGGCCGGAAAATCACCTGTCGCCGTGAAAAACAGCGAGCACCGATTCTCCGAGCAGGTGGGTGGGAGAATCGCGGGGGGCGCCAGGGCGGCGTGTCATGATTCGCCCGGCCCTCCCGCAATTCTCCCACCCGGTGTGGGGAGCGGAGAATCGCGCCCGTTATATTACCATACATATTAACACCATACATATTAACAACTTGGATACAGGGATAGAAGATTCGATAGCCAAATTTGCAGATGACACAAAAATAGGTGGGACTGTAAGTTGCAATGAGGAAATAAGAACCTTACAAATGGATATAGATAGGTTAGGAGAGTGGGCCAAAATGTGGGCAGATGGAGTTAAAATGTGAATGAGTATGAGATCATGCATTTTGGTCGGAAAAATGGAAAGGCGACTTATTATCTAAATGGGGAGAGACTTCGGGGTGCTCCGATGCAGAGGGATCTGGGTGTCCTCGTGCATGAGTCACAGAAAACGAGCATGCAGGTGCAGCAGATAATAAGGAAAGCAAATGGAATTTTGGCATTTATAACCAAAGGAATTGAGTATAAAGGAAGTGTTGTTGCAACTATACAAGGCATTGGTAAGACCGTACCTGGAATATTCTGCACAGTTTTGGTCTCCTTATTTAAGTAAAGTTGTCGTGGCATTGGAGGCAGTTCAGAGGAGGTTCACTAGATTGATTCCAGAGACGAGGAGTTTGTCGTATGAGGAGAGATTGAACAGTTTAGGCCTACACTCTCTAGAGTTTAGGAGGATGAGGAGCAATCTGATTGAGGTATACAAGATGCCAAAATGTATGGATAAAGTAGACATGGAGCTTATGCTTCCTCTTGTGGGGCATTCTAAAATAAGAGGTCCTAATCTTAGAATAATAGGTAGTGAATTTAAAACAGATTGAGAAGAAATTCTGCTTCTATATCCTATGAATTTATGAATACCTAGTACGAAGGAAGATGGCTGTGGTTATTGTAGACCAACCATTGCAGCCACAGGATATCATACAGGAGTTCTATTGGGCAGTGTCCTGGATCCAACCATCCTCAGCTACTTCATCAGTGACCTGCCCTCCAACATAAAGCCAGAAGTGGGACTATTCATTGGTGATTATATAATATTGAGTACCATTTCACTCCTCAGCTACAGAAATTATGCCTGCATGCAACAAGATCTGGCCAACATTCAGGTTTGGGTCAAGAAGTGGGAGGTAGCATATACGACAATAAGATGCTGCAGAATTAGGCCATTCAGCCCATCGAGTCGTCTCCGTGATTTGATCATAGCTGATGGGCGGGATTCTCCGCTGCTCACGACGGATTGGAGAATAGTGGGAGGGCCTTCCTGACATTTTTCCCGACCTCTCGCTATTCTCACCCCCCCCCCCCCCCCCCCACGGCCGCCCCATGACACGAATCGCTGCTCGCCATTTTTTACGGTGAACAGCGATTCTCCCCAGGCCGATGGGCCGAGTTCCCAGGCCTTTATGGCCATTTTCACGAACACAAACACACCTGCTCTTACAGTTCGTGAAAACGGCTGCAAAGTGCCGTTCCGGACAACCATGGCACCGATTGGCACGGCTGCACCACGGCCGTGCCAAGGGTGGCATGGGCCCGCGATCGGTGCCCACTGATCGCGGGCAGCAGGTCCGATACCTGCGCACTCTTTGTTCCTCCGCTGCCCCGCAGGATCAGTCCGCGGGGCGGCTGAGGGGCATGACGGCCCGTGCATGCGTGGGTTTGACGCATATGCGTGATGACGTCATCCGCGCATGCGCGGGTTGGAGCCGTCCAATCCGCGCATGCGCAGCTGATGTCATCGTGCACGTCAGCCGCCATGACGCTTGGCGCGCGGGCTTAGCGATAGTCACTAAGCCCACGATGCCGTGCTTCGCGGGGCCGCGCTGCTAGCCTTGCCGGGGGGGAGAATCGGGTCCCGGGAGGGGGCGCGGAGGCTGCCGTGAAACACGGCCAGTTTCACGGCAGCATTTACCACTCTCCGCATTTGCGGAGAATCGCGCCCGATATGTTTCACATCCCCATTCTCTCGCCTTCTCCCCATAATCCCTGATCCCCTTATTAATCAAGAAATCCCCTTATGAATCAAGAACACCAAATATGTGCCACACATGTGACAAGCAATGGCCATCTCCAACAATAGAGAATGTAGCAATGTTCCCATCATATTCAATAGCATTACCGTCATTGAATACTCCACTGTCAACATCCGGATTATCATTGACCAGAAACTTAACTGAACTAGCTATATAAATAGCATGGCTATAATTTTGTCAAAAGCTGAGAAGTCTATGGTGAGTAACTTACTTCCTGACTTCACAAGGTCAGTCTTCCCTCTACAAGGCATAGCTTAGGAGGATGGATTTGTCTGGATGAATGCAGCTCCAACAACACGAAAGAAACTCAGCACTGTGAAAGACAAAACAACCTGCTTAATGACACCCCATCCACCACCTTAAACATTCACTCCCTCCATCACCAGCACACAGTGGCTGTACAAAGAACAAAGAACAGCACAGCACAGGAACAAGGCGTCGGCCCTCCAATCTAAACTAAAACCTCCTGCACTTCCAGGGCCAGATTCCTCTATTCCCATACTATTCATATATTCGCCATGATACTTCTTAAACATCACTATCGTATCTGCTCCCACCACCTCCCCCGGCAGTGCGTTCCAGGCACTTAAAACCCTCTGTGTACAAAGTTTGCCTTGCACAGATCCTCTAGATTTCCCCCTTGCACCTTAAACCTATGTACCCTAGTAATTGACTTTTCCACCCTGGGAAAAAGCGTCTGACTCTCCAGTCTGTACATGCCACTCATAGAAATATAGAATCACAGAAAATAGAAGCAGGTGGAGGCCATTTGGCCCTTCGAGCCTGCTCTGCCATTCATTGTGATCATGGCTGATCAGCAAGTTCAATACCCTGATCTCGCCTTCTCCCATATCCCTTGATCTATTTAGCCTCAAGAGCAACATCTAATTCCTTCTTGACATTGCACAACCTTTTGACCTCAACTACTTTCTGTGGTAGCGAATTCCACAGATTCACCATTCTATGCCTATATTCAAATCCTCTCACTATAGAACATAGAACGATACAGCGCAGTACAGGCCCTTCGGCCCTTGATGTTGCACCGACATGGAAAAAAAACTAAAGGCCATCTAACCTACACTATGCCCTTATCATCCATATGCTTATCCAATAAATTTTTAAATGCCCTCAATGTTGGCGAGTTCACTACTGTTGCAGGTAGGGCATTCCACGGCCTCACCGCTCTGCGTAAAAAACCCACCTCTGACCTCTGTCCTATATCTATTACCCCTCAATTTAAGGCTATGTCCCCTCGTGCTAGCCACCTCCATCCGCGGGAGAAGGCTCTCGCTGTCCACCCTATCTAACCCTCTGATCATTTTGTATGCCTCTATTAAGTCACCTCTTAACCTTCTTCTCTCTAACGAAAACAACCTCAAGTCCATCAGCCTTTTCTCATAAGATTTTCCCTCCATACCAGGCAACATCCTGGTAAATCTCCTCTGCACCCGTTCCAAAGCTTCCACGTCCTTCCTATAATGAGGCGACCAGAACTGTACGCAATACTCCAAATGCGGCCGTACTAGAGTTTTGTACAACTGCAACATGACCTCATGGCTCCGGAACTCAATCCCTCTACCAATAAAGGCCAACACACCATAGGCCTTCTTCACAACCCTATCAACCTGGGTGGCAACTTTCAGGGATCTATGTACATGGACACCGAGATCCCTCTGCTCATCCACACTACCAAGAATTTTACCATTAGCCAAATATTCCGCATTCATGTTATTCTTTCCAAAGTGAATCACCTCACACTTCTCCACATTAAACTCCATTTGCCACCTCTCAGCCCAGCTCTGCAGCTTATCTATGTCCCTCTGTAACCTGCAACATCCTTCCGCACTGTCTACACCTCCACCGACTTTAGTGTCGTCTGCAAATTTACTCACCCAACCTTCTGCGCCCTCCTCTAGGTCATTTATAAAAATGACAAACAGCAACGGCCCCAGAACAGATCCTTGTGGTACGCCACTCGTAACTGAACTCCATTCTGAACATTTCCCATCAACTACCACTCTCTGTCTTCTTTCAACTAGCCAATTTCTGATCCACATCAGGCCAATATATATGAAGGACAATATACCATTTGCCTTCTTTACGGCCTGCTGTACCTGCACGCTTACTTTTAAAGACTGATGTATGAGGACACCAAGGTATCGCTGAGTATCCACCTCTTCTAATTTACACCCATTGAAATCATAATCTGCTTTCCTACTTTTGTTACCGAAGTAGATAACCTCACATTTATCTACATTATACTGCATGTGCCGTGCATGTGCCCACTCACTCAGCCTGTCCAAATCCTGCTGAAGCATCTCTGCATCCTCCTCACAGCTCACCCTACCATCCAACTGTGTATCATCTGCAAATTTGGAGATAATACATTGAGTTTCCTCGCCCAAATCATTAATATATAATGTGAACAGTTGGGGTCCTAGCAGAGATCCCTGCGGTACCCCACTCGTCACTGCCTGCCAATCAGAAAAAGACCCATTTATTCCAATGTTTGCTTCCTGTCTGTTAACCAGCTTTCTATCCATCTTAAGACATTACCCATAATCCGAAGCGCTTTAACTTTACATATTAACCTGCTATGTGAGACCTTGTTGAAAGCCTTCTTAAAGTCTAAATAAACCACATCCACCGGTTCTCCCTGGTGAACTCTAGTAATTACATTTTCAAAGAATTCTAGTAGATTTGTCAAGCATGATTTTCCTTCCGTAAATCCATGCTGACTTTGTCATAATTTTGTAAACCTCTATCAGGTCGCCCCCTAAACCTCCCTCGTTCTAGTGAAAACAATCTGAGTTTATCCAACCTCTCCACATAGCTAATATCCTCTTCTGTGCCCTTTACAAAGCATCCACATCTTCTGGTAGTGTGACGACCAGAATTGTACGCAATATTCCAAACGTGGCCTAACTAAGATTCTGTACAGCTGCGGCATGACTTGCCAATTTTTATACTCAACACCCCGACCAATGAAGGCAAGCATGCTACCCACCTGCGTTGCCACTTTCAGTGATCTGTGCTGTATGCCCAGATCTCTCTGCCCGTCAATACTCTGAAGGGTTCCGACATTTACTGTACAATTCCCACCTGTATTAGACCTTCCAAAATGCATCACCTCACATTTGTCTGGTTAAACTCCATTTGCCATTTCTCCGCCCAAGTCTCCAACTGATCTATAACCTGCTATATCGTCTGATAATCCTCTTCACTTTCCGTAACTCCACCAATCTTTGTGTCATTTTCCTCCAAATCATTTATATATACAAAAAACAAACGTCCCAGCATTGATCCCTGCGGAACATTAGTCACAGCCCTCCATTCATCAAAGCACCCTTCTATCCTCTGTCTTCCATGACCGAGCCATTTCCATATCCATCTTGCCAGCTCACTTCACTTTTTGTACCGTCTGCCATGAGGGAGCTTGTCAAAGCTTTACTGAAGTCCATGAGGACAACATCCACTGCCTTCCTTCAATATTTCAGACCATGTCCATTGCCCTTCCTTGATCAAGTGAGTATGATGTGCAATTTACTGCAGCACTTGCCAAGGCCCTTCAGGCAGCACAAACTTCCAAACCCCCAACCACTACCATCGAGAAGAACAAGGGCAGCAGATATATGGAAATGCCAACACCAAGGGGTTCCCCTCCAGGCCACTCACCATCCTGATGTGGAAATATATCAACATTCCTTCACTGTCACTGGGTCAAAATCCTGAAACTTCTTTCCTAACAGCACTATGGGTGTACCTACACCACATGGACTACAACCATTCAAGAAGGAAGCTCACTACCACATTCTCAAGGGCAATTAGGAATGGGAAATTAATGCTGGCTTAGCCAGAAAGCCCACAATGCTTGAATAAATAAAAGAAAACGTGACCTGCACCATCTAGAATAACAAAGACAGCAGCTGCATGGGGAAGCCACCACCTAGTTCCCTTAAAGTCACGCATCATTCTGACTTCAAAATATACCCCTCTTTCTTCATTGTGACTGGGTCAATATCTTGGAACATCCTCCCTAACAGCACTATGGGTGTACCTACACCAGATGAACTGCAGCAGTTCAAGAAGGTGACTCACCGCTACTTCATCCTGTGTCGAGGTGACGGAGAATTGCGATTTGGCATCAAATCGACACCAGCCACGATTTTAGCGTCAGAATCTATTCTCTGCCCAATTGCGTTTCCCAATTTCCACATCGCCCAACGGAGAATCACGCCCAGGGTGGTTGAAATATAAACAGAAAATGCTGGGAATATTCAGCAGGACTGTGATTCAGGAAAGGTCACAATATATTGGAAAACCACAAATGTAACGTCAGTATTCAAGAAAGGAGAGAGACAGAAGGCAAGAAACTACAAGCCAGTTAGTCGACCATCTGTCATTGGGAAAATAATAGAACCTTTTATTAAGGAAATAAAAGCAGAACATTTAGAAAAGGGCGGTACGGTAGCACAGTGGTTAGCAATTTTGCTTCACAGCGCCAGGGTCCCGGTTCGATTCCTGGCTTGTGTCACTGTCTGTGCGGATTCTGCACATTCGCCCTGTGTGTGCGTGGGTTTCCTCCGGGTGCTCCGGTTTCCTCCCACAGTCCAAAGATGTGCAGGTTAGGTGGATCGGCCATGTTAAAATTGTCCCTTAGTGTCTGGGGCTGTATAGGTTAGGTGGGGTTGCAGGGAAAATGGGTTTGGTGGATTGGCCGTGTTAAATTGCCCCGTTGTGTCCAAAGGTTAGGTGGAGTTGCTAGATTACGGGGATAGGATGGAGGTGTGGTCTTAGGTAGGGGCGGGATTCTGCGATCCTGGGGCTAAGTGTTGACGCCGTCGTAAACGCCTGAGCATTTTACGACAGCGTCCTCTGGCCCCTAGGAGCAGCGATCCTGCGCCGCACAGGGGGCCAGCATGGCACTGCAGCTCCAGCTGCCAATACGGGCACGAGCACGGCCGGCGCAAGTTCTTGCATGCGCGCAATGACTGGCGCGAGTTTGCGCATGCGCCTGGGTTGCCTTCTCTGCATCGACCCCAGGGCAACATGGCGGAGCAGCGTCACGCCTCCTATTAAAAATGACAACAATGACTTAAGTATTTGTTGAATTAATAGAACTTTTAAATTATAATAAATGCATGCATATGAAAAATCGAAAATACTTTTATCAATTTGATTTTGTATCTTTGCACCTATTGAGCAAATAATCAATTATTTGTGGTATAACTTTCAACATAACAAAATGTTTCTCAGGAACTCCATCAGTACTCTTGAAAGGTCAAACGGATTCCGTGGCTGGAAAGGTTTGGGAAATCCTGATATATATTAATAACTTGGATGAAGGGAGCCATTCTATTGTGTTGTGCTTCCTCTTTCTTACCTCTGAGCCATAAATGCACCAACCACTTAAATAGTGGTAAAGCCAATTGCGTATTATTTATTACAAACATACAAAATAGGAGCAGAGTAGGCCATTCAGCCCCTTGAACCTGAATCTTGGGATGAAGGAAATGCCTTATCAAGAAAGGTGGGCAGATTGGGCCCACACCCATTGGAGTTTTGAAGAATGAGAGGTGATCTTATTGAAACAGATATGATCCTGTGGGGGCTTTACAAGGTAGATTCTGGGAGGATGTTTCATCTCATGAGGGATTGTGTTATTATAATACCTTGGGCTTAGTTACTGTACAAGACAGAAGGCACCAATCGTTTATCAGGGATTTTGTAAACATATTGTATGTTCATTTATTAAAACTAGGGAAATGAGAACAGTTATACTTAGTTTGAAGCTTGATGGCATCAGAGCTGTGTGTATGTGCTCTGCTCAAAGCAAAAGTGAAACGAAGACTGAATCACATGACTCATTTCCCTTCTCGTGATATCCCTTAAAGGCAGATTACAACATCCACTTTTTTAAATGATACTTTCCTCTCTTCCAAAGAAGGAAACATGTTGATTTTTAGATACCATTACATAGGTGTAAAAACTGATGAATCTGTGAGTCTTTAAAGCGTAATGGTATACTGCTGGTACGCCCAGATCTTGTAATGGTAACGTTATATTGAGATTTCTTTAATTGCTCTCAGTGATATGTGGGATTTTCATTCTCGGATCATGGGAGGGATTCTCCGTTCCCTGATGGCGATTTCATAATCAGATATTGGACGGAGAATCTCTTTTTATGATGGAATCGGGGGCAGTGCCTGATTTTGGATGCTCCACCCCCTCCAAAACGGCGTCATCGAGGAGCGTGCCCCTCCATTGGGATGGCCTCAGGCCGTTACCGGAAAGCCCTCTCCTGATGCTCACCCCTGATGGGCCGAGTTCCCGACCGTGCAGGGGACGTGTGGTCTCAGCAGTCGGGAACCCAGTGTGGCGGCTGGGGACTGCGTCCAGTGCCGCCAACAGTCGGGCGGGAGTTGTGCTGCTGGCTGCATGTGCTTCACCGAGTGCTTGGGGGACTGATGGGTGGTGGCCCAGGGGTGGCAAGGGGGTGTTCCGGGGGACACAATCTGGCAGGTAGGGTCTGCACACGGCCGGTGCCATGTTGTACGGTGTGACTGCATGGACCCGGCAATTCTCCAGGCATTTATATCGGGAAGGCCATGCGTTTTCCATGGTGCGGCTGCTAGTCCCTCACCAGTCAGAGGATCGGTGCTGAGGCCTCACCGATTTTTCCCGGTTACTCCGGACAGAGCATGGAAATCAGAGATTCCAGCCAGTGTTCCTGTTTGCATTTGGGATTTTATTCCAGATGAAAAAGGAGGAACTGGAATGGATCTGATTTGTCCCTGGATTTTTCCCCAGTAGTGCCTCACCATTGCGTCTTTGGCTGTAATTACATCACAGGACCATCATTCTGGACAAGTCCTTGTTGTCTCGGCTAGGTGCCATGTACTTTCAGCAATGGATGCAAACGTGCTGTCCCAAATATAAACATGATAATTCTGTGTATGCATTTTTTTCGTGCACTTTAGTCTTCTTCTCTCGTTGTTTTATAAGTTGTTCTCTAGTGTCTGATAGAGTAGAAATGGTGAGGCTAGTTAAATTGGTACACACTGGTCTGTCAATCGTGAGCTGTGTTAGTGATTGAATAGTTGCATGTAAAGATGTCGTTGTAGATGTGTAAATCTTGTTTGGTCTGTCGACATTTGAGAATTAGGGATTCCACCATGTGAATCATTCATTCAGCTCTGGCCTTAGATCTCGGGTAACGAGGAGAAGAATTTGCGTGATCAAAATTCCATTTCTCACACATATCTTGAAAGCTTTACCAATAAATTGCAGACCATTAGCTGTAATGATCTATCTAGACACACCAAATAAACTGAAAATAGCACTTAGGTGTGTGTGCAACAATTGTGCTTAATGCTGTGTGCAATTGTCAAATAATAAGGAGCTTCGTAAAGTAGTCGATGATGATGAAGTCAGTGCCAGGGATATGAAAGAGGTTGAATGTGATTTTGGACCAAGAATGGGTGAGAACTTCGTATGGAATCAATGGTGCAGTGTGCTGACTTGGCATGTACTCTGGACATGCCTGGAACTTCTTGATAATGACTTCAATGTAATTGTTCCTACCCAACCAATAGACTGCCTCTCGTGAATCTTTTGCCCATGTGTGAGTGATAAATATCAGGTCGCAAATTGTCCAGAATGATTACCTGCCTGCCTTTAAAAATAACTCCGCAGGAGATGCCTAGCTCATCCCAATAGAATCTTTTCCTGTTTCTTCATATAGCTGCTGAAATTGGGTTGCACAAAATGTACCAGATCAACTTGGAGAACGACTTCTAGTTGGATGTCAGTTAAGTTAACTTGTAGATCTTAGGATATGTCTCTCGTTTTACAGGGTTAGGCAAGCTGCTAAGTATATCTGATGACATCATCATGTTATTTGGCTTGTACAGCCTCACTATTGTAACCATTAATCTTTAGCAAAAGACATTACAATCTTGGTGGTGCACTGGTCAATGGTTTTCTTCAAATCATCTCCAGTGACTTGTGGTTGGACTCTATCGCAATTTATGTTTTCAAATAGATAGTTATGAAAATACATGATTCCAAACACTGAATGTGAATGTTTTCCACTCAATGATGGAGTAGTTAATTTTGTTACGAACAGAGATTATGAGGCAAATACAATTGGTTTGCCTTTTTGTCCTGTGCACACTCCCAGACCTTACAGTGAGGCATCTATCCCCAGAGCAGCTGTCTCCCCAAAATCATAATAATAATCGCTTATTGTCACAAGTAGACTTCAATGAAGTTACTGTCAAAAGCCCCTAGTCACCACATTCCAGTGCCTGTTCAGGGAGGCTGGTATGGGAATTGAACCCGTGCTGCTGGTCTTGTTCTACATTACAAGCCAGCTGTTTAGCCCACTGTTCTAAACCAGCCCCTGAAGATGCATGTTATGGAGATCAGACAAGAAAGCAGAGTATTTTTTTTAATTTAGAGCATCCAATTGTTTTCCAATTAAGGGCAATTTAGCGTGGCCAATCCACCTATCCTGCACATCTTTGGGGTGAAGAAAGCAGAGTTAATTCAACAATCAGATCAGCCTTGACCTTATCAAATGGTGGCGTAGGCTCAATGGACCATATGGTCTATTCCAGCTGCGATTTCTTACAATCTTTTCCAGCAATATAAGGTGGAAAAATTGGACTTTGAGTCCATCTTTGGAGCGCTCTATCAAAAAAGGGACAAAGATGGCCCCTTGGACAATGCTACAAATTAATGAAGCAAATAGAATCATAGAATTTACAGTGCAGAAGGAGGCCATTCAGCCCATCGAGTCTGCACTGACCCTTGGAAAGAGCACCCTACTTAAGGCCATGCCTCCACCCCATCTCCGTACCCAGTAATTCTACCTAACCTTTTTGGACACGAGGGGCAATTTATCATGTCCAATCCACCTAATCTGCACATCTTTGGACTGTGGGAGGAAACCGGGGAACCCGGAGGAAACCCACGGACACACGGGAAGAACGTGCAGACTCCGCACAGACGGTGACCCAAGCCAGGAATTGAACCTGGGACCCTGGAGTTGTGAATTAACTGTGCTAACCACTGTGTTGCCATAGGGACAAAATTGCCAAAGAAAGAGATTAAAAGAAAAATAGCAAATGCAAAGTCAAAGTGGTATATTTTAATATTTTCAGTACATTACTGAAAAATTGTTTTTCCTGTAAATTCTTTTTTTATACAAATTTAGAGTATCCAATTCTTTTTTCCAATTAAAGGCCAATTTAGCATGGCCAGTCTACCTACCCTGCACATCTTTTGGTTGTGGGGGTGAGATCCACGCAGACACGGGAGTATGTGCAAACTCCACACGGACAGTGACCCAGGGCCGGGATCGAACCTGGGTCCTTGGTGCTGTGAGGCAGCAGTGCTAGCCACTGCGCCAGCGTGCCACCTTGCCTTTAAATTATGATGTTCCCTCTGTGTCTATATTGTTTGGCTTGCTTTTCATTCTAACTGTAAAATTATGACCAAAAGAAGTGGCAAATTTTGAGTAATTTCTATCTTTCTAGATGTATCATTGCCCTCTGCTGGTTAGTGGGTATTGTACAACTACATTTGAAATCGAGTCTGAAAAATTGAGGTCCAAGTTATAAAAAACAATTTGAGATAATTACTGGTGATTGTTTCCAACCATTTTGAATCTCAATAATGATATCCAAAGTGTGTTGAACTATTGGGCGGCACGGTGGCACAGTGGTTAGCACTGCTACCTCACAGCGCCGGGGACCCGGGTTCGATTCCAGTCATAGGTGACTGACTGTGTGGAGTTTGTCTGAGTGGGTTTCCTCTGGGTGCTCCGGTTTCCTTCCACAGTCCAAAGACGTGTAGGTAGGCAGATTGGCCTTGCCCCTTAGTGTTCATAGATTAAGTGGGGTACGACGACAGGTGGGGGATTGGTCCTAGGTTAGGGTGCTGTTTTGGAAGGTTGATGCAACCCATTGGGCCGAATGGCCCCCTTCTGCACTGTAGGGATTCTATGATTTGATACAGTTTCTCAGTAATTCACAATATTGCAATGTGTTCCGACCATCTAGTCACAGCGATAACTAACTTGTCATTTCCAGCAACTTATATTAAAGAAGGGTTTGGGAGATATTTTACCTTGTTTTTAAGTCTTTCATGATATGTGAGCTTTACTGGCAAGGCTGACGACATGTTTTGCTGATCCATAATTGCCCCTGTGTTGGTGAGCTGCCTTCTTGAACCACTGCAGTCCATTTGGTGTAGGTAGGGAAGGAATGGTGATATAGTTGCAAGTCAGAATGGGTAGGGTTTTATCTTCCCTGACAAGATTCATTGTAAACACTGTGGCATTGAGCCACTTACTGGATATCATTTCTTGCTTATTTTTAAATTCATGGGATGTGGACATCGCTGGCTGGGCCAACATTTACTGCCCATCCTTAATTGCCTTTGAACTGAGTGGCTGGCTAGACGATTTCAGAGGGCATTTAAATGTCAACTACATTGTTGGAGTCATTATGTATATGTAAGCCATGCAGGGTAAGTACAGTAGAAAAGTCCTCCCTAAAGGGCAGCACGGCGGTACAGTGGTCAGCACTCCTGCCTCACAACGCCAGGGCCCTGGGTTCAATCCTGGACATAGGTCACTGTCTGTGTCGAGTATGCACATTCTCCCCGTGCCTGCGTGTGTTTCCGCTGGGTGCTCCAGTTTCCTCCCACAGTCCAAAGATATTCGGGTTAGCTAGCTGGCGATGCTAAATTGCCTCTTAGTGTCGAGGGATGTACAGGTTAGCTTACGGGGTTACTGGGATAGGAGGGAGTGGACCTGGGTGGAGTGCTCTTTCGGAGAGTTGATGCAGACTGGATGGCCCAAATGGCTTCCGTCTGCGCGATAGGGATTCTATCATTCTAAAGGACATTATTGAAGCAGGTGGGTTTTTATGAAGCCGCTTTCGCGATGCACCGCCCCCTCCAAAGTTGTGTATTCTAGGAGTACACCACTCGACATATCGTCAGCCTCAGGACATTTCCTGAGGCCCACCCCCGATGTTCCACCCCCGACCTGCCGAGTTCCCGATGGAGTTGGTCACATGTGCTATCATTTGTCAGGAACTCAGCGAGGCAGCTGCGGACTCAGTCTAGCGTGGCTATAGTCGGGGGAGAGCCGATCTGCTGGCAGGGGAGACTTTGGCAGGGGCTGGGGGCATTGTTGGAAGGTAGTCCGGGGCTCGCGAACCGGCCAAAGGGGGACACTATTTTGCAAGCCGTGTCCGCGCATGGCTGGGCGCCATATTGCAGGGTGTGGCCGCTGCTGGCCGCCACTGTGCACATGTGCTGCCACAGACCCGGCAATTCTCCGGACTGTATCAGCAGCTAGAGCCGGGTGCTCTACGCTGCCTTCCTACTCGTCCCCAGCCAAACGGAGGATCGGTGGCCATTTCACGCCGCATTTTCAGTCGTAAAATGCCACCGCTCCCACACTGGCTCTTAGTCTCAAATTGCAGAACCCAGCCCCATGTTATAGCCTTGAACAAGACACTCCAAATTACAGATAAGCAGTTCCTACTGCATCACATGGGAGGTCTTGTTGCACAGTGTAAGCTCTAGGTACTATTTGTACTTAAATTCCAATTTTGTTCATTTGCGACTTTAACCATACAGGCAACAGGAGACAGTTTGGTGAAGTAACTCAGGAAACTTTAATAAGTTATAAATTAATACTTGTCACAGCAGGGCAGCTACTTTATTAGGCATACTAGGGTTTTTGTTTCTTGATTCAGCTTTGGGAGCAGGTCGACACTTGGTCTCTGTTCTCTCTCTGCCTCTTCTGTGGTCTTATGCTTCCTCTGATACGATTATGGTGTTATTCTGATTGGCCTAAATGAAGCAAAGCTCTCTCTTCATTTGCTTAAAGGCTGCATGTTCAATCTGTGATTGGTCAAGGTGGTGCATGATCAGTTTCTGATTGGTTTCTGGAAGGTGATGGTCATCTGTTGATGTAATTTCCTATTGTAGCATGACTGACCCCCATGGGGTCAATTACTTGTGGCACCATCCCTCTCATTATAATGTTTCTTTTATGACTTCTTGCTACAATAAAAGGATGTTTTATGATATCTTCTATGCCCATTTATGTAGACAGCCATCCTCTTGCAGCACTGGATGGCTGTCCTTTTCTGTGGGGCTTGGCACCACCGGCCCCCATGCTGGATTGGTCACCCTGAACGAAGCTCTTCGCCCAGAGGGTGGGTAGAGTACATCGTGGTGGCCCTCCACTGCCCCCAGAAGGCGCTTGATGGAGGTGTTGGTGAATTTAAGGGCAATATGCGCTTTCGCTTTGGCAACCATGACATCCCAGCAGCTTCTTCTTACTTGCTGTGTGCAGTGATGGCCTTTAAATATGGTGCCCGGAATATACTTTTGAGTTTATGGCAGAGCGGGTAAATCAGAGGCCACCCACCAGCGATCTGATGTGAAATCTATGCCCCTGCATTTTTCAAACAAGGTGCTGTACAATATGACTGAAAAAGTTGTCATTACCATTGCAGGTCAAACGTCACTTCACCTGCCCCACACCGGACGATTCCACCCAGAGATATCCTCAGAGTCTCCTCACCAATGGAACATTATTCAGACATCTGTTTGTGATACAAGTGACTGAAAGTGTGATCCTTGTTGACACTGTCTGTGACAAGGGAGAAAAAATGAAGTTCTTCCTGCAGAAAAAGGGTAAACTGTCAAGTGTGCGTCTCAATGAAACAGCAATTCTTGTTTAGGATTCGCATTCATTGGCTAATTATTTGGTTTGATCACAGTTAATTCTAAAATCAAATGTGCATCCAGGCATCAACAAGGCAAGAGCCTGCTTGTCACACTGAGTAATGTTCTTCAAAAAATATTCCTATACCGCCCTCTGAGAGAACATAGGCTGCTAATTATTGGTGTAGTTATTCCCTATTGTAGACGTTTGCACATTTATGAACAGATGTTCTTGCCTATCCCAATTTTCCCTTGTGTTTCTTTACACAAACGCTGTGGGGCACATTTTAATATGTGTCAGTGGGTGGTATTGTGTGCGGGTAAAAGGTCCACATGCATCAGGAAACTGGAAAAGTGACAAAGTTAATTGATGAGGGAAGGGCTGTAGATGTCATATACATGGACTTCAGTAAAGCATTTGATAAAGTTTCCCATGGCAGGTTGATGGAAAAAGTGAAGTCGTATGGGGTTCAGGGTGTACTAGCTAGATGGATAAAGAACTGGCTGGGCAACAGGAGACAGAGAGTAGTGGTGGAAGGGAGTGTCTCAAAATGGAGAAAGGTGACTAGTGATGTTCCACAGGGATCCATGCTCGGACCACTGTTGTTTGTGATATACATAAATGATCTGGAAGAAGGTATAGGTGGTCTGATGAGCAAGTTTGCAGATGATACTAAGGTTGGTGGAGTTGCAGATAGCGAGGCGGACTGTTAGAGAATACAGTAAAATATAGATAGATTGGAGAGTTGGGCAGAGAAATGGCAGATGGAGTTCAATCCAGGCAAATGCGAGGTGATGCATTTTGGAAGATCTTACTCAAGAGCAGACTATATGGTCAATGGAAGAGTCCTGGGGAAAATTGATGTACAGAGAGATCTGGGAGTTCAGGTCCATTGTACCCTGAAGGTGGCAACGCAGGTCGATAGAGTGGTCAAGAAGGCATACAGCATGCTTGCTTTCATCGGACGGGGTATTGAGTACAAGAATCGGCAGGTCATGTTACAGTTGTATCGGACTTTGGTTAGGCCACATTTGGAATACTGCGTGCAGTTCTGGTCGCCACATTACCAGAAGGATGTGGATGCCTTGGAGAGGGTGCAGAGGAGGATCACCAGGATGTTGCCTGGTATGGAGGATGCTAGCTATGAAGAAAGGTTGAGTAGATTAGGATTGTTTTCATTGGAAAGACAGAGGTTGAGGGGAGACCTGATTGTGGTGTACAAAATTATGAGAGGTATAGACAGGGTGGATAGCAACAAGCTTTTTCCAAGAGTGGGGGTGTCAATTACAAGGGGTCACGATTTCAAGGTGAGAGGGGAAAAGTTTAAGGGAGATGTGCGTGGAAAGTTTTTTACGCAGAGGGTGGTGGGTGCCTGGAATGCTTTGCCAGCGGAGGTGGTAGGGGCGGGTACGATAGCAGCATTTAAGATGCATCTGGACAGATATATGAATGGGTGGGGAACAGAGAGAAGTAGACCTTGGAAAATAGACAACAGGTTTAGATAAAGGATCTGGATCGGCGCAGGCTGGGAGGGCCGAAGTGTCTGTTCCTGTGCTGTAATTTTCTTTGTTCTTTGTTCTTGGTACCAACCCACTAACGTCAGGTTTTTGATGAGGCAGGACAAGGAATGAGCAGCCAATCTGTTCCAAGGAGCTAGTTGGTATTTTAAGTATGAGGCTGGAAGCCTCAGGTATAACCTGCTGGACGCTCGCATGAGGAAACTGCAGCAAGGTGAGGGCAGCATCACACTCATGCAATATGCACTTATAAAGTATAAATTTGAAATGGACACTTTATTTTAAAACAAAATGGAGTTCAGTCAGGTGACCTTATCTTTTCTGCCAATAGACATGCAGCCACAACATTCCAAAACCTATATTTGCACCCGGACAAGTCATTAAAATGCAAACAACTTTTCTGGACATATCTTTGAGAGGTCAGGAAAATGCAAAAGAACTTTCCTGTGGTTAACGTCTGCTCTTCTCCAAATAATTAAAGGAATTGGGCTGGATCCCGCCATGATGCTCCGTTTTGCCGGCAGCCCGGGGTTTTCCCGATGACGTGGGGCTGCCCCACAATGGGAAAACCCATTGACCAGCTGGCGAAACAGGGCATCCCACTGGCGTGCTGAACCTGAAATCTGGCGCAGCGGGATAGAGAATCAAACCCACTGTTTGCAAATGTTTTGACTTCAGAGTTGGAACCCAGATTAATGGATGTGAAAAGACCTTGAGCGGGATTCTCCGCCGACGGATGCTCCGTTTGCCTGCGCCCTGGGGTTCCCCGACAGCGTGGGGCTGCCCTACAATGGGAAACCCCATTGACCGGCCGGCGTAGCAGAGAATCCCGCCAGCGGGTCAGGGCAGAAATCTGGCGTGGCAGGGCAGAGAATCCAGCCCCTTATTCCATCACAATTGTATGTGAGGACAATGGAAAGAAATACTCTGATCAAATGAGTTTCTGATAAAGATTTAATATTCTGGAACCAAAAGGGGAAAAGCATCCAGATTAGCAAAGAAACAAACCCTCCTGAAAAAAACTACAGGCAGAGAGTTCAGGTTGTCCTTTGTCCTCTCTACCTAATGAATAGACCATGGTTTCGCCACAGGTCTTCAGCTGCACCTCAACTGGAGCGGAACAAGTGAAACTGCTGCTGCAGGCAATAAACAACAGCAAATTCACATTCCTAACACCTCCAGACTCTGTGTCTATATCATACCAGTGATTGTGGTTGCGTAGATTTTAAGCATTTATCTTTCTTCTTAAAAACGTAGGAGGCAACCTGTAATTTGGCTGTTCTGACAGTTCCAGCACTCAAAGGATCAAAATATTTTAAAACACGCTGTCTTTGCTGATTTGGGAGATGAGAAGGGGAGAACGATCCTTATCATTTCTCCCCTGGCCGTAACAAAAGCCGTGGGTAGAAGTACGTGAAAGTATCAGGGCCAAATATGTATATGTTTTGGTGTTAAAACTTCCCAGCATGTGGGGGAATCCAAACTTCCAGATTCTCAAACTCTACAAGACTCCCCCCTGTTTACAAAATGTCAGTAAGTACAAAATTCCTCCATATGTCCCTGTTCATATTGCCCTATCAGAAACGTCCCATATATCTCCGTAAGGGATTGCCGAGCACTCCCATGGCCTCCCAGGAGATGTCCAGGGCTGAATCCACAATCTGGAAGTTCTGAGTGAGCATATTATTCATAACATGATGGGTACGATCTAACTAAAAAAAGAGTCCGTTCTGGGCGGGAATGGAGGGTCTTTCCCGGCTCTACAAGCTATCTAACATCACTCTGGTTTGCTCCAGGCCTCAATGGGGAACGCGCCGCTGAGGCCGCACTTAGCCACATTTCCTACCCTGAGGAGCTCCAATGTTCGACCGGGGCGCCCCGATCTCATGACTCCCCGGTGCAGATCCTGGGCGCCCCCCAAACCACCTCATCTGCTGGAGGGTCTTTGAACCCCCCCCCCCATGCACCACAACTCACATTGGCAGGGCACGTCTGGGCCTGATCCCTGGCATGGGCAAAATGCCACCTGGGGACCTTGGCATTGCTAGCCTGGCACCCCAGTAGTGCACCTGCTAGCCTGGCAGTCTCACCTTATGCATACTGGCAGTGCCAAACTGGCACCCAGGTAAAACTGCCAAGGTGCCAGGCTGGCAGTGCCAAGGTGACCTGGTGGCATAAGCAGTGCCAGGGTACCACCTTGTCCAGATACCAGCCACTCAAGGGCCTCTTATGGCCTGGGAGACCCCTCCAAGTTGTGTTCCGCCTGGTCCCCATTTGTGGGGACCAGCATTGAACAACACCCGCCTCAGTGCGGCTGGTAGATCCAGGCACTGGTTCAATCTGGCATTATCCCACCATTGTGGGCGGGATCCAGGTCACAACTTGGTCTCGTGAGGTGTAACGACCATCGGGAATTCCGGGAGCGGCAGGACGGGAGGGAAGATTCGGGCGGGACGTGGTTGGGAAATCGCACCCCATAAATGAATATTCAACTGTAATTCAGTGTGGGTTTAATGTATGCTAATTATGTAAGATAGCATATTATTTTTAATGTTAAGGCAGCAGATGAAGAGATAGCCATTTGATTGATTTTCAACCACATCAGCCTCTGGGTCTAACAGTAGAATTATAAGTTAGATTAATTGATGTAATTAATTATTTTTCTAACTGTGAATGTTTCATAGTTTTTAATCATTCTTTTTATTTAAAGCAAAATTAACTCCAATTGAACCATATTAACAATGAGGATGATTTTCATAATTTCATAATTAAGCGTCTTTGACAATTATCACTGGTCATCCACGATAGACTGCTGAAAACTCTGAAAGTCAGCTGCAGAAATCTCAACTGAGCTGAGTTAAGAGACCCAATGAAATCTTGCCTGTAATCACTCAAATTGATGACTGACTATATGCTAATATCTTTTCATAGAATCCCCACAAGGAGGCCATTCGGTCTGTACTGACCTTCCGAAACAGGACCCCACCCAGACCCACTCTTCTGCTCTATCTCTGTAACTTGCACATCTTTGGACAATAAGGGGAAATTTAGCATGGCCAAACCACCTAACCTGCACATCTTTGGACTGCAGGAGAAAACCAGAGTACCCGAAGGAAACCCACACAGACACGGGGGAGAATGTGCAGACTTCACACAGACAGCTACCCAAGGCTGGAATTGAACCCCCTGGTGCTGTAAGGTAGCAGTGCTAACCACTCTGCCACCGTGCCGCCCACTATATATGCCAATGATTGCTTGAATGTCATACAGTAGTGGTGTCAATAAAGGAACAAAATGGCGTCCAGAAAGAAACTGTGATAAACACATTTCTCAGAATTTCAAATGTTCATTTGTACAAAACATTTGATAAAATAGTAAGATAATGTCTTTAGAATTCAATCAATGCTTTTGATTCCAAAGAGATTAGTACCTTCACCATCTCATGGGCAATTCAGGGTGGGCAACCATTGTTGATCTTGACGGTGACGTTCACATCCAATGAAATAATTTTTAAAGAATGGTTTTGACTTTTATTACGTCAGTAAAATGTTTCTAATTTGATGTGTTTTCCATCCAAGCAGGTTTCCATAATTAGGATCAAATCAATTTGGAATGCGAATCCTTATTGTGAAAATGAAACTTTCCATTCAAAGCCCATGAAACTCATAAAACTGACCAAGCAATCTCAATGCTGCAAAGTCGTCATATTTCAGATTTACATTGAAATGTGAACTAATTAATCATGGCTGTTTCCATATTGAATTGGTCAACTTGTCTGTATCAATCATGGGAAGTACAGACAGAGCGCAAAATTCTTAAACTGCATTCAAGAAAACCTTTTAGTAACCAACAGGTAACAAGCCCAACGAGAGGGAGAGCAATTCTAGATTTAGGCCGAACCCATCCGACAGAGGCAGGAGTGAAAAATATCGTGAGAAGTCCAAAGTCGCATTTTACGTTGCCATGAAAGCTTGCCGTGATCACCCCCTTCCCCTGTCAGTATTGGGCCCCTTTTCCCGCCGTTCAATATCAGGGACATCGTTGTAATATATTTGCATCTCATTATCAGGCCCGTACACCAGAATAATATCCCCACATGAAACAATCCATCCATGGTGGCATGATATCAGAATGACAACCTGGCTACAAAAGATGTGCAAGTGGCGAGCATCCCTCCGATGGGAGTTTGGAGGTGAGCACAGTGTTCACGGAGCAGCTCACATATGAAGAAGGTTGACCCAGGGGTACCGCCTCTGACTCGTGAGTGACCGGGCTTGACTTGGGGGCGACTGGAATAGCACTGGAAGGGCACCTTGGAGGAAGACTCTAGGATACTCGGGAGGAAGACTTTAGGGTACTGTGGAGGAAAACTCCAAGGTACTGGGGATGCAGACCCGGGAGAGATCAGGCGCCTAATCGGGTCAGACCAGGGGGCTGTCTCGAAGGATACCAGGGAGGAGGGGAGGGCTGTCTCGGGAGATACCAAGGAGGAGGGGAGGGCTGTCTCGGGAGATACCAAGGAGGAGGGGAGGGCTGTCTCAGGAGATACCAGGGAAGAGGGGAGGGCTGTCTCGGAAGATACCAGGGAGGAGGGGAGGGATGTCTCGGGAGATACCAAGGAGGAGGGGAGGGCTGTCTCGGGAGATACCAGGGAGGAGGGGAGGGCTGTCTCGGGAGATACCAAGGAGGAGGGGAGGGCTGTCTCGGGAGATACCAGGGAGGAGGGGAGGCATGACTCGGGAGATACCAAGGAGGAGGGGAGGGCTGTCTCAGGAGATACCAGGGAGGAGGGGAGGGCTGTCTCGGGAGATACCAGGGAGGAGGGGAGGGCTGTCTCGGGAGATACCAGGGAGGAGGAGAGGGCTGTCTCGGGAGATACCAGGGATCAGGGGAGGGCTGTCTCGTGAGATACCAGGGAGGACGGGAGGGCTATCTCGGGGGATACCTGGGAGGAGGGGAGGGCTGTCTTGAGAAATACCAGGGAGGAGGGGAGGGTTGTCTCGGGTGATACCAGGGAGGAGGGGAGGGTTGACTCGGGGGATACGGTGGGGGAGGGGTTTCGGTTCAGGGGATACCAGGGAGGTGGGGAGGGTTGACTCGGGGGCTATCAGTGGGTTGACTCAGGGGAGACAAGAGTGTTGACTCGGGGTGTCAACTTGGAGGAGACCGAGCAGTTGGCTTGTGGGAGACGGGCAGGGGGGGTTAACTGGGGGGGCGACCTGGGGTTGACTTGAGGGTGACCGTAGTCAGGTTTACTCGGGGGCGGCGGAACAAGACTGCCAAGTGTGACAAGCACCATTCCTAAGGATGCTTTGTGCTGCTTGGCCATTGTCATCTTAGAAGGACTTCACGGAGGGAAGAGAAGCCTGGGTCACAGGCTTCTTGAAAAGGACCTCACAGGTAGGGACGCGTCGAGCAGTATGGTGGGTTGTGAGGAGTCATCACGGACTGACAGTTCTACTCAGATCTGGGGGAGGGGGCTTATGGAGGTGGGATGTTGAGAAGGCAAGGCTAATGGAAAGACATGCCAGTGATCAGTACTCCAGTGCAGCTGAGACAGTTTACCAGGAACTCAACTGACATGCTTGGAGTCTAACTCGTCATACAATTATACCCACTCAAGCACCACTTATTTGCGTGAGTGTCACTGATTGTTGCTCAGCATTTAACCCTTGGTTCACTGACTTCCAAAATCACTGACTGCCACGGTGTACATATACCACTGGCCGACTAGAAAAGCAGTTACATTCCCTTAGAGAGTTGGCAATAGCACACTGCCTGAGGAGAGTGCTCCTAATCATTGGCTATGTGCTGAGATGCATATTGACAAGTACCCCCACATTGACCATGTCGAGCACAGGGACTGGGAGTGAAGTTTTGGACAATACCGGCATTTGGGATGAGAGCTCAGGATTCACTAGAGTGGCCAAAGTGTGTTCACTTGGTCATGTGATGTGGGTCAAGGTACGTGTGAGGCCTTGCCAAGCAGAATGAGAAGTAAGGACTGGGCATCAATGCGATGGCCTGAACATCTGTCAGTGGGCTTTGAGAGGCAGCTTCAGATGATGAATGGGCAAAGAGTGGTTCTTAGCAGACAAATGCTAACTATCAAGCCTCTCTCTTTGTTACTGCAGTAAGAGAACATATGGACCATGGAGCCTGGTAACCTCGCTGTCATTCTTCTCCCTTATAGGCAGGAAAGAAGAAGAAGGCATCATCAGAGGTGCCTAGCTCATCAAAGGCAGGAGCTCCTAAGTGCTATTTTCAGTTTATTTGGTGTGTCTGGAGAGAATGTCGAGAGAAGCCCCAGCAAAAAACCGTACCGACCTCATCGGAAGACAAACACGGGACACAACCGACAGAGTACCCTTCGTCGTCCAGTACTTTCCCGGAGCGGAGAAACTACGACATCTTCTTCGCAGCGTTCAACACGTCATCGATGAAGGCGAACATCTTGCCAAGGTCATCCCCACACTCCCACTACTTACCTTCAAACAACCGCGCAACCTCAGACAAACCATTGTTTGCAGCAATCTACCCAGCTTCAGAACAGTGACCACGACACCACACAACCCTGCCATGGCAATCTCCGCAATACTTGGCAGATCATCAACATAGGCACCACCATTACATGTGAGAACACCACCCACCAGTTTCGTGGTACATACTTGTGCAACTCGGCCAGCGTTGTCTACCTCATACGCTGCAGGAAAGGATGTCCCGAAGCGTGGTACATTGGCGAGACCATGCAGACGCTGATACAACAGATGAACGGACATCGTGCAACAATTGCCAGGCAGGAATGTTCCCTTCCAGTCGGGGAACACTTCAGCAGTCAAGGGCATTCAGCCTCTGATCTCCGGGTAAGCGTTCTCCAAGGCGGCCTTCAGGACGCACGAAAACGCAGAACCGCCGAGCAGAAACTATAGCCAAGTTCCGCACACGTGAGTACGGCCTCAACCAGGACCTTGGATTCATGTCACATTACATTCACCCCTCACCATCTGGCCTGTGCTTGCAAAATCCTACCAACTGTCCTGGCTTGAGACAATTCCCATTTCTTTAACCTGCTCCATCTGGACTTGTAAAGACTTAATTACCTGCAAAGACTCGCATTCAAAGTATCGTCTTGCATTTTTGACTTTGTCTATATATATGTTTCTGGAGAGGCACTGCGAAGGGTAAACGGGGCCTCCTCTTGTGCAAGGATGAGCCTGATACAGTTTAAGGTGGTGCAGAGGGTGCATATGACTCGGGCGAGAATGAGTGGGGGTAGCAGATGAGTGTGAGAGGTGTGGCCGGGGGCCAGCGAATCATGCGCACATGTTTTGGGGTTGTGAAAAATTGGGAAGGTTCTGGTTGGGAGTGTTTGCGGTCTTAGCCAGGATAGTGGAGGAGGAGGTGGACCCGGACCCTTTGGCGGCGATATTTGGGGTTTCAGAGAAGCCGGAGCTCATGGAGAGGAGGAAGGCCGATGTCTTGGCCTTTGCCTCTCTGATTGCACGGCGACAAATTTTGCTGGTGGCGGTCGGCATCGCCACCGGGGGTAGCAGCATGGTTGGGTGACCTGTACGACTTCCTGCGGTTAGAGACGATAAAGTATGAATTAAGGAGCTCAGCAGGGGAGGTTGAGAAAAGGTGGGGGATGTTTGTGACCGTGTTTGAGGAAATTTTCATCGCAGGGGGGTGACGGGGGGGGGGTGGGGGTGGGGGGGGTGGTTGATGGGGGGGGGGTGATGGGGGGGGGGTGAAAAAGGAGAAAAATCTGTACAAACTGTATAGTTGATTGCTGGGAAGAATGTTTCCCAGGGTGTTTATTTGCTGTAACCTACTTTGATACAAGTTTGAATAAAATGCATTTAAATGTATATATATATATATGTATACATATATATGTTTCTGGAACCTACCTCTTCATTCACCTGCATTCATTTCATACCAGGCTCTTGAAGGCCACCATCTACATGCTCTGTAGCCAGCGGAAGACATTTCTTAAGCCTCAGCTGCTTGGAAATTCATTGACACATCTATTTCCCTCAGCTTCCTTCATCTCTGCGTCTGTTCACAATTAAAATTCTCATCTGCATCCCCTGCATACCTGTCAATAGCAAGTTAAATTGAAAGGGTTGGGGCCAATTAAAGGGAATGGTTAGATTAGGGGAGCAAAAAAATCTGAAAACTTTTGGATAGCCTCAGAAAATGTCATGGCCAAAGGTTGTAAATTGGCAGATTAAAATCAAGAGGGAAATCCCATAAGGAGGCATGAATCTGCAAACACGTGAAACAGCAGCCGAGCACCAGGTCCATAGTTTGATGGCTGCCCAACTAAAAGTGGCTCTTTATTAAAGGCTTACAAGATTTAAACAATTGTTGATGCTGGTTTTCAGTTGAGGGGATCCCAATTTACGATTTAAGCCCACGCAGCCAAGGCAAAGCAACCAGGTAGAAAACTTCACGTGATTGATGTTAGATTGGTAATACAAGTAAAATTCAAACTGAATAGACAGGGGAGATGAGGAAAATGCAATAAGAGAGGCAAAAGGAGAGTGAGAAGAAACTGGCAGCTAATGAATCCAAAAATCTTCTGTAGGCATACAAATCGTTTAACGCTGGTAAGAGAAGGGGCAGAGTCAATTCGGGACCAAATGAGAGGTCGCCAAAAGGAGACGGAGGGCAGGGCTGAGGTACCTAATGAGCACTTTACATCTATCCTTACATGGAGACGATGCTTCAAAGTCAGTTATTTTTTGGAATAGAGTAAAGTAGACAGTGAAGTTTCCCAGGGGTCCGTACGAGAGCCACAACTTTCCTTGATTATAGATTAGCGGCTTAGCCTTGGCTAAGAAATATTGTGAACTGTGAGGAGGACAATCATAGAATTCAATATTGCGTAGACAGGATGGTGCTTTGACAGGCCTGCCAGGGAGCCTGATGCATTTCAAGGAGTATGCAGGAGCTGGTTCAAAATCGCAGTACAGGGCTTCAAATAGAGCTTGGAGCCCATCCTTTCCAGCTTGAATGTGCCAGCCAGCTCCACGAGAGCACATGTAGCTGCACACGTGATGCAGCAGCTGGTGGTCAACATCTCAGCTTCCATTGTAACTTGTCCCCATGCAGGCCCAGCTTGTCCCTATGCAGGCCCAGCTTGTCCCTATGCAGGCCCAGCTTGTTCCCAGGCAGGCCCAGCTTGTCCCTATGCAGGCCCAGCTTGTTCCCAGGCAGGCCCAGCTTGTTCCCAGGCAGGCCCAGCTTGTTCCTATGCAGGCCCAGCTTGTTCCCAGGCAGGCCCAGCTTGTTCCCCTGCAGGCCCAGCTTGTCCCTATGCCGGCCCAGCTTGTTCCCATGCAGGCCCAGCTTGTCCCTATGCAGGCCCAGCTTGTTTCCATGCAGCCCCAGCTTTTTCCCATGCAGGCCCAGCTTGTTTCCATGCAGCCCCAGCTTGTTCCCATGCAGGCCCAGCTTGTTCCCATGCAGGCCCAGCTTGTTCCCATGGAGGCCCAGCTTGTTCCCATGCAGGCCCAGCTTGTTTCCATGCAGGCCCAGCTTGTCCCTATGCAGGCCCAGCTTGTTTCCATGCAGCCCCAGCTTGTTCCCATGCAGGCCCAGCTTGTTTCCATGCATGCCCAGCTTGTTCCCATGCAGGCCCAGCTTGTTTCCATGCAGGCCCAGCTTGTCCTATGCCGGCCCAGCTTGTTCCCATGCAGGCCCAGCTTGTTTCCATGCAGGCCCAGCTTGTCCTATGCCGGCCCAGCCTGTTCCCATGCAGGCCCAGCTTGTCCTATGCCGGCCCAGCTTGTTCCCATGCAGGCCCAGCTTGTTCCCATGCAGGCCCAGCTTGTTCCCATGGAGGCCCAGCTTGTTCCCATGCAGGCCCAGCTTGTACCCATGCAGGCCCAGCTTGTTCCCATGCAGACCCAGCTTGTTTCCAGGCATGCCCAGCTTGTTCCCATGCAGGCCCAGCTTGTTCCCATGCAGGCCCAGCTTGTTTCCATGCAGCCCCAGCTTGTTCCCATGCAGGCCCAGCTTGTTTCCATGCATGCCCAGCTTGTCCTATGCCGGCCCAGCTTGTTCCCATGCAGGTCTAGCTTGTTTCCAAGCAGGCCCAGCTTGTCCTATGCCGGCCCAGCTTGTTCCCATGCAGGCCCAGCTTGTTCCCATGCAGGCCCGACTTGTACCCATGCAGGCCCAGCTTGTTTCCAGGCAGGCCCAGCTTGTTCCCATGCAGGCCCAGCTTGTTCCCATGCAGGCCCAGCTTGTACCCATGCAGGCCCAGCTTGTTCCCATGCAGGCCCAGCTTGTTTCCAGGCATGCCCAGCTTGTTCCCATGCAGGCCCAGCTTTTTCCCATGCAGGCCCAGCTTTTTCCCATGCAGGCCCAGCTTGTTCCCATGCAGGCCCAGCTTGTTCCCATGCAGGTCCAGCTTGTTCCCAGGCAGGCCGAGCTTGTTCCCATGCAGGTCTAGCTTGTTTCCAAGCAGGCCCAGCTTGTCCTATGCCGGCCCAGCTTGTTCCCATGCAGGCCCAGCTTGTTCCCATGCAGGCCCGACTTGTACCCATGCAGGCCCGGCTTGTTTCCAGGCAGGCCCAGCTTGTTCCCATGCAGGCCCAGCTTGTTCCCATGCAGGCCCAGCTTGTACCCATGCAGGCCCAGCTTGTTCCCATGCAGGCCCAGCTTGTTTCCAGGCATGCCCAGCTTGTTCCCATGCAGGCCCAGCTTTTTCCCATGCAGGCCCAGCTTGTTCCCATGCAGGCCCAGCTTGTTCCCATGCAGGTCCAGCTTGTTCTCAGGCAGGCCGAGCTTGTTCCCATGCAGGCCCAGCTTGTTTCCATGCAGGCCCAGCTTGTTCCCATGCAGACCCAGCTTGTTCCCATGCAGACCCAGCTTGTTTCCAGGCATGCCCAGCTTGTTCCCATGCAGGCCCAGCTTGTTCCCATGCAGGCCCAGCTTGTTCCCATGCAGGCCCAGCTTGTTCCCATGCAGGCCCAGCTTGTTCCCATGCAGGCCCAGCTTGTTCCCATGCAGACCCAGCTTGTTTCCAGGCATGCCCAGCTTGTTCCCATGCAGGCCCAGCTTGTTCCCATGCAGGTCTAGCTTGTTTCCAAGCAGGCCTAGAAGGACTTCAACATGCCTGCAGATACCAGTTTTCAAAGGGCTGGAGGTTCTCACCGCAGTCCAGCAATCCATGCTCAAGCAGATAATTAGGATTGCTGAGCCAAAATGCATGGGAGTGGCAGTGGTTCATTGATTTGCGATCATGCTGACCACTCTCAGTGAGACAGCACTCCTGCTCCGACCACTGCCATTTTGTCAGTGGACTGCTGCCAG
The DNA here is from genome assembly GCF_902713615.1 of Scyliorhinus canicula. Lineage (NCBI taxonomy): Eukaryota > Metazoa > Chordata > Chondrichthyes > Carcharhiniformes > Scyliorhinidae > Scyliorhinus > Scyliorhinus canicula. The sequence continues at coordinate 48,612,862 of NC_052154.1, read as the reverse complement.
TCCAGACTGATGGCATCGATGGGGAGGTGGTGCAGCCCGAAGCTGAGCTCTCCAGGTCCAGCTGCTCGAGGGTATCCTGCAGGCTCTCAGTGAAAGTCAGCTGCCTTCCTCTGGCTATGCTGCAGCCATGGTGGTGGCACTGCATGGGAGTACAAGGTCGCCGCAATACAGGCACCAAGGGAATGCACATAGGTGATTAGTTCAACTTTCTTAGCGAGGGGCGACATGGTGGTACAGTGGTTAGCACTGCTGCTTCACGTCTCTGAGGACCCGGGCTTGATCGCGGCCTTGGGTTACTGTCCGTGTGGAGTTTGCACATTCTCCCCATGTCTGCATGGGTCTCACCCCCACAAACCACAAAGATGTGCAGGGCAGGTGGATTGGCCATGCTAAATTGCCCCATAATTAGGAAAAAAATTAATTGGGTACTTTAAATTTGCAAAAAAAAACTTTTGCACAGACAGTAAAGTCCCACCATTTGTGGGGGTTACATTCCCACGGAACTTTGCAAATGGCAAAATCTCAGGCATCAGGGGATGCAAAGACTTCCACCCCCATTTTCCAAACCTTCATATCCTGGAGGTGAATGTCCCCTGAAGAAGGTCAGGAAAAGTTGAGCTAATAACTACTGTCATATGGAACAGTCAGAGATACAGATCGCCACATGACTGGGGCACAATCAAAATCCTATAACGAGCAATGTTTAAATTATTCAGAAACCGATGCAGGAGCTTCTCTGAAAATCTCTCAGCAGCTGAGGTATACATCATGGGCGCGATCCAATGCCCACGCTACACTAGAAAAGCAGCTCGCCATGGCGCAGTGTGGCCAATAAAAGCTGGGAGACCCCGCTCCTGGGATCTGCCTGGCCTGCAAAGCGAGACGTTGCGATGTAAATCCCGCACGATGTGTACGGGATCACGTTTTAGCAAATCTGCATATTAGAACAAGACAGCTCGTCTCACTCGAATGTGCAGATTCCCTGAGGCTTTGGGATTCATTTCCATTCACCATTGAGACCTTAGGCAAACACCATTCAGCACTGGTCCCCACAAATAGGGACCAGACCGGGGGCATCGGGGACTCTCCCATACTGCGTTCAGGCTGTGGGGGAGGGGGCCCTCGGCGATCTCTCGCTACTCTGAGGAGTTTCGACAAACAGAGTTCCCCAGTATACAAAACAGAACCATGGGTGGGATTCTCCAATCCCGCGGCAGAGTGTCCACGCCATCAAAAAGGCCGCTCCTAGCACTAATTCTGGCCCCGAGAGGGGGGCCAGCACGGCACTGGAACGGTTCGCGCCGCTCCATCTGGCGATCCCGGCACGAACTGTGCGCCACGGGATCTGCGCATGTGCAGTCAATGATGACATGCGCAGTGGCGCCGGCGCCAACGCATGCATGCGCAGTGGCCTCCTTCCAACCGCCAGCCCACACGCAACATGGTGCAGGACTACAGGGGCCGGCGCGTAGGAAAGGAGGCTCCCAGCCACAGAGGCCGGCCCGCCGATCGGTGGGCCCCGATCGCGGGCCAGGCCACATCGGAGGCCCCCCGGAGTCGGACCCCCCCTCCCCCCCCCCACAGGCCGCCACCCGACCCTTCCATGCCAAGGTCCCGCCGGCCCAGAGCAGGTTAGAACGGCGCCGGCAGGACTCGGCTCTTTTCTTACGGCCGCTCAGCCCATCTGGGCCGGAGAATCGGCGGGGCTGCCTCTGTGGCTCTGCGGAGAATCGAGTGCCGGCACGGGGCGGCGTGGCCCGTTCGCGAGGATTCTCAGGCCCGGCCCAGGGCTGGGAGAATCCCGGCCCACGTGTGGCCTCGGCCAGGTGTTTCCCTCTGAGGGGCGCCTTATACAATGTAAGTCACACTGCGAGCACCGGAAAACACATAGCTAAACGGGCTCGCTATGGGACTTTGTTCCCAATTAGTTGAATCGTGCCCACATTTCTTATAGTAGACTGCAAGACCTGTCAGGAAACACAGGAAGAATACAACATTCCATTTCAGTACTCAGACAAAACATGTTTAAAATGGAACTTTTAATTGGGAAGCACATCATTAAAATGTTGCAGTTTAATTTATGTTACTTCCTCAATTTAAAAAAATGAATAAAACTATTTGTGAGCAGCTTTTGAATAAAGTATTTGTGGGAAAGACTTTTGTGGGTGTGCATCCTGTGACATTCCTCAGCAATCTTTGCCAGCATTTGCAGTTCTATGAAATGTCTGCAGGTGACACTGCTGAGCATCTCCATTTACTGTGCTTAACTGCACCACCAGGAGGAAACTAGGAGTATTACAGCCTTCATTTCATGGCTTGTTGGATTTATCTTTTCATGCCCATAATTGGGTGTTAATGTTCAAAGATACAAAACAAATGTTTAAGAAAAATCTATGGAGTCCGCAAGATCTGTATTTGACCCTACAATTGTTAGAAACATCAAAATAATACTTTATTCCTCTTTCTGGCATTTCTCTCTCGCTCTTCTGGCCTGAACGTTTTTTTAATTGACAATCTAAGGTGAAGAGTCAAAGACTAAAGTCTTCAAAAGCAAAATACCGTATAGATACTGGAAATCTGAAACAAAAACTGAAAATGCTGGAAGTACTGAGGTCAGGTATCATCTGCGGAAGAATAAACAAAGTTCTGACAAAATTTTTCAATCCTAACGGTGGTCCGGTGGTTAGCACTACTGCCTCACAACACCAGGGACCCAAGTTTGATTCCTGCTTTGGGTGACTGTGGAGTCTGCATCTTTTTCACTTGTGTGCGCGGATTTCCTCCGGGTGCTCCGGTTTCCTCCCAAAGATATGCAGATTAGGTGGATTGGCCATGCTAAAATTGCCCCTAGGTGAAATTACAAGGATAGGATGGGGGACTGGGCCTGGGTGGGGTTCTCTTTCGGAGGGTCGATGCAGACACAATGGGCCAACTGGCCTCCTTCTGCACTGTATGGATTCTACGATTCTCTACGATTCCATAGTTCCAGAGGCCAACATCATACAATATTAAAACAGTTTTGTTTTAGCAGGGCATCTAATGTCTAAATAACTTGTCTTCGCTCATTTAGTATTTAACTTTTTTGCATGGCATGTTGCTGGAAATATGAACTGACAGCATTGCAGTGAAGGAAATAGGGCATCTGGGAGCTGAGTGAACAAGGCAAGCAAATGTGTATCTCTTTAACAAATTAGATTGGAGGACAATGAAATCAGCAATGCAAGGACTGGGAAGAAACTGAATTAGAATGGGCGGATTCAATATCAAATTAACTACAGAAAATAAATAAAAATGAATTAAAAGAAAGATTGAATAAATAAATATAAATTTTATGTTTTTGACATCTCCAGTAATTAAAAGCTAAAAGAGTTCAATTGCATCCTTGTAACAGGATAGTCATTTGCTAGAACTTGGGAGTATTGCTGAAAAAAAGACACATATTGCCGAAGCTTTCTGCCTTGCACACATCAAGACAATTCACAAGAATACCAAATGTAAAGGGAACAAAAGTTTATCTTGGATGGTGAAAGAGTGCGGATTGGTTGGCAACTGGACTCTGGTTGGTAGAGGCGTTGCCATGGAAAATGAAGCAGTTAACTGATGACTGACAGTTAACTGCCAGGTTTTGTTTGAATTCAAACCATGCATGTTGACCCTGATTGGTCTAGGTATTGCCCTGTGAATGAACCAGGGAACGGCTGTCACTTTTTTTATTTAGTTGAAAAGGACACAGGTACACGCATGTTCTTTCTGACTGCAAAAGACAGAACCCTGTGTATTAATAGATACAGCTTCTAGTTAGTGCTCCACCCGCACCCAACTGACAATCTTCTATTGGTTGTCAATGTAATTTTTAACATACTCAGGATTATTTATCAAATGTTGTCCAATCGTGGAATCACATGTAATAATTGACAATGTTTTAAGTTTTGCAAGCACAGGCTGGTTGGGTACAGTCTGTACATTGCCTGTTGCGAACAGTCAACGTGACATGCTGTTTGATACAATCCACCAGTCTTTGGGATGTATAGCCTGCCCACCAGCACTGAAATTCATATACAACATCACTCATTTGTGTAATTGGCAGGCCAGTTAGTGGCAAACGCCACTTGTGTTGCTACTGCAAAGTAGCAGCATGAAATGGCTAGTTTCATCTGTTGCTCAAATTCTTGAGATACCGTACCCTTAATCTGAGGGCACTTTTTATGATAGAAAGTGGTGGCCTTAGGGCCATTCATATTTGCATGAATATAGTCAGCAATGATCTGATAAAGGTAATCATTATCTCGCAGGATGGCTTTGATGTGTCCTATTTCAGCATCCAGCTTGCACGGTGAACTAATATTTTGTGCCTATTTACGAGGTTGTCAATAAGGCCAATAGAAGAGCACGTGGAATCCCAACATGTCAATTAACCAGGGAAGGGAGGCTTGTACAGTAGTAGACAGTAGTAGAGAACTCACTAGCAGATGTTTCAACTAGCATGTTGAAGAATGAGAGCTCATTTGACTGCTCCATTTCAAAGGTGAATTTGAGTGGAGATTGAAGCCCATTAAAGTGTGTAAGGAAATTCTTACATGCAGCTGCGGATTCAAATGTAGCATAGTGGTTAGCACAGAAGCTTCACAGCTCCAGGGTCTCAGGTTCGATTCCCGGCTGGGTCACTGTCTGTGCGGAATCTGCACGTTCTCCCCGAGTCTGCGTGGGTTTCCTCCGGGTGCTCCGGTTTCCTCCCACAATCCAAAGATGTGCGGGTTAGGTAGATTGGCCATGCTAAATTGCCCTTAGTGTCCAAAAAATGTCAAGTGGGGGTTACTGGGTTACGGGAATAAGGCAGATACGTGGGCTTCAGTAGGGTGCTCTTTGTAAGGGCTGGTGCAGACTTGATGGGCCGAGTGGCCTCCTTCTGCATTTAAATTCTATGATGAAATTCTATGAATTCTATGAAACATATTGGTTGTGATTCTCTGGCCACGTTGCACTCGAGCGAGAGCACAATGGGACTGTCTGCTGCTCAGCATGATCGCATAGCCTTACATGAAAGCAAGCTAACAAAACGCTTATTGATCTTGTGTAAGAGCAATGAGCTGCCGGATGATATATGATAGGATTTGTCCTCACGGTCACTGCATCCACGTATGTATGAATTGTCCAAAGCACACAAAATTAATGTCGTTCTGCATCCTATCTTATCTCTGACCAATTATACAGCCGTTCCTTTAATGTCACTTAGTCAAAATCCTAGAACACCTTCCCTAACAGCACTGTAGGTGTACCTACACCTGATGGACTGCAGCAGTTCAAGAAACTGGCTCGTCACCATTTGTTAAGGACAATTAGGGATGGGCAAAGAATGCTGGCCTGGCCACTGAAGCTCACGTCCTGTAAAAATGAAGTTTTAAATTTCAGAGTAGATCACATGAGTCCTCTCATTCCTCCGTCTTAACCCAAATTAAAGACACTGTCTTAAAACATAACAATCTTACAAACTTCATATTTGTTATAAGATGTAAAAGATCTGAAGACACTGTTGTGATGAAGAGTAAGGAACTTATCCCTAGTGCCCCAGCCAATACTTATCCTTCAATCAACATCATAAAAATGAATTATCTGGTCATTACCACATTGCTGTTTCTTGGAGTTTGGTGTTCACAAATTGACTGCCATGATCGTACACTGCAACAGTGATTACTCTTCAAAGGTACTTAGCTGGCTTTAAAGAGCTTTGGGAGATCCAGGGGCCATGAAAGAAACTACATAAAGCCATGTTTTTCTTTATGATTAACTGAACAAGGAATGTAGCTTTTTCCCCATTTGCCTCATCAAAATCCATCATAAATTTTGAAAGTCTAGTAAATCTAATGAATAAAAAGAAACCCAGTCTTGAGTTCACAGAAGCAGCCACATGGGAAGTGTTGACAACAAAATGTTTGTTTACAGAACAACAAATATACTCTGTACACAGGTCCCAGAAGGGACTACCCACACCTGGCTCACACTCGGGCTAGGTCTTCATATTCTGATTTCCTCTCCCACTGATGAGGGTGCCACTCCCAGGGATGAAGCAGTGTCAGAGGTGGGAGCTTTTGCTGCTCCTAGCACACTTTGCATTGTTGGGTGAGCCGCTCAATCTTCCCGTCCAACCCTGGCCACCACAGGTAACTTCGGGCGAGCATTTTCATCTTTCACATACCAGGGTGTCCGTTATGGAGATCCGCCAACGTGGAGCCTTGTCCCTTGTGCAGAACCACCAATTGCATCCCCCAAAGGCGTATACAATCCTCCATGCTTAGCTCAGTGATCTTTGAGGTAAAAGATTACAGTTCACTGGGAAGGGCATGATACTGGGCCCATAGTACACGATGTGGTGAAGCTTGGATAATGTATCCCGGTTGCCGTGACTGGAACGTATCCATAAAATGCATCGCTGCAATGACCTTGTCGGCTCTGGTGGTCATTTGCGGTCTCGTCAGAAGCAGGAGCCGACCCTGTGCGTCAGCGTCACGATCTGCGTCTCAGGGCAGTGTTCCAGTTTGTATTCAGAGGCCACCAATAAGAGGGCCCAATGTTGAATTCTGGCCGACGCTATAGGTGGGATGACCCTATCCTCTTTGAACAACCCTAGCAGCAGCTTGTCAATAACTTGAACTGACAACAGTAGACGTACTGGTGGACCATCTTTATGGCAAAGACACAGCCAGACCCTCCTTCTCTGTCCGAGCATAATTGTGCTCAGCCGCGTCCAGCATCCTTGAGATGAAAGCTCCTTGCCATCACCCATCCAATGAGACAACACGGTGCCGATGCCGTATGATGAGGTGTCGCAGGTGGCCAAGAGTGGTTTTGTGGGGTCAAAGAGGGTCAGTAGTTGAGAATAAGTGAGCTGCCTTTTTACCTCAGTGAACAACAGCTCCTGTTTCTTTTTAGTAAATTGTGCAGGGGGGGCCAACAGAGTCGCAATGCTCAGAATAAATTTCCCATCTCAATTTAAGATCCTCAGGAGCGAACGAAGGAGCTCTGTCATGGCTCCCGGTACGGATGGCCCTCACTTTGACTTCAACTGGGTGAAGGCCCTCCAGTCCTTACGAGAACTGGGATATGAAAGGCGCACTTCTCTCTGCGGAGGCGAACACCGGACTCCTCAAAGCGACGGAGCACTTCATCCAGGTTATTCAGCTGGTCCTGTTCAGACATTCCCATGACCAAGACATCGCCCAGATAGACCTCTATGCATGGTAACCTCCGCGGAATATTCACCATCGCGCATTGGGAAATGACGCAGGTTGACGTTGCCCCGTCATGTAATGACGAGACTCTGGGTCCAGCACCAATTGGAGGTAGGTGTGGCTCATATCGAGATTGGCATAAAGGTCCTCAATACGCAGTATCACATACCAGTGCAGCTTCGAGGTTCTATTCACCGTCAATTAATTATCGCTGCAAATGTGAACAGTGCCATCAGGCTTCATGACGGGGACGACCAATGTGTCCAATCCACAAACTTCACCGGCTGGCATGAGGCAGTAGCACATAAGGAACTGGAAAAACACAAAAATACCTCAGTTGCATTGTAGAATCCATTTGGATCTTCGCCATGGCACCGCAGATTGTCCCAAGCCTGGTCTTGAAATCCGCGGAGTACTTTGATAACATCGTGTTGATGCCTCCCGTGTCCATTCGGAAAACCTTCTGCCAGTCAATGCGGAGGCTTTGTAACCCGTCACGGCCAAGCAAACTGGGGCCGTTACCTTTCACTATGATCAGGTACAAACAATCAAATTGTCCCTGCTATGGCCAGTGGTTCTGCAGTGTACATGGCCAACCGAGCCTCAGTGTCCCGTAATGACAGAAGCTGCACTCCCATCCGGAATTTCTCAAAAGTGGGCCTACCGAGAACTGCCGCTCCCCACAGCTTCTCTGGCCCTACGTCCCACAATGCCTGGGATCTTCCTCATCCAGATCGGCAGAGGGATCCCGCCTGAATGCCAAGGTTCTAGGCCACCGGGGGAAGAGCAGGCACTACCTGGCAGAGGGCGCCATGGTCTGGGGACGGTTGCGCCCTAAGCTGAGGACTTCCTTCCCTTGTAATACATGTATGCCTTGCTCCTCGCTTTCCCATGACAGGGAGATTTGCATGGCACACTTGAGGTCCAACTGAGGCTCGGCGAACAACGTCCTCTGGGTCGCTGCATTACACAAGCCACAGACCAGTCTCCCGCAACATCTCGTGGAGGGCGGCCAGTGCCATATTTTCAGAATCCTGCAAGCTTCCTGAGATGCGCCAATAATTCCATTTGGACTCCCTAGGGGTCCGCTTGGCCGTATTGAAGCGGTAGTGTGGACGATGACCGATGGCTTGTGGTTGAAATGATCTGCAACAAGCGCTACCAAATCCGCAAACAACTTTGAATCCGGGGTGGCGGGTATGCTAGACTTTCAATCACACTAAAGGTGGACACCCCACAGTCCGTCAAGAGGATCATGGTCTGAGGCTCATTTCGATAATGGCAGAGGCCTGAAAAAAGTAGGACCTCCGCTCAACATATTGTGACCAAACTTCAAAACATGCAGGAAATATGTCAGCTTCCCAAGTGTGGCATTGCTATGACGGGGGAATCAACCTCCAAGAGGTCTGCGGAGAGATGGCTGGGTCCAATGAAAATAGTGCCGTCTGCAGGTTCGCTTAATCCTCGATACCAGTGTTGAGTTCACAGAAGCAGCCACAAGGGAAAGGAATGAAAGATTTACTTACAGAGGCATGAAAATACTATCTACACCAGGGGTGGGCAAACTACGGCCCGCGGGCCGCATGCGGCCCGCCAAAGGTATTTCTGCGGCCCACCAAGTCATTAAAAAAAAAAAAATTTAAAAAAAATTTTTTTTTTTTTTTTTTTTAAATTTTTTTTTAAGGTTAATGGGGGGGGGCTGTTGGGTTACTTACTGGTATAGGGTGGATACGTTGACTTGAGTAGGGTGATCATTGCTCGGCACAACGTCGAGGGCCGAAGGGCCTGTTCTGTGCTGTTCTATGTTCTATATGAGGCGCCCAGAATCATAACCGGGTGAAGTAATTATTTTACTTAATATACTATGCGGCCCTTTGTGAATTGTGAATTTCTGAATGTGGCCCTTGCACGGAAAAGTTTGCCCACCCCTGATCTACACAGTCCCCAGAAGTGACTACCTGCACCCGGCTCACATTTGAGCTGAGTTCGCACAGGGAGCCTAATCGGCCCGGCCCCGTGGGTTTTGTGCAGGTTACAACACCCAGTTTCTCAAGTCTCTCCAGTCTAATGTTCCCCACATCCCAGAGTCACGGTGGGCAATACCCTCATGAATTTTAATTAATGCGTAAAGCAGATATTTTATTGAAAACATGGTGAAACCCTCACGTGATTTGTTCTGACAGATGAAACTAATTTGTTTTGCATTAATTTGGAAGAATTGAAATTCATATTCCCTCTCCTGCTGCTGTCTACTTCTTCCAAACATACAAGATGTTTAGTGGAACATTTCAAACGGCTGTTATGATTTTCATCAGTCCACTTGACAATAGCAATCAAGTTGTTGGGGCTACAGGAAATTTAGAAATGTAGATAACTTCCAGAACTGAATGTAATAATAATAATAATTGCTTATTGTCACAAGTAGGCTTCAATGAAGTTACTGTGAAAAACCCCTAGTCGCCATATTCCGGCGCCTGTTCGGGGAGGCTGGTACGGGAATTGAACCCCGCGCTGCTGGCATTGTTCTGCATTGTTTAGCCCACTGTGCTAAACCAGCCCCATAGAATGTACGAGGCAAAGTAAGATCATTACACTGATAGAATCATAGGAAAGCACACCGCTGAAGGTGGCTGTGTAGCTCCTCATGCCTCCACCAGCCAACACATTACATCCAAGCTACCGCTTAACAGCCTGTCAATCTCGCCCTCTAAAATAACAACATACCATCCAGAAGTAAGAGATACACACCCTGGTTCAAATTTATACATCGTTGAGAATACAGAGCAAACAAATCATTTTGCAGCAACTAGTGAACTCAGGATATCAGAGAAGATTAGAGATTGGAGGAAATTCTCTGCAAACCTTAGGCAGGAGCCTGGGAATAAATGTGTGAACAGGGAGAAGTCCAGCATGGGTCTAGAGATGGAAAATGAAATTATAAAATATGTCACTGAAAACTCTTACTTGCTGACCTATCTGAACCCTTGCCCTGAAACAAGCAAGAAAATTAGTCATTGCAGATTTCAAAGCCAGCCCTGGATGGTATCATAGAATTCATAGATCGTAGAATCCCTACAGAGCATAAGGAGGCCATTTGGCCCATTGAGAGTGCACGGTGCTCCAGAAGACGCCCACTCCGCCACCCTATCCTACCCCACCTAACCTGCACATCTTTGGACACTATGGGGCAATTTAGCATGGCTAATCCACCTAACCCGTACATCTTTAGACTGTGGGAGGAAAGTAGCACACCGGAGGAAATCCACACAGACACGGGGAGAATGTGCAAACTTCACACAGTCACCCAAGTTTGGAATCGAACCCGGATCCCTTGTGCAGCGAGGCAGTAGTGCTAAACACTGATGCTCAAGGTTTATGAGGATAAACAATTTTTTCCTGCGACAGAAGACCAGGATTTCACAGTATCTTCCTGTAGAACGTGATGACAGCTTATCCTATTTCAGCAGTGTATAATCAGACATCAACAAAAGAATGGATACAGATGGGTCTATGATGGATATTTTGACATCCCAACCAGTCAAACGGTGAGCAACGTTGGAGAGAAAACAATGTTAGTGAAGAAAACTAACTGTGAAAAAAAACTGAATGAAATTGTATAAAGCTGAATATACGGCTTTTGTTTTGATAGGTTTGCTTCTTTTCGACTGTTATTTGAAGAGGAAGATTGTGCGAGGTTATGGATAGAAGGCGGGAGAATGACGCGAAGTGAATTGCACTTTCAGAAAGCCAATGAGAACATGACTGGCTAAATGGCCTCCACGTGGACTGTAAACATTCTGCGATTCGGAACCTAGTGCACACAAATTAATGTCCGTCTCTATGGAGGTTATTATTTATTTATATATAATTTAAAAATATGAAAAATGCTATTTTTGCTCCTTTTGTATTACTTCTGGGAATAGGCTGGTGGGAACAATCCCGACCTGGTAAATCTGCAGTAGGTGAGACGATGGAAGAGGATGGATTTCAACCCCTTAAAGATATTACTTGTGTAAAAGTCGACCCCCCACTTTTTGGCTAAAGATATAGGGCTGGATTCTGCAATGTTGCGGCTATGTCCGGAGGAAGCGTCTGGTCTTATGACCAAAAAGTCATGCCGCCCCCGTACCGATGCTCCGCCGGCCCCCGGCTTTACCTGCAGATACGGACTGCAGAGTAGTGTACGTGTCCGTGGGTGAGCATGCGTATGGTGCCAGCTGCACGCGGCCTGCCAGATTGTGCCCCCTTGTAACGTCCCTCGTCACCCCGGACCACCCCCCACCAGTCCCCCCAGCCCTCGCTGAAGCATCACCTGCCAGCTGAACGGCTCCCCCACCCCCGACTGTGGCGGTGCTGGACACAGTCCGCAGCGGCCACGCGAGGTCCACAAAAACTGAGAGGACACGCTACCAACACCATCGGGAAGTCAGCCCATCGGGAGAGGAGCATCGGGGGAGGGCCTCAGGTGATGTCCTGAGGCCTTCCCAACGGCGTGTAGCGTACTCAGCGATTATGCCATTTTTGAGGGGGCAGAGCATCCGAAAACCACGCTGCTCCTGATTTTGGCATAAAAACGGATTCTCCGGCCAATCGCCAAACACGATTTTGGCATCAGCAATCGGAGAATCCAGCCCATAGTCTCACAAACTTGACTTTTACACAAGTATATACAGTACCAATAATTGCTGAACAACTCCTTTGTTGTCTATTTGCTAGCTTTTGTTTGAATTCACCTCCATATTCGCTTACTAATTTCCTGCCTTCTATTGCCAGCCTTGCTACTATCTGTTCTGAATCAATGCTGAGGTTCCCAGCCCTCTGTCCAGCGAGTTTTCACCACCCCTGAAACCGATTGCCCCTGGAATTTGAAACCCTCCTTCCTCCTGCATCTCCCGAGCCACACATTCTGAGCCATTGGGGAATGGTGACTAAGGGAGAAATGGGATTTGAATATTCAGGAGACGAGAATATGATTGGGAGAAGAGAGGGAGAGACTGGAGAACAGGTTTGGTATGGCAATCAATATTCTCTGCAGAGGCAAGGACAGCAGCAACCTGATGAATAGGCCCAAAACCATAAGAGAAGCTAGGAATAGGTTGTGTAACTGGTGTTTTATCATATTGCTGTTAATTATGAGGAAACTCTGAGTTTTACCAGTACAGCGGTAGGTTATTATTAGTTATTGGTGGAACCAATGGTCCTTTATACCAAGGTTTTTCAAAGTGTGGGTCTTTGCCCCCGGGCGCGTGCCGGGAGTGTTGTGAAGTGATCGGTCGTGGCGTTCTCACGATGGTCCTTATCGCGGGAGAAGCACCCAACGGCAGCTACCGACATATTTATTGAGAATACCGCCTATTCATAAAGAAGGAAATGGGACTATGTGCAGTCTTCCAGCCAGAAGCAGTGAACAGGTCACATCCCTGCCCATACACTGCATGTACGTTGGTTTTAGCGCCAGATCGCCATGGATAGCCTCTTCCATTTTCTGGCTGCTGGCAAGAATGCAAGAGGACTGTGCAGATGAATTGTCTTCTTACAAGTAAGAGAGGTCCAGAGACAAAAATAGTCAGTGTATCTTCTGGCCAGGATCTCACTGAATCTGCTGGAGAGAGTTGCTCAGGAGAGTTCACATCAGGACAGAGATGTTCTAGTGTTAGCTCTGTAGTGAGCTCCAGGGCCTCTGGTTAACAGCCTACAAACAATTTACTTAATTCAGAAACAAAGCAGTATAAAGATTTCTTGAGGTTTGGTTTTGTCAATTGTGCCAATGCAAATAAGGATGTAAAGCTCATGTGTGTTATAAGCAGAGAAGTACTGGTAAATGAGAGAAGTTTCAAATTTTGAAACAGAAGTAGTGGGTGAATAATTCCTTTTGAGGTTGAGACCTCAGAGTCAGTTATTAACTCAATAATACTCCAATTGAAAATAATAATAATAATCTTTATTAGTAATACAAGTAGGCTTACATTAACACTGCAATGAAGTTACTGTGAAAATCCCCTGGTCGTCACACTCCATGCCTGTTCTGGTACACTGAGGGAGAATTCAGAATGTCCAATTCACCTAAAAAGCACACCTTTTGGGACTTGCAGGAGGAAACCAGAGCACCCGGAGGAAACCCATGCAGACACGGGAAGAACATACAGACGCCGCACAGACAGTGACCCAAGCTGGGAATCAAACCCGGGTCCCTGGTGCTGTGAAGCTACCGTTCCGCTAAATGATTACACAGCTACACCTGACCTAAGGTAGCATATTAAATGCACGGCAAAAGCCCATGAGGCTGTCTGCATTCTGGAATAGCATCTCCCAGGTGTATCCAGTGGTGAGTAAAACAAGCATTTTGTTGCTATTGCTTTTCACAACAACCCTCATGTGTAAGGATGGATTTTCAGTTTTTAACAAAGATGAAAAGGGCACAAAGGAATTGGCCAAAGTCTGCACCTGATATACAACCTGATTGGAGAGAGATCATGTGGAACAAGCAGGTTCCCCTTTCACATTAAAGGTAAGCAAATGTGGTGCGTGTCGCGAAAGTCATCTGGTGCGGTCCCAAAGGTCGGCCGATTGGCAATAGTATGTCCCAGGAAAAAAGTTTGAAAAACACTACTTTACACCTCTGGTTTCTCCTGGAGGATCACTCCCCAGCTTTTGGTTTCCCTTCACCTGCTTGTGGGTGACATCCTGATTCCAGAATCTTCTCACACAACAGCTGCTGCCAGAAAACAATGAGCAAAAATTTATATTACAGGGAACCCATCGCACTAAAGTAAATAAGGCAACAGTTGCAGATGTTGCAGCTGTTTAGAGTGGATGGTAGGACAGTGATGTTGTTACTGGAATAATAATCCAAAGACCCAGACTAATGCTCTGGAGCTGTGAGTTCAAATCCCACAGTGCAGCGGGGGAAATTTAAATTCTTAATTAATAAATCTGAAATAAAATGCTGGCCTCATTATTATGATCATGAATAGATAGATAGAGAAATACAGCACAGAACAGGCCCTTCGGCCCACGATGTTGCGCCAAATTTTTGTCCTAGGTTAATCATAGAATTTTGGACAATAAGGGAAATTTATCATGACCAATCCACCCAACCTGCACATCTTTTGACAGTGGGAGGAAACCGGAGTACCCGGTGGAAACCCACGCACACATGGGGAGGATGTGCAGACTCCACACAGACAGCAACCCAAGTCGAAATCGAACTTGGGACCCTGGAGCTGTGAAGCAATTGTGCTATTCACAATGCTACCATGCTGCCCTTAAGAAGAAATTAATCTACACTCCATTATTCTACCCTAATCCATGTACCTATCCAATAGCCACTTGAAGGTCCCTAACGTTTCCGACTCAACTACTTCCACAGGCAGTGCATTCCATGCCCCCACTACTCTGGGTAAAGAACCTACCTCTGACATCCCCTCTATATCTTCCACCATTTACCTTAAATTTATGTCCCCTTGTAATGGTTTGTTCCACCCGGGGAAAAAGTCTCTGACTGTCTACTCTATCTATTCCCCTGATCATCTTATAAACCTCTATCAAGTCGCCCCTCATCCTTCTCCGTTCTAATGAGAAAAGGCCTAGCACCCTCAACCTTTCCTCGTAAGACCTACTCTCCATTCCAGGCAACATCCCGGTAAATCTCCTTTGCACCTTTTCCAAAGCTTCCACATCCTTCCTAAAATGAGGTGACCAGAACTGCACACAGTATTCCAAATGTGGCCTGACCAAGGTTTTGTACAGCTGCATCATCACCTCACGGCTCTTAAATTCAATCCCTCTGCTAATGAACGCTAGCACACCATAGGCCTTCTTCACAGCTCTATCCACTTGAGTGGCAACGTTCAAAAATCTATGAACATAGACCCCAAGATCTCTCTGCTCCTCTACATTGCCAAGAATCCTACCGTTAACCCTGTATTCCGCATTCATATTTGTCCTTCCAAAATGGACAACCTCACACTTGTCAGGGTTAAACTCCATCTGCCACTTCTCAGCCCAGCTCTGCATTCTATCTATGTCTCTTTGAAGCCGACAACAGCCCTCCTCACTATCCACAACTCCACCAATCTTCGTATCATCTGCAAATTTACTGACCCACCCTTCAACTCCCTCATCCAAGTCGTTAATGAAAATCACAAACAGCAGAGGACCCAGAACTGATCCCTGCGGTACGCAACTGGTAACTGGGCTCCAGGCTGAATATTTGCCACCCACCACCACTCTCTGTCTTCTATCGGTTAGCCAGTTTGTTATCCAACTGGCCAAATTTCCCACTATCCCATGCCTCCTGACTTTCTGCATAAGCCTACCATGGAGAACCTTATCAAATGCCTTACTAAAATCCATGTACACTACATCCACTGCTTTACCTTCATCCACATTCTTGGTCACCTCCTCAAAGAAGTCAATAAGACTTGTAAGGCAAGATCTACCCCTCACAAATCCGTGCTGACTATCCCTAATCAAGCAGTGCCTTTCCAGATTCTCAGAAATCCTGGGCGCGATTCTCCCAGACAGGGAGAAATCGTAAGGCTGGCGTCAAAGCCGGGCGGGTTTGACGCCAGCCTCCCCCTCCCCGACCGGGAACCGATTCTGGTCCCCGGTCGGGGCTAGTATGCCGCGGCCGTGAACTCCGGCATCGCGGGCTTAACGAAATTCGTTAAGCCCGCTTGCCAGAGTTTGTGCCGGCTGACGCGTCACACGACGTCAGCCGCGCATGCGCAGACTGGAAGACTCCAACCCGCGCATGCGCGGATGACGTCATCGTGCATTTGCGCGAAACCCGCGCATGCGCGGGCCGGGATGCCCCTCAGCCGCCCCGCGAATTGATACAGCGGGGCGGCAGGAGGACAAAGAGTGCACGGGAATCGGACCCGCTGCCCGCGATCGGTGCCCACCGATCGCGGGCCCATGGCACCCTTGGCACGGCCGTGGAGGGCGTCGGAATAGCGGGAGGGCGTCGGACTAGCGTGGCCGTAAAAATTTACGACCCCCGCTATTCTCCGCACCGTCGTGAGTGCGGAGAATTGCGCCCCCTATCCCTCAGTACCCTTTCCATTACTTTGCCTACCACCGAAGTAAGACTAACTGGCCTGTAGTTCCCAGGGTTATCCCTATTCCCTTTTTTGAACAGGGGCACGACATTCGCCACTCTCCAATCCTCTGGTACCACCCCTGTTGACAGCGAGAACGAAAAGATCATTGCCAATGGCTCTGCAATTTCATTTCTTGCTTCCCATAGAATCCTTGGATATATCCCGTCAGGCCCGGGGGACTTGTCTATCCTCAAGTTTTTCAAAACGCCCAACACATCTTCCTTCCTAACAAGTATCTCCTCGAGTTACCAGTCTGTTTCACACTGTCCTCTCCAACAATATGGCCCCTCTCGTTTGTAAATACTGAAGAAAAATACTTGTTTAAGACCTCTCCTATCTCTTCAGACTCAATACACAATCTCCCGTTACTGTCCTTGATCGGACCTACCCTCGCTCTAGTCATTCTCATATTTCTCACATATGTGTAAAAGGCCTTGGGGTTTTCCTTGATCCTACCCGCCAAAGATTTTTCATGCCCTCTCTTAGCTCTCCTAATCCCTTTCTTCAGTTCCCTCCTGGCTATCTTGTATCCCTCCAGCACCCTGTCTGAACCTTGTTTCCTCAGCCTTATATAAGTCTCCTTCTTCCTCTTAACAAGACATTCAACCTCTCTTGTCAACCATGGTTCCCTCACTCGACCATCTCTTCCCTGCCTGACAGGGACATACATATCAAAAACACGCAGTACCTGTTCCTTGAACAAGTTCCACATTTCACTTGTGTCCTTCCCTGACAGCCTATGTTCCCAACTTATGCACTTCAATTCTTGTCTGACAGCATTGTATTTACCCTTCCCCCAATTGTAAACCTTGCCCTGTTGCACGCATCTATCCCTCTCCATTACTAAAGTGAAAGTCACAGAATTGTGGTCACTACCTCCAAAATGCTCCCCCACTAACAAATCTATCACCTGCCCTGGTTCATTACCAAGTACCAAATCTAATATAGCCTCCCCTCTGGTCGGACAATCTAGATACTGTGTTAGAAAAGCTTCCTGGACACACTGCACAAACACTACCCCATCCAAACTATTTGATCTAAAGAGTTTCCACTCAATGTTTGGGAAGTTGAAGTCACCCATGACTACTACCCTGTGACTTCTGCACCTTTCCAAAATCTGTTTCCCAATCTGTTCCTCCACATCTCTGCTGCTATTGGGGGGCCTATAGAAAACTCCCAACAAGGTGATTGCTCCTTTCCTATTTCTGACTTCAACCCATATTACCTCAGTAGGCAGATCCCCCTCGAACTGCCTTTCTGCAGCTGTTATACTATCTCTAATTAACAATGCCTCCCCCCCCCCCCCCACCTCTTTTACCATCCTCCCTAATCTTGTTGAAACATCTATAACCAGGGACCTCCAACAACCATTTCTGCCCCTCTTCTATCCAAGTTTCCGTGATGGCCACCACCAAAATCTACTGGATTTTTTGGGGAAAAAATACCAGTTTAACTAATGCCCTTCAGGGGAGGAAATCTGCCATCCTTACCGACACCAGGCGCACAATAATATCTTCCCTCTGAAAAGGCCTAACAAGGCATTCAGCTGTAAGCAGCTCATCACCATGTGCTCAAGGTGGACATTGGTCTTCTAGTGCCAAGAGTTGTCTCCGACTGAGTGTTGCAGACTAGCACATTTCAAGGGCAGCATGTAAGCACAGTGGTTAGCACTGTTGTTTCACAGTTCCAGGGACCCAGGGTCGATTCCCGGGTCACTGTCTGTGCGGAGTCTGCACGTTCTCTCTCTCTGTGGGTTTCCTCCGGGTGCTCCAGTTTCCTCCCACAAGTCCCGAAAGACGTACTTGTCAGGTGAATTGGAGATTCTGAATTCTCCCTCAGTGTACCCTGTAAGAACACTATTCACAACGTCCTATGCTGCTCTTGCTCATATATTTGCTTTGTTTGGCCCTTGTTCCGCACTGTAACCAATCACTATTTGTCGATGTACCATTTGTCAATGTCAATTTTTTTTTTGTTCTACTTTGTACATGCTGTGTGTTTTCCCTTGGCCACAGAAAAATATTTTTAACTATACTTCAGTACATGTGACAATAAATTAAATTAAGTCAATTTTTTTTGTACCCGAACAGGCACCGACTGGGAGTGTGACGACTGGGGGATTTTCACAGTAACTTAATTTCAGTGTTAATGTAAGTCTCCTTGTGACACTATTAAAGATTATTAGATTATTATTAAAAAGTCCAGGACCACATGTTGAGGGATGCACTAAAGTTTGGGGCAGCCCCCGCAAAGGCACAATGGGAGGTTGCTGCCTAAGACCTTTTAGCATAGTGAACTGAGAGGAATGGAATTAAATAGAATCCTCTCGGGCAATATGACTCACATGAATTGTAAACAGTGAATACTGGAAGTATCACAATTGTATGGAAGCACCTCAATTTAAATACATTTGTACCATTGTAAAAGCCAATTTGAAATGTCTGTAATGTGTCTTTGTTATATTGAAGCACCTCAAGTGGGCAACATAATCTACGTAGAAAACCTGATTATTGCACTTTGTGTAATGGCCACTTTGAAATGGTTGCAAAGTTCTTTCAGATATTTTACATAAAAGGAGTTTTGGAAAAAAATGCAAATACATAGGGATGGGCACTTGTCAATGGCACACAAATCCCAATAGCGAACTTTTAAAAATATTAAACCTCCTGGAACGCAGCCTGATGAGGAGCCCATTTGTTTGGACAACATTCGTGTTACACATTGCAAACTAAAAAAAATTATTCATGAAGGCGGTGTCTCCCTTGAATGATAACCAACTCCGCTCAGAATGACGTATTTTTTCCCTCCTGACACACCTTGCCATTTGCAGCTTTATTCCTGTTTGCACGTCTGGCTGATGCATTGAAAAAGTCCCTGCCATGTCACAATGTCACGTGCTGCAGTAAGTGGAAAGTCCCTGTGAGCTGCTCGTGCCCGGGGGGCGCGGGCGCTGACTCAGACAGGGACGCCTGAGGAGGTCGGCGGCACGCGCACGCACGGGACGCTCTGGGCGTGCTGACGTCACCGCGTTGGGGATTTCTCGCTCTCGTTCCCGGAGCAGTGATGTCGGAATTGAGGGACGGAGCCTGTCGTGGAGCGGGCGGCTCAGGGAGCAGAATAGCGCCTCACGGAATCGCCGCCACCACCACCAGCCGCCGAGTGTCCCTGTAGTCTTGCCGGTCCCACCCACCCAATCCAGTCATGGCCGGCGTGGCGGCCTCGAGCGGCCACCGACCGAAAGCGCAGGCCTGTAGGCCTCTCGCCGCCACCGGAGCGCCCCCTGCCCCAGCGGCCGGCTGGCAAGCGCTGGCCAGCGACCTGGGCGACATCAGCGACGAGTTCGCGGTTTGCAGCGACAAGCAGCATTATCTGGAGAGCAGGAAGGCCGCCATCCAGGAGCTTTTCAAGGTGGTCCTGGTCATCTCGGTGCCTCTGTCGATGGTTCATTACCTGACCCAGTCTCCCGGCTCCCAGCAAATCTGGGTGCAGCTGAAGGGGAAACGCGAGCAAGTCAGGAAGGCCAAGGTACGAGTTCTGGAGGGGCTCCTGGCCCCAGGGAGGCTCTATTCTCGGTCTGTACGGGGAAGGAAGCAGAGGCGGAAGTAATGCCATAGGTAGTTTTAAAAGTAAACAGTGTCAAGAATAAGCTTTTCCCCTTTTCTGCTGTGGTGGAGTAATCGTTGTTTTGAGCAGGAAACTCGGTCTGATGTTTCCCGAGGGTTTGGGGTGCTATCTATTGGGGGCTTTTTGTGTCAGAAGTTAATTTTGATGGTGGGTGGGTAGGCATTAATGACAAACCATTCCATTCTGATTGTAGATTATTTTACAGAGCACTAATCGTATCCTGTGAGGGGGCTTCGTGGCTTAAACCAATTTGCTCCGAAATTTAGCCAATAGATATCAATAATCTTGTATTTTTGGTAATGGTGTGTTTTTTTTGTGTGTGGATAGCAACATCTGAACTCGGACATTTTAGCAATAAGTCTCTTTAATGAGTTTCATTGCCTTTTTCTCAATCTCGAGATTTTTTTAAAGTTTCAGTGCAGATTTGTTTTATCAATTGTAACACCAAGGATTTTTTTTGTGACCAGTATAATTTTTATTGTGGGAAAAATTTGATTGCGATGTTGTAACCACTGAATGTAACTAAATTGGACTGCAAGAAAAGTCCCAAATTCTCTAGTAAGATGATGTGACGTGTTGCATGCTTTTCAAGTCTTCGTCAAATGTGTTGCTATGGAATTTGCATTGGATCACTTGATAGCAACAGAAAAATTCCATGGTTGCAACATTTGAAAGCCAAGATCATATCGTCATTTGTCTTCTAAGCAATGGTTCTCTAAAAGGATATAGGATGCAGAATAGAAGTCATAATTTGCCTTAAGCCATATTATATTTCAGTTGTAAAACAAGTAATTTTTCTGCATTCCGTGAACTATGCTATAATGTTTCATTCTGCTGTTGACATGAAGATTCAGTGGTACATATTTTAAAATTTGTGTGTCCGGAAACATGGAATATGTGTTTACTTTGGTGGGAAATCGTTTTTGAAATTTATCACTAATTTGAGACACAAATGTCAAAAGCAATTGGATTATTAATACTGTATTTAATTTGTTATTGAGATAGGGAGGGAGTGAGTATCACTGTTTTCAGCAAGTGAAATCAACATCTGAATCAGAGTTCTTAGCACAAAATTACATATTTGCATAGTATGTATGGCTTGGAATATTCCCATCAGATTTGATGTCCTGTCCACAAGTGTAAAAGTGGCAAGTCATTGAGTTGGCCAGCTGAAACTCTGCAATGATCACCCCGCCTATCATACATTTAGTTTACCAGAAGTTTCATCACTTGTTAGATTTTCCACCACCCTCTTCCCTGCCACCGCCCCTCCCTCCCCACATCAAGTAGGACAATTGAAGTTTTGCAAATAAAATTTTAAGTGTTAATTAATTGTGTTATTGATCATCAGTTCTAATATCTCCTTTTACATTTTATAGGAATATATCAAAGGTGTTTGTAATCCAGAATTTCGCCAAACTGAGTGTTATCCAAAGGATATGCATTGCATTTTTGCAGGAGCTAAAGGATCATTTCTCAAGTGTCTCATCCAAGATACCTGTGCTGACATATCCATGGCAAGTGCTGGAGTGATTACCATTACAGGAGGTACAGAGGCAGTGATTATGGCAAAAACTCGAATACAGCAGTTTGTGCAACTCTTCAGAGATAACCAAAGCTTACCAAACAGACGGGAATCTTTAATTAAGAAGAACTTCAAACATTTTGTAGAGTTACATGATGATAAATATACAATGGATTTGCTGCTCTTGCCCAGTTCTGTAAAGGAGGAACTTTTGAATCTTGCTCAAGATGTACTTCATCATGAAGAACTTATAGATCTTACTTTGGAACCTGATGATAATTCACAAATCATTAATCATGATGCATTTAACTCCTCCCAAGACACTGAGAATTCTGAGGCACAATCTAAAGACCTGCCTTCCATTGAAGAAGCTAGAAAACAGGCTGGCACACCTGTATCCGAACTTGCTCAACAAATGGACACAATGCTTACACAAGTAACTGAAAAAGTATTTGCTCCAGAAACGGAGCAAACATGTTGCGAAACATCGTCAGCAGGAAAGGAGAGACTGTCATGCAAAAGAAGATCGTCTTCAAACGAGGACAGGCATACAAAGCGTCAGTTTTCAGGAGATGTTGATGATTTTGCAGCAAATATCACAACTAAAGTGCCTTGTAATAACTTGGTCACTGATGATCCATATGTATGTGACTTAATTGAACAGCAGGATAATCAACTTGAAGAAGACTCGACAGATACTACTCCAGAAATGGAGTTCAACATGCTTGTAGAATTTTTTAGAACAATGGGTTATCCTACTGATATTATAAAAAGAGTTGTTATTGAAATGGGACAAAATGAAGAACCTATGTTACTGCTTAAAAGAATTGTTGAAGAAAGTAAACATTTGGAAGAGGAGCAAACTGCTGGTGTACAACAGGTAGCTGTTCCAAATAGCTGCACTGCAAATTCAATGAATGAACCAAAGAAAAATCCACAAAGAGAGAGGCTGGGAAGTTGTACTATCAGAACTGTTCAAAGTGAAGGAAGTAACACAGAGTGTAAACCAGTAGCCAATTGCTTACAAGACCAATCAAAAAATGAGACAATTCATCCTGTGGATGTAGCATTGGGCAGTAATGCCCAGGGCAACACAGATAAAGTCGTAAAAATGCCTGTTCCATCCAGATTAATTAATGACACTGAGAAGTTTTACCCAGTCAGGTTTTGCAACAATGACTTAGTTACTGAGAGAAGATTGCTAAATGAAAGTGACATTGTAGCAAGAGGCAGTTCTGAACAGCCACTGTTGCCTGTGTCTTCTAATCAACAAATGGGTCGTTCAGTGACTGGAGTTCAACGGTTCCATGATTTACTGAAAAGCCCTTACAAATTAACCCTAACAAACGATCCAGGGAAACCAAATTTAAAACATATTATAATTGATGGAAGTAACATTGCTATGGCGTGAGTATGGTTACATTACCTTCAGATATGTGCAATTCACGGGCTGTGGCAAAATTTTGAACAAGTGTTAGTTTTGGCTCCGTTATGGTGCTTTTCTTTGAATAAGCTTGATTGAATAATACTCTTGACGTATAATCACTTAATCTCTACTCCAGTATTTAATTCTTCCAATGCAATGATTATTGAATATTACCTTGCTAAAGAGGATGTTTTTTGGAACAAACTTGAATTTGTTGTGTTCCTCTGGCCAACATGGCTCTCTTAACCAAGCCACACAGTTGACTGATCATTCTTCTGTCTCTTGTGAGATCTTATGTGAAAAATTACTGAAAAAAAGTGTCTAAATGCAAATTACTCAAATTGATTCATTGCATGTAAAGTGCTTTTGAGTTGTTTGAAAAAATATTGTGTTAGATAAATGTAGACTTTGTTTTGAAGATTATACCACTAATACACTAGGTTTGTGCTGATTGAAATGGTTAAAACATTTTATACATTTACATAATGAGCCAGTTGGTACAGGCATAATAGAAATAAACATCTAAGTTTGAAAAATAAATACAATTGACTGACTTAGTTAAGTTTAATGTTTTAATAATCTTTCCTTATACTTAATGCTATTGTCTTTGCTAATTGGTATTATATCTTGCTGATGGAATACGCTTCCAAAGAACTCAGTTTCAGTCATTCAATTTCTAAATTTGAACAAGGACAAAAACCCGATCCAGCGAATCGAGATGTAGAATTTAAAATCTCTGGGAGCAGATATGTTTGTATTGTAAGCAAAACTTGATTAAAATGATGAGGGATCGACCTCAAAGAACTGAGTGATATTTTCAAAGGCTGTTACTATTCACATATACCCAAGAACTATGAGAAAAATCCACATAGGCCCACAGAACAAGAGGCAATGAATATAATATTTTTTGCAGTGAGAAAATATATTGCTGAGTAAGGGTGTAACTGATTAATTGAATTTTCAGAGGTAGTTTTGGGCTCGGCTATTGAAGTTGGTAATGTATATGGCAATTTCTGCCATTTAAAGCAGATGATAATTGTATAGCTGGACGCTGGAAGCCATCATGAAGTGCGGGATTCATTTTCCCACTCCCTGATTGCTTTGGAGGTAGTGAGAAGAGAAAATGTTAAGGCTTTGGCAGTATTCGATGATTATCTAGTAATGATTAAATTATTGACCTCTGGGTCTGTAGCCAAGTGATCAGGGTGAAGGATAGCAAATAAATTTAAATGTGGAATATTATATGGCAATGCGTGGTACTATAGGAAATGATTGCACAATGTATGGCCCAGATTTCACAGTCGGGGACAAAACAACGACGCTCACTATTGACCACAGATAGCTGCCCACTATTGTCAAGGATTTTCTTTTTTAGCCAGTTTGCACTAGCTTTCTTTGAGATTGTTAGAGTCATGGAAATTGTGCATTGTCCTTCATAGATTAGTTTTTTTATCTTTTCTTGCTTTTCATTCTTCTTTAATTTGCAATTTTGAGTTCTTCTGGCTTGCATTAACATTTTAACATAAACATACTTTGGCCTGGGATACCATCATCAAAACTCTGAAGTATTGATCATCACAGCTGCACTCTGTATTCAAGCTAATGGAACTTGTATAGTGCTTGTTAATTTCTGTGGGAACAGGAATAAAACCATGCTGCCATGGTTGGTAAGCCTGGCTTGCCATTCAGTTCGATCATAGTTGATCTGTACCTTCCTCTTACCTGACTTGTTTTGTAACCGTTATTATTTTTGTCTAATTTTAAGATTATGACCTTGGTGGGCTTTCTAGCCAGAGGAAGTAGTCTCTTTATCTCTCTCTTTGTTCCTTTCTCTCTCTCTCTTTGTGTGTGTCTCTGCATTCACATTGTCTCTCTGTTCATGTGAGTGTCACTCTTTCTCTCTGCATTCACGCTCATTTTGCATTCATATGCCATGCAGAGAAAAACGCTGAGTGGCACAAAAATTGGCTTCTGAAGTCAGAGATATACTTGTTCAGGTGATAGCTTGTTTATGTGTTCTGCTACAGGGGGATGTTTGAAGGCATTTCTGGTTTCAATAACAGGAACAGAATTACCTAGTCTCCCTGGCCAACCCAGTCAAGAAGTTGATACCTTATTGCTGCTAGTGCCGAATTGAGTAAAGAAACAGCTGGCCTGAAAGCACTGCTGATCACCTGATAGAAATCAAATTTTCTGGTTAGCTATAGATAAGATAGATACAAGATTTAATGATGAAATCCTGGTTGGAAAAATCCTTAAATCCTTAAGAGTAATTAACTGAATCAATATATTAACCATGAGAGTGAGAAAAAAACTGACTAGCTGGGAACTGATCAGATAAGTACATTTTGCAAGTTGCTTGACACAGCTCGACAATTCAAGGCCAGTGAAATGAGACTTGCATGCCTTCCCAGGCCTGGACAAGATCCGTTTCCATGGTAATAGTCAGTCGGTCATAATGACTACTCGACAACTGTGTTAATCTAATTCATGTTAGAGGCATAATTGGCGAGCCAGGTTATGGAAAAATACAAAATCGCACAAAGACGTTTATCTCTTAAATTGACAGACACAGTTTGGTTGAATTGAGTGGATTATAAATTAGTTAAAGCCAATCACAGCTGTAAAAAGGGTGAAACTTTAAAGATAGTAATTTCCTTAAAAAGATCAGTTGTTGGGATGAGAACTCATTCTGGAATCATTATTACCTAATCTCTGAAACCTATTCTCTTGCTTGCTTTGCAAATCTCCATTTTTTCTTTTGTTTCGTTTTGTACTGTGCATCTTGATTTGAAGAAATTGCCACAAACTATAATTGTATTTTAAATTCAATTCAACTATCTGTATTTGCGAAAGACAATCGATCTGACTAGCTTGCTGCAGGGCTAGTCGGAACTTCCAAAATTTTGTACCTGAAAATTGACTTTGCCATTAGACACTACAAGCTGACGAATAAAGTTTCAAATAACTTTACCAATATCGCAGTCTGGAATCTGTTATTTGGAAACTAAGAAGGGATAACGCATATCCAGGGTTCCGAAAGACACAGAGATCCATCACTTAGGTTCCCACTTGAGTAAACTGTTACGATTAAACAATTAAATGAACATGAAGCAAACTGTGCTGGGAACATAGGAATAGAAGTAGGCCATTCAACCCCTCTAGCTTGTTCCGCCATTTAATTTGATAATGGCTGTTGTGTAACTCAATTTCTCCTCATACGCAGTTGCTCCATGTTCCCGAATACCCCTGCCTAATAAACATGTCAATCTCCCTTCCTTTGTAATGGGAGATTCCCACATTTCAACCACTTATCTAATCTATTAAATGCTTTGATAATTTTAAACATCTTAATTAGGATGCCCTTTAACCTTTTAAGCTCCAGTTTATGCACTCCGTCTTTATAATTTTATCCTTTAAGCCTTGGAATCATTCTGGTGAATTTGAAAGAACAGAGAGAAAGAAAAATCTGCAGTTTTTTTCTTTAAGAGATCGAGTTTGCTATCTCTTTTAGACAGTTTCAGCCCTACAGACTTGGAACGTTAACTCTGTTTCGTGCTCCACAGTTGCTGTCAGAGGTTTTGCCAGTATTTTCTGTTTTATTATGGTAGTTATTGTCTCTGTTCCAGGAATTACGATTTAAAATACAGTTTTTGTTTTGTGGAATTGATTATGGAAATTGGCACGCAGGGATACCAAAGTGTGAAAGCTACAGAGATCTCTGGTTTCAGATGCTGAATTTCGTCAACGGATGATTTAACCCTTTAATTCTTCCCCACTTTTAAGTGGGTTTTGTCTTCATAATAGCTGATGTGCCTCATGAGCTTCACTTTCACATTTGCAGCTAACTTGCATCAACTTCATTCCAGAGAGCGGGTGTCATAACAAAACTTATCCTTACAAAAAGGATACGGTAAACAGATTGTCAATGAATAGGTATCTATTAAACTTGGTTAGTTATCTTCTGTCAACTTGAATATTTGAGCTATTTTATTGTACAGATATTGTTTAAAAAATTTTACTTTTTGAAAATCCAATTGTTACTTAGAAATGGAACTCTTTAATTTAACCTTTTGGGCTAATATGCCTAATACGTTTCCACCTCACCTCCACCATTTCCAAAATTTACAGTTCTTATTTTGACTTTGTCTTGCAACATTCCCAGGCATGAGTGTTCAGTCACTGGAAATTAGTTTTGCAGTTTTTTCTAACAATTTTGAGCTAATAATTTGAGTAATTTTAGGTGAGAAATATAAACTGATAGCACTTGTCTTGATATCCAAGTGTCATGAATGGTGTTCTTGAGCTTTATATGGTGCATATGATTGGCTTAAGGTGATTGGCTGGGGCAACATCTGAGAACTCTCCCTAACAGCACCGTGGGTGTACCTACATCTCAAGGTCTGCAGCGGTTAAAAAGGCAACTCACCACCACCTTCTGAAGGGCAACTAGAGATGGGCACTAAATGCTGGCCTAACCAGCGACGCCCACATCCCTTAAATGAATCAAAAAAATAACAGTTAGTGGTGGTTCTGGGCCTCTGGGTTGTTCTGCCTGTTATGATATTTGAGGAAGGTTTGACTTACATTTTCAATGTAGAGATTAGGATGCTAACCTGTAATTTCTGATATACATCTTGGCTCATGTTTCACAAAATGATCACCCATTAAATCTGGTGATTAATCTGGCCCGTTTGCACTTGGTCCAGGAACAAACAACCTCAACTATTGAGAATTTCAAAGTCTAATTTCAGATCTCTGACACTATTGTAAACATAGCCTTCAGTATTTTAAATTTCAAGCATTTCTTTGTGAGCAGAATTATAACATCCCAACACTGGCATCATGAGGTATTAGAAGGAGAAAGTGGGCATGAATTTGGATGAGCAAGTGTAAAATTATTTTCCAAATTCACAAATTTTGGAACAATATTCTGTTCACTATTTTTTAGTGAAGAAGTTGTACAAGCTCTTATCAGTGAAAGGGCAGCACAGGGGCACTGGTTAGCACTGCTGCCTCACAGCACCAGGGACCTGCGTTCAATTCCGACCTTGGGTGACTGTGTCGAGTTTGCACTTTCTCCCCATGTCTGGATAAGTTTTCTCCCACAGCCCAAAGACTTGTAGATTAGGTGGATTGGCCATGCTAAATTGCCTCTTAGTGTCCAAAGATGTGTAGGTTAAGGGTTATTGGGGGGGGGGGTTGGCTTGGCTTGGGTGGCATGCTCTTTCAGAGGGTCGGTGAACTCAATGGGCCGAATGGCCTCCTGCATTGTAGGGATTCTATGATTCTAATCTCAATTCCTGTGGTTTTCCTAGCACCATTTAATCATGTCTCTTTCATTCAGTCAACATATAGTGGCTTAATTTATATATATCTTTTGATCTGAGTATTATTAAAGCTTCTTATGCCTGTGATAATCTAAACAATTTAAACCATAAATTATATAGCCAGCTAAAGGTGAGAATCCCAAAAATTGGCTGTGATCTGTAATCAACTAGATTATCTTGGGAGATCGCTGAAATATTTAAAAGTCAGTATTACATCTGCAAGCAAAAATACCCTGTGATTAAACTAAGGATCTTATCAAAGCAAATAAGGACTAAGAGGTCAATAGAAAATTTGAAAAGTGGATTTTGCTATGTAAATGAAATATTGCTGTTTTTATTTTATCTCTGAATTATATGATATTTGTTTTCCTTTGTGAACAGAAATGGTGAACAGAATATTAAGTTTTCCTGGTAAGCTGATTAATTCAGCCTTTTTAAGAACTTGAGGGTTTGTGAAAATCAGTCAGCTTTGAGATGAGCAGAAATCTGTAATATCCTGTTCTCTTGCACATTTTCCACACATTACTAAAACAAATTAGCATTTAATTTTTTAAAACTATTTTTCACAGGACCAAAATCCATGCACTTATTCACAATCTGCATCTTATTCACTAATTACTGGAATTCAAAACTTTATTCCATTCTATAATTTTGCAGATCAGTCAGAGTATCCCAGTGCAGCTGTCTATGCTTTTTCTGAGTTAGATTTACAATTTTCATTTTTGTCCCAAGCCAAAGGGATTCTCAGTTACCCAATTAAAGACCATATTCTAGTTATGAGACTATCTTTTAAACAGTTTCTATCAAATGCCTCAGTGGCCAAAGTATGACTAACACTTTTCCCTTCCAATCCGCATACTTGCGAAGAAGTGGTGGAGGTGTGTCACTCCAGCGTATTCGTTTATAAGTAGATTAAATATTCACAGTAATAAAAGCAGATAGTCATGTCAGTCTGAATCATAACTAGATTCCTTGTGTCATGTATAATTGTGTAGTGCAGGTGCAAAGTGTATTCTATTTGGTATTCTGTTGAATGAGTCAGTTAATCACCATTTCTGTTCTGATTGGGGAATTCCCACATTACTACATTACCATAAATATCACTGCTTTGCAGTAACCTTCGGTATTCTGTACTTTCCTCCCCATAACTGTGTGAACAAACTTCTGACAATTGCTTTCGTAGGTTGTAGCTTCGTGAGAAATGTTTCCAAATCCTTTAATTTAGTTACGCAATTCTTTCTACTACCCTCAAATATCGAAATCTTTTATTAATATCCTAATCTGGAGCTTTGGGGAAGTTAAATCTTATTTTGTTTTATTAGGGACAGAGTGATCTGAGTTGGGATGATTTCCAAAATATTGTAAAAAGTTTTTCCCCCATCAGACCTGTGAATTTCTTCTGTGAAAGCTATGTTTTTAACAAGTATGGGGAATGAAGAGAATTGTTCATTTTCAATCAAGAGAATGTCATTGGTTCATGCTGAAAAAATGTAACCTTATTCCTGCAGGAATTTCCACAAATGCGCCTTTTTTGGCCCTGCTGTTTTTCTATAGGATTAGGGTGGGAATGAGCCTCCGAACTCCTAAGTGTGTAATATAGCCCTGAATACGCAAGTAGTTCGTGTTCATAAGTATTACTTCCTATGTCTGGAAAAAATACATCCATGTATGTTAGACATAGAAAATAGGGCTTTTCGGGCCTGCTCCACCGTTCATTGTGATCATGGCTGAGCATCCAACTCAGTAACCTGGTCCTGTTCTTCCTTCCCCCCCCCCCCCTTGTGAATTGCGCTTTCACATAGCCGTCCGTCAGTCCAGAAGTAAAACACTCGAACACGTCAGTAACGAATATTCGTTTATTCACGGCCGGGACAAATCTCTAAGTAGTCGGGGAACCACCTTCAAGAAGTGCCAAAGTCCGAGAGGGCGGGCTGTCCCTATATACAATTACAACTTCGAGGTGATCCCCTTGAATCCCTGAATACACCAATGATTTGGCAAAGATACAGAACATGTACTTATATGGAGTTGTTTTTCCTCGAGGTATGGCAGTTATTCTTACGTAATCTTTAACACAGTTTGCTGCTACTCCTGCTGCTGAGGGTTTCCCTATTCGGCCATCTGGTCCAATCTCCTTATCTCCTCTCTCGTGCTCCTGAGTCAGCTCTTTCACATTCCAATGTCCATTGTCTCAGTTGACAAGGTTTTACACACTCATCTTTGCTGTCTCTGCACTAACAGATAGAGTTCTGTTCTCATTCCATTCCCTTAACCCTTTAACATCTTTTTACTTGAGGATCACAGATATATTTCAGACCCTTAATATTACATACAGACAGCAAGGTTAAAACAAGACAATAAATGAAATCCACTTCCACACCCCCCCCAATATCCTTTGATCCCTTTAGCTCCAAGGGCTATATCTAACTCCTTGTTGAAAACATACAATGTTTTGGCCTCAACTGTTTTCTGTGGGAGTGAATATCACAGGCTCACCACTCTCTAGCTGAAGAGATTTCTCCTTCTCTCGACACAAAATGGTGTCTCCTGTATCCTTAGACTGTGACGCTTGGTTCTGGAGTTCCCCACCAGGAACATTCTTCCTGCTTAGTCCTGTTAGAATTTTATGGTTTCTATGAGATCCCTCCTCATTCTCCTGAACTCCAGTGATTAGAATCCTAACTGACTTAATCTCTCCTCGTACGTCAGTCCCGCCATCCCAGGAACCAGCCTGGTAAACCTTCGCTGCACTCCCTCAATAGCAAGAACTTCCTTCCACAGGTAAGGAGACCACAACTGCACACAATTCCAGGTGTGGTCTCACCAAGGCCCTCTATATAATTGCAACAAAACATCCCTGTTCCTGCACTTGAATCCTCTCGCTATGAAGGCCAGAATATCTTTTGCTTTCTTTACCGCCTGCTGCATCTGCATGCTTACTTTCAGCAACTGATGTACAGCCTTCCCGAACAGGCGCCGGAATGTGGTGACTAGGGGCTTTTCACAGTAACTTAATTTGAAGCCTACTCGTGACAATAAGTGATTTTCATTTTTCATTCACAAGGACACCCAAGTCTCATTGCACATTCTCCTCTCAATCTATATCAATTCAAATAATACTCTGCCTTCTGATTTTGCTAACACAGTGGATAACCTCACATTTATCCACGTTACACTGCATCTGTCACAGTTGCTCATTCACGCAACTTGTCCAAATCGCACTGAAGCATCTCTGCATCCTCCTTGCAGCTCTTCCACCCAGCTTTGGGTCATCTTCAAATTTGGAGCTATTACATTTAATTACCTCATCTAAATCATTAATATATATATTGAATAGCTTGCTCCAAGCACTGATCCCTGCAATACCCCACTAGTCACTGCCTGCCACTTAGAAAAATACCTATTTGTTCCTACTCTTTGTTTCCTGTCTGCCAACCAGTTTTCTATCCATCTCAATACACTAATGAATGGTGGAGCAGACCCGAACAGCCGACTCCTGCCCCAAATCCTATGCACTTTAATTTTACATGCTCCACCTCAGTAGCACCATTTCAAGTGCTGCCCCATTTAAGTGCTACTTAATTTAATGCCCCCCCCCCCCATCCACCATTGTTTCCAAGATCACCCTCAGAATACTCCAAGCCTTTGATTGTCAATAGTACAGCTAAAGTCTATTCACCTTGCTACTGTATCTACAACAAAATAACAGATTTGAGATTTCCAACTACAATTCTTTATATACTAGCTTGCTGTGTACTTTTAACATTGACCCTTGTGCAGGACTTTGTCCAAAGCTTTCTGAAAACCCAAATAAACCACTGTTAATTTTATGGATGCAGTTAGTCGATGACCTAATCAAGTTGATGGGTGCTTTTTGGGGATAAAAAGAGTCACAACATCTTTGGATTAATTAAAATTTTTGATATCAAAGTAAACATCTAATTTTTAAAATCCTATTTACATATTTCACAGTAAATTTATTAAGAATTGTTTTGGCACCATTAATATTCTCAGTAAAATTTAAATTTTAAGGTAGGATGACGCATAGAAATTTTGTCCTGAATGCAGAATGTTTTAAATTTAAAGCCGATCCTGCAATCTGAGCACATGGAATGGGCACAATTTCCCAAGTTATCGCAACAGCATTTAAATAATGTTTCTGTCCGTCTCCTGTCGAATCTTTGTTTTTCAAAATTGTTTGACTTCAAGCTAGCGGGCAAATCTCAAAAACTTCATTCAGGTAAAACTTGCATTAAGTTTCTTTTTTAAAAAAAAGTGTTTTTGTGAAACAGGTACACAGACAATGTATTTCCTCCTAAGTAAATGTCTGTTCGGTTACAAAACAATTTGAAAGCAAACAAAGCTTCAAGGTAATGATTCACAATCGTATAGCAGATTTGATGCTTGGAGATATCGTTAGTATAAACCAGTACTGCCAGTTGAGTTACACCCTCGTATCCTCACTTCCTCAGCAATGCAGTTTGATCCATGCTTTCCTGCTCCCTTTTATCCTTGACAGGTTCTAACGGTGAGTCATATCCAATATTCCATTCTTGCACAGCTCCACCTCGAGCACCATTTCAAGTGCTGCCCCATTACAAGTGCTGCTAAATTTAATTCCCCCCCTCGCCCACCATTGTGTTTTCCAGAATACTGCAAGCCTTTGATTGCCAATAGTACAGCTAAAGCCCATTCACATTGCTTACTGCAACAAAATAAAAGATTTGACATTTCTTACTACGATTCTTTACATGTTAGCTTGCTGTGTACTCTTAACATTGACACTAATAGGGCATAAAAATGATAACCTAAGTAAGGGACTGCAAGTTAGCCAATTTCTCATTAGCTTACACGTAAGAAATGCGGTGTTCAAGACCAGTAGGGTTAGGTGAAGGAAAATGGAGTGGGGGTAGGGGGTGATAATTGAATTCAGCCATGAGTGGGGAGGAAACCAGGGCAGAAGGGAGGGAGGTGGACAAGTAAGGAATACAGAGTGCAAGAAGGCAAAGGAGAGGCAACGGTTTGGTAAAAGAGGATAGAAGGAGGGATTGAAGTTTTTCTGTTAAGTGAGGAGTTGTATTGCACATTGCTTGGTTGATCAAGGAGAAAGTGAGAGATGATTTTGCCTTTGAGTTTAGGCACTGTACAGCTACATATTGCCACAGTCACCTCGGCTGAGAGGTAGGGTTGGTCTGCTTCACTCAGATGGATGGAGGCTGGGTTGCTCAGAGCAGTGGTTTGCTGCATTAAGATGCTGAATTGATGAGAGTTGTAACATTTCAACATACAAAGGATCAATGGTTTGGGGGGTGGGGGGGTGGACTTTTTAAAAATTTGTTCGCGGCATGTGGACGTTGTTGTCATTGCAACATTTATTGCCTGTGCCAAATTGCTTTTGAGAAAGTGCTGGTGAGCCAAAAAATTTCAAATCATAGGGGGTTGAAGGTCAGTTTGGTTGTTGTAACGGAGGAGGAGGTGTGTGTTATTGGAAAGGTACTCTGGAGGTTGTGGAATAGTTCATTTGTGTGGACATGTCTGAATTTGGCAAAAAAAAATGAATAAAGCAGGATGTTACTCATCATCACAATGTTAAGAATTAATTGCCTGAAATATTGGCTAACTTAACATTTCTTTTAAAGTATAAAAGGGTATAGTTTTAGACATTATATTGAATTAGTTTTAAAATCTTTAGTAATCCCTCTAAAGTGCTGAAGGAGGTAAAACTCTTCTGTATTGTTCTGTATTAGTCACAAAGCTGGTTAGCTGAAGTTGACTCCCACAGAAAGCATACCCAAGGACACATCTCACTGGTGGTGGTGCCCAGGCTAGATTAAGCCAAACATTTATCAGAAGGACAGTGTGGGATCTCTTCTGTGGTGCCAGCTGGTCAGGAAGAGAGAAATGAAAAAAAAAAATGAAATGAAAATTGCTTACTGTCACAAGTAGGCTTCAAATGAAGTTACTGTGAAAAGCCCCTAGTCACAGCATTTGGGCGCCTGTTCAGGGAGGCTGGTACGGGAATTAAACTGTGCTGCTGGCCTGCCTTAGTCTGCTTTAAAATCCAGCTATTTAGCCCTGTGCTAAACATAGATATCCAGAATTGTTAGTACAGCAGGCCATTTATCTTGGGAGAACAACATTATCCCTAGACAGGGTAGGTGATTGATATCCTCATTCTCAATCATGGGAGCCTGTGATAAATATTAGGGGACACATACATGCCTTTTGTAGTGATTGGATAGTTAATTTAAGCATGTGGACCATTGATCTGGTTGGTTAATTATTCTCTTACATGATGCCTAATGTAACCTTAATCAGTAGTCATGATTGGACATGGATGACTATTAACACAGTATTGGTATTTGCAAATTTTGTATAACCAAATCTCAAAGTATATCTGTGCTGTACCATTCTCGAATCTGTGCTCCCTGGCATCACTCTTGGAATGCCACTAGCCTGTTGTTATAGCATTGTAATAAAGGCCAAGTTTTTAACTCCCAAGTGTCTTCATCTGGTTTCTCATGAGTGGAAGAGTAAAGTATACTAAAGTTGAATAGCTGTACTTTTCTCCGCAACAAGTAAATACCTACTATGCTGTAGATAATGCAATTCGGAATTGGCCTCTCGTACCATGCTATTCAGAAAACATGGTTCCATCACTAAAGAGCTGTCTTGGTGCTGACTTCAGTGTGAAACCTAGATTAATTCTTGGTGAATGTTGGACTGCAGCAGGTGAAGAAGGCAGCTCAAAGCCACCTTCTGTAGGGCAATTAGGAATGAAATGTAAATGCTGGCCTTGCCAACAACATGCCGATCCTAAGAACCCAAATTTTTAAAATTATGATTTGTTAATAGAGTGGTTCCTGATGACTTGCATGTTCCCCATGCTAATTTCTATTTTTTGTGTATATTTACTTGTCTTTTTATTCAAAAGAATGGAATTTTCAGGAACAAGCAGTAAATATTTTTTTTGTAAATAACCTTTTGACAGCAGAATAAGGATTGCAATATTCAGGTGCAATATTCATAGGGACATCTATGCAGGGCGAAACACAGTTAACATTTTGGGTTGGAGACCCTTTGGCCGAACTGGTTCTTTCAACCTCGATATGGTTGTTCCCCCCCCCCCCCCCCCCCCTTTTCTGGTAAGCAAGATTTTGCAAAGATTTGCCATGTTAAGAATCTCGTTCACCCGAAATGGCGAGGGGAAGAATACAGTCATTGAAGTTGGATGAACCAGGTCTGTCGAAGGGTCTCCGATCTAAAATGTTAACTTTCTCCCTGTATATATCTGCCAACCTGCTAATTATTTCCAGCTATCACTAACTTAATCCTGTGGAATTTCCACTCTCTCCTTTGTAATTATAGTTTCCCATCCCTGGCATCATCTTTTTGGCGCTACATTATGTTAATGTTCTTTCTACAAAGGGACATCCAAAACTTCAGAAGTACACTCTGAAGCAATCCATGTTTATGTACATTAATTATTACTTCTTTGTTCTTTTTGTGTTGACCTGTCTTTGTAAAATCTAAAGTTCTATTGATGTTTTTAATTATTTTATTTACCATTGTCCTGAGGTGTTGGATGTAAAGAATAAAAATGGACCCAGAAGAGGTTCCTTGGGTCCACCACTTTCACTCCTTTTGAAGTGAAACCCATTTACCTTAAGATTTTACTGTGCATCAACTAGCTTTCTATTCATGTAGTTACATCCTGAACAAGCAGATAATCCAAGAGAAAATGTGACTGTTCTTGCACAACTACGGACTAAACGCTGTAAAATGGGATTAGAATAGGTAGGTGTTTGATGGGCCGAAAGGTCTCTTGGTGCTGTGGAGCTCTATGGCTTTAGAAACTCAGTTGATGGTGAGTGAACAAATTTTTAGCAAGATGCCTTATGGTTTTCAAAGGCATTGCATATAAACTATCTATTGCAGAGTTTTGAATTGGTCACTCTTTCAAAATAAAAATATTCATCAAGGACCACCTTGCCGTCAACAAATCTATGCCAGCTGTTCTTAGTGAAACATGCAAGATCCTGTGGGGATTTGCAGGGTGGATGCTGAAAGGATGTACCCCCTTGTGGGAGATATTAGAACTAGGGGACAAAGTTTAAAAATAAGGGGTCTCCCATTTAAGTCGGACAAGATTTTTTTTCTGAGAGTCATGAATCTTTACAACTCCTGTCTCTCCTGATCCTGCAGTGCAGACAGGGTCAATAAATATTTCTAAGACCGAGGTAGATAGATCCTTGACTAGCAAGGGAGTCAGAAGGTGTAGGCAGAATGTGGACTTGAGGCCATAGTCGGATCATACTGGATCGTGAAGCAGGCTCAAGAGGCCGTGTGGCCTACTCCTAACCCTAATCCGTCTGTATGTTCGGACGTGACCCGTACATTTCAAACTTTGTGAATTTAACCCAATTAATTTGTGTGACCGTGATAACTTAGCAGGGCAGTGGTTACTAGATTTGTTCTTCCTGTTGCTCTTCTGTCCAACTGCATGAGGGCAAAACAATTTTGTCAAGTCCCTTGTCTTCCATCAGCCAAGAATGCATGCCATCAGGACCTGTGACTTATGTTTCTAAAGTTCTGCTTTTTTGAAAGAACAATCTGGAAGTAATTCCTTTTCTGTAGTTCTGTCATTTGCTCCATATCCTCTGGTTCACTACTTTCTTACTTCCACCAGCTGTAAAATCTCATGAAGAATATTTATTCAATATCTGTACTTTACTTTCATTTTTCACTCTTCAACTCCCTCCTTCGTCTAAATGCTCTTACTATTTCCATTTAATGTTGTCTGATAACTTTTTCATTTCTTTAGGCCTTCTCATCTTTTTTCACCTTCCTCCTACACGTCTCCATTTGAGTTTGTTTTGGTTTTAATCTTACTTTATCAACAGACCGCTAAGCTTTGCATCCCCTTTTCATTATATAAGAAATATATTTTGTTTTATGGTCCACATTTTGGCCACCAATTATTGCCTTATTTTTTTCTGCCTGCTTTATTTATTTTTTTATCTCATTGAAGTTTGCCTCTTCCAGTTCAGCTCCTTTTTTCCTTTGACTGTTCATGTTTCTGTTTTTCTTTGGAGCCTGACTCTGTTATAGTCAATATTTCACAATTGTTTTCCTAATTTCAGAAAGTATTTCTCCAATTTTATTTTTCAGAATGAAATTAATTTGATCACAAAATAACTTTTTTTTAAGGCTGTAAAATTATTAAAAAATCACGGAGATTCATTTCTGGAGGAATAGAATTGAAAAGTGTTATGTTAAACTTGTATATGAACTTGATGAAACCATATTTTGAGTAATGTGCACAGTTCTGATCTCCATATGACGATAGAGTACAGAGGCACAGGAGATAATGCAGAAAGGGTTCACTAGGAGGGGGATACCAGAAACTATCAGAAAGGAGTGAAAAGGTGGATGCTCTCCACTTGGGGGGGGGGGGGGGGGGGGGGGGGGGTGGAGAAAGGATGCTGATGGGGAACCTAATTGATGTTTTTAAAACTGGAGTTTTAATAGAGTAGATACACAGAAGGTACTTGCATCATGGAGAGTCAACACCAGAGGTCATCAACAGTTAATAATAAATCCAACAGAGAATTCATGAGAAATGTTTTTACTCAGAGTGGTTAGAATATGGAACTGGCTAACATATGGAATAATTGATGTGGATTGCAAAAATACATTTATGGAGAAGCTAGATAAGTACTTGAGGGAGAAAGGAATGTTAGGAAAATATGGTTAGATAAAATAGAGTGAAAGGAGATGTAGATACTGTAAACTTATGTAACTATCTTGGGTTAGGCGTTAAAATCTATTTGTAAACGTTTCATTACGTCAAATATTATTGCTGTCTTTAATGTCATTGATTTTGTTTTGTATAATTCAACTAAATTTGCTTCCAATTTACTGTTCGGGACATGCTTCAAATAATTCAGGTTGTGCTCTCATTTGTGATCCACTCTTACTTTGAAATTGTATCTACTCTGTTTACTGAAGGGTTGGGTAATTCAATTGTAATGGGGAAAGAGTCTAAATTACATAAACTGTATGTGAATACTGAGCTTTCTCATCCAAAGATCTTCAGGCCCTTATCCTAACCAGCAATCTGTTGATTTGAATCCTGTGATGACACATTTGTGACCCAAATTAGTCTTTATATGTCAATGGTTTTATCATTTTTCATTTTATATTTATATCCTCACAGCCATGGAATGAAAAAAATATTTTCCTGTCGTGGAATTGCTATTGCAGTGGAATATTTTTGGAACCGTGGTCACCGAAAAATAACTGTGTTTGTTCCTCAGTGGAGAACCAAACGCGATGCCAAAATCACAGGTATGTCCGGGGGGGGGGGGGGGGGGGGGGGGAGGAGGATCTCCGTCAAACATTGAAAGTGTTGTGATTTCTGTACTTGAGCATCGTCAATATATTTTACATACTGAATTTATAAACTGCTTACAGTCTTGAGGCAAAAAGATCTAGCCTGTTAGGTGTTGCTGATGAGAGTAATTCAGAGTACCTCATGACATTCTGTTACCACACCCTGGGTCAATTCCAGCCCCACTTGATCTGGAATCACAACATAAATTAATCAACCATTACAGGGGCATCGTGCGACAATCACCAGGCAGGAATGTTCCCTTCCAGTCGGAGAACACTTCAGCAGTCAAGGGCATTCAGCCTCTGATCTCCGGGTAAGCATTCTCCAAGGCGGTCTTCAGGACACGCGACAATGCAGAATTGCCGAGCAAAAGCTTACAGCTAAGTTCCGCACGCATGAGTGCGGCCTCAACAGGGATCTTGGATTCATGTCGCATTACATCCACCCCCCACCATCTGGCCTGGACTTGCAAAATCCTAGCAACTGTTCTGGCTTGAGACAATTCACACCTCTTTAACCTGTGATTATCCCTCTCCCTGGATCTGTAATGATTTGATTACCTGCAAATGCCTGCATTCCAAGCATTGTCCAGCATCTCTGACTTTGTCTATATAAATGTTTCTGGAACATACCTCACCATTCACCTGAGGAAGGAGCTGCGCTCCGAAAGCTCGTGTTTGAAACAAACCTGTTGGACTTTAACCTGGTGTTGTAAGACTTCTTACTGTGCTTGTTATTTAAGTATCAGTCTGAAAATTATAAGATTAATGTGATGAAACATCTTTTCTTTTCAAACAGAGCAGCGTTTCTTAACTGAACTTGAAGATTTGGGTGTGCTTTCTTTCACACCAGCTCGAACTGTGTGTGGAGTAAGAATTGCATCTCATGATGACAGGTAAAGTTACATAACAACGCACGTTCACTATCACTGTATTCTTACTCCAGACAACGCTGATGAACTGAGTTATTTGCACTCAAGTTATTTTCTTTAATTGCAGTTTTTTTAATTTTCTATTTTAAAATTAAACTTAAATCAATTGAAGTACTGCATATTTATTACTAATTAACAAAAAGTTACTTTTGCGATAATATTCTGTAGCAATCTGTTTACTATGTTAATACAGTACCATCTGTACCTTGTTGACTATATCCTTCGCGACAGATATCAAACCCTCAGTTGCATTAACTGAATGCAACTTCCGATGCTGGCCATGAACTAATTAGTTGCACACAAGGTGGCTCCTTCTTGGAGGTGTTGGTTTTGGCCCTTTCTGCCCAGATAACGGGTGATTTTTATGGAAGAAGTGAGTGGAAGATCGTGGTTTCTCCCTGAGAGTGGAATGTCAGCGGGATATCACACCGGCAAAAGTCAGTGATAGCCCTAGCTTTGGAGTTGGGGGATACGCTTGGCACAGCATGAGTTGAAAAATGGCGGAGGGGAGAGGGTCATCGCCATCCACCACACTGCTTTTGCGGCATTTGATGGATTTCATCAACAGTGAAAGAGACTGTTCCGGTGCGATTGAGGGAGCAATAGCTCCTCTTCACGGGACTTTGGATCAGGTGGGGAAGCGCCTGAAATCAAAGGGCTCATATGACTCGGGGCCCATATGAGTGGGTTTTTCCTGGAGGTGAGGGATCATAGATTCCCTACAGTGCAGAAGGAGACCATTTGGCCCATCAAGTCTGCACTGGCCCTTGGAAAGAGCATCCTACTTGAGCCCACACCTCCACCCTATCCCCCTTACCCCATCTAACCTTATGGACACTTGGGGAAAATTTAGCACGGCAAATCCACAACCTGCACATCTTTGAACTGTGGGAGGACGTGCATACTCCATGTAGATGGTCACCAAAGGCCAGAATTGAACCCAGGTCCTTGGAGTTTTGAGGCAGCAGTGCTAACCACCGTGTGTGTGAGATATGGGAGAGGGCCGGCGAACCACGCTTGTGTGTTCTGGGGATGCACAAAGTTGGGGCTTTCTGGACTGCGATGTACGACACCCTATCAGAGATAGTGGGGGTGAGGATGTCGCTGGGCCATTGGGTGGCGATTTTTGGAGTTTCTGAATTGCCAGACCTGCTGAAGGGGAAGGGGGCTGATGTCATGGCCTTCGCCTCTCTGATTGCCCGGCGGTGAATCTTACTGAGTTGGAGGTTGACAGCACCGCCGGAGATTTTGGCATAGTTGGGGGGACTTGTATGAATTCTTAAGATTGGAGAAGATTAAGTTTGTTTTTTGGAGGTTGGAAGAGGGGTTTTATGCACGGTGAAGGCTTTTACTATCCTTATTTGAGGATTTATTTGTCGCCAGCCGTTCGGGGCGGTTGTGGAGGGAGGGGATGTTGGGGTAGTTTGGGGAGAAAAAGGGGGAAAATTGACCAACTGTTTGAATCATGTTTATATTTGGCTGTTGTATGTGTATGTTCTCGATTTGTGTTTGGAGTAAATTATACATTTTTTAAAAGTCCAAGGCAAGAAGGAAATGTTAATAAAGAAGTGTTAAACTTAGCACCTGTTACTTTCTGAAGATGGGTATGGGTTATTAATAAAGTTACATAAGTCACCCATCTGTATTGTATTTGAGTTGAAAAGAACTGATGGGCCTACTGGCTGATGTCTGATTGATACCAGAACCTATGTTGGATGTCTGTAAGTAATAATAAGAAGCAATTGTTATAGTCAGCCAAAAGAAAAAGTAGGAAGGTAAGTTGTAATAAGGACAAACTGACAATGATAGGTTCGGTGAGTGCGTAAAGATCTGGCAAATGGAATATAATGTGGGAAAACATGAAATTGTCTATTGTGGCTGGAAGAATAAAAAAGGAGCACATTATCTAAATGGTGAGAGATTGAAGGAGTCAGATGCAGAGGGATCTGGGTGTTCTAGTGCATGAATCACAAAAGGCTAGTATGCAGGTACAGCAAGTAATAGGAAAGCGAATAGAATATTGTCACTTATTCAGAAGGGAATCGAATGCATGGGGAGGGTTGTTGTGCTTCAGTTGTGCAGGGCATTGGTGAGACCACATCTGGAATACTCTGTACACTATTGGTCTCCTTGTTTAAGGAACAATGTAAATGCATTGGAAGCAGTTCAAAGAAGGTTTACTATGCTAACACCTGGAATGGTGGGTTCACTTATGGGGAAAAGCTGGAGAAACTAGGCTTGTAATTGTTGAAATTTCGAAGAATAAGAGGCGACTTGATTGAAACATCAGATACTGAGGGAATTTGACAGGGTGGAAATGGTGAGGATGTTTCCTCTTGTGGGAGAATGTAGAACTAAAGGTCACTTTTTAAAAATAAGGGGTTGCCCATTTATGAAATGAAATGAAAATCGCTTATTCTCACGAGTAGGCTTCAATGAAGTTACTGTGAAAAGCCCCTAGTCGCCACATTCCGGCGCCTGTTCGGGGAGGCTGTTACGGGAATTGAACCGTGCTGCTGGCCTGCTTGGTCTGCTTTCAAAGCCAGCGATTTAGCCCAAGACCAAGATGAGAATTTTTTTCTCTAAAGTGTTGAGTGACTTTGGAACTCTCTTCCTCAAAAGGAGGAGGAGGCAGAATCTGAATATTTTTAATATTTGGAATATTCTTGATGAGCAAGGGGGTGAAGGGTGAGAGTAGGCAAGAATGTGGAGCTGAGGTTATAATCCGATCAGCCATGATCGTATTGGGCAGCACGTTAGCACAGTGGTTAGCACTGCTGCCTCACGACGCCGAGGACCCGGAGTTTGCACATTATCCCCGTGTCTGCTTGGGTCTCACCCCCACAACCCAAGAGGTGCAGGGTAGCTGAATTGGCCACACGCAAAATTGCCCCTTAATTGGTAAAAATTGGGTACTCTAAATTTATTTTCTAAAAGCCATGATCTTGTTGAATGGAGAAGCAGGCTCGAAGGACCATGTGGCCTACTCCTAATTAATATATTTGTATATAGTATTGCAAGACCAATTTTGCCTGGCAACAATTGACTTCCCTTTGGGTACCAACATCAAGAAAGTTGTGTTGGAATACAAAAAATATTGGTGGCATAAGATGCAATAT
Source organism: Scyliorhinus canicula (assembly GCF_902713615.1). Classification (NCBI taxonomy): domain Eukaryota; kingdom Metazoa; phylum Chordata; class Chondrichthyes; order Carcharhiniformes; family Scyliorhinidae; genus Scyliorhinus; species Scyliorhinus canicula. The sequence goes on along the minus strand of NC_052154.1, from coordinate 48,570,181 downwards.
TTTCCCAACCCACCTATAATTTGCAAAAGAATTCTGTTTGTACAGAAGTAATGTGATCTAATGAGTATTAACTAGTAAACGACCAAGCTTTGCTGAATTATTTGTACTATTTCTAATCCTAGTTTATCATATACCTTACATATGTATGTAATTATTTGAATTCATATAGCACCTTTAACGTAGCAAAATGGCACAAGAAAATCTGGCACCAAGCAAAGGAGTGAGAGATGACCAGAAACTTGTAATTAAGGATGGGGAAAAGAGCTTGGTATGGAATGCAATACAAGTGGCAGAGATAGGCCTGTTTTATGGAATTTAAGCCAGAAATGGCGATTTAAAAAATAGGAAATATGATGGTTTAGATATAGATTGGCAAAGTAAAAGTATATTGAAGCACTCCCCTTCATAACTTTAATTGACAAACTATTTTTATGTACACTTGCCTTCTTACAGGTTCCTGTTGCATCTTGCTGAGAAAACTGGTGGAATTATTGTCACTAATGACAACCTGAAAGAATTTGTGTATGAATCTCCAGTCTGGAAAACAATAATTCAAGAAGGGTAACCATATGGCAGTTTTATTCTTTCAATAGTATCCATTTACCATACTTGATATGCCATGAAATAAAGGCTGTGTGTATGATGTATGTCAGGACATGTCCTGGTATCAGGAGTGGGATCCTAGGTCTGGTGGTATATGTATTAGGAAGTCAATCTTGAGGTCTGAGAACATTGAGGGCAGGTGAGAGTGTTGGGTAGACTGGGAATGCAATCTCTTAGTTTTGAGTACTAACGTGCAAGTCTCAAAAAGTGGTCCTCCAGTCCAACAGAACTAGGGAGTAATTTTATAATGTGGGCATTGCTAAATGCTGCCTCGCATTGATTGGGGGTTCTGGAGTCTTGACAACGCTGAGTGCAGCAAGGTCTGACGGCCTTGCGGATGGACGGTGACTTAAGAATGGGACCCACATTGCATTGTTCACTTTCTAACCATCAGACCTCAACACCCTCTTTCATTCCCATTATTGCCCTCCTTTAGTCAGCCCATCCATTATTTTCTTGGTGTCTTCAGGTGTCCGGTCCATCACTTTTCCTATTATCATCAGTTCCTGTCTTGCTTTGCAACATATAAGCAAAAGCATTTCTGCTTAAAATAAATGGATGGGTTACATTTCCTGATGTGCTTTCCAAATATGTGTCAACAGTACAGAAAAAGATAATTTAGTGCACACTTGTGAGGTGACTGACTTTCGGTCATTATTAGATAAATTTCCATAAAAAGAAATTCATTCAGAAGTTTATCATTCATGTAATTTTCATATTTTAGTATTTGAAAAAGATCCTTGTGCTTCAGCACTGATTAGAAGAGATTTAACTAAAATGAATAAAAATATTACATTCTCAATAAGACATTCTATTTACAACTGTTGTCCTTGATCAGTTCATTATTTTTACAGAATAATGCATTTAAATAATGCCAGACAGAATTAAAGCTTTTCATAATTTTATCTCCTATTTCTTTCAAAGTCCTAGAAAAAGCAAATTAAGTTTCTGATCCTCATTGAATATAAGAGTGTCTTAATTAATACCTTTCAACAAAATTCTTCAAACTGAATAAGTTCAGAATGCATAGAGAACAGGCACTATTAAGCAAGTGTTTTGACACAACAAACTTTAGCAAGGAAAGAAACATCTTTCCATCATGAGTACTGTATTGATTTTTTTTCATTAAATTTGTAAATATTAAATAGCGAGGCTCAAAATTAACACATTTAAGTTTCGTGGAGAGGCATTTTCTGCGAAAAGTTTTCCCATTTCATTTCTTTTAAGATTAGTATGGTTCCACAAGCACTGTTAGTCCTCAGTGATCTTAAGTGACCAGTCTTCCTTTAGAGCTTATCTGACGTTAGTTGGCTTTATCCATGAATTACAGCACTGCCTGGTTACCTGACCATACAAATGCATCTTCCAACAGGAGTGAGCAGAAAAAACACTTATTTTTATTTTTTCCCTTCCTTGCCCATGGCCACAGGTTCCAAGTGAAGTGATCTGAGGTTCCTTAGAAACATTGAAACTAGGAACAGGAGTAGACCATTCGGCCCTTCGAGCCTGCTCTGCCATTCTGTATGATCATGGCTGATCTTCTATCTCAAGGCCATATTCCCGCTTTCTCCCCATACCTACCCCTTAACGCATTTCTCCCCATACTTACCCTCTTAAAACATTATCTATCTCTTTCTTGAATATGTTCAGTAAGTTGGCCTCCACAGCTTTCTGTAATAGAGAATTCCACAGGTTCACTACCATTCAAGTGAGGAAATGTTTCCTCATCTCAGTACTAAATGGTCTTCCCCATATCCTGAGACTGTGTCCCTGATTCTAGATTCCCCAACCAGGGGAACATCCTCCCTGCATCTAGTCCGACCAGTCGAACCAATCTCTTCACATAGGACAGATCCACCATTATAACTTGTGTAGACTTGTTTCTCAGTACAGCAACACAATCTTGCATTGATTATAGTTGCATGGTACATTGAAGAAATTGTGGGGGGGGGGGTTGTCTCTAATTGGGATCAATAAAATCCTAGGCTTTTCATGTTTGAGTGAAATCCAGTAAAATGCTATAATGAAGATTAACTTCATTTTGATTTGAGGTTTTTTTAATATCTGGTGATTTAATGCAGATCTGTCCCATTAAATGCTTGACAAATTACATACATTGTTCATTCATCCAGTTTGTACTTTCGAACTGTAATGATGTACTGTTATGTAGTTTAGGAGATGTTTTCAAAACTGCACTATGTACATATCTATTCGCATTGATGAAGTAGCATCCACGTTCCTCAACTTAACAAACTATCTGATTAGATAGAAATTAGTGCTGGAGTTCACAGGTCCTACAATTTCATAGAATCATAGAATCCTTATAGTGCAGAAGGAGGCCATTCAGCCCATCAGGTCTGCACCAACCTTCTGATAGAATATTGCCCAGGCCCACTCCCCTGCCCCAACCCAATAGCCCCTTAACCTAATTATCTGGGCACCAAGGGTAAATTTAGCGTGGCCAATTCACCTAACCTGCACATCGTTAGACTGTGGGAGGGAACCGGAGCATCCGGAAGAAACCCATGCCGACATGGAGAGATTGTGTAAACTCACCACGGACAGTTGCCCAAGGCTGGAATTGAACCCGGATCCCTGGTGCTGTGAGGCAGCAGTGCTAACCACTCTGCCACCCTGCTGCTACAAAGTAAATTTACCACAAAGTGAAGTTTTAACCTGATTTGATTTCAAATTTAAGCAAATGATTGATATTGGATTAAGTTGTGTGATTTGAATGACTGAGCACCTCAATATTTGGAGCGAGAAATTAAGTTATTTTCCACAAATTCATCTGGAAATATTCTCTCAGTGATTTTATTTTTAGTATACATTTGTTTGGTAAGCTGTACACTATTTATTTATAAATTAGGTTACTACAGTTTACGTTTGTTGGAGACATATTCATGGTACCAGATGATCCCCTTGGGAGACATGGACCTGGATTGGAAGCTTTTCTGCATCATGCGGGTGCTTGCAGGTATTTGTTTCAAAGACACCATATGTCAAATGTTTATACTACGGGAACTGGTCACATTGTTTTATGACTTCTTCCACAATTCCATTTTTTTAAACCGGAAAAACAAGTCTTTTAGTATTTTTTTTTTGCTGAACTTCTGACTTCTTGTTGGGGTATAACTGTAGTGATCCTTTATGCTTGAATCTAGGTATTGTCAGTGGTGACAACTGTGGGAGTTTCAATTCTGTGCCCGTTGTTGGGGGTATAGGGTGGATACGTGGGTTTGAGTAGGGTGATCATGGCTCGGCACAACATCGAGGGCCGAAGGGCCTGTTCTGTGCTGTACTGTTCTATGTTATGTATTTCAGCAGGGAGCACTCCATGGGTTTTATTTGTCTTCCTCGGGTTCATATTTCAGCTCTGGCACATCTATTGTCAACAATACTGAATCAACGGTGTCCAAGGATAGAATATGGAACCTTCCTGTTTTTCATTGTGTAGCTGCTAAATGTTTCAACCAGCTGAGCCAATATGGAGTTGCATTCCATTTTTGTTATCATCTATGTTTGCTATATATTCTCAAGTCGGTTAGTATGCAGGATATAGCTCGACTCTGATGTAATGTACTGGATCCTCGGGAACCAGAGTAGCTTCATGAGTGTACTGCTAAACTACAAAAGTGCTTTGGATGTCCTAAACATGTGAACAATGGTTTATTAATGTCAAATATATTTTTTGATAGTTGAAGCAGTTATTTTTACCTCGCTCGCCAGTCCTAAATGAGCTTATTTGAATTATGTATATTGTCTGTTTTTTGCTTATTAAAGTTTTACATATTAACAAGCGATCAACAAGAATGCAAGCATCACAAACAAAGGAAAAGTAAATAATTAAACACTATACCTAAAACCCCTTACAGTTGACAGTGTCTAGTTCTTTAAAAAAGGAAATATACATTTAATTTCCTCTGCAGAGGCACTGGGTGGAATGGGAGCAGTATCCAATTCTAGGCTACCAGTGAGGCAAAGGTCTGAGGCCAGGTGAATCTGAAACTCCAAATGGCGATCAGCGGACATAGGGAGTAATTCCAACAAAGTATCCCTTACATGGTGCTAAAAATGAATGCCTAGAGGTCAGTGAGTCTGGGGCAGAACATATGTCGGATGGTCAGCTGAAGCGAGCAAACAGCGATCGCATCTGTTCTGAACATTCTAGGCATTTGAAATAAACCCACTCATCCTTGCCTTGGTCAAGTGTGTCCTATGTAGCACCTTGAATTGAATTAGGCTCAAGCAGGCATATGAAGGTCTGATGTTGACGCTGTCAAGGGCCTCTCTCCAAACTTTGCTGATGATTATAGGGCCCAGTTCACACTCTCATTTTGCCCTCACCCCATTTAGAGGGGAGGAATCAGGTGAGAGAATGTGGCTACATATCTGAGATAGACCCCCTACCAGGCTGAGCCAAGAATTGAATCCTTCAGCAAGGAGGATGGTGGAGCCAGAGACAAGGAAGGGAAAGCAGTATGAGAGAAATCGCAAACTTGACAGTAGCGAAAATTCCTAGAGTTTGGTAGCTGAGATTTGTCCGCTAACTCTCTCGAACTGGCAAACTTCCCTCAATGAACAGGTCACCAAAGTGCTCAAGTCCTTTTGATTTCCACGAGTTGTCCGTGTGTTGCTCTCTTCCCCCCCCCCCCCCCCCAAAGAAGGTAAGAAATGGTGATTACTACAGGGGCCAGTGAAGACAAGCAAGGACTTTAAAATATTGTCAAAACTGTTTCCAGATTCTGAGATAGACCATCACTGAGATCGAGGAGAATTTAGCGTAATTCAATTTATAGCCAGAAAAGGAGCCATGGTTTTTAAATATTTTTTGAAGGCATTTATGTATACATTAAACACAACCAACACAAAGAGTAAGAACAAACAGAAAACCTCATAGCAAATAAATAACTACCCGAACGCCAACCTCCCGGCCGTTCCCCTCCACCCATCCTGCCTTCCCTATTTTAATCCTATTATTTCCCCCACCCCCTTGCTGACAGCTTAATTTTTCTTGAAAAAGTCGATAAACAGCTTCCTTCTCCGAGCAATACCGTCAATTGACCCTCTTCCGGTGGACTTTTTAAAATAAATTTAGAGTACCAAATTCATTTTTTTCCAATTAAGGGGCAATTTAGCGTGGCCAATCCACCTAGCCTGCACATCTTTGGGTTGTTGGGGAGAAACCCATGCAAACACGGGGAGAATGTGCAAACTCCACACGGACAGCGACCAAGAGCCAGGATCAAACCTGGAACCTCGGTTCCGTGAGGCAGCAGTGCGCCTCTGACATAATGTCTGTGAACCCCTGCCAGAACCCTTTCATGCCCAAAACATGTGAACATTGTTTGTGGGCCCCTCCATGCACTGCCCACACCTATCCTCCAACCCCTCAAAGAACCTGAGCCAAAGACTTGACCAGCCCAACCTGGTTCAGTGACTGTGTTAAAGTTCCCTTCCCCTCCCAATCAACGGGTGCAAGTACATAGAACAGTACAGCACAGAACAGGCCCTTCGGCCCTCGATGTTGTGCCGAGCAATGATCACCCTACTCAAACCCACGTATCCACCCTATACCCGTAACCCAACAACCCCCCCTTAACCTTCCTTTTTAGGACACTACAGGCAATTTAGCATGGCCAATCCACCTAACCCACACATCTTTGGACTGTGGGAGGAAACCGGAGCACCCGGAGGAAACCCACGCGCACACGGGGAGGACGTGCAGACTCCGCACAGACAGTGACCCAGCCCCGGGAACCGAACCTGGGACCCTGGAGCTGTGAAGCATTTATGCTAACCACCATGCTACCGTGCTGCCCCCAGGTTCTTCCCCAGCTCCCGCCTCTGTTTAGGGCATAAACATTTACCAAGACCATTGGAATCCCCTCTAGTTTCCCACTCACCATCATGAGCCTTCCTCCCGAACCTGCCATTATATTTTCTACCTCAAACACTACCCGCTTTGGCGCTGCCACCCTTCCGCATCGTCATATCTAGTCCCGAATGGAAGACTTGCCCTACCCACCCTTTCCTTAGCCTAGGGCAACACGGTAGCACAGTGGTTAGCACAGTTGCTTCACAGCTCCAAGGTCCTATGTTCGATTCCCGGCTTGGGTCACTGTCTGTGCGGAGTCTGCACGTTCTCCCTGTGTGTGCGTGGGTTTCCTCCGGGTACTCCGGTTTCCTCCCACAGTCCAAAGATGTGCGGGTTAGGTGGACTGGCCATGTTAAACTGCCCTTGGTGTCCAAAAGGGTTAGGTGGGGTTACTGGAGATAGGGTGGAGGTGTGGACTTAAGTGGGGTGCTCTTTCCAAGGGCCGGTGCAGATTCGATGGGCCGAATGGTCTTCTGCACTGTAAACTTTATGAAATGTATCTATAATCTGATCTCCACTCTTCAAGTGCGTTTCTTGCAAAAAGGCCATATCCGCTGTCAAGCTCCTCAAGCGAACACACATGACCGTTCGACTGGCCTATTCAGCCCCTCGTTCCATGTGAGCTGCCTGGTTGAGGTGGCTCCCCATCCCTTTCCGCTGCCAATTAACCATATCCCTTCTTGGACCATTCCTCCGGCCCTGGTCACATGACCCCGAGGCCCACCCTCGGATGTCCACCGCTGCTGTCTCCCTTCTTGCTGTGCCTTAGCAGCCTCCCCTTTGTCAGCAGCTCCCCCCCCCCCCCCTTAAACAATACAACACTCCTATCCCCCTCTATTTTGCCAACCACCTGCTCACTCCCCCCCACTGCCTTCCTGTTAACTAACTCGCCCAGCTAGCCTGGCAGCCTGCATCCATAGCACCAAATCTCCTCCCACCCTCCACCTCGCTTTAAAACTCCATAGCATGAAATACGAAAAAGGTGTGCTCACCCTCCACATTCCCTCGGCATCCCACCACAGAACCCCACAAAAACAAAGTAGTTCTCCCCTAACCAACAACCCAGAAACCATAAAACGAAAAGACAGAGAACCAATACCTTCTCACACTTCCTCCAGAGTTCAATGTTCTCCCTCTCCTGCCAGTTTATTATCTCTTAGAAACTCAATTGCCTCCTCTGGTGTCCCACAATAATGCTCATGGCCGTTGTAATTCACCCAGCGGTGGGCCAGGTACAGCAACCCAACCTTCACCCACTTCTTGAATGGCACTGCCCTGACTCGGTTAAACCCGGCTCTCCTCTTGGCCAGTTCCGCACCAATTCCTGGTACACCCGGATCTCACTACCTTCCCAGCTGCTCCTACTCGTCTGCCTGGCCCACCGGAAAATCATCTTGTTGAGGAATTGGTGGACCCGAACCACCTTTGGCCTCGGCGGCTTGTTCGCCTGTGGCTTCCTCTTCAGCGCCCTATGCGGCCGGGCAAAGGCCCCCTCCCCCTTCTGCTCCTCCAGCATCTTGGCTACATAGAGCCAGTGTCCGCTCCTTCGATCCCCACTGGCATCCCAATAATTCTTAAATTTTGTCTCCGGGAACGGTTCTCCAGATCCTCCACCTTTACCTTTAGCCGCTTCTGGGTCTCCCACATCATCCCAGTCTCGGCCGCCAACGAGCTAAGCTGCTCCTCATGCTCCGCCATCGCCTCCTCCACTTTCTGAATCGCCTGGTCCTGGGTCTCCAGCCTCTGCTCCACCCGATCGATCCCTGGTTTTAGCGGCTCTACCACCTGGGCATCCCTCCTCTGCCGGCTGAAATTCTCATTTACGAAGTCCACCAGCTGCTCCATAGACCATTGGACTGGTAGAACCGACCCTTTACCCTCCGCCATCTTCACCTGCAGCGCACACAGAATTTCTTGCTCCAACAGCTCCTTCCTTCTTGACCCACTTTTGGTCCGTGAATCCAATTCCCGACACCATTAATGTTGCTTTATTTTCCTCCACCACCTCTACACCTTTTTCCACCAAATATCCGCTCAGCAAACTGGGAAAAGGACAGGAAAAAACATCTCGAGCGGGAGCTGCCAAACGTGTGACATTTAGTTTAAGAACATAGAACATACAGTGCAGGAGGCCATTCGTCCTATCGAGTTTGCACCGACCCACTTAAGCCCTCACTTCCACCCTATCCCCATAACCCTCCCGAACAGGTGCTGGAATGTGGCGACTAGGGGCTTTTCACAGTAACTTCATTTGAAGCCTACTTGTGACAAGCGATTTTCGGAACTCACCTACCATTTTTTCGGACACTAAGGGCAATTTAGTATGGCCAACCCACCTAACCTGCACATCTTTGGACTGTGGGAGTGATGCTCGATCAATGACTCCAGAAGCGAGATTGGACGACAATTGACAGGCTTTATTGTACTAGATGTTTCCCCCAGCAGCGCAGGTACAGAATCCAGCAGCTGGGGAGACACAGGCTCTTATACTCCGCCTTACTGGGCGGAACCAGCAGGCAGGCTTCACCAATGATATAGCAGTCATGGGTACCTCCCACACCAATGTCTCACAGTGTTATCCAGGGTACCGTAATACCCCTAATACCGACTAACTCATTCACCCCCTGTTTTTAAAAAAAAAAAGAGTCCGGCGGGGTGGTGGTCTCGCGTTATACAGTGGTTGAGGTTATGGTGGTACCCGGTATACATTAGCAGAGTGTTTTGCCTCGTTACATGTCGCAACTATTTACGGTATTTATTTGCAGTCAGAATGAAGCAATTAGTCGATCGGGGCCCTGGTCGTCCTCTGCGATCGTCGCAGCTTTGGCGGTGATGCAGGCACCGGCTTGGGCATCCATGGCTCCGGGAGCATGGCTTCGGCTTCTTCGGCAGCTTCATCACCCCTGGATGGGACCAGTGGGGGGACCTATCCACTTGGGAAGGGGGCGGCTGTGGGGTGCACCGGTGGGAGGGAGGGGAGTGGTGGGGGTGTGGGTGGGGATCCAACGGGCGGCAGGTCCCGAAGGGAGACCGTATCCTGTCGGGGTTCGCCACGTAGGCGTATTGAGGGTTAGCGTGAAGGAGGCAGACACTCTTGACCAATGATCCGACTTGTGCGCCCGCACGTGTTTGCGGCGCAGGATGGGGCCAAGAGCTGCCAGCCAGGTTGGGAGCAAGGTCCCGGAGGAGGACTTCCTAGGGAAAACAAGGAGACGTTCGTGAGGTGTTTGGTTGGTTGTGGTACACAGCAGTGATCGGATGGATTGGAGAGCATCAGGCAGGACCTCCTGCCAGCGGGAGACTAGGAGATTCCTGGACCGTAGGGCCAGTAGGCAGTCTTCCAGACCGTTCCGTTCTCCCTCTCTACCTGTCTGTTTTCCCAGGGGTTGTAACTGGTCGTCCTGCTCGAGGCAATGCCCTTGCTGAGCAGGAATTGACGCAGTTTGTTGCTCATAAAGGAGGAACCCCTATCGCTGTGTATGTAGGCGGGGAAACCGAACAGTGTAAAGATACTGTGGAGGGCTTTTATGACGGTGGCTGTGGTCATGTCGGGGCAGGGGATAGCGAATGGGAACCGGGAGTACTCGTCAATCACATCCAGGAAGTACGTGTTGCGGTCGGTGGAGGGGAGGGGCCCTTTGAAGTGTTGAAAGGGACAGGAAGCCTTTATCAGGTGCGCTTTCTCTGGTCTGTAGACGTGTGGCTTGCACTCCGCGCAGATTTGGCAGTTCCTGGTGGCGGTCCTGACTTCCTCGATGGAGTAGGGCAGGTTGCGGATCTTGATGAAATGGAAGAATCGAGTGACACCCGGGTGGCAGAGGTCCTCATGGAGGGCCTGGAGTCGGTCCACTTGTGCATTGGCACATGTGCCGCGGATAGAACATCAGGAGGCTCGTTTAGCATCCCGGGATGATACAAGATCTCATAGTTGTATGTGGAGAGCTCGATCCTCCACTGTAAGATCTTATCGTTCTTTATCTTGTCCCACTGTGCATTATCAAACATGAAAGCAACCGACTGTTGGTCCGTGAGGAGAGTGAATCTCCTGCCGGCCAGGTAATGCCTCCAATGCCGCATAGCTACTATGGCCTGGGCCTCCTTTTCAACTAAGGAACGGCGGATTTCTGAAGCATGGAGGGTGCGTGCAAAGAAGGCCACGGGTCTGCCCGCTTGGTTGAGGGTGGTCGTCAGAGCTATGTCGGACGCGTCACTCGCAGCTTGGAAGAGAAGGGATTCATCGATTGCATGCATCATGGCCTTTGCAATGTCCACTTTGATGCGGCTGAGGGCCAGGAGGGCCACTGCCGACAGGGGAAAAACCGTGGACAGGATTAGTGGGCGTGCCTTGTCCGCATAGTTGGGGACCCACTGGGCATAATATGAAAAAAATCCCAGGCATTGTTTCAGGGCCTTGGAACAGTGCGGGAGGGGAAACTCCATGAGGGGGCACATGCGTTCGGGATCTGGGCCTATAACTCCATCATGCAGTACGTAGCCGAGGATGGCTAGACGGTTGGTGCTGAACACGCATTTGCCCTTGTACATTAGATTAAGGATTTTTGCGGTATGGAGGAATTTTCGGAGGTTGGTTTCATGGTCCTGCTGGTCGTGGTCGCAGATGGTGACGTTATCGAGATACGGAAACGTGGCCCACAAGCCGTACCGGTCAACCATTCGGTTCATCTCCCGTTGGAAGACCGAGACTACATTTGTGACACCAAAGGGAACCCTTAGGAAGTGGTAGAGTCGTCCATCTGCTTCGAATGCAGTGTATTTGCGGTCACTAGGGCGGATGGGGAGCTGATGGTAGGCAGATCTCAGATCCACCGTGGAAAAGACCTTGTATTGTGCAATCTGATTGACCAAATCAGATATGCGGGGGAGAAGGTACGCGTCGAGCTGCTATACCTGTTGATGGTCTGACTATAATCGATGACCATCCTATGCTTCTCCCCGGTCTTTACATCCACTACTTGAGCTCTCCAGGGACTGTTGCTAGCCTCGGTAATGCCTTCCTTCAGTAACCGCTGGACTTCTGACCTAATGAAGGTCTAGTCCTGAGCACTGTACCATCTGCTCCTGGTGGCGACAGGTTTGCAATCCGGGGTGAGGTTCGCAAAAAGGGAAGGTGGCTCGACCTTTAGGGTCGCAAGGCTGCAGACAGTGAGGGGGGTATAGGGTCGCTGAATTTAAAAGTTAATCTTTGGAGGTTACATTGGAAATCTAACCCTAGGAGCGTGGCAGCGCAGAGGTGAGGGAGGACATAGAGGCGGAATTTTTAAAATTCCCTTCCCTGGACCGTGAGTTCGCTACGCAGAACCCTTTGATCTCTACAGAGTGAGACCCAGAGTTTTGATGGGAAGAGAACAGTGTCTTACCGTGTCGGGGTGTATGAAGCTCTCTGTGCTCCTGGAGTCGATCAGGCAGGATGATATATGCCCATTGATGAGCACGGTCGCGGTCGAGGCCGAGACTGCTCCAGGGTCACCGAGGCAAGTCGTGGCAAAAGCTGGAAGTTTTCTTCAGGCAAGGTGTGGTCATCCGAATCGGGGTCCTGAGACTCCAGCCAAGATGGCGGCGCCCACTGGTCGCACATGGCTGAGGATGTGCAAGATGGCGCCGCCCATCCGTCGCATGTAGTCCCTGGGGAGTAAGATGGTGGCGCCTGGGGCCCGCACGTGGCTCTGGGAAAGGAAGATGGCGGCGCCCGCTGGCCACACATGGCTTGTGGAGAAGGTTGGGGTGGTGGTCCCAGTTCGCCCTCCAGAGACCGCGGCGACCGCCCGGGCCTGACATACCGCCACAAAATGGTCCTTTTTGCCGCACCCTTTGCAAGTGGAGGAGCGGGCCGGGCAGAGCCGGCGGGGGTGCTTGGCTTGTCCGCAAAAATAGTAGTGGGGCCCCCCGGGGTTGCCTGGTAGTCGTGCAGCACAAGCTTGCGGAGGGGTGGGTGATGCATCGGAATCGGCTGCGGCGGGGGGGTGGGGGGTTCCACGCTACCCAAGGGGATGCCGCGCGGTCGGGGACATACGCGCGGGTGTTTCGGGAGGCCACATCCATGGAGCTAGCAAGGGCCCATGCCACCTTGAGGCTTAGTGTCTCTTTTTCTAGCAGCCGCTGGCGGATTTGGGAGGACAGCATACCTGCAACAAATGCGTCCGGGATCAAAACCTCTGTGTGGTCACTGGCTGAAACTTGTGGGCAGTCACAGTTATTACCTAACACCAGGAGCACACGGTAGAATTCCTCCAGTGATTCCCCGGGGATTTGCTGCCTTGTCACAAGCAGATATTGGGCGTAGACCTGGTTTACTGGGCGAATATAGTGTCCTTTCAACAGGGCCATCGCGGCCTCGAAATTGTCCGCATCCTCGGATGAGGGTGTAGATATCCGGGCTCACCCTCGAGTGAAGAACTTGCATCTTCTGGTCCTCCGTGGGTGCAGCTGTGGCCGTCCTGAGGTACCCGTTGAAGGTCGCCAGCCAGTGTTTGAAGGTCGCCGCTGCGTTTGCCGCGTGGGGGCTGAGTTGCAGACACTCTGGCTTGATTCGGAACTCCATTCTTTAAAATCTAGTACAATAAATTGATGCTCGATCAATGACTCCAGAAGCGAGATTCAATGACAATTGAAGGCTTTATTGTACTAGATGTTTCCCCCAGCAGCGCAGGTACAGAATGCAGCTGCTGGGGAGACACAGGCTCTTATACTTCACCTTACTGGGCAGAACCAGCCGGCAGGCTTCACCAATGATATTACAGTCTCGGGTACCTCCCACACCAATGGTCTTACAGCATTATCCAGGGTACCGTAATACCCCTTATACCGACTACCACAGGGAGGAAATCTGAGAACCCGGAGGAAACCCACGCAGACACGGGGAGAACGTGCAGACTCAGCACAGAAGTGTTTTCATTATGCCATTGATGGAAGGAGTTGAATCTATAATATATAAAAGTAGGTAATCTACATAAAGAGATACCCGGTGTTCCATCCCATCTCGATTAATGCCCCTCCATTAAATAGACGTTCTCAAGGCTATACAGAGCGGCTCTATTGCCAGGGTGGAGAAAAGTGGGCAGCCATGCCTCGTGCCCCTATTTAAGGCGGAGTAGTCTGAATATGAAGTGCTCAAGTGAACGCTGGCCGTAGGGGCATAACAAGCGGATCCAAGAGCCAAATTTACGGCTGAATCCAAATCTTCCAAGAATCTCAAGTAAATAGTCCCATTCCACCCTCTCAAATCCTTTCTCAGTGTCTAGAGATACGATTACCTCTGGCTGGGTTACAGGGGAGGGGGAAAGAATAACATTTAAAAAGCGACGTATACTGGCTGATAATTGACGGCCCTTTACAAAACTTGTTTGATCCTCCAAAAGTGTACCTGGAAGGCAAGACTCCAACCAAAGCAGCAGAACCTTAGCGAGCAGCTTAGTGTCCCCGTTTAAAAGCAAGTTGTGTCAGTATGGACCACACTCGGCCGGATCCCCCACCCCCACCCAAGGACGGCCTTAAGGAAGGGGAGATTGAGTTGGACCTATTTAAATTGATGTGGTCGTGCGGTGGATAGGCGCTCGCGAAAAATTTTTTAGCGGCCAGCAAAGCAGTATTCAGTCTCCGGCGTGGCTGTTGAGTGACTCCAGCAACAGATGAACAAAGTGTGGGGCAGAAATTACAGAAAAGTCAGAAATTACAATTGCTGAGTACTCAGCCACTACTACCGAAGGAAGGAGAGCCTAATATAAAATGAAAAAAATCAATGCGGGAATACTCATGGTGGACATGAGAAGAGAAAAAGGAGAAATCCCTGTCATCCGGGAGCAAACAGCACAAGGGATCTAACCCCCCCCCGACCAGAACATCTGAGCCATAAATGAAGAAAAAGTCCTGGCCATCCCAGATGGGACAAAGGATTTGGGTTTGGCAGGTAGCTGCAAACCATTACATGATTGGAGTCAGCCGCAGTCTGAAGAAAAAAGAATTGTACTCTTATCAACTAAAATCGCCATGCAACTGCTATTGAAACTGGATTAAAAATCTTTCCCAACCCAACCTTTGAGTAGCCTGGTCTTATCCTGAATGTGTAAATGGGTTTCATTTTTTAGGCTCTCAACCGTTTTACAAGTAATCATTCGGATTTGTCTCCCACCACCGTTCAACCCAGCGTTAGACATTCCGAAGGAAAGATATAAAACCAGGGACACAGCTAAGACGAAGCAAGAAGTTCCACCCAAGATGGTCACCAAGCCAAGTCAGATGACTCAATAAAGAGGGACCAGCAGATACCGTCAGCAAACTAAAACCCACCCCAAAAACGGCAATTGAGTACAAACACACCCAAATGTAAATGGAACGGTGACAAACAATCTAAAGCCTACAATTGACAAAACATAACTAAACACAAATTCTAAGCTTCTTTTCAAAACTATTATGCGCCGCAGAAAACCCTCTAATACCACTCCCATTAACTAACACACCTTGTTAGCAGAGAGACTCCCAACTGGAGAGTAAAAACTTATTTAACTTAATGCTACACTGTCGACTGAAGTCAGGACAAATGATAATGAAAAGAGAAATGGAAAAATAGGTTAATGTAAGGAACAAACGGCAGAAAACTCCCAACTATAACTAAGGGCATCGAGGATACACCTAAACAACGAACATGAAAATAAACAAATTAGAAAGTGCCTGTACACCAAGACATATAACAGATTAAACAGAGAGCAACTTGTGCTTCTAGGAAAAGGACTCAACATCTCACAGTGAGTCAAACAAGTGCCCTTTTTCTCGGAGCGCTAATCAAATGCAAGCTGGATAAATCATCCCGATCTTGAATCCACTCTTGTTCAGGATGAATTTCACTGTATTAAAAGCTGCTCTTTTCTTAGCTCGGTCTGCACTCAGTGACCTTCCCACGTAAAATCCTGGTGCTCCCTTGTCCAAAGAAGAACCAACTCCTCTTTGAAACTATGAAAACTTGCGATCACAGCATGAGAAGGATCTCCAGAATGAGGCTTCGGTCAAAGTGGGCAATGGGCCCGGTCTACATCTTGGGGAGAGGGGGGGAAACTAATCGAATGGGGTGCATGGTCTCTTCAATTGATCTTTTAAGATCCACCAACAAGTTTTGTCCATGTTTATCACACTCGACCGCCAAGACTTTGGTAAGAGCTTCGGCCTAGTGGAGTGATTGGAGAAAAAGTTGCCTCCGCCATTTACTTCCAGTTGATCTCTGAGGCTTCAGAGTCAGTAGACGGGATACGCACTAATTTTTTTTTCGTAGAGATGAGAGAACTCTATAGAGCCAAATTTCAGAATTTTTGTGAGACGCTAAAGACCCGTGGCACAAGGGAAAAGGGTAAAAAGGCCGAGTTTCCAACGGACACCACCTGTGCATATCTTCCCCTCACATCGTGTCACCGGAAGTCACCATAATTGTCTCTTCTATATTGTTTTGGCTAAATCTCTCTTGTAATTTTTTTCTGGCCTTTCTTAAAACAAAATTTTTTTTGTAAATTTCTTATATTCAGTTATAATTAATTTATCTACTGTGTAAGTGTGCTTTTTATTTGGTTTAATATCTAATCTACTTATTCACCTGTAAAACTTCAGTCTTCAGCTCATTCACATTTATCTTTGCTGAGATATATTTGATTTATAGCTTTTGCATTTCTACTTTTTGAAGTTTTCATGGTGCGAGTGTGATATATCTGTGCTTTGGTTAATATATCTTGTGTGCCACCACACTATATATTATGCGACAGAAATTTAAAACTGAGCTTCATGCGTGCAGTAAATCCAATCTTTATTCAGTCAGTTTCGCAATTATCGCTTATCAAGTCAGTTTGCTTGCAAGTACAGAGTTTTTAAAGTTTGTTTTGTCCAAGCAAATACAGATGACTGAGTTAAATTCAATACAAATTACAGCTCTTGATGATTTCTTCAAATTAAAATACACGATACAGAGAAGTTGAAAATAAATAAAATGGCATCTTCAGAGCAAAGCGCAGGAAATAGTTAAAGTAAAGATGATTCGGGAATAATTTGCTCATAATCTGCACCTATTTTTAAGGTGATTGCTATTGCTAATGTTATGTCCCTTTCTGTCCGTGATTGGGTCATAACAATTATAGTTTGTTTTATTCGATAGAAATGACTGTCCATCAAATTTTTAGTATGGGGTGACTGCATCATTTTATTCCCACCACTCTTTATCAATTCTCATGACCACTGAACTAGGAACTTTGCCCAGATGCATATAGTAACAAATGTGTAACGAATGGGTGTCTGGAGTTTTAATCTGATCATTCTCATGGTATTCAGCAGTTTCACTGCCTTGAACTGTGTGACCTTTAGTGAAGCCATTTTGAGCCTCAATCACTTTAAAAAGCCATTTTGATTTTGAAGCATTTCTTCCTTATAAACTTATATATTAAAACTAAATTTCTATCAGAGTGGTAACCTTGAATAAAGCGATTTTACAGTATACCACATAAAATGCACTCTGAAGAGAGCAGATGTTACCTTAAAAAACAGCTCCTTCGAAAAATCAGTAGGTCTTGCATTTTGGGTAGCACACTGCCCGTTGTCTGGAGAAATGACTGGAACAGCTGAAAGAGGAAATACATAGTGAAGAATGGGAATATGGGTGGGATCTTATTGCAGATTGGTCAGGCTATTGTGCTTGTAATAGGTTTCTGCCTGTTAATGTTCTTCCTGTTGATTGGAAAACTGCCAAAAGGATAGTAATGTGTTTGTTGAATAAAGATAGCCAGATGTCAGTGATGAGAAGGTGTTTCTCATGGCTACCTTTACATGAATCATCGTCATTAGCTTTAATTTCATTTTCAGTATTCAAAACTTGCTTTGTGAAACAATGTTACAGGGAGTTAGAACACTTTGAGGATCTCAGTCTGAATCCAGCCTGTAGTTACCTTCGATAAATGCAAACCCTGCTTGAAATTAATTTGGAAAGTCTCAACCAATCCTATGAACATTGGCTCCTCTTAATATTCAATGGCCTTACCAATGTTAGATTCCTCACCATCAACAAAAACTTAACCGGACCAGCCATATAAATACTGTGGCTACAAGAACAGGTCAGAGCTTAGATGTTCTGCAGCAAGTGATTCACCTCCCAGCTCATTAACCTTTCCACTAACTACAAAGCATAATAAGTCAGGAGTGTGATGGAATATTCGACATTTATCTGAATGAGTGCAGCTACAACAACATTCAAGCTGAACATCATCCTGGACAAAGCCTGCTTGATTCCACTTCTCTCTATCATCAGCGCAACCGACTGTTGTGTGTAGTATATACAAGATGTTCTGTAGCAACGCACCAAGGTTTCTTTGAAAGCAGCTCCCAAATTTGTGACAACAGCTGCCTAGAAGTACAAGGGTAGCATGGGAGTGCCACCATTTCCAATTTCCTCTCCAGCTTTCACTCCATTCTGAATTGGTAACATACCACCATTTCTTCATTGTTGCTGGGTCAAAATCCAAAACCCCCCCTGCAACTGCACTTCACATGAACTGCACTGGTTAAAAGAGGCAGTTTATCACTACCTTCTCATGGACAATTAGGGATGGGAATTTAATGTTGGCCTTGTTAGCAATGTCCACATCTGTGAATAAATGAAAATATAGTTTCTAGCAAGAGAAAAGAAAGGAGGCAACACCTTGGAAATGTTTGCCATGGAAGCTAAAGTTATATGTCCAGATATTCCAAATTACTGGAAAATTAAATATCTTTTGAAAGTGTGCCTGGCAACAGTCTTGTTTTCCAAATTCAGCTTGTATTTTTGTTTTCATATTCTAGGAAGCATGCTGACTGTCTTTATTGGTGGTGTTCCAGTGGCAGAACTGCCACACACTAGGTAGTGTGTCAGTGGTATTCCAGCACAGCGAGTGGAGGTGATGGGGGAAATCTCTTAAACACTTTCAGCAGCTGGGTAGTGAGTAGACACAGTGGCGGGTTGCATTAAAAATGGTTCCAGAATGTCTTGCTGGAGCTATAGAGCCTAATGCCACTCCAGAAAGAGCAGGGTGGTGTCACGTGGTGAATCATTGAACAGATATGTTGGCTAACTTGAAGCTGAATGTTTTCACTTCACCAATCATGTCACTGTTTTCAAAATTGCGCAGCCTTGACAGAATTTCATGCAAGTCTATTTAACAGGATATTGGACTTTACATTCAGATATGTGAAAGCAGTTCATAGTATTACAATTTAGATGGTGACTCTGTGATAACAAATGCAGTTGAAAAGGGGTCTCCAACCTAAAGAGTTTGAAATCATGCTCATATAAAAACAGCTGAATATATGGTGATATAATCCATAATAGAGCAAATTGCACTTCCAGCAATTCTTTGAACTAAAATTAATGCCCTTTTCGCATTTCTTTTCTTGATTTTTAGGAATTTACCAGAGAGGGCAAATGTAATGCCTGGTCAAAATATGCCATTTACAGCAGCACCTGCCATTTTGCCGTTTATCATGAGACAACCTATGATCCCACCTTTCCGATCGAAAGAGGAGACTGAACAGCTTAAACAAGAGTTGTTGAAGATATTTCCTGAATTCAGACAAAGGCAGAAAATTGATCGAATTCTAGCAGCACACCCACATATGAGAGACCCTAATGCACTGTCTGCAATGGTGCTGGATCAAGAAGAAATCGCCCTGTAATAGATCTTGAAATGTTCATATTTACAATTTGTCGTCTTTGGGTACTAAATCTAACTGCACAGTTGACCGATTGTAGAGGGGTACGGCTCTTCTTCAAAGCACCATCCATGATTCCTTGTCTCTGAGTTTGGGCAGAAGTTGACCTTTTAACCAAAAATATTGAGGTTTTGGCCCAGTCAATGATTGGGGTATTACCAAGTGACAAAAAAAACTGCCACCAGTCTTGTCTCTGGGAATACTTTCAGCTCACATGTCCTACTTCGACAGCTGAGTCAAACATGTGTTTTTATTTCATTTGCCTCTTCTCCATCACAGGCGCGTGATGATGGAAATAACTTGTACAGGGTGGGAAAATGTGATTTTGTTCTTCGATTTACCTTGGATCTGAAGAAATATTTAGAAAATAGGTTTTTAGCAATAGATTTGCAAATACAGAATATTTGTTTTGAAGTTCATTTAAAGGCGAGCCAGTGTATAAACTAGGTAACATTTTATTTAATTACTGGCTACAAGAACATGTAAATAGTACGAAAAATATATATTTTTGTTCCCATATTCAAGTGTAAATTTCAAAACAAAATTCTTGGATTGGTTAACTACACTTTTTGAGAAGGTATTTTGTTAAACAGAAGCTGGCTGGTAATACTGTAGCTGTAGACGTTGAAGAAGTGCTGAAAACGAATTGATCACTACTGAAATGCCTGAAATCAGATTAAATTTATACTTTAATACTTTGTTTTCTAGTATGCTACTCCTTATTTCTCAACCGGTTTCTAAAATATAGCATTTCCCAGTATTCTTGTTGTCAGTAGACAGGAGGAAACTGGTAATCTAATCAAGGGATTCCTTGATCATTCTGCACATTGAACCAGTAATGAGAGCCGCACAGATTATGATTCCCTGATCATTGCTGCATTAACTGATCACATCTGTGGGCTCATGTAAATAAGAGCCACTTTGTGGTAACAGAGAGTGGGTAAGTTTGTGAATTGTAGCTTGAGAAGGAAGCTTCTTCGAAATTATGGGGAAAAGGTAGAAAACTGGGAACATCTTGAGAGCTCTTGAGAATGACCTACCATTACCATTGGGGCAGCACGGTAGCATTGTGGATAGCACAATTGCTTCACAGCTCCAGGGTCCCAGGTTCGATTCCGGCTTGGGTCACTGTCTGTGTGGAGTCTGCACATCCTCCCCGTGTGTACGTGGGTTTCCTCCGGGTGCTCCGGTTTCCTCCCACAGTCCAAAGATGTGCAGGTTAGGTGGATTGGCCATGATAAATTGCCCTTAGTGTCCAAAATTGCCCTTGGTGTTGGGTGGGGTTACTGCGTTATGGGGATAGGGTAGAGGTGTTGACCTTGGGTAGGGTGCTCTTTCCAGGAGTCGGTGCAGACTCGATGGGCCGAATGGCCTCCTTCTGCACTGTACATTCTATGATTACAAATTATTGTATTTCAGAAGATGAGTAATGTGTATTGGATTATGATTTTACTTTTCTGAGCAGACTGGATTATTGAGATGTTATATGGATTTAATATACTTTGCATCCAATAGGATGCTGGTCTGAATGGTTTCTGGAAGCAGCATTTTATATAATGCCTTTCATCAATTGTAAAATTGTTACTTAAAGTTTGTAAATAATTTGTAAGCACTGCTTTCCCTATTAACTAACAGGTGCTAAAATTAGAAACATTCAAGCCTTTTTTCAGTAACTTCTATGAAAACAATGCTGTTGCTTCAAATGACAGCCTATGCTCTGGCTATTCATTGAATTTTTGTATATTTGATCTGAAACTGAAGCATTCGATAACATTTTTATCTTAAAAGTTAAAATATCACTGCTAATTTTGCAGTCTTGTACAAATGCCATACTTTACAATTCAGCAAGTTTAACTTGTATCCTCCATGGGTAAAGTAAATTTAACGTATTTGAGTAAGATCCAGTGCTTCCTTCTCTGTTTTATAGTTGGGCTGCTAGATGCTCCTTTATGGGCAGTTGTCCCTCCAACACTTTTATCAGGAATTTACTGAATCAACCAAACAAAATTCCAGATCATCTTTGACTCTTAAAGTATTAAGTGTCCATTTCTGTGACCCAACCCAGCCCAAATCTTTTAATATTGTTTACATGGAATGACATAGACATAGAATCCCAACAGTGCAGAAGGAGGCTATTCAGCCCATCAAGTCCTCTGAAAGAACACCTTACCTCTGCCCACTTACTGCCCCATCCCTGTAACCCCACCCAACCTTTGGACACCAAAGGCCAGTTTAGCCTGGTCAATCCAGCCAACCTTCACATCTTTGGACTGTGGGAGGAAACTGGATCATGCGGAAGAAACCCGCGCAGATATTGGGAGAACGCGCAAACTCCACACAGTCACCCAAGGTCGGAATTGAGCCCAGGTCCCTGGCACTGTGATGCAGCAGTGCTAACCACTGTCACTGTGCCGTCTTTAATTTTATTTGAGAATGCCTGATCTTGTGCTCCGTAGGACTAAGAAACCAACTTTGTTGCTACTTTAAAGATTTTTCTATTGTTGCTACTCTCATCCTCAAATAATAATTGAGAGGTTGTCACAACGAGGATGTAATGAGTCACATTTTGTAAATCCAGTTGATTATTTCAAGGATTTGCAGTACAATATTTTATACACCGCTTTTTAAAACATATCCAAAGATAATTGGCAGTCAAAAATTATGGGATTATTAAAATTATTACAAGAACACCATTTCTAATGGGGCTCAATTTGAATACCCAATATGGAACAGGACATTAAGATTACAGTACGTTTACAAATTTCAATGTAATTTGTTGAAAGCATGCAGTTCACCATTGACTTCTAACCTGGATGAATCTGATATGCAAACTCCAATCATATTTTGACTAACTGGTGCATAGAAAGAGTTTTGAGCTGATTTGTCCAACACTTGGCCCTTGGCCACTATCTGGCATGCCAGGCCCCTCTCTCTGGTCCACATACCCATGTTTAAAATGTCAGTAAGTGAGTTTGAAGATGTTCCGGAGAACTGCTCCTCCAGTCACGCAATTTCTCTCCTGTATTTTTGCTTGTCAGGATAACTAGTAAGTAAATCAGTAAATTTGGGAGAGAACCAGTCTCTGATTGGAGGAGCAGTTTTCTTCACTGAGGCCTGGAAATATGACCCCAAGACAGTGGCGAGTGCTGGAGAGAGGTTTTTGGGATAGGAAGGGAAGGTGGCTGCTGGGCAGGAACAAGTGAGCGGGTGCCTGTTGGGGGGTGAATGAAATTGGCTGCTGGTGTGTGCAAGTGAGAGAGGGCGTATGAGAGCAAGAGTGTGTGTGTCTATGTGAGAGGGAGAGAGTCTGGCTCACTCCCAGTCTCAGGGTTCCCACTCACCCTCACCCCCACATTTGTCAGAACATAAGAATTAGGAGCCGGAGTAGACAAGTCAACCCCTGCAGCCTGCTCCACCATTCATACAATCATGGCTGATCTAATCTCACCTTCCTGCCTGCACCACATAACTCTTCATCCTGCTAATAATAAAAACCTATCACCTCAAATTTGTTTAGTGTTCCGGCGTCCACAGCAATCTTGGGTAGAGAATTCCACAGATTTATGGCCCTTTGAAATAATTTATCCTCATCTCTGTTTTAAATTTGGTGCCCTTATTCTAAAACTGTGACGTCCCGTTCCAGAATGTTGGACAAGGGAAACATCTGCTCTACGTCTATGCTTTCAATCCTCTTTAACATCTTAAATACCTTAATTTGATCTCTTCTCATTCTTCTAAATTCCAATGTGTATAGGCTCAATTTCCTCACAAGACAAGTCCTTCATCCCTGGAATCAATCTAGTGAACCTTCTCTGAACCGCCTCTTATGTATTTACGTCCTTAAACAGGGGGACCCAAGCTGTGCTCAGTACTCCAGTGCCCTCTCACCAATGCCCTACATAGTTGCTTCCATCAGCAATGAACACCAAAATTCAATTTGCCTTCAAACGCAGGTGGCATGGTAGTTAGCACTGCTGCCTCACAACGCCAGGGAGCAGGGTTCAATTCCAGCCTTGGATGAACCCTGTGTGTAGTTTGCATGTTCTCTCAGTATCTGCATGGGTTTCCTCTGGGTGCTCTGGTTTCCCCTCAGTCCAACGATGTGCAGGTTAGGTGGATTGGCCATGTTAAAATTGCCCCTTAGTGTCCAACGGTTAGGTGGAGTTATGGGGTTAGAGCGGGGGAGTGGGCCTAGGTAGAGTGCTCTTTCGGAGGATCGATGCAGACTCGATGGGCTGAATGGCCTTCTGCACTGCAGGAATTATTTTTTCTAAATAAACATTTTATTGAGGTATTTTTGGTATTATAACAACAACAAAATAAACATTGTACATGAAACTATAACCATAGTGCAAAAGCCGTCTCCCTTACAGGTCCCATCTTTATTAACCCCCTACTCTAAACTAAGCTACCACTCCCCCTTCTGCTGATGATTAATTTTCCACGATGAAGTCTAACCTCCAGGTGAACCCTAACAGTGACCCTCTCAAGGCGAACTTGATTTTCTCCAAACAGAGAAAGCTTGCCATGTCCGAAGTCCGGTCTCCGACTTCGGGTGGTTTGAGTCCTTCCAAGCTAATAGTATCTGTCTCCGGGCTACCAGGGAAGCAAAGGCCAGAACGTCTGCCTCTTTCTCCTCCTGAATTCACGGGTCTTACGACACCCTGAAAATCGCCATCTCTGGACTCAGTGCCACCCTTGCTTTTAACACTGTGGACATGACATCTGCAAACCCCTGCCAAAATCCCCTAAGCTTTGGACATGCTCAGAACATGTGGACATGATTCGCTGGTCAGCACATTTTGCACACCTGTCTTCCACCCCAAAGAATCTGCTCATGCGGGCCACTGTCATATGAGCCCGGTGAACGGCCTTGAATTGCACCAGGCTGAGCCTGGCACATGTTGCGGATGCCTTGACTCTACTCAACGACCATCCTCTATCTCTCCTCCCAGCTCCTCCTCCCACTTGTGCTTCAGCTCCTTGGTCTGTGTCTCCTGTGACCCAATATGTTCCTTGTAAATGTCAGGACGCTCCCTTCTCCTCCCACTCTCTGGAAACTACCCTGTCCTGAATCCCCCTGCACGGTAGGAGTGGGTAGGTTGACACCTGTTTACGTAGGACGTCCTGAATCTGCAGATATGAGTGTGTTTCTCGCCAGCCCAAACTTCTCCTCCAGCACCCTCATACTCTGAAAGCTCCCCTCTATAAATATATTCCCCATCCTCTCAATCCCTGCTCTCCGCCGTATCTGGAACCCCCCCCCCCATCCATACTTCCGGGGCAAACCGGTGATTATTACAGATTGGGGACCAGACCGATGCTCCGTCTGCTCCCACATGTCTCCTCCATTGTCCCCAGACTCTCAGGGCCACCACCACCACGGGGCTGGTGGAGTAGCGTGCCGGTGGGAACGACAGGCGCAGTTACCAACGCTCCCAGACTGATGCCCTTGCGTGAAGCCACCTCCATACACTCCCATGCTGACCCCTCCCCCACCACCCACTTCCTGATCATGGCTATATTCCCCACCCAGTAATAGTTACTAAAATTTGGCAGCGCCAGCCCGCCCTCTCCCCAACTCCGTTCAAGCATAACCTTCCTTACTCGCGGGGTCTTGCCCGCCCAAACAAAGCCAGTGATCACTTTGACCCGTTTACAAAAGGGCCGTCTGCACCCTCCTAGCTAATGACAACAGGAGTGTGTCCCAACTCTGAAAATCGTCCTTCATTTGGTCTACTAATCGGGCCAGATTTAATTTATGCCGGCGGTCCCATTCCCGCGCCACTTGAATGCCGAGGTACCTAAAGCTCCCCCTACTAATCTAAACGGCAGCTCCCCCAATCACTTCTCCTGTCCCCTCGCCTGGGCCGCAAACATCTCACTTTTCCCCATATTTAGCTTATACCCCGAAAGCCAACCAAATTCCCCTAGAATCCTCATGATTTCTTCCATCCCCTCTATTGGGTCTGATATATACAGAAGCAGGTTGTCTGCATGGAGCGAGACTCTATGCTCCACCCCCCTCTTCCCCCCCCCCCCCCCCCAAACCCCCGGACCAGCCCCATTGCTCTCCGAACAATTGCCAACGGCTCTATAGCGATCGCAAACAACCATGGGGAGAGGCGGCATCCCTGTCTTGTCACCCGGTGCAGTCTAAAATAGTCTGATGTTGTCCTATTCATTCGTACGCTTGCCACAGGACCTGATACAGCAACCTGATCCAGTCAATAAAGCCCCGCCCAAATCTGAACTGTCCCAGTACCTCCCACAGATAATCCCATTCTACCTGATCAAAAGCCTTTTCTGCATCCATTGTGATTGCTACCTCCACCTCCCTACCTTCCGGGGGCATCATGATCACATTCAACAACTTCTTACATTGGCCACCAACTGCCAACCCTTAACAAACCCATCTGGTCCTCCGCAATAACGTCCGGAACACAATCCTCAATCCTGGAGGACAAAGTTTTGGCCAGCAGTTTGGCGTCCACATTCAACAGGGATATCGGCCCCTATATCCCAGAGAACGTTTTATAAAACTCCACTGGGTACCCGTCCGGACCCGGGGCTTTACCTGACTGCATAGCTTTCAGACCCTCCACTATCTCTTCCAACCCAATCAGGGCCCCCAGCCCTTCTACCAGCTCCCTGTTCACCTTTGGGAAATTCAAACCCCCCCCCCCCCCCCCCCCCCCCCAAAGAAGTGCCTCAACCCCCCCCCTAGCTGGGGGACTCATTGCCCCCCCCCCCCTTCACCTATCATCAATCCCCTTTTTTGGGCCCACCCCCAGGCAGCCTCCGCCCCCAACCTCCCCTCTGTCGCTTAGCTCAAGTCCCTCCCTCGTCAGCAGAACATTCCCCCCCCCCAAGTAACAACACTCTGTAACCCAACCCCTTTAATAAACCAAACATATGCACAACCCCACTGCGCTTCAGTGAGCTAGCCCATCCAGCTAGCTTGGTGGCCCCCATCCCTGGTGCCAGATAGTCTCCCACCTATTGTTCCCTCATCACCCTCTTTCCCCCCACCCTCATGCAAACATACTCCAACATCAAACAATCCCCACACAACTGCCCGACAGAAAAACACCAAAATCTAAACAAGCACACCTCCATCCCCCAACAGTGCAAATGAAAACCTTGACTCACTCAGCTCTGCCATTGGTCCCAAAGCAAAGAACAGAAAAAAAAACCCATGAATATTGCAGCAAAGTTCAAAAGTTCTTTCCTTTTCACAAACTCCAGTGCGTCCTCAGGTAACTCAATATAAAGTGCTGTTCCTCGTACATGACTCAGAGACGGGCTGCATACAACAGTCCGAACTTCACCTTTTTCTGAAAAAGGATCGACCTAATCTGGTTGAAGCCTGCTCTTCTCCTGGCCACCTCCACACTCAGGTCTTGGTAGACCTGCACGATACTGTTGTCCCACTTACAGCTCCGTGTCTGCTTGGCCCACTGTAGAATGTGCTCCTTATCCAAGAACCTGTGGAATCTCACCACCAATGCCCTTGGGGGGGGGGGGGGGGGGGGGGGGGGTCCTCGCGAGTTCTCCGTGAGCCCTGTCCACCTCCAAGGGCTGGGAGAATGCCCCATCCCCCAGCAGCTTCTCAAACATGTCTGCGATGTAATCCCCAGCGTCCGTTCCTTCGGACCCCTCCAGGAGCCCAACGATTCTCAAGTTCTGCCGGCGGGACCTATTCTCTCAGCATCTCCACCTCCAACTCCACCTCAGTTTGATGTTCCTCCTGCTCAGCCAGCGCCTTCTCTACCTTCTGGATCACCCGATCTTGGGCGTCCAATCTAAGCTCCAGCCGCTCAATTGACTCTTATCAGGTCCAATCAGTCCTGTTTCTGCTTAGCAAAGCCTACCTGCATAACTTGCATCAGCTGCTCCGTTGACTGCTGGGTTGACAAACCAGAGGTCCGGTCCTCCGCCATGCTGTCTCCCGCTGCAGCTTCAGCCCAAGCATTTTGTTCTTTCTGTTTCTGCCTTTACTTCTAGTCCTTCTCTCCATGCATCGATGTGAGAATTCAGTACACAATTGCCTCTGTCATCAGTTTTACAATTCAAGCCTGGTAGAAAATCGGGGGAAAAGGTCCAAAAGTCCGACCGGAGCAGGAGCCACCAAATGTGCGACTTACTTCTTCATAGCCGCCACCAGAAGTCCACTGCAGGAATTCTATGGTTACCTGCAGACTAACCTTCTGTGATTCATGCACAAGGACACGCACATTTTGAAGTTTCTCTCCATTTAGATAAGTTGCCTTTTTATTCATCTGACAGAAATGGATAACCTCACCTGTATCCACATTAAATTCTATCTGCAAAATTTTGGCCCACCCACCTAACCTATCTATATCCATTTGTAATTTTTTAATTTCCTCTTTGCTTTCCCACCTATTTTAGTGTCACTGCAAATTTGATTACAGTACATTATATCCTGCATCCAAGTCATTAATATAGATTGTAAACACTTGGGGCCTGATGACTAAACACTGGGACACAACTAGTTACAGTTTGCCAACCAGAAAAGACCCATTTACCCTGACTCTCTGCTTTCTGTTGGTTAGCCAGTCTTCTATCCAAGCAAATAAATTACCCCCAACTTCATGTGATCTTGCCTTGTGTATGAACCTTTTGTGGTGCACCTGATTAAATGGCTTGTAGAAATCCAGATACACTGCATCTACAGGATCCCCATTATCCACTTTGCTTGTAACATCTTTGAAGAACTCTTACAAACAGGATTTATCCTACATAAACCACGCTGACCAATGGATCGTGTTTTGACTATCCAAATGTCCCGTTACTTCTTCCTTAATAATGGATTCCAGCAATTTCCCAACGATCGCCGTTAAACTGTCTATAGTTTTCTACTTTCTGCCTTTCTCCCTTTGTGAACAGGTGCCTTACATTAGACATTTTCCAATCCACTGGAACCTTTCCAGAATCCAGGGAATTTTGGGATATTATAACCAATGCCTCCACTATCTCTGCTGCCACTTCCTTTAACACCCTAGGATGTAGGCAATCAGGCCCTGTGAACTTGTCTGACTTTAATTCCAATAGTTCAGTACTTTTTCGCTAGTAATATGCTTTTCAACAACCTCTTTTACAAATTTAGAGTACCCAATTCATTTTTTTTCCAATTAAGGGGTGATTTAGCGTGGCCATCCACCTACCCTGCACATCTTTGGGTTGTGGGGGTGAGACCCACAGACACTGGAGAATGTGCAAACTCCACACGAACAGGGCTGGGATCGAACCCAGGTCCTCGGCGTCGTAAGAACAAAGAAAAGTACAGCACAGGACCATGCCCTTCGGCCCTCCATGCCTGTGCCGACCATGCTGCACGTCTAAACTAAAATCTTCTACAGTTCCTGGGTCCGTATCCCTCTCTTCCCATCCTATTCATGTATTTGTCAAGATGCCCCTTAAATGTCACTATCGTCCCTGCTTCCACCACCTTCTCCGGCAGCGAGTTCCAGGCACCCACTACCCTTTGTGTAAAAAAACTTGCCTCGTACATCTCCTCTAAACCTTGCCCCTCGCACCTTAAACCTATGCCCCCTAGTAATTGACCCCTCTACCCTGGAATAAAGTCTCTGACTACCCACTCTGTCTATGCCCCTCATAATTTTGTAGACCTTTATCAGGTCGCCCCTCAACCTCCGTCGTTCCAGTGAGAACAAACCAAGTTTATTCAACCGCTCCTCATAGCTAATGCCCTCCATACCAGGCAACATCCTGGTTAATCTCTTGTGCACCCTCTCTAAAGCCTTCACATCCTTCTGGTAGTATGGTGACCAGAATTGAACACCAAGTGTGACCTAACTAAGGTTCAATACAGCTGCAACATGACTTGCCAATTTCTATACTCAATGCCCCGGCCAATGAAGGCAAGCATGCCATACGCCTTCTTAACTACCTTCTCCACCTGTGTTGCCCCTTTCAGTGACCTGTGGACCTGTACACCTAGATCTCTCTGACTTTCAATACTCTTGAGGGTTCTACCATTCACTGTATATTCCCTACCTGCATTAGACCTTCCAAAATGCAGCAGTGCTAACCACTGCACCACCGTGCTGCCCCATCTCTGCCTTACCTGTTACTATTGCGATGTTCTCCTGTCCACTGAAAATTGAGGCAAAATATTGATTTAGTGTCTCTGCCATTTCTGTGTTCCCCATTATTAACCCTCTAGTCTTGTCCTTTAAGGGACCAAGGTTGACTTTAACTACTCTCTTACATATACTTATAAAAGCAATAGCAAAAGATATCTTAATTTACCGTTACTCTCTTTATTTTTTGTTGGTCTTTAAAAGTTGCCAATCCAATCGTTAATTTAAGCTTGTCCTATTATTAATTTTTCCTACTCTTGTACACACCACTGGTGTAATATGACGTTCCCGACTTGAGTCACTGTCTGTGCAGAGTCTGCATGTTCTCCCTGTGTCTGCATGGGTTTGCTCCGGTTTCCTCCCACAAGTATCAAAAGACGCGCTGTTAGGTAATTTGGACATTCTGAATTCTCCGTCTGTGTACCTGAACAGGCGCCGGAATGTGGCGACTAGGGGCTTCTGAAAATAACTTCATTGCAGTGTTAATGTAAGCCTACTTGTGACAATAAAGACTATTATTACACTCTGTCCCTTCCTTTCATCATCTGGTAACAATCAGCCTCATCATTAACCTGTACTCCTACCTTCTCCTTACACGTTGATTTTTTAAATTTCCATGTAATTCAACCCCCCCCCTCCCCTTCCCCTCTTTGCATTTGCGCTAACTCACAGTGGGTACAGGAAAGGGAATAAGTACCCTGGAAATTTGACCCTTTCACACTTTAACGGTCATCTTTATTAATTGCTTAATATTTTAAATGATCAATTGATTTATCTGACATTGCTTTAATTTTGTTGAGCAAGTTGGTCCTTTTCTTTATACCTCCACATTTTATTGAAACTCATGTTGTGCCAAACATTACCGTTTTTGAAATTTGCTCATTGGCCCCTGGAGTTAGCTAAAAATTGAAATATAGCCTCTTGCACGAAAAGGTTGGACGAGCCTGGTTTAGACTATGGAACATGTCCCTCGTTCACTTGCAATCAACTAATTAAGAGGTTCTTGCATTTTTCTTTCCTGAGTTGCTAAGCTTATGCAAGCCCATTTGATTTTGACCATTACAGATATTTCAAATTATATGACACCAACTCCTTTTATTTTTTTAACACGTTAATTTATCACTGCTAAAGCATTGGTCCATGCTTGAAGTGTTCCGTCTTCAATGTTCAGAATTCCAAACAAAACTACACAAACATATCCTTAAATTTTAGCTGTCCAACCAAGAATCCCTACAGCACTTTCTCCATCTCTGTTTTAATTAAACACTGGCATTTTCAATTTCTTGTTCATTTCAAAGAAAAGTCAAGTCAAGTAAGCTGGATAAACTTCAAATCATCATATCCTATTATTTGTTTTTCACAAACTTCAAGAAAAATCCAAGTTATATTTAACTGGCTACAGTAGTATGTGGGTTCAGCCTGAAGGTAGTCATGGATAAAATGGATGCTCAATCGTGGAGATGGTGCGATGCTTATCAAGAGAACTTTTACAGTACCGAAAATTATTCTCTACCATAGGACTTGGGCCATTGGCATTGCAAAAAAGTATTTCATATGAAGAGAAGGAAAGAAATCCCTTTAAATTACCAATTGCTCAATCTGGATTTGATCCTTTGAAAACTGGAGATTGTATTATGATTTCTTCCAGATCGCAAGGCTTTGTACTGGAAGTGTATATTTTGAAAAAATAGTCTGATACTATAGTGCAAATTTGCACCGTATTGCTCATTTAAACTGGATTGCTTTGTCACTTGATGCCAAATTAAA
The DNA here is from genome assembly GCF_902713615.1 of Scyliorhinus canicula. Lineage (NCBI taxonomy): Eukaryota > Metazoa > Chordata > Chondrichthyes > Carcharhiniformes > Scyliorhinidae > Scyliorhinus > Scyliorhinus canicula. Next base: position 48,539,080 of record NC_052154.1, on the reverse strand, counting down.
TATTCATGTTTTGGCCCATAATTTGCAAAAGCAACTAATGCACTTCAGCAATAATTAAATCCCCCTTGATGAGAAATGAGTAGCTATTTGTATGCAACATAAATGATCAGATTACCTGTTTTAATTATTTCCATATGACATAGTAATGCAGGCTGGTGTGTGCTTCAAGGCAACAACCTGATTTACTAATATGAAACAAAAATAAGCACTGAGACAACACAGCATTTCTCTTTGCATATGTAAAATTATCTGAGCATGTGATCTAACCGATATTTCATACACTGCACGATCAGAGGTGTCATCCCTTCAATTGAATCTTCTGGACTCAGGCCCTGCCTCCTCTTCCAAGTAACCGTAAAGGTCGATGGCACAATTTTGAGTAGGCAAAATCAACATTTATTTCTTGACCAAGATCACTTTAAAAAAGCAGATTGCTTTGTCATTTATCTTGTGTGTAAATTGGCATTTCTCTACAACAGTGCTTACGTCTCACAGCCTTTGGACACTTACAGGACGATTCAGAAAGGTCAATCCACCTAACCTGTTCACCTTTGAACTTTTGTTGGGCAGCACGGTGGCGCAGTAGGTAGCACTGCTACCTCATGGCTCCGAGGTCACAGGTTCGATCCCGGCCCTGGGTCACTCTCCGTCTGGAGTTTGTACATTCTCTCCGTGTTTGCGTGGGTCTCACCCCCACAACCCAAAGATGTGCAAGCTAGGTGGATTGACCACGCTAAATTGCCCCTTAATTGGGAAAAAATGAATTGGGTTTTACTCTAAATTTATATATTTTAAAAAAACCTTTGAACTTTTGTTTTCCACGTTGAAGTTCCTTAAATTGTTGGTAGCATAAGTCACAAAGTACAAACTTTGTAGAGACGGGAAAAGGACCTGGGTACGTGGGGCAAACAACTGTCTCTTTAACCAATTAGATTGAATGATTGTGAAATTAACAATTAACAAGACTGAGCAGGAAATGCAAATTAGAGTGGCTGAATTTAAAGTTAAACCAAGTGCGGAAAGAAATGGAGAGAAAGAAATATTGGATTGAAAGCAACAATTAAAACTTAAAAGAATAAAACTGTACCTTTCATAATAGTACATTTTCAGTGCAAGAGAGGTTTATAGAGAGTAATTTTCAGTGTCTTTCAAAGGATATTGAATCTGAAATAGACTAGACTTGAATTTTTGTAATTGAAAGCAAAGAATACTGGGAATACTCAGCAAGAATGTCCATATCTGTGGCGGAAAATAACTAAGTCAATGCTTCAATTCAGTGACCTCATCAGGAGTGAAGAAGTTAGGAGATGTAACAGATTGCAAGTGAATAAAGAGCCAGGGAAAGAGGGAACCAAGGAAAGAACTGAAGGGAAGGTCTGTTGTAGTTTAGATGAACTTTCTGTGGTGAGCTTAGTTCCTCTCTACTATACAGAAACAGACATTTATGCCATTTAATGCATAAAATTAAATGGTGGGGCAGACAAGGTATTGGTCAACTTGAGAGGTTTTTTTTTAAATTTTAGATTATCCAATTATTTTTTCCAATTAAGGGGGCAATTTAGCTTGGCCAATCCACCTACTCTGCACATTTTTGGGTTGTGGGGGCGAAACCCACGCAGACACGGGGTTGAGAGGTTAATATACCTGCTGTCTTGAAGACCTTGGTGCAGACAGTGACAGCAGGTGGTTTATGCTGTTACAGCCACCCCCACCCCCAGTGGCAGGGAGCCCTCCAGGCGCCTCGAGTCATTAGAGTATGAAGGGAGTTTATTCGACCGATAAAGTCAATGCTGGCTCTCTATAGAGCAATCCAAACAGTCTCATTTCCCCTGCTCTATTCCTGCAGCTCCTGGACGTTTATTACAAATAAACTCAAGTACCCATCCAATTTCCTTTTTAAGCCATTCATCATCTCCACGTCCACCACCCTCGTGGGCAGTGTGTTCCAGGTCATTAAAATAAAAGATTTTTCTCACAGCCTCCTGGCGTGCCTCCTAGGTGCCTCTGGTTCCCACTTGAAGAATTCACCTGAAATACACCTTTATTTTTTTTTGTTTCATCATATTTTATATCTCCCTCATAATACAAGGAGCCACTTGTCCCCTTACCTTTTATCCTTATTAGAATGTACTTCGCTTTACCTGAAACATTATTTCCTGAAAGATCATCCACTGTTTTGTTTTGTTACTATGTTTCCTGTCAATCTTTGGGTACATTTTACCTTGGCTAGGAACCCTTTCATCCATTGAAGCAATTTAGAAATTTTACTTCATCAGTGGGAAGAAATAAAGCATGTGAATATTATTGTCGCACATCATGCTGCAATCCCAGAAAGAGAATTATGGTTATTGTATTTCTCGTCTCGCTTTCTCACTGTCTCTCTCTCTGTCTTCCTCTCTCTGTCTCCCTCTCTCTCCCTGTCACTATCTCTCTGTCTCTCTCTCTCTCTCTCTCTGTCCCTCTCTCTGTCTTTCTTTCTGTCTCTCTCTCTGTCTCTCTGTCTGTCTCTCTCTCTCTCCATGTCTCTCTCTCTCTCTCTGTGTCTCTCTGGCTGTCTCTGTCTCTCTCTAACTCCCTCTCTCTCTCTCTCTCCCTCTCTGTCTCTCTCCCTCTCTCACTCTCTCTCTGTCTCTCTCTCTCACTCTCTCTCTGACCCTGTCTCTCTCTCTCTCTGGCGGAACGGAAAAGGCACTTGCCAACCTCGGGTTGCATATTCCCTCTAGCCTCTCTGCCTTGCTAATGCCACACAGCTAGACTGCTCCAGGCCACACCAAGATGCTGCAATGTGCAGCCAGATTCTCAAGGTTGTCCACTATCACCAGATGACACATCCTCGATAGAAAATCAGCAGCCTTTCACCTCCCAGACTGTAATGACTGGGATAATCCTCTTTAGGGCACGAGAATGAAGAAAGGAACATGTAAGATAGGCACTGAAGACTTAAACAAGAGTTATTCCCTGATCTATCACATAATGATGCAACTGAGTTGGTTTTCCTAGTTCTGGAGTCTGTGTTTATTTTGGTAGTGAAGTGGGAGCATGATCCATTCATCTTGCTCAAGGAAGGATACTCTGGATGGAAGAAAAGGGTTTAGGATGGTTGATGTAATTGGGATGGGAGAGTGGATTTAAATGAAAAGATCCTTGATGAGATGGTCTCAAGGCTCTGTAAGGCGTGGCACTGGTCATCATAGGCTGAATTAGTCATGAGTGCTGGTGGAATAGCAGCCACATGATGCGCAATCAGTTCGAAACCAGCAGTGTGTTGCGGTACTGATTGACAAATATGGCAGGCTAGTGATGCTGGGCGCAGAGTGCGATGCGCGTGCTGCTTCTGTCACCTGGTATCCTAGGGAAGCCGGCCATGCTGGCAAAACAAAATCTGTTGTGAGATGCAGCTGATGACACCTATTGTAGCTTGGAGAGAACATAGAAGCTGAGGAGCATGGTAGCCTTGATTGGATTTGGTGGAACTCTCCATGCCTTGGTTCGAAGCTCAAATTGTGACTGCAGTAGATGACGCTGCTCGGTAATAGCCTCCTTTATGAAGCAGTGTTGACTCCAACATTGTTCCTTGGTAAAAATAATACAGGAGAATCATAGAATTTACAGTGCATATAGGCAAAAAGAAAAAAAGACTTGCATTTATATAAGCAATTGTCTCAAAAAAACTGCAAGGCTTAATCAGTTATAACCAATGAAGTACTTTTGAAATGTAAGCACTGTCTAATGTGGGAAGCTTGTTAGCCAGTTTGTATACATCAAGTTCCCACAAACTGCAAATTGATAATGACCTGAAAATCTGTTTTCTGTCTACTCTGTTTACTGAGGGACAGATATTAGCCAGGACACCTGGGATAACTCCTCTGCTCTTCATAGTGGCCTGGATTTTCCGAACAATGGAGAAGCGCTTTGTCATGGCAAAAATCCCAGAAATGGTTGAAATTTTTAAGTCTCCCCAGTGAACCCAGCACTTCCCATCATTGCGGGGTCAGGAGTGGTTTCAGGTCAGGGTTTGCGCAACTGCAATTCACAGAGAAAGCTGGCCATTTAAATCAGCAGCTGCCTCCACTGAAGTAGGACTTTGGTCGGCCAGGTGTGTGAAACCCGCCATGTGCAGATTAGAATAGGTAAGACGAGGTCTGAACTTGGCGGATTCATTTGAATGGCTAGGGTATGCTTTTGAAAAGGTCCAGAGACACCTATGAACAAGGTAAACCGCCGTTTGGGATTGTTAAAAGTGTACATGATGATGCACTCTGTGCACAAACTCATTGGAACTTCCAAACTGTGAAAGAACCACCCAGTTATCAAAAGAGGTGTTTGGTTGGTAGAAAACTGTAAAAGAACTGTCCAGCTGACAAATAATTGTCAAATCTGTTAAGGAACTGTCAAAAACTGTCAGAGCTGCTAAGGAACTATCCAACTGTTAATGCTGTCAAGGAACTGTCTAAGTTGTCAAGGAACCATTAAAGGATACTAGGTTAGTTGGCATGGAAGGCATAAGGGCAAATCATTTTTTTTTTTTTTTTATAAATTTAGATTACCCAATTATTTTTTCTATTAAGGGGCAATTTAGCGTGGCCAATCCACCTACTCTGCACATTTTTGGGTTGTGGGGGCGAAACCCACGCAGACACGGGGAGAATGTGCAAACTCCACACGGACAGTGACCCAGAGCCGGGATCGAACCTGGGACCTCAGCGCCGTGAGGCGGTTATGCTAACCACTAGGCCACCGTGCTGCCCTATAAGGGCAAATCATTAAGTGTGGGGATGGGTTGGCATGATCGGCATGGAAATATGGGGGGGGGGGGGGTATGGGTTTGTATGTATGGGGCATTGAGTGTCAGTGAGGGAGTGAGAGCTGCTTTTTATTTTATTCTTTTGAAAATTTATTTCAACTCAGTGCTGGAACACAGAGACAGGCCTTGTGCCCAGCTCATCTCCGCACCAGGCAGCCTCCGCAGGCGTCCTGGTGGGGTGGCAAGGGGAGGCCCATCCTCTCCAAGTTGAAAATCCGACCTGTGGGCAGCCATTTTTAAAGGTCGTGTTGTCAGATCTGTAAATTCTCCCATCTCTGCACACCCAACCAGGGACCAAAATCTGGACCAGCATCATGGAATCTTTTACATCCACTTGAGGGACAGGGCCTCGGTTTAAAATCTCATCCAAAAGATAGAACCCATAAGTGTGCAGCACTCCCTCAGTACTGCATAGGAGCATCAGGCTAGATTTGTGTGCTCAAGTCCTGGAAATGGAATTTGAATCCATAACCTTCTGACGCAGATGTGAATGTGCTTCCAACTGAGTCACAGCTAATTTCTTTTTAATTCAGCTGTGGGATGTGAACGCCGCTGCTGGTTAGGCCAGCATTTATTGCCCATCCTAGTTGCCCTTGTGAAGGTGGTGGTGAGCCGCCTTCTTGAAACCTTGCAGTTCCTGAGGTGTAGGTACACCCACGGTGCAGTTAGGGAGGAAGTGCCAGGACCTTGACCCAGCGACAGTGAAAGAACGGCGATATATTTCCAAGTCAGGATGGTAGGTGACTTGGAGAGGAACCTTCAGGTGGTGGTGTTCCCAGGTATCTGCTGCATTTGTCCTTCTAGATGGTACTGGTGGAGGAATTGAATGTTTGTGATGGGTACCAATCAAGCCTACTGCTTTGAACTAGATGGTCTCAAGCTTCTTTAGTGTTGTTGGAGCTGCACTGCTCCAGGCAAGTGGAGAGTATTTCATCACACTCCTAACTTGTGCCTTGGAGATGGTGGACAGGCTTTGGGGAATCAGGAGGTGAGTTACTCACCACAAGATTCCTAGCCTCTGATCTGCTCTTGTAACCACCATATTTAAATGGCTAGTCCAGTTCAATTTCTGGTCAATGGTAACTCCCATGATGTTGATAGTGGGGTTTCAGCAATGGCAATGCCATTGACTGTCAAGATTCTTTCTTGTTGGAGATGGTAATTGCCTAGCACTTATGCAGTGTGAATGTAACCTGCCATTTGTCAGCCCAAACTGGATATTGTCCAGGTCTTGTTGCATTTGGGCGTGGACTGCTTCAGTATCTGAGGAGTTCTGAATAGTGCTGAACATTGTGAAGTCATCAGTGAATATCTGATCTTATGATGGGAGGAAGGTCATTGATGAAGCAGCTGAAGATGGTTGGGCCTGGGACACTACCCTGAGGAACTCCTGCAGTGGTGTCCTGGAACTGAGATGACTGACTCTATGATTCTCATTAACTTCAGTTTTGCTTGGGCTCCTTGATGCCATACTCGGTCAAATGCTACCTTGATGCCCAAGACATTCATTCTCACCTCACCTCTGGAATTCAGCTCTTTTGCCCATGTTTGAACCAAGGCTGCAGTGAGGTCAGGAGCTGAGTGACCCTGGTGGAATCCAAACTGAGCAACAGTGAGCAGGTTATTGCTGAGCAAGTACCACTTGAAAACACTGTTGATGATCCTATTACTTAGGTTTGCCTGCTATTGTTGTATTGAAAGATTTTTAAAACTGTTATGTGTTGACTCAGTGGCTATACAATCTTCTAGGTCTGTCTTGCCTCTTAATACCTCCATTTCAGTGAACTCTTTCTCTCTGATTGAGTTAGTGCCCTCTTTATTTCATCATTTGAAAGTGTTTGTCAATGCGTTTTGGGTTACACTTGTTTAGTCTAGGTCTGCTGAACTTGGTATGTGCATGCCCAACATTATTCTTTCAAAATGTTCACTTGTCCTTTGTTAGTGTTTGGTCTATAGTGAGGTTGTGCCTCGATTGCTGCAATAATAACAAAATGCATTTTCCCTCTCGCCTTTATATTATAATAGTGAAAGTAACAGAGCAAATGTCATTGATTGATAATATTTTGGACTGCCCACCTAAACACATTCCTTCAACTCATTTCAGGATTGAAGTCAAAAATCACCACTGAGATCAAATTTAAAAGTAAGCTGTCACAGTCCAAACAATACCGAAAATGAAATGCATTTTTGGTCCTGTGCTTTTTTTGCTTTATATTATTATCAACTGTTAAAATGTTTGATTGAAAATGAAAATCACTTATTGTCACGAGTAGGCTTCAATGAAGTTACTGCGAAAAGCCCCTAGTCGCCACATTCCGGCGCCTGCCCGGGGAGGCTAGTACGGGAATCGAACCGTGCTGCTGGCCTGCTTGGTCTGCTTTAAAAGCCAGCGATTTAGCCGAGTGAGCTAAACCAGCCCCTAGCTAAACCAGTGAGAATGAGTGATAAATATTGGCCAGGCCAGCCGGGATAACTCGCCTACTCTGTGCAAATGGAGTTGCCAGGGGGTCTTTCACATCCATCTGAGAGAAAAATAGGATCTCGGTTTAACATTGCGTCCGATAGACAGCACCTCCAGGGAGGGCAGCACTTCATTTCTGTCGATTACACTGTCTCGCTCGTCACAAAGGTTGACATGTTGAATAAAGAGTCTGGAGAGATTTTCTTTCTCAGGAATTTCTAAGGCATTTTAAAAAATGATAAAGGTGCTACTTTGAAGTAATTAACTTGCAAGTTGAAAGACATTTTCTAAATGTTTGGACTAGACTAGCCTCAACGTTCTCCAGCCTTGCAGTAAATAGCTGCCCAGTACCTACCGGAATATTTACCATTTCGTCCCTTCAGAAGCAAGTGAACCACGATTGGATCGGCAGCAACAATGACAGGATTTTTACAAGAGATTTTCTGAATGTTTCTGTTAGTTTCTGTGACCTCAATAACATTGAATGCTACCGACAATCATGCATGCTTTGTTGAGTTTACTGCACTCTGACCAAGTATCAATTATTGATCAATAATGTCACTGACAAACTGTCCGGACATCTTGGGACAGACTGTTCCATTATTTTCAAAGTGCCAGTCAGCGAGAGATGTCGCCGTATATTCAGCCTCTTTAAGAATTTGTTTTCCCATGCCCGTGGTGGCCTGTCGCAGTTAGTGGGGCTCACCATTTAAACGCTTCCTCAGCACTTTGCCAAGTTCAGGGCGGGGTTGGCTGCCAGAAAGACAACACCAGGTTTTACGAAGGGAGCCCTCAGCAAACCTCTCGATGGGGTCGAGCAGAGGCAGGAAACCCTCTACCCACTACCGGGCAAATGTCCAGCTGCAAAGTGACCAATCCTGCCCTGGACGCTGTGGCCACGTTTGTCGGCGCCACCTCACTCTAAACAAGGGCGACATTGTCATAAGATGAATTATCTTCTTCATGCAGTCAGGGTAAGTCTGCCTCAATACCCCTCTTAGCACAGCGTCCACTGATCTAACTTCCACCCACCTCGTGGGGTCCGAACACTCTTAATGCACCCCCCTCCTCATTCTCTCTCAGTAGCTCTTCTGTTACTCACATTCTCTCTCCCACTCACTTCCCACGCATGCCAGACTTAATTCTCAGCTGATGTGGCACAATTCCCGCCTCCACTCTTCCCAACAATCTCACTGTAGGGCAAACCCAAGCATAACTGGCATGAGCAGGTGTAGCCAGTGGGAGTGATGCCTTAGAAGAAAGACCCTACCCCCTTCTGAGGAAAGAGGCTTGGGCTTGCCGGCGAGCACAGAGCGAGTTGGAGGCAAAAGACAAGTGAGAACCCTCAACACGTCCAGACTCATGTGAGTGATCTTTCTCTTATCAGTTTTCCCCTGTCCTGCAACAATGCCACCTCACTCTCTTTGCAGGTTAATCGGCAGACCAGCCTGGACCATCCTTCTGCCCCTAGAGACCACAGACCCGATCAGCTGCGAAGGAAACATCTCAGAGACCAGCATTGAGGAGGTGTCACAGCTGCCACCTCGCCCTCCACCAACACAGATACTCACACATAGGTAGGATAACTTCAAGGTCACTCATTGGTGAGCACCTCACAGATGATGACCCACAGCAGGTGGCGAAAGGAATGCCCAGCGATCCCGCACTTGGAGGGGTGAGCCCCAGTCTGATGACTTGTCTGTGTCCCTCGCGTCCTCTCCAACGCCCCCTTTCCATTTGACATCCTGGAGGGTGATGGTGACATGACTAATCACCTCCATGCTGCGACTAGGAGGCCACCTGGTCCAGTCCAGAATCGCTCTGGGGTCTTGGAGGCCAATTGGATAATTGGTCAATTTAAACCTCTTACAAGCTTGATCAGCATCTCATTCATTACCTCAACAACCATCACCCATGCAAAGTGACAGCAGTGTCTACAATCTACAAGGTGCACTGCAGCAACTCCCCAAGGTTCCGTCCTCCAACAGCACCTCCCAAACCCCCAACTACCAACCCGAAGGACCAGGGCAACAGCTGCATGGGAACATCGCTACCTACAGGTTTCCCTCCAGGTCACTCAGCATCCTAACTTGGAAATATGTCACCGTTCCTTCACTGTCACTGGGTCATAATCTGGAATTCCCCCCTAACAGCACAGTGGTTGCACCTACACCTCATGGTCTGCAGTGGGTCAAGAAGGCAGCTCACCACTGCCTTCTCAGGGGCAACTAGGATTGGCAATAAATGCTGGCGTGGTCAGCGAGACCCCTAACCCTTGAAAGAATTTGAAAAACTCACCCTGTCCCATTCTGCCTCTGGGGAAAAAAAGGCCCAAGGGTTAAAAATTAAATTTTGATGCTTTATGGCTTAATTCCTTCACTGTCGAGATTATAATAAAGTACTTGCAGGAGAAAAAATAAATTGAATACCAAACATTGGGCGCAATTCACCCGAAAAAGTGTTGTAGCGAGCGGGAACTGTCGCGAGCTTTCCTGCATTCAGCCCAGCGAGGTCGGCAACGCTTTTCAATGTTAATTGGTCCACTTAACGAGGCTGCAAGGGCTTCTCGCCACAAGTGAAGGCTCGCCAGCCAATTCGCCGGCACTGAGCTCGCCAGTTCCCCGCTAACAAGGTCAAGCAGCAATTAAACACCACTTGTTCAGCCAACCCCAGCCAGCTCACAACAATGGCGCCGAGGAAACCGGATCCAAGATTCAGGGATGCAGAACTGGGGAGGTGACGCAGTGGAGGCCAGAAGAGATGTCCTGTTCCCCCGAGGGTCCTTGGGATGAGGTGGCGGCAGCTATGAGTGGCGGGAGTGTAGGGCAGCACGGTGGCCTAGTGGTTAGCACAACTGTCTCACGGCGCTGAGGTCCCAGGTTCGATCCCGGCTCAAGGTCACTGTCCGTGTGGAGTTTGCACATTCTTCCCGTATCTGCGTGGGTTTCACCCCCACAACCCAAAAATGTGCAGAGTAGGTGGATTGGCCACGCTAAATTGCCCCTTAATTGGAAAAAATAATTGGTTAATCTAAATTTTTTTTAAAAATGAGTGGCGAGAGTGTGACCAGAAGGAATAGTCTCCAGTGCTGAAAAAGGTCAATGCCCTACATTGAGCAGCACGAGTGAGTAGACACCAACGCTGCCGCCCACAAGACCTTTCCGCCCCACACGAGCATCCAACCCCCATCTCTCCATGCGCCCACCTCCCTCCAACTCTGCCCCGATACTTCCTTCACACACACCCCTCCCAGCAGTGTGAACCACGCATGTGGCTAACGATGCCCTCTCTGTGTCTCTTGAGGAAAAGCTCTGCCACATTTGCCTGGAGAGGGCCCAGACTGCCTACGCGGTGCTGGGCATAGGAATCCTCACTCCCTTCGAAGATCGGGCCCTGGAGGTGACTGGGGTAGCTGAGGACAGGGCAGTCACCCAGGCAGCCAGATGTCGCACAGGTGAGGAACCACCATTGTTGTTGCCTTACTGACTGACCCATCCCGCCCACTGACCACATGCCCATTCTCCCACAGGTCCTTCAGCCATCAGAGCAGGCCCATCCTAGGTGGCCCCTCCCAGATCAGGCCCCACTTCCTGTCACCTAGAGTTCCTGCCGTTACCTTGTTTGGCAACAGGTCACATGTAAGCAACACCTTGGGGATGGGGGGCAGGCCCTTTGTCCTATCAGGTAGACGTGAAGAAATCCTGGGCATTGGGCCCCTCTCCCGAGACCTTATCGGCCGGAAGCCAGAGAAGGTTCTGGAAAGGTGGAGAGAGAGGTGGGAATCGCATCTCAGTCACATCAGCAGCAAAGACACGGTGTGGGAGGTGACCTTGGCCAGACCAGAAGGAAGGAAGTAAAGAAGAGACTGCCAACGAGAACCACCTTTGTGAAGATGGGCCAGAGGAATTCCAGCGATCAGATCCACAGCCTACCAAGCCATCTTTGCGGGTAGCATACTTGAATCTGGTGTATCCTCTTGTTTTATGTGGGTAATTTAAGGATTAATAATATTATTATGAATAAATTTATTGAACCTATACTTGTGTTTGTCCTTTGTCCATCTTGCAACTAAGGACACATGGGTAAAACTTTGATTGATGTACTGGTCGAAGTATCTGAGATTTAGCAGATACAACACATCTTAGTGGGAAATGTTAGTGGACAGGTTCTGGGGCACAGCCTGCTGAGCACCACATTTCTGCTGATGTACATCAGGTGGAGGCAGGAACCACCAGCATGATAGTAGTCGGAAGTCTGCTGGACCCCAGAACCCAGCTGACTCCCAGCCTTATGCAGAGCTGGGAAGAGGTATTCCCAGAGCTGATGGAGACAATAGGGAGTGACCTATTCAGAGGGAGATGTCAGCGACACTCCAGCAGATGCATAGCCAATTGGAGAAGTCCCAGACGCTACGGGTGCAGGAGATGAAGCCGGAAATGTGTGGCACCGAGGCCAACACTACTAGGTTGGCGACCACAATGGAGAGCCTGCTGCACGATGTCAGCAGGTTAGTGAGGGTGTCCAAGGTGCCGTGCAGTCGGTGACGGCCATGGCTGAGGGTATCGACAGAATGTCTGCCTCGCCTGGGGGATGTCACCCAGTACCAGGCTGATCTTGATGAGGTGCTGCGGGACGTGTCCCGTTCTCAGATGGGAATGGCCGAGGCGCTACAGAGCATGTCCCAGTCACTGAGGCGCATCGCCAAGGTTGTCGACATGATGACACAGGCACTGGGGAGTTGCCAGGGCTGGCAGAGCCAGATGGCACAGGGACAGCAGGGGCGTGAACCAGCTGCCCCTCCATCCAAGGTGAGCCCAAGGCCCTATGGGCACTGACCGGGAGGAGGGGCACGGTGCCAACCTGGACCCGTCCCATTGAGTGGCAATGGTGGCCACCAGCTCCCCCGGGTTCCACCCTTCTGATGAGGCTGCGTCTTGCAGCCAGCACAAGGGACAAGTGCATCCGACCCCAGAGCCGTCAGAGGATGCCCACCAGGGGCATCGAAGGCCATGGGATGAGGTAAGCAGCTGGATGTGTATCCTGGGAACACACCGAGACGTAACAGTAGGGCTATGAAGGCAAAGCACACCGAGGATCGCTGAGGGCACCGGGGAAGGGGGGAGAGGGTGAGGAGGCAGGGGAGGGGGGGGGGGGGGGGGGGGGGGGGGTAGGGGGCAGCACCATGTGGAGAGTGGGGAATTGTAAAACACAATAAACACCCTTGACCACGAGCAGTATGAGGCCTCTGTCACCTTCCGCAATGCGATCGATCTCTGAACACTTGGCCCATGTCTCCAGGCATTTCCCCATCTCCTTGGCACCTACCCACCCTCCGGCTGTGGACATGTCCCCGGAGTTGTGTCCCATCCCCTCAGTGTTCGAATGTTACATGTGTGGTGTTGCCTCCCGCAGTGTTCAAGCACAGTGTCCAGGCATCAAGGTGTGATTGGGATGCTAGGAAATTAGCCCACATATTACATAGCCTGTCCACGCAGGAGAATCCACTTGGCTTGTGTGAGGTGCTCACTTAACCACGATTGCCAATTCCCGATGAGGAATAGCCTTCAGCCGCACGGGCAGAGGCCTCGACAGTCGGTGGGATTTATTGGTGGTTGGTGGGGCAGATGGGCAGGGTCTAGGGTTGCCCGCAAAATGGGTATACAATCTAGGGGTTGGAATGCTCGTGCCATGAGCCATTACCCCCCAGCACCCCCCATTCCCATGGCAGCCCAACCCCCTGGAGGATGTCCTCCCCCCTCAGCCGAGTGTCCCCCCCAGACCCATCGAGCACAGGGGCAGCAAGCCCAGCGCCCCCGGGCTCTTTGCCTGTGAGCAAAGATGACTACTGACCTACTCTGCTCCCCACAGACGTCCTTTCGCCAGATTCACATTCTTCAAAAGGAGTACTAATCGGCACCAGCGTGACCACCTGCTGGGAAGGTCACTGAATGATGGAAGGCCATTGGATATTGGTTGGCTCCCGCTAATTGAATGTAAATAGGGTTTAAGTGGTGCTAATTAGTTTCTTGCCACGCTACGGCGAGATCCCGATTTCACCTATAGAAGTGGGCCAGTTGCATCGCAAACTGTTTGGCGTCTGGCACGGTTTTCATTTTTTTAAGCCTCTCGCGCTGTTCACCGGCCTCATTTCGCTCGAGCGAGAGCGCAGTGAGACCAGAGAATGGCGCCCAAAGTATAACATTAGGTGGGATTCCAGGGGTGATTAACACTGGCTGTAATGGCTCGATCGAGATCGGTACGCACCCACACTGAGTGCAGAAATCGAGCCCCTATGTGAAACCTGTCGAGCCTGAGTCCTCAGGCATCTCATTTACCCAACTCACGGCTCAGCTGCTTGCAGCCAACAAGGGGAGCATCATTTAAACGCTCCCTCTGCACATGCTCCAAGTCAAGCCAGGAGAATGGCAGCGTGGACACCTGCTCCTCAATTTGGGAATGCCAACCTGGTTAGACTGCCAGGTTTCTGAATGTCGTGGAGAGGAGTAGTGGGCTGCCCTGGTCCCTCGAGCGGGTCGGAGAACCAGCAACACGGTGACAAATGCCAGCTGGGAGGCAGTGGCAGCTGTAGTGAGTGTGGGCAGCATGAGCAGGAGGTTCATGGTCCAATGTAAGAAGCAGATTAACAACCTCCTACCAGTTGCAAGGGTAAGTTACCACCTCTCTCCTGTCATTGGTCCCCTCTGCCACCGTTCAATATCCCAACCCCCACCCCCTAACCAATCCACTGGCTGACACCTCGCACACTCCCAACATCCACCTCCAAGGTTGTTCCTCAGAACCCCCGGCATTGACCAACACAACCTCTTAATGTCTAGGCAGGGTGCCCACATATGCACCTGCTATACACACCCTGGCCCATCCAGCGTGCAGCTCACAATGTCCTTCTTTTGTCCACACAGGAGAAGCTAGCCCATAATAGGAAGAAAACGGAGCACACAGTGGGTAGAGTCCCAGAGTTCTGGGTCCTCACCCCCCGATGAAGAAAGGCCCTGAAGATCGTGGGGTTGCCCGAGGAGCAGTGACTGACAGCGAGGTTGGCCTGGGCCAGTGAGGATCCACAGCCCCTTCATCCAGACGACCTGTCTCAAATTAGTTATTGATGTCCCAGACAATTATCCTTCCCTTTCACTGAACCCATGTCCATATTCTTGCAGGATCACCATCCGATGAGGCCGGGCCATTTGGAGTCACTGCGAGATCAGTATTCAGAGCTAAGGGGAATGGATAAATGTCACATTAAAATGTTCACTAGCAAACCATTCCACACCTGAAAAATGTAAATCCTCTGTCATTTTAATCTTCACAGCATCTGGAGTCGCTTCCTGCTCCAGGTCCCCCAGGAAATGACACCGGTGAGAATATAGGAAAGCCATAGTGACGGACATTCTGGACTTCAAGGCCCATCATTCACTGGACACAGATGTCCTCCAGACAGTGGTCTAGAATAAATAGCCCCCGATGCAGACTCAGTCATGAGGGTGGGTGTGAGCGCGCTGTCAGCATAAACCATATCCTAAGGAGCACCAGAGCTTTCCTCACAGTGACTGGTCATCACTCTCCTGCCTTGTATAGGGACCCTCTGACAGTGTCAACATAGGCCCATCCCCCTGGTGTGATGTCACATCAAACCTTGGAGGTGGTGTTAGGGGGGAGAGAAACAGTGTGGTTAGGGAAGGGGGAACAGGGTGATCGGGGAAGGGGAACAAGGTGATCGGGGAAGAAGGAACAAGGTGATCGGGGAAGAGGGAACAAGGTAATCTGGGAAGGGGGAACAAGGTGATCGGGGAAGGGGGAGCAAGGTGAGCAGGGAAGAGGGAACAAGGTGATCGGGGAAGGGGGAACAAGGTTTAGATATTTCAGTAAGCTCAGGGAAGGTGGAAAAAGAGGGGGGGGTGGCATTGTTAGTCAAGGACAGTATTACGGTGGCAGAAAGGACATTTGATGAGGACTCGTCTACTGAGGTAGTATGGGCTGAGGTTAGAAACAGGAAAGGAGTGGTCACCCTGTTGGAAGTTTTCTATAGGCCTCCGAAAAGTTCCAGAGATGTAGAGGAAAGGATTGCAAAGATGATTCTGGATAGGAGCGAAAGTAACAGGGTAGTTGTCATGGGGGACTTTAAGTTGCCAAATATTGACTGAAAACGCCATAGATTGAGTACTTTAGATGGGTCCGTTTTTGTCCAATTTGTACAGGAGGGTTTCCTGACACAGTATGTAGATAGGCCAACATGAGGCGAGGCCACATTGGATTTGGTACTGGGTAATGAACCAGGACAGGTGCTAGATTTGGAGGTAGGTGAGCACTTTGGTGTTAGTGACCACAATTCAGTTATGTTTACTTAAGCGATGGAAAGGGATAGATATATACAGCAGGGCAAGAGTTATAGCTGGGGTAAAGGTAATTATGATGCGATGAGGCAGGACTTAGGATGCATAGGATGGGGAAGGAAACTGCAGGGGATGGGCACAATTGAAATGTGGAGCTCGTTCAAGGAACAGCTACTGCGAGTCCTTGATAAGTATGTACCTGTCAGGCAGGGAGGAAGTGGTCGAGCAAGGGAATCATGGTTTACTAAAGTAGTTGAATCACTTGTCAAGAGGAAGAAGGAGGCTTATGTAAAGATGAGACGTGAAGGTTCACTTCGGACGCTCGAGAGTTACAAGTTAGCTAGGAAGGACCGAAAGTGAAAGCTAAGAAGAGCCAGGAGGGGACATGAGAAGTCTTTGGCAGGTAGGATCAAGGATAACCCTAAAGCTTTCTATAGGTATGTCAGGAATAAAAGAATGACTAGGGTAAGAGTAGGGCCAGTCAAGGACAGTAGTGGGAAGTTGTGCGTGGAGTCCGAGGAGATAGGAGAGGTGAATGAATATTTTCCGTCAGTATTCACGCAGGAAAAAGACAATGTTGTCGATGAGAATACGGAGATACAGGCTACTAGACTAGAAGGGCTTGAGGTTCATAAGGAGGAGGTGTTAGCAATTCTGGAAAGTCTGAAAATAGATAAGTCCCCTGGGCCGGATGGGATTTATCGTAGGATTCTCTGGGAAGCTAGGGAGGAGATTGCTGAGCCTTTGGCTTTGATCTTTATGTCATCATTGTCTACAGGAATAGTGCCAGAAGACTGGAGGATAGCAAAGTTTTCCCCTTGTTCAAGAAGGGGAGTAGAGACAACCCCGGTAACTATAGACCAGTGAGCCTTACTTCTGTTGTGGGCAAAGTCTTGGAAAGGTTTATAAGAGATAGGATTTATAAACATCTAGAAAGGAATAATTAGTCAACACGGTTTTGTGAAGGGTAGGTCGTGCCTCACAAACCTTACTGAGTTCTTTGAGAAGGTGACCCAACAGGTGGAAGAGGGTAAAGCAGTTGATGTGGTGTATATGGATTTCAGTAAAGCGTTTGATAAGGTTCCCCACGGTAGGCTATTGCAGAAAATACGGAGGCAAGGGATTTAGGGTGATTTAGCAGTTTGGATCAGAAATTGGCTCGCTGTAAGAAGACAGGGAGGTGGTTGATGGGAAATGTTCAGCCTGGAGTTCAGTTACTAGCGGTATACCACAAGGATCTGTTTTGGTGCCACTGCTGTTTGGTCATTTTTATAAATGACTTGGAAGAGGGCGTAGAAGGATGGGTGAGTAAATTTGCAGATGACACTAAAGTCGGTGGAGTTGTGGACAGTGCGGAAGGATGTTGTAGGTTACAAAGGGACATAGATAAGCTGCAGAGCTGGGCTGAGAGGTGGCAAATGGAATTTAATGCAGAAAAGTGTGAGGTTATTCATTTTGGAAGGACTAACAGGAAGACAGAGTATGGGCTAATGGTAAGTGTGGTGAATGAGATTCACACGGTATTATAAGTTACCAATGTCACTCTGTTCCCATTGTATATATGTACCGATATTGTAAGTGCAGTTGCACTACCTGACCACCAGGGGGAGTAGCTCTGGGAGTACTCGAGAGTTTGTACTGGGCTCCCCCCTTGGCTCCGCCCAGAACTCCTCCACCTGGCGCTGCTGTATAAAGATCCGTGCCACAGAGCCAGCCGGCCAGTTCATCGAAAGTTCAATGGCGAACAGGCTGGCTCTGTTGTAAGTATATTAAAACCGCTATTCTAATCCTACAAGCACGTGTCCGTAGAATTGATGGTTCCATCAATTTAAAATACTTACGAAACAGTCAAAGTAAATCATGGAAGCAGCCCTCAAGCCCGGATGCCTAGAACTCGACCCGCAGGATGCAGAGGCTAAAGAAATTTTCTCCCACTGGCTGAGATGTTTTAAGGCCTACCTGGCAGAAGCCAGCACCGCTGAAACAACGGAGGAACAAAAGCTCAGCCTACTGCACGCGAGGGTAAGCCACAGAATCTCCACACAGCTAATTCCGGCCGGTTCTTACACCGCAGCGCTGGTGATATTGGACAAAATGTACGTTAGGCCCATTAACGCGGTTTATGCACGCCACGTGTTTACGACTCGCCGTCAGCGGCCTACAGAAACGCTAGCCGAGTTTGTACATGAACTGAACAATCTCTCTAATGACTGTAATTATCAGGCCGTTACCGTGGCTGAACATAGGGAGCTTGCTGTGCGGGACGTTTTCGTAGCGGGCCTTAGATCGAACTATGTGCGCCAAAGACTGCTAGAAAAGGGGGCCCAGGACTTAGATACTACTGTGGAGGCTGCTACCACTATGGAAGTCTCCTTCCGCAGCCTCACCTCATTTCCCGCGGACCCCGCGATCTCATCGTGGGCCCCCGACCAACAACTCCCCCAGGCCTGTGCCGCACGGCCCCCCAGCTACCGCGCTGCCAAAGCCAGTTACTCTGCGGCCCCAGCCAGCCACTCTGCTGCCCCAGCCAACTACTCAGCTGCCCCAGCCTGCCATTTCTGTGGACAAAGCCAGCACCGGCGGCAGCACTGCCCAGCCCGATCCGCGACCTGCAGCAGCTGCGGGAAGAAAGGCCACTATGCCAGAGTGTGCCTCGCGAAAAGGGCCCCAGTTTCTAACTCCCCAGTAGAGAGAACAAATCGCTCCCAGCACCGTGGGCCCGAAACGCTGTGGCCTATGCCCCGACTCCGCCCCCTCCCGCCACATGCGATCCATGGGGGCCGCCATCTTCCTTGTCGCTTCCCACGTGTGATCCACGGGCCCAATCTGCATCTCCATGCTCAGATAGCTCATCAGAAGACTATGACTTCCCCGGGCACTCATCACACGGCCCGCAACTCAGCGCAGCGATCCTGCATCAAGCTCGCCAGAACGTACCGGCATCTACTCAACCGGACGCCCACTCAGAAGACTACGACTTCCCCGGGCACCCATCACGCGGCCCGCAACTCAACGCGGTCACCCTAGATCAACCCCGCCCCAAGCACCTACGAAGTTCGATGGCGGAGGTCCAGATCAACGGGTACAGCACGCCATGCCTCTTTGACTCCGGGAGCACCGAGAGCTTTATACACCCAGAGCTGGTAAGACACTGTTCGCTTCCTATTTTTCCTGTGAGCCAAACTATCGCCCTCGCTTCGGGCTCCAACTCAGTCCAAATCCAAGGACGCACCGTCGCTACGCTCACAATTCGAGGCGCTAGTTATTCGAAATTTAAACTTTATGTCCTGCCCGACCTCTGCGCGCCACTCTTATTAGGCCTGGAATTCCAGTGCAACCTCAAGAGCCTCACCCTCAGCTTCGGCGGGCCCCTGCCCCCACTCACTGTCTGCAGCCTAGCCACGCTGCGCATCTCCCCCCTCCTCTCTTTGCCAATCTCACTCCAGATTGCAAACCAGTAGCTACTCGCAGCAGGCGATACAGCCTACAGGATAGGGTCTTTATCCGATCGGAGGTCCGACAGCTGCTCAGTGAGGGGATCATAGAGGCCAGTAATAGTCCCTGGAGAGCTCAGGTGGTGGTCGTCATAACCGGAGAAAAACTTTGCATGGTCGTCGACTACAGTCAGACCATAAATCGCTTTACGCTCCTAGACGCGTATCCCCTCCCCAGAATTGCAGACATGGTTAACCAGATCGCCCAATATCATCTATTTTCCACGGTGGATCTGAAGTCTGCATACCACCAGCTCCCAATCCGCCCGGAGGACCGCCACTACACGGCGTTCGAGGTCGATGGCCGCCTCTTCCATTTCCTCCGGGTTCCCTTCGGCGTCACTAACGGGGTTTCGGTGTTCCAACGAGCAATGGACCGAATGGTAGACCAGTACGGGCTGCAGGCCACGTTTCCGTATCTGGACAATGTTACCATCTGCGGCTATGACCAGCAGGACCATGACGCCAACCTCCACCGTTTTCTCCAAACGGCACAGAAATTAAACCTCACTTATAACAAGAAGAAATGCGTTTTCCGCACAAACAGACTGGCCATCCTCGGCTACGTCGTGGAGAACGGAGTCCTGGGCCCAGACCCGGACCGTATGCGCCCCTCTTAGAACTCCCCCTCCCCCATGGCCCCAAGGCCCTCAAACAGTGCTTGGGGTTCTTCTCATACTACGCCCAGTGGGTCCCTCAATATGCGGACAAAGCCCGCCCACTCTTTGAGGCCACACGATTTCCCCTGTCAGCTGAGGCCCTTCAGGCCTTCAGCTGCATCAAGGAGGACATTGCCAAAGCAGCCATGCGGGCGGTGGATGAATCCACTCCCTTTAAGGTTGAGAGCGACGCCTCAGAGGTAGCTCTAGCAGCCACTTTAAATCAGGCAGGGAGGCCCGTTGCATTTTTCTCCCGTACCCTATCCGCTTCAGAACTCCGACACTCCTCAGTCGAGAAGGAAACACAAGCCATCGTGGAGGCTGTTCGTCACTGGAGGCACTACCTCGCAGGTAGGAGGTTCACCCTCATCACCGACCAACGATCGGTTGCCTTTATGTTTGACAACTCGCAAAGGGGCAAAATAAAAAACGATAAAATCCTTCGGTGGAGGATCGAACACTCCACCTATAGTTACGATATTAAATATCGACCGGGGAAGCTCAACGAGCCCTCGGATGCCCTATCATGCGGGACATGCGCCAGCGCGCAGATCATCCGTCTGAAAGCCATCCACGATGACCTCTGCCATCCAGGGATCACCCGGCTCGCCCACTACATCAGAGCCCGAAACCTGCCTTTCTCCAACGAGGAGGTAAAAGCGGTCACCAGGGACTGCCTGATCTGTGCAGAGTGCAAACCGCACTTCTATAGACCAGACAGGGCCCACCTGGTCAAGGCTTCTAGGCCCTTTGAACGCCTTGCGATCGATTTCAAAGGGCCACTCCCCTCCACTAACAAGAACATTTATTTCCTCAACATCATAGACGAGTTCTCCCAATTCCCTTTTGCCATCCCGTGCCCCGACATGACCTCCCACACAGTCATTAGGGTCCTGCATAGTGTCTTCACCCTGTTTGGTTTCCCCAGCTACGTGCACAGCGACCGGGGTTCGGCCTTTATGAGCGACAAGCTGCATCAGTACCTGCTTGACAAGGGCATCGCCTCGAGCAGGACTACCAGCTACAACCCCAGGGGGAACGGGCAGGTGGAGAGAGAGAACGCGACTGTCTGGAAGACCGTCCTACTGACCCTCCGGTCTAGAAAACTCCAAGTCTCCCAATGGCAAGAAGTCTTCCCAGACGCGCTCCACGCAATTAGATCCCTCCTCTGTACAGCGACCAATCAAACCTCTCACGAGCGGCTCTTCATTTTTTCTAGGGGCACTACCTCGGGGGTCTCACTTCCGGCGTGTCTGAGGACACCAGGCCCGGTTCTCCTGAGGAAGCACGTCAGGGCGCACAAAACCGACCCCCTTGTTGAAAAGGTGCGCCTCCTCCATTCCAACCCCCAGTACGCATTTGTGGAGTTCCCGGACGGTCGCCAGGACACAGTATCCCTTCGGGACCTGGCACCCGCTGGATCCAGCCCCCCCCCCCACCCCCACTGAGGAACCCCTTACCCCGTTCCCTATGCTGCCGCCCCCTCGTGCCCCCGATCCCGCAAGCTCGTCCCACCTGTTCCACGCGCCAGCACCAGCCCGCCCCCAGCGCCCCAAGTCTCCGGTCGAGCCAGAGGTGTATGAAGTTTGGACGAGACCGCCCCGGAGTCTACCATCGTACCCCAGCTCTCAACACCCACCCAGCCACCACAAGAGGCTGCAACCCCGGTGCTCCGCAGATCGCAACGAACAATTCGTCCACCGGACAGACTAACTCTGTCAGCCACCACCCCCGCCGGACGTGATTTTTTTCACAGTCGGGTGAATGTGGTGAATGAGAATCACACGGTATTATAAGTTACCAATGTCACTCTGTTCCCATTGTATATATGTACCGATATTGTAAGTGCAGTTGTACTACCTGACCACCAGGGCGAGTAGCTCTGGGAGTACTCGAGAGTTTGTACTGGGCTCCCCCCTTGGCTCCGCCCAGAACTCCTCCCCCTGGAGCTGCTGTATAAAGATCCGTGCCATAGAGCCAGCTGGCCAGTTCATCGAAAGTTCAATGGCGAACAGGCTGGCTCTGTTGTAAGTATATTAACACGGCTATTCTAATCCTACAAGCACGTGTCCGTAGAATTGATGGTTCCATCAGTAAGATTCTTGGTAGTGTGGATGAGCAGAGAGATCTCGGTGTCCATGTACATAGATCCCTGAAGGTTGCCACCCAAGTTGAACGGGTTGTTAAGAAGAGGTACGGTGTGTTAGCTTTTATTGGTAGAGGGATTGAGTTTCGAAGCCATGAGGCCATGTTGCAGCTGTACAAAACTCTGGTGCGGCCGCATTTGGAGTGCAGTTTTGTTCGCCGCATTATAGGAAGGATGTGGAAGCATTGGAAAGGGTGCAGAGGAGATTTACCAGGATGTTGCCTGGTATGGAGGGAAGATCATTTTGAGGAAAAGCTGAGGGACTTAAGGCTGTTTTCGTTAGAGAGAAGAAGGTTAAGAGGTGACTTAATTGAGGCATACAAGATGATCAGAGGATTAGATAGGGTGGACAGTGAGAGCCTTTTTCCTCGGATGGTGATGGCTAGCACGAGGGGACATAGCTTTAAATTGAGGGAAGATAGATATAGGACAGATGTCAGAGGTAGGTTCTTTATTCAGAGAGTAGTAAGGGCGTGGAATGCCCTGCCTGCAACTGCAGTGGACTCGCCAACATTAAGGGCATTTAAATGCTCATTGGATAAACATATGGATGATAAGGGGCAGCACGGTAGCATTGTGGATAGCACAATCGCTTCACAGCTCCAGGGACCCAGGTTCGATTCCGGCTTGGGTTACTGTCTGTGTGGAGTCTGCACATCCTCCCCGTGTGTACGTGGGTTTCCTCCGGGTGCTCGGGTTTCCTCCCACAGTCCAAAGATGTGCATGTTAGGTGGATTGGCCATGATAAATTGCCCTTAGTGTCCACAATTGCCCTTAGTGTTGGGTGGGGTTACTGGGTTATGGGGATAGGGTGGAGGTGTTGACCTTGGGTAGGGTGCTCTTTCCAAGAGCCGGTGCAGACTCGATGGGCCGAATGGCCTCCTCCTGCACTGTAAATTCTATGATCTATGATAAGGGGATAGTGTAGATGGGCTTTAGAGTGGTTTCACAGGTCGACGCAACATCTAGGGCCGAAGGGCCTGAATTGCACTGGAATGTTCTACGTTCTAAGGTGATCGGGGAAGGGGGAACAAGGTGATCGGGGAAGGGGGAACAAGGTGATCGGGGAAGGGGGAACAAGGTGATCGGGGAAGGGGGAACAAGGTGATCGGGGAAGGGTGAATAAGGTCATCGGGAAGAAGGAACAAGGTGATCGGGGAAGGGTGAACAAGGTGATTGGGGAAGAGGGAACAAGGTGGTCGGGGAAGGGGAATCAAGGTGATCGGGGAAGGGTGAACAAGGTGATCGGAGAAGAAGGAACAAAGTGATCGGGGAAGGGGGATCAAGGTGACCGGGGAAGGGGGAACAAGGTGATCGGGCAAGGGGGATCAAGGAGAGTGGGGAAGGGTGAACAAGGTGATCGGGAAAGAGGGAACAAGGTGATCGGGGAAGAGGGAACAAGGTGATCGGGAAAGAGGGAACAAGCTGATCGGGGAAGGGGGAATAAGGTGAGTGGGAAAGAGGAAACAAGGTGAGCGGGGAAGGGGGAACAAGGTGATCGGGGAAGAGGGAACAAGGTGATCGGGGAAGAGGGAACAGGGTGATCGGTGGAAGGGGGAACAAGGTGATCGGGGAAGAGGGAACAAGGTGATCGGTGAAGAGGGAACAAGGTGATCGGGGAAGAGACAACAAGGTGATCGGGGGAAGGGGGAATAAGGTGATCGGGGAAGGGGGAACAGGGTGATCGGGGAAGAGGGAACAAGGTGATCGGGGGAAGGGGGAACAAGGTGATCGGGGAAGAGGGAACAAGGTGATCGGTGAAGAGGGAACAAGGTGATCGGGAAGGGGGCATCAAGGTGAGTGGGGAAGGGGGAACACGGTGATCGGAGAAGGGTGAACAAGGTGATCGGGGAAGGGGGAACAAGGTGATCGGGGAAGGAGGAACAAGGTGATTGGGGAAGGGGGAACAAGGTGAGCGGGGGAAGGGGGAACAAGGTGATCGGGGAAGGAGGAACAAGGTGAGTGGGGAGGGAGGAAGACAGTGATCGGGGAAGAGGGAACAAGGTGGTCGGGGAAGGGGGATCAAGGTGATCGGGGAAGGGTGAACAAGGTGATCGGGGAAGGGGAATAACGTGATCAGGGAAGGGGAACAATGTTATCGGGGAAGGAGGAACAAAGTGATCGGGGAAGGGGAACAAGGTATAGAAAGTCGGTATAGAACAGTACAGCACAGAACAGGCCCTTCGGCCCTCGATGTTGTGCCGAGCAATGATCACCCTACTCAAGTCAACTTATCCGCCCTATACCAGTAACCCAACAACCCCCCCCCCCCCATTAACCCTATTTTTTAGGACACTAAGGGCAATTTAGCATAGCCAATCCACCTAACCCGCACATCTTTGGACTGTGGGAGGAAACCGGAGCACCCGGAGGAAACCCACGCACACACGGGGAGGACGTGCAGACTCCGCACAGACAGTGAACCAGCCGGGAATCGAACCTGGGACCCTGGAGCTGTGAAGCATTTATGCTAACCACCATGCTACCGTGCTGCCCTAAGGTGATCGGGGAAGGGGGAACAAGGTGATCGGGAAAGGGGGAACAAGGTGATCGGGGAAGAGAGAACAAGGTGATCGGGGAAGGAGGAACAAGGTGATCGGGGAAGGGGGAACAACGTGATCGGGGGAAGAGGGAACAAGGTGATCGGGGAAGAGAGAACAAGGTGTTCGGGGAAGGAGGAACAAGGTGGTCGGGGAAGGGGAACAAGATGATCTGGGAAGGGGGAACAAGGTGATCGGGGAAGGGGGAACAGGGTGAGCGGGGAAGGGGGGATATGGTGATCGTGGAAGGGTGAACAGGGTGAGCGAGGAAGGGGGAACAAGATGATCGTGGAAGGGGGAACACGGTGATCGGGGAATGGGGGATAAGGTGATTGGGGAAGGGGGAACAGGGTGAGCGGGGAAGAGGGAACAAGATGATCGGGGAAGCGGGAACAGGGTGAGTGGGGAATGGGGAACAAGATGATCTGGGAAGGGGGAACAAGTTGATCGGAGAAGGGGATCAAGGTGATCGGAGAAGGGGAACAAGGTGATCGGGGAAGGGGGAACAAGGTGATCGGAGAAGGGGGATCAAGGTGATCGGAGAAGGGGGAACAAGGTGATCGGGGAAGGGGGAACAAGGTGATCGGGGAAGAGGGAACAAGGTGATCGGGGAAGGGGGAATCAAGGTGATCGGCGTAGGGGGAACAAGGTGATCGGGGTAGGGGGAACAAGGTGATCGGGGAAGGGGGATAATGTGAGCGGGAAGGGGAACAAGGTGAGCGGGGAAGGTGGGATAAGGTGAGTGGGGAAGGGTGGACAGGGTGAGCGGGGAAGGAGGAACAAGGTGATTGGAGAAGAGGGAACAAGATGATCGGGGAAGGAGGAACAGGGTGAGCGGGGAAGAGGGAACAAGGTGATCGGGGAAGGGGGAGCAAGATGATTGGGGAAGGGGGAACAAGGTGATTTGGGAAGGGGGAACAGGGTGAGCGGGGAAGGGGGAATATTGTGATCGGGGAAGGGTGAACAGGGTGACCGAGGAAGGGCGAACAAGATGATCGTGGAAGGGGGAACACGGTGATCGGGGAATGGGGGATAAGGTGATCGGGGAAGTGGGAACAGGGTGAGCGGGGAAGAGGGAACAAGATGATCGGGGATGCGGGAACAGGGTGAGTGGGGAATGGCGAACAAGATGATCGGGGAAGGGGGAACAAGTTGATCGGAGAAGGGGGATCAAGGTGATCGGAGAAGGGGGAACAAGGTGATCGGGGAAGGGGGAACAAGGTGAGTGGGGAAGAGGGAACACGGTGATCGGGGAAGGGGGAACAAGGTGATCGGGAAGGAGGAACAAGGTGATCGGGGAAGGGGGAACTGGGTGAGCGGGGTAGGGGGGATATGGTGATCGGGGAAGGGTGAACAGGGTGAGCGGGGAAGGGGGAATCAAGGTGATCGGCGTAGGGGGAACAAGGTGAGCGGGGAAGGTGGGATAAGGTGAGTGGGGAAGGGGGGACAGGGTGAGCGGGGAAGGAGGAACAAGGTGATTGGAGAAGAGGGAACTAGGTGATCGGGGAAGGAGGAACATGGTGAGCGGGGAAGAGGGAACAAGGTGATCGGGGAAGGGGGAGCAAGGTGATTGGGGAAGGGGGAAACAAGGTGATCTGGGAACAAGGTGATCGGAGAAGGGGGAACAGTGTGAGCGGGGAAGGTGGGATAAGGTGAGTGGGGAAGGGGGCCAGGGTGATCGGGGAAGGAGGAACAGGGTGAGCGGGGAAGGGGGAACAAGGTGATCGGGGAAGGGGGAACAAGGTGATCGGGGAACAAGGTGATCGGAGAAGGGGGAACTGTGTGAGCGGGGAAGAGGGGACAAGGTGATTGGAGAAGAGGGAACAAGGTGACCGCCTGATACAACCTCAATGACAGCATAAGTGGCAATGTGGGCCTCATTATATTGGGCCTCCGCCTCGTCTCCGGCCACTGCACCAGTGTCATCAGCCATGACTTGAGTAGGTATCCTTTGTGCTCCATGAGCCAACCATTCATCCTGGTGTGGTTCTCGGGGATCTCACAGTGCCCCAGGATGTAGCTGCCTTGCACGCTCCAAGGGTAGGGAGCACACGCTTGCATGATTGAGAGGCAGTGGTTGCACATGATCTGAACATTCAGGGAGTAGAAATCCTTCCTGTCAATACCGTGCTGCCCTAAGGTGATCGGGGAAGGGGGAACAAGTTGATCGGGGAAGGGGGAACAAGGTGATCGGGGAAGAGAGAACAAGGTGATCGGGGAAGGAGGAACAAGGTGATCGGGGAAGGGGGAAAAAGGTGATCGCGGAAGGGGGAACAAGGTGATCGGGGAAGGGGGAACAAGATGATCTGGGAAGGGGGAACAAGGTGAGTGGGGAGGAGGGAACACGGTGATCGGGGAAGGGGGAACAAGCTGATCGGGAAGGAGGAATAAGGTGATCGGGGAAGGGGGAACAGGGTGAGCGGGGAAGGGGGAACAAGATGATCGTGGAAGGGGGAACACGGTGATCGGGGAATGGGGGATAAGGTGATCGGGGAAGGGGGAACAGGGTGAGCGGGGAAGAGGGAACAAGATGATCGGGGAAGCGGGAACAGGGTGAGTGGGGAATGGGGAACAAGATGATCGGAGAAGGGGGAACAAGTTGACCGGAGAAGGGGGATCAAGGTGATCGGCGTAGGGGGAACAAGGTGATCGGGGAAGGGGGAATCAAGGTGATTGGGGTAGGGGGAACAAGGTGATCGGGGAAGGGGGAATCAAGGTGATCGGCGTAGGGGGAACAAGGTGATCGGGGTAGGGGGAACAAGGTGATCGGGGAAGGGGGATAATGTGAGCGGGAAGGGGGAACAAGGTGAGCGGGGAAGGTGGGATAAGGTGAGTGGGGAAGGGGGGACAGGGTGAGCGGGGAAGGAGGAGCAAGGTGATTGGAGAAGAGGGAACAAGGTGATCGGGGAAGGAGGAACAGGGTGAGCGGGGAAGAGGGAACAAGGTGATCGGGGAAGGGGGAGCAAGATGATTGGGGAAGGGGGAACAAGGTGATCTGGGAAGGGGGAACAGGGTGAGCGGGGAAGGGGGAATATTGTGATCGGGGAAGGGTGAACAGGGTGACCGAGGAAGGGGGAACAAAGATGATCGTGGAAGGGGGAAGAAGGTGATCGGGGAATGGGGGATAAGGTGATCGGGGAAGGGGGAACAGGATGAGCGGGGAAGAGGGAACAAGATGATCGGGGATGCGGGAACAGGGTGAGTGGGGAATGGCGAACAAGATGATCGGGGAAGGGGGAACAAGTTGATCGGAGAAGGGGGATCAAGGTGATCGGAGAAGGGGGAACAAGGTGATCTGGGAAGGGGGAACAAGGTGAGTGGGGAAGAGGGAACACGGTGATCGGGGAAGGGGGAACAAGGTGATCGGGAAGGAGGAACAAGGTGATCGGGGAAGGGGGAACTGGGTGAGCGGGGAAGGGGGGATATGGTGATCGGGGAAGGGTGAACAGGGTGAGCGAGGAAGGGGGAACAAGATGATCGTGGAAGGGGGAACACGGTGATCGGGGAATGGGGGATAAGGTGATCGGGGAAGGGGGAACAGGGTGAGTGGGGAATGGGGAACAAGATGATCGGGGAAGGGGGAACAAGTTGATCGGAGAAGGGGGATCAAGGTGATCGGAGAAAGGGGGAACAAGGTGATCGGGGAAGGGGGAACAAGGTGATCGGGGAAGAGGGATCAAGGTGATCGGGGAAGGGGGAACAAGGTGATCGGGGAAGGGGGAATCGAGGTGATCGGCGTAGGGGGAACAAGGTGATCGTGGAAGGGGGAATCAAGGTGATCGGGGTAGGGGGAACAATGTGATCGGGAAGAGGGATCAAGGTGATCGGGGTAGGGGGAACAAGGTGATCGGGGAAGGGGGAATCAAGGTGATCGGTGTAGGGGGAACAAGGTGAGCGGGGAAGGTGGGATAAGGTGAGTGGGGAAGGGGGGACAGGGTGAGCGGGGAAGGAGGAACAAGGTGATTGGAGAAGAGGGAACTAGGTGATCGGGGAAGGAGGAACATGGTGATCGGAGAAGGGGGAACAAGGTGATCGGGGAAGGGGGAACAAGGTGATCGGGGAAGAGGGAACAAGATGATCGGGGAAGCGGGAACAGGGTGAGTGGGGAATGGGGAACAAGATGATCGGAGAAGGGGGAACAAGTTGATCGGAGAAGGGGGATCAAGGTGATCGGCGTAGGGGGAACAAGGTGATCGGGGAAGGGGGAATCAAGGTGATTGGGGTAGGGGGAACAAGGTGATCGGGGAAGGGGGAATCAAGGTGATCGGCGTAGGGGGAACAAGGTGATCGGGGTAGGGGGAACAAGGTGATCGGGGAAGGGGGATAATGTGAGCGGGAAGGGGGAACAAGGTGAGCGGGGAAGGTGGGATAAGGTGAGTGGGGAAGGGGGGACAGGGTGAGCGGGGAAGGAGGAACAAGGTGATTGGAGAAGAGGGAACAAGGTGATCGGGGAAGGAGGAACAGGGTGAGCGGGGAAGAGGGAACAAGGTGATCGGGGAAGGGGGAGCAAGATGATTGGGGAAGGGGAACAAGGTGATCTGGGAAGGGGGAACAGGGTGAGCGGGGAAGGTGGGATATTGTGATCGGGGAAGGGTGAACAGGGTGACCGAGGAAGGGCGAACAAGATGATCGTGGAAGGGGGAACACGGTGATCGGGGAATGGGGGATAAGGTGATCGGGGAAGGGGGAACAGGGTGAGCGGGGAAGAGGGAACAAGATGATCGGGGATGCGGGAACAGGGTGAGTGGGGAATGGCGAACAAGATGATCGGGGAAGGGGGAACAAGTTGATCGGAGAAGGGGGATCAAGGTGATCGGAGAAGGGGGAACAAGGTGATCGGGGAAGGGGGAACAAGGTGAGTGGGGAAGAGGGAACACGGTGATCGGGGAAGGGGGAACAAGGTGATCGGGAAGGAGGAACAAGGTGATCGGGGAAGGGGGAACTGGGTGAGCAGGGAAGGGGGGATATGGTGATCGGGGAAGGGTGAACATGGTGAGCGAGGAAGGGGGAACAAGATGATCGTGGAAGGGGGAACACGGTGATCGGGGAATGGGGGAT
The DNA here is from genome assembly GCF_902713615.1 of Scyliorhinus canicula. Taxonomy (NCBI): domain Eukaryota; kingdom Metazoa; phylum Chordata; class Chondrichthyes; order Carcharhiniformes; family Scyliorhinidae; genus Scyliorhinus; species Scyliorhinus canicula. The sequence goes on along the minus strand of NC_052154.1, from coordinate 48,509,570 downwards.
AAGGTGATCGGGGAAGGGGGAACAGGGTGAGTGGGGAATGGGGAACAAGATGATCGGGGAAGGGGGAACAAGTTGATCGGAGAAGGGGGATCAAGGTGATCGGAGAAGGGGGAACAAGGTGATCGGGGAAGGGGGAACAAGGTGATCGGGGAAGAGGGATCAAGGTGATCGGGGAAGGGGGAACAAGGTGATCGGGGGAAGGGGGAATCGAGGTGATCGGCGTAGGGGGAACAAGGTGATCGTGGAGGGGGGAATCAAGGTGATCGGGGTAGGGGGAACAATGTGATCGGGAAAAGGGATCAAGGTGATCGGGGTAGGGGGAACAAGGTGATCGGGGAAGGGGGAATCAAGGTGATCGGTGTAGGGGGAACAAGGTGAGCGGGGAAGGTGGGATAAGGTGAGTGGGGAAGGGGGGACAGGGTGAGCGGGGAAGGAGGAACAAGGTGATTGGAGAAGAGGGAACTAGGTGATCGGGGAAGGAGGAACATGGTGAGCGGGGAAGAGGGAACAAGGTGATCGGGGAAGGGGGAAACAAGGTGATCTGGGAACAAGGTGATCGGAGAAGGGGGAACAGTGTGAGCGGGGAAGGTGGGATAAGGTGAGTGGGGAAGGGGGGACAGGGTGATCGGGGAAGGAGGAACAGGGTGAGCGGGGAAGAGGGAACAAGGTGATCGGGGAAGGGGGAACAAGGTGATCGGGGAAGGGTGAACTGTGTGAGCGGGGAAGAGGGGACAAGGTGATTGGAGAAGAGGGAACAAGGTGACCGCCTGATACAACCTCAATGACAGCATAAGTGGCAATGTGGGCCTCATTATATTGGGTCTCCGCCTCGTCTCCGGCCACTGCACCAGTGTCATCAGCCATGACTTGAGTAGGTATCCTTTGTGCTCCATGAGCCAACCATTCATCCTGGTGTGGTTCTCTGGGATCTCACAGTGCCCCAGGATGTAGCTGCCTTGCACGCTCCAAGGGTAGGGAGCACACGCTTGCATGATTGAGAGGCAGTGGTTGCACATGATCTGAACATTCAGGGAGTAGAAATCCTTCCTGTCAATACCGTGCTGCCCTAAGGTGATCGGGGAAGGGGGAACAAGGTGATCGGGGAAGGGGGAACAAGGTGATCGGGGAAGAGAGAACAAGGTGATCGGGGAAGGAGGAACAAGGTGATCGGGGAAGGGGGAACAAGTTGATCGGGGGAAGAGGGAACAAGGTGATCGGGGAAGAGAGAACAAGGTGATCGGGGAAGGAGGGACAAGGTGGTCGCGGAAGGGGGAACAAGATGATCTGGGAAGGGGGAACAAGGTGATCGGGGAAGGGGGAACAGGGTTAGCGGGGAAGGGGGGATATGGTGATCAGGGATGGGTGAACAGGGTGAGCGAGGAATTGGGAACAAGATGATCGTGGAAGGGGGAACACGGTGATCGGGGAATGGGGGATAAGGTGATCGGGGAATGGGGAACAGGGTGAGCGGGGAAGAGGGAACAAGATGATCGGGGAAGCGGGAACAGGGTGAGTGGGGAATGGGGAACAAGATGATCGGGGAAGGGGGAACAAGTTGATCGGAGAAGGGGGATCAAGGTGATCGGAGAAGGGGGAACAAGGTGATCGGGGAAGGGGAACAAGGTGATCGGGGAAGGGGGAATAAGGTGATCGGGGAAGGGGGAACAAGGTGATCGGGGAAGGGGGAACAAGATGATCTGGGAATGGCTGGGTTAATGGCTGCCGTGAGTGGGTGTCGGCCTCCTCCTCCTCCACAGGAGGGTGCTATGTCTCCTACGACATGGCACAGGTGCCGCGCAGTCTCCCTGTTGAAATGCAGTCATCTGGCATGTGTTGTCCATCAGCTCATTGCAGGACCATCACCTCATGTAGATCCTTGCTCATCATTGGTCTCCCCTTCTGGCTTCCTCTCAGGTTGATGGCGGCCAAGTCTTGAAGGTGTGTGGCGGCCCTCTACAAATGTAGTGCAAGCTCTAGCCTGCCTGCATTGGCCTTGATGCCTTCTGCAACATCTGCCCAACTTGGCTGTGACGAGCAGAATAACGGCAACCTCCGTGGGATCAACTCCAACATTCATCTTTAAATCTGGAAAGATTTGGAGGAGAGAGACTGACAATCAGTTAGGTCTTCCATCCCAGGACCCTCACATTTTCCCAGCCTCCTCCACCGTGACCATGACCGCCCCGCCTTCTCTCAGAGTGCCATCCAGTGAGCCAGTTGTGCTAGCAAACCACGCTCTGCAGACTCAGTCCCAGCCAGATCAGTAACCCCGAAACCCCAGAACTCTACCAGCAACATTAGGGAGGTCATGCTCAGCTTTCATTTGCTCATCCAGATAGTTACCCTTTGGTCACGAAAGGGTCCTCAATGGGGAAGCCCTGCTCTTTAGTGTTTGATTGTTGGCAGCTGCCTCTATGGTGCTGACACTCCTAGAGTACAGACACACAGTTCAGGCATCAAAGGTTGCTGGACATCCACTCCACAAATCATCTTGTCAGACATGGCACCCGTTCCGTCGAGGAGGCATTTGAGAGTTTGGGGCTGTGAAGTGCTAATGCAACTAACAAGGTTAAACCCTCCTTTCAAATAGCCTTCAGCAGTCAAGCTAGAGGCTGCTCACTGTCAGTTGGGTGTGAAATGGAACACCCAAATACCAAGGTAGAAAGAAGACAGACTGCAAGATTGAAACCACAGAGCCTATTGGAACCCCACGGAGGGTGAAATGGACTTTCATAAGACAAGCTACAGGATGGCTCTGCCCTGGGAGAGTTTGGGAGGACAGACAGGCTGCAGCTGTGGTTGGCACTGTTATGGGTCTCCACAATATTTAAAGATGGCTTGAATGCCTCACATACACAAACTCCGCCCAACACAGCCCAAGCCACCCTAGCCCAAAGATGACCCCCAACCTGATCCCCTCCAGTCCCCAAACAATCCCAACCCCTTTGAAGCTCCCCCCCCCACACACACACACACACACACATGCACACACACACAGCACTGGGGCATCAGTCCTTGAGCTGCATGCTGGTAAATGGAAAAGGCCACTCAGCTCCTCGCCCCCACTCCCCCCCTACCCCCGCCCCCGCTCCCCCAGTCCACTGCAGCAGAACCCTGTTTTAGTACAGGAGTACTAAACGATGCCCACTTGACTTCTCGCTGGGAGCTCAGGTGACTCCCCGGAGGCTGCAGCTTTCAATTTAAATGTCGCAACTGGGATTAAAATGAATGCAAATTAGGTTTAATCATGTTTTCGCCCTTTCTGGAGAGTTCCTGATCACGTCATTGGGAGTGGATCGGGAGAACGCCAAACTGGCGCTGGTGCAAATCCCATTTTTGGCATCGCTCGTTATTCACCTGATGTAACGGGATTGGCACGGGGCGCAGCCCTGTGGGAAAATCGTGCCCATTGTTAATTGTTCAGCAAAAGCTGATTAGACAATTGGGAATTCCTCTGCCTGATAGAGGGGGCCGGTTTAGGTCAGTTGGCTGGGCAGCTGGTTCGTGATACAAAGTGAAGTTAATAGTGCGTATTCAATTCCCATCCAGCTGAAGTTATTCATGAAGGTCCACCTTCTCAAGCTTGCCCCTCACCTGAGGTATGGTGATCCTCAGGTTAAATCACCACCAGTCAGCTCTCCCTACTCAAAGGGGAAAGCAGCCTATGGTCTTCTGGGACGATGGTGACGACTTTTTAGTGACATGCATTACTTCTCACGAATCAATAGAGGGCAGTGTTTCATTAAAAATTATAATGCTCGGCATCTGTGCAAACACACTGGTAACCTTGGTAGCATTGGATGTTTGGACATGTAAACAAGATCAGTGATAACAAAATTCAGGCCATGCCTTATAGCCTATGCACCCTGTAATTGTCACTGCATACATATTACTAGCAATCCAAACTTCTCAACACGTTCCCAGCGCTAAGAACTGAATAAATCATAAACGTGTTGTGTTGCCTTCACTTAATTTTAATAGCTTGAATCCGGCAGCTGAGAATATTCTGTAGCTCTGTGTTTTAAAGTCTCGACTATTTATAGGACAAGAGGGTTGTTTGAAAGTATGCCACAACACTGTACTTCACAAAACACTTTGCCCGTGGGAAATCGGAATGCACTTTTGGACGTGTTCCGTTTAATCAGGCTAGACCCTTATCCCTGTCTGTCTCCACATTCTGAAAGGCAATGGCATAGTGGCAAAGAGTGAAATGAAAATGCCGTAAACTCTCAGCAGGTCAAGCAGCATCGGTGTACAAAGAGTTAACATTTCTTAACTCTACAACTGTGCAACATATGAGTTGGGGATGAACTAAAACATCTCTAACTTAACATTGCCATGACCAGAACTATCTGATTGGTTTTCCACCACAAGGGGAGTTTCCACATTCAAATTCCCCGCTGTGTGCATTCACTGGGTCTTGATGCTTAGTTTGTATCAATATCAAAATGTCCCTTTTATAAAATGTTTCAATGTTCCTTCTTAAACCTCAATTTTAACTGAACACATTTTTCACTATGAACTGATATTGAACTGGAAATGGTATGCCTATAGAAGATAACTTCCTTGCTTTCAAGAAACCAGCAAAGAAAATATTAATTTGTTCTCAATCTAATGTGGCTTACTTTGCCGAGCTTCAACACCATTTAGCTAAATAGGAAGCTCTGTTTCAGCTCACATTGTTTTCATTAAGGAAGTTAATGGGTGTGTCACAAAAAGGAACATGTCAGATGGTAATGATGTAATGACATTTCACAAGGGTTCTGAGCAATATAATTAAGGGTCAAATCCGAATGGTTGAACTGATTTGAGAGCAGAGCAGCTCCTTAACTCTTGGCACCACATTCCTGCAGAGAAACTCGAGAAATTCAATTGCTGTCTTTGTGCTATGTACTGTGATCCGCGCGAGCAGTGCAATGTACACATTACTACTAAAAATGCACGTGATATATAAAACTTGATGCACTCAGAATATTTTCAGCTGTTAAAATGCACAGTCATCTAATTTGCAAAACAAACGAGAACATTTTGTACACGTAATTGAGGAGCAAATAGAAGTTAAATAGTAAATAACAAGGGCATAAATCTATTGCAGCTCTACCGTGGCAAATCCCACAGGAATTGTAAAGGTCCTTCCAGTTTGTACTAGATTTAACCATCAGGTGATTGACTGACAGGAATGTGCAGCTGTCAATGCATTAATAGTACAATTCCTACTGTTATAACCTACATGAGGGCCATGAGACCGAGCCGAATAGGGTCGCTGTGACTCTCATGGAATATGAACTACCCCACTGAGAGGGCGGGGGAATTGGACATAAAAACCCCAGCCCAAATGTGGGCTGGGCACAGGAATACCTTAAAGGAATGGTGTGGAAAGTTTTCGTTATTGGTCATTAAAACCTGCTGCCTCGCAGTATCGAGGACCCTGGTTCGATCCCAGCCCCGGGTCACTACCCATATGGAGTTTGCGCACTCTCCCCGTGTCTGCGTGGGTCTCGCCCCCCACAACCCAAAGATGTGCAGTCTGGGTGGATTGGCCACGCTAAATTGCCCCCTAATTGGAAAATATTTTTTTTTAAAGGATCACAATCCGTGTCAACGGCCATCCAATCCTGATGGAGCTGGACACTGGTGCTGCCATCTCGGTTGTCGGTAAGGGCACTTTTGAAAAGATCCGGCTGGGGGTACACCCTTGTCTTTGCAGGACACCGAGGCCCGATTGGCCACCTACACCAGGGAGCCGCTGGCATTAGCTGGAAATAAGGCATGGGCCACCCAGCAGGCCCCCGCTCCGGAGGGGGTTACGGAACTCCGTTCATTCCTGGGACTCCTCAATAATTACGGCAAGTTCATCCTAAGCCTTGCGAAGATGTTGGTCCCCCTGCACAGGTTCCTCAAGAAGGACCAGTCGTGGACATGAGGTCGGCATTCACGGAGGTGAAGAAGCAACTCTCTTTTCTGGCTTCTCACCTATTTCAACCTCATTGCTCGCGGCCATTTGTGATGCCTCGCCCTACGACATTGGGGCGGTTTTGTTCCATCGAATTGATGATGGGAAGTGGCACCCAATCATTTTTGCCTCTCGGACATTCGCCGTGGCTGATCATAGAATCCCTACAGTGCAGAAGGACGCCAATCAGCCCATCAAGTCTACACCGATCCTCTTAAAGAGCACCCGGCCAAGCTATTTATGGGTCATCAGTGTCATAGTATACACACAAGTATATGATGGTACACAGACAGACATTGATTGACACACAGGATGACCAATGAACACACAGAACACAGCAGCCAATCACCAGACAGGACACGACCACTATAAAGCCAGAGGGCACTAGTTTTCCCGCTCTCTTGGGATGCAGCCTCTGAGACAGTCAGAGCCTGTGTGCAACAACTAGAACATCCACCATGTGGTAGTAAGATAGTCTGGTCACGTTAGCCTCAGGTCTCCAGTCAACTCAGCATAGTGTCAACCCACAGTTAAAGTATGTTTAATAGTTAAGAGTTCAATAAAATAGAGTTGCATTTCTTCAAGTGTTGGAAGTCTGTCTCTCTCACTGCTATGGTAAACGCAGTCCTTGCAGACCCAGCATACCCAACACATCAATCAGCTCCGGACTCCTGTCAGCCTCGTCCTACCCTACATAGGTTGGAAGATTCGCCGAGGACAGGAATGGGAAGAGCATGGTCCTGACAGACATGCATCACCTTAACATTTTACACAGTCCGTGTGCAAAATCTTGTTGATTGTGTGTAGTAGATCCTGGGCACTGTCGTTCAGCAGACAGGGCCGGTATCATATTGTGTTCACGTACAGGGCCATGAATCAAACCGGCACCTCGACCATCTCCACAGCTGCAGCAATCCCATGAGGGTTTTGATGCTGAGATGCCTGATGCTAATGACTCAGACTCCGAAATAGAGATACCGCCGCTGGATGATGCTGGGGACGAGAGTCCAGGTGAACAGCCGCCAGAGGTGGTGCCACCGAAGCGCTCGACGCGGAATCATCAGTCCCCTGACCGTTACATGCCGCTTGACCCCGCCACGACGATACCCGAGCGGCAGCTTCGGGCTAATAAGTGCTGAGGTCCTTCCCCTGTGCCCTCCTTCGGACTTGGAGCGGGTGGAGGAGTGTTATAACCTATATGAAGGCCATGGGAGCAGGCCGATTAAGCTCCCCGCGACTCTCATGGAATATGAACTACCCCGCTGAGGGCGGAGCTCCCTCAGCAGCAGGGAACAAACATGGATACAAAAACCTCGGCCCGAGTGAGCGCTGGGCGCGGGAGTCCCATCGGGGAGTGGTGTGGAGAGAGCTTCCGTTCTTTGTCACCTTTTGTTTCCATTTGCTCCCGTGTGGTCGCTTCCTTGAACGTAACGCCTATGCAAACCATCGCTGAGAAATGGAAATGTATCATGTCCAGATGGTACACTCTGAAGATTGTTCATAAGCTACAAGTTCGTCTCTGACATAGTTTGGCGCAATATACAGATTATGGTGTTGTATTGACTGCCAGCTCAGTCACACACAGCTGTTTAATTTGTAATCAGGTTTCACCTGCTCAGGGTCGGCTTCTGTGTTGAAGTATTTTGGATGCCAGCATTAACTATAATAGACTCCTTCCAAGAACTGAAAATCACAGTTCCCTTACACTTGCAACAGCGTTAAAAAGTAATATTGTCATAATTACAGCACAAAAAGAGACATTCTTTATACCCTCGCCTCCCCATTCCACTATGGATTTGTCACAGCACTGATTTCTGCTTCAGTATTCAGCATGTGGAATCACACACGACCATACGTCAATGTTGGATTTACCAACATTGTTTGCAACCAATGCTTCAGATACCATGGGCTGAATTTTCTGGTCCTGCGGAGGTGAGTTATGAGGTGGTACTGGGAGCGATAACAGAGAAGAGCATTGTCACGTTGGTCACCAAACAAGTTCCCATCTCTGGTGAATTTACCGGGAGGAGTGGTGCGCCTGGCTGAGGCTACCTGCCCCTCACCGGTGGGTAGCCAATGAGGTCCAGTATTTGGCCAACCAGGGGAGGGTTGCTGCCAGGATCGAGCCAACAGCGGCCGAGCCCCCTGCTGCGGCCAGACCCAGAATTGCCCTGGAGGTAACCTGCCAGCAGCAAAGTGCATGTTTAAGATGGTGAATGAGCTGTTAATCAAGTGAATTGTTTTGACCAGGATGGGATTGAGCTTTTTGAGTGTTGTTGGAACTAATTTCATCCAACTTTGGGATATATTTCATCACACTCCTGACGTATACCCTGAAATGAGTGGAAAGACTTGGCGAGTCAGGTGGTCAGTTAATTGCCATCAAATTCACAACCTCTGATCTCTTGTAATCATGTATCTGTGTAGTTAAATTTCTGGTCAATGGTGATCCTTAAGGTGTCGCTGTGGAACGGTTCAGTGGCAGTGAGGCAATTGAATGTCAGAGGGAGATGGTTAGAATCTCTCTTCTTGGTGATGATCGTTGTCTGGCACTTGCGTGGCATGAATGTTACTTGCCACCTATCACACCTAGCCTGAATATTGTTCAGGTCTTACTGCATACAGGTATTATTTGCTTCATTATCTGAGGAATTACGAGTGGAACTAAACACTGCACCATTATTGGTGAATATCCCCACATTTGACTTTCTGTTGGACATTACCCTGTTGCAATGTCCTGGGTCTGAGTTGATTGACCTCTAACAACCACAACCATTCCTTCGTGCTAGGTATAACTCCAGCCAGTGGAGAGTTTCCCCCCTGATTACCATTGATTTCAATTTTGAGAAAGGTCCTTGATGCCACACTCTGACAAATGCTGCCTTGATGTCACAGGCAGTCATTCTCACCTCACCTCTGGAATTCAGTACTTTTGTCCATGTCTGGACCAAGGTCAGCAGCCGAGTGTCCCTGATGGAACCCAACAGTGAAGAGATTATTGTTGAGTAGATGCTGATTGATAGCAGTGTTGAAAGCACCTTCCATCACTTTGCTGACGATTTAAAGGTGATAGATGGGGTGGTACTTGGCTGTGTTGGATTTGTCCGTTTTTTTGTTGGGTAGATGTCAGTATTGTAGCTGTACTGGAACAGCTTGGCTATGGGCCCAGTTAGTGCTCGAACACAAGTCACCAGCACTACAGCACTACCGTTTCCAGTACACTCAGTCATTTCTTGGTGTGAATCAAATTGCCCCAATGTCTATGATGGTGTGAAGGCTGAGATGAATTATCCACTCAGCACTTCTGTCTGAACATGGTTGCAAATGCTACATGTTTGTCTCTGCACACCATGTGATGGGCACTTCCCCCCTCCACCCCAATCTTTGAGAATGGCGATGTTCAGAGTCTGCTCCTCTCATTAGTTGTTTAATTGTCCACCACAATATGTTGGTTTTGGGATCGCTTAGCTCTGTCTATAGCCTGGTGCTTTCACTGTTTAGTTTGCGTCTAGTTCTGTGTTACAGCTTCAGCAGGTTGGTCCCTCAGTTTTAGTTATGCCTGGTGATAAAAATTGTTGTCCCCTTGTTGCAGTCACCACCTTTCATTGACTCTTTAAATTTCACTCACATGCAATTTTCTTCTCGTACCGGTCTTGTGCTTCTTGGAGCCATCCACACACACAGCACCTGGTGCTGTGTGTATCGAGTGGCGCAAGCACCTGAATACTTAGCAGTGGCGTGCAGAGGTCTGGTGATGCCTGGGGAAAATCTTGACTGTATGCCCCAAAGCCCCACGTAAATATTTCATTAAATATCATCAAAAAACCTATAAAAAACGTAGTTGCACCCGTTCTAGAGCTATTCACTGACCTCTCTATCTTTGTCATCTCTAAGGTATAGGACGGCTGCCTGAGGTTAAATTGCGCTGTAAGAGTTAGTCAATTTCCCCTTAGCGCTGGGATTCTAGGGATATTGTTCTCTTCTTCAGTCATTTTGCTTTGCAGCAATGGGTGAGATGTTATGTCTCGAAAGTTGTGCCTCCCTCCTCTGCAACCCCCATGGAGAAGGATAAGAGCAGCAACGTCATGGAAATACTGTTATGACCCTTGTGGAAACAAACTACAAACAACCCAACTAAGACCAATATACAAGACTTCACTTTTATATTAGCAATCACACCAAAATCAACGTAAATTAAACATGAATTAACAGGAAAATTGCAATAATATGACCGATAAATTACACATAGCAGATACAAAGACATATCTCACACATTTCTCAGTCAGCCCATTCAGCACGTATCGCATTCATTTCAGCCACAATATCCTTCAAAACGTTGAACTTCTTCAAATCAAATTCCATCTTCATTTCTCTAAAGCTTTAGCACCAAGTCTCATCAAACACCGGCATTACTTCACCCAATTTCCACAAATATAATTTTCACAGTCGACACATTTCCAGATCCCTTCTTCTTCACAAAACCCTGGTCATGTGGGGCCTGTTTTTGCACTATGCCAGTGCATAAAGAGTCCCCAAATCCAGATATAAAAGCTCTGTTCAAGATCCGAGCTCCAGCAGCTTGCAGTCAAGTAGAACATAGAACATAGAACAGTACAGCACAGAACAGGCCCTTCAGCCCTCGATGTTGTGCCGAGCAATGATCACCCTACTCAAACCCACGTATCCACCCTATACCCGTAACCCAACAACCCCCCCCCCCCAACCTTACTTTTTTGGGACACTACGGGCAATTTAGCATGGCCAATCCACCTAACCCGCACATCTTTGGACTGTGGGAGGAAACCGGAGCACCCGGAGGAAACCCACGCGCACACGGGGAGGACGTGCAGACGCCGCGCAGACAGTGACCCAGCCGGGAACCGAACCTGGGACCCTGGAGCTGTGAAGCATTTACGCTAACCACCATGCTACCGTGCTGCCCCTGTCTCTGAGAATCTCCCATTTATAGGACCCTGGGCTTTAAGTATAAAGGGTAAGAGGGCAAAAGTTAAGAGGCCATGATGAATCTTTATAAAATATGGGTGCCCCTGGCCCAAAGGTCAAATTCTGGGCACGACAGTTTAGTAAGTTGACAACTATAGAGAGGGTGCAGAGAAGAGTTTAAAAATGGATCAAAAGATAAAGATAAAGAATAAATAAAACTCACCCATGGTGGCATTGATTGCCGTCGATTCGGGAGAATTCGCGCCCTTTTTGTTCACGCTCCAGCCGCCGAGTGCAAAGCCACCTCTTCACCAGCGGAGACCGCGGTGCGCAGGCGCACTCCGGCTGACTGCGGTGCGCAGGCGCGCTCCGGCCGACCGCGGTGCGCAGGCGCGCTCCGGCCGACCACGGTGCGCAGGCGCGCTCCGGACGACCGCGGTGCGCAGGCGCGCCCCGTTCTCTTCACGCTGCTGCCCCCATCCAATGGATGCCCGGGGCCAGCGCACCGTCGGCCCCCCCCCCCCCCCCCCCCCTCTGCACGCCACTGCGATTTAGCGAAGCTCATGCGTGTCTCTCCTGACTTCACAGCCGCAAACTGACAGCTGGCGATTTGTACGTGGCCTCCCTGACTCAGTTTGAGAGGTCCTTCAGTCTTCCAGGAGACTGAGACTGTGTAAAAACTTGCTAAGCTGACATTCTGAGGGAGCAACGCCCGCAGGCAGGAAATTCAGAACCCAGATGGACAGGGTCCAAAATGTAAAGGGGCGGTTCATGACTGAGGTGTCCTTAAAGTGTCATCAAGGATCCGGCAGGACACTGAGGAGGCCGCCTGCAGGGAACGAGAGACGTAGTGGCAACGTGGGGGAATCTTCCACCATGTTCTTCCTCATCCTCGAGCACTAGCGAGAATGTGCCGATTAGACTGGGGCATCTCAGACCTCAGTTAAACCCATTGATGCCTCTGGGTAATCTTGTGCAGCAGTGGGAGAATCTCCTCCCTGGACTTTGGAACAAGCTGCTTTGCACTGGAGCAACAGAAATTCAGATTCTGAAGATATGACCTGCAGCACATTCTTAACACAAACCTGCAAGATGATTTCAAACTCCAGCACTGCTCTGGCTGCCTTTTACATATGGCGTCAGCTCCAGAATGGCCATCAGACAATGCAGGCTTCCCAACGTCAGAGCTTCCGCCTTCACCATGTAATCCGGCAGCAACCCTGTATTACTCGCAATCAAGAGTTTGCCTCCATGTAATTGGCTTCCGCTGACTGTCACGGACCCGCGCAAGATCTCCCATGACTTCCAGACCCACTGATGGGTGTCGTGACTGTAGGACTAAATCCAGCCCCCACAGTGCTGTTGTTTAACTGGGCTTTCTGTAGCCCCTCTGCCACAGAATTATATCACGGCTAGAAATTTTCACAATAGCTTTACAGATCAGCATTCTCTCCCACAGCAGTGTTTCATTCCCCTGCCTCATTAGAACAGCAGTGATTTCATGCAGGATGAGTTCACATTAGCAGTCTGCAGAAATTCCTAAGCATAGGTCAGACTTCCAGTGGCAGTGATGTGCTGAGTAGTCGCACATCTGGTGGCTCTCCTCCAGAACACAACCAAACAGGCACTTACAGTCGAATTTAGTCCAAACATTCAGGCTCATCTCACCCATCAATAAGAAAGGGAGAGAAGATGAACAATATGCCAGCAGACGGGAGCTTGAGAAACCGCAGAGATGGCAGGAACAGAGGGAAAGGCCACGAGCAGTGGGTGGACGAGACAGCAGACTCACGAGGCGAGAAATCCCCGGCTACCCCAAAGAGAGGGAGACCGACGACTTAAACAATAGCCTCCACACCCTCCGGCCTGGAGATGGACGATGACGTTCCTGACCAAGGAACTGTTGGTGGTGAGGGAGGCGATAAAGGTGGAGATCCAGGTGGCAGCCAAGGTGGCTGCAGTGGATGTATTGGTCGCCATGTAGTTGGAGATCGAAAGTCTGGGGAAGAAGCCGGAAGTTCTAGGGAAGACGATGCTGGAGCTCGAGAAGGCGTCGATGGACCAGAGCGACAGGATTATTGCTTTGAAGGCCAAAATGAAATGGCTGGTGACAATCCAGGGGATCCTAAAGGGGAAGATCAAGGGCCAGGAGCACCGGTCCCGCAGGGAGGGGTCATGGAGAGTATCAACTTCATGCAGGCGGGGAAGGCATCGGGACTGAATGGGTTCCCAGTGGACCTCTAGAAAAATTTGCACCAGTCCTGGCCCGGCACCTACGGGAGCTGTTTGCAAATTCGCTAGCGAGGGACACCCTTCCTCCACCGCTAACACAGGCCACCATATTGCTGATACCCAAGAAAGACAGGAGTACGGTAGCACAGTGGTTAACACAGTTGCTTCACACCTCCAGGGTCCCTAGTTCGATTCCCGGCTTGGGTCACTGTCTATATGGAGTCTCTGCACATTCTCCCCATGTCTGCGTGGGTTTCCTCCGGGTGCTCAGGTTTCCTCCCCACAGTTCAAAGATGTGCTGGTTAGGTGTATTGGCCATGATAAATTGCCTTTAGTGTCCAAAAAGATTAGGTGGGGTTACTGGGTTACGGGGATAGGAGGCATGGGCTTAAGTAGGGTGCTCTTTCGAATAGCCTCCTTCTGCACTGTAAATTCTATGATCCATGAAGACAAAAACCTGCCAGAATGCGAATTAGATAGACCGATTTCGCTGCTCAATGTAGACGAGAAGATACTCACGAAAGTCCTGGAGATCTGCTTACAAGTGGTCGCAGAGGACCAGACGGACTTTGTCAAGGGTAGACAGCTAACTGCGAACATCAGACGACAGAATGTGATACTGACCCCATCCGGGGAGTGAACACCAGAGGTGATCATCTCCCTGGACACAGAAAAGACCTTTGGCAGAAAAGTACCTCACTGAGGTACTGGAGTGACTTGGGCCAGGGACAGGGTTCATCTCGTGGGTGAAACTCTTGTACAACCGACCCAAGGCGAGCATTCGGACCAACACCACCAGCTCTGAATACTTCCAGCTGCACAGATGCAGGGATGTCCGCTTTCCCCGCTCCTGTTCGCCCTGGCAACCAAACCCCTGGCGATCGCTCTGCAAAACACGAGAGGCTGTAAGGGCACCTGAAGAGGAGGCAGGGAGCAGAATCTCACTCTATGTGGATGACCTGCTCCTCTACATCCCGGATCCACAGAACGATGTGAAAGTAATCATGAGGCTCCTGGAAGAGTTTGGGGCTTTCCTGGGCTACAAACTCAACCTGAGCAAGAGCGAGGCATTCCTGATGAACCTGAACTGGGGAGAGACGAAGCTGGAGGGTCTACCATTCAAACTTGCCCAAAGCCAATTCCAGTACCTGGGGATCCAGACTGCCCACGATTAGACACGGATCCATAAGTGGAATCTGACCAGAACAATCCAAGAATCTGCAAGACTAAAGTGCAGAGGAGAAGAAACATGGGCGGTCTTCCAAACTTGCAATACTACCCACTGGGCAGCCAGAGTCGAGAGAGTGGTGGAATGGATAAGGGAACCGAGTACGGAATGGGTGAGGCTGGAGGAGTCCTCCTGTAAGGGAACGACCCTCCGAGCCCTTGCCACAGCACCGCTCCCACCCCCCCACCCCCCGACAAAATACACGTCCAGCCACATTGAAAACATGGAATCAGATGAGACAACATTTTGGTTTAGCAGAGATGTCCACTATCTGCGGTAACCACAAATCCCCGCCAGCCATGCTCGACGCCACTTTTAAGAAATGGAGACAGGATGGGGTACTCGCTAGCGATTAAGGACTTTTCCATGGTAGACAGACTCGCAACCCTGGATGAGCTGACGGAAAGACTGGAACTACCGAATGGAGAGGAGCTCCGACACTAAGAAATCAAAAACTTTCTCTGCAAGGAGACAATGAGGTACCCTAGAGCCCTGAGAGACACATTGCTGGAGGAACTGCTGGATGTGGATAGTAGGGAGAAGGGAAACTGTGGGGACATGTACGGACGGGTTTTAGAAAGGGTGAGAACATCATTAGATGGAGCAAGACAGAAACAGGATAACAAACTTGGGGTGGAAGTAAGGAAGTAAGGACGGCTGGAGCAAAGCAAAATGTAGGGCCAACTCCACCACCTCCTGTGCAAGACTCAGTCTCATGCTGTTTAAAGTGGTGCACAGAGCCCACCTAACCAGAACCCAAGTGAGCAGGTTCCTCCCGAAGGTGGAGGACAAATGTGAACGGTGCCAGGGAGGCCCGGCCAACCACGTCCGCATGTTCTGGACCTGTCCCAGATTTGTTGTGTTCTGGACAGCCTTCTCCAAGGCGATGTCCAAGGTTGTAGGGGTGAGGGTGGAGCCGTGGCCGAGAGTGGCAATATTCGGGGTGTCGAACCGGCCAGAACTATATATGGGGAAGAGGGCCGATATCCTGGCGTTTGCTTCCTTAATCGCATGCAGGAGAATCCTGCTCAGCTGGCGATCAGCAGCAGCATCATCCACAGCTGCAGACTGGCTGGCAGACCTCTCGGGATTTCTCCATCTGGAGAAAATCAAACACACCATCCGAGGGTCGGGCGAGGGCTTCCAAAAAGTGTGGGGGCCATTCATCAGCCTGTTCCAAAACCTGTTCGAAGCCAAGAGTGACCAGGATGATAGGGGGGAGGGGGGACCAATGACGGCAGACAAGATTGCACAAAACAGAGGAACAAGGGGGAGGGTCGGAGCAGAAAGCAAGGAACCCAGGAAAGTGTCAGGAAGGGACACGGGAAAAGAGCAAGGCTGAGAGGGGGCAGCGAGCGCCCCCCCCCCCCCCCCCACTTCCCCATAAAGCCAAAGGGGTAACAGCAAACATGAAAGAAAGAATATAACAATACACCTCCCATGTTGGAAGAAGGGGCCATGATGGAGCCTGACTATCAACAGGGAGGGGGGGGGGGGGGGGGGGGGAAGGGGGAGCAAGGAAAGGGGGAGGGCAGATGAAAGGAGTACATGTAAATTGTACATAAGAAACGTTCTATTCTGTAAATATTATGTGTTTAACATTACTAATTGTTAAACTACTAAAACTGGAAAATTCTAATAAAAATATATTTTTTAAATGAATTCCTAAGCATAGCCAGGTGATATCTCCAAAGAAATGGGTTTATTTATGGAGATGGCTGGGACGGGGGGTGGGTGGGGGGTGAGTATGAGGTGAAATCAGCAAATAAAACTAAATAATCTCTTCCACAAAGCAGTTAGAAGAGGAGGAGTGTGTCCTCATGAATTGAGTGAGGAGGAGATCCCAGCATTAACTGAGGTGAAGGAAGTGCCGCCAAGACGTAAGAAACCAAGAAACCAGTATGAAAGCCAACCTATGCTGAAAGTGGAGGAGGAAAAGTGGCAGCATGGAGTGCGTTGAAAGGACAATAAAGAGTGGAAAATGTGCCATTGTGCTTCTCTGATTGCTTGAATTGAGAGACGAGCAGAGTCATTGAAAGAACTGGAGCGAGGGTGAACTGTTCCAACAGCACTGTGACAACCATCTGAACAATTGGACACAATGATAAAGGATATCCTCACACTTATATTCACCCACTCTGCGCTGTTTAGAACCAATCAACACTATAGTTACGATAGAATGTGTAAAAATAGCTTTAAAACAAGTAATTAACTGCTAATTTCCTGCTCTAAAGAAAACCATTTTTACTACAGGCCAATAAAAGTGTCAATTATCAATACACTTTAAAACATCAATGGCAGAAACTGCAAGTACTTGAAATCTCTGTAACTTCTTAAATAACCATTATGCAGTTGACAGAAGAGATCAGAGTGCCAAAGTTGTTAGTGTAGTCACCTGGGGTGCCCACATCCCGATTCCAAAATGGGTGCCCGCAAAGAGTGCAGGGAAAAACGGACAACACTAGGGAAAACAAGCAGGTGCAAGGTTTCCTGTGTATTAAGATTTGCAGAACCCAGACAGAACTGAAACCAATAGCCATTAACATATTAATGAGCTATCTCCGGAGACAAAAAAGGAAATATTGAAACAATCGAGACCAGGACAGACTCCCCGCGCCAGTGGGAGCTAAAACAAAGGCAGGCCAACGGCCACATAGGGCCTGCCCAACGATCAGGGAACAACTCCGGTATTGGAGAAAATCAATAGGAACGATTGGGACATGGTCCAATTAATTGGGACCAAGTCCGGGGGCCCGCCCAGAAGGGCGCGAAACCCCTGGGGACTATAAAGCAGAGTCCCCAAGTTCAGTTTGCTCTCTTGGAAGCTCTTGGAAGAACTCTCACCTTGGCTTTGGCTCTCAGCAACGGGAGGCCCGCCAAGCACCAGCCAAGTAAGTCTAAGGTCAACGCACACTACGAGATAGGCGCTCCTAGCTACTATTCTATACCAGTTCGAAGCCAGCAGTATCAGAATCGGACAATGGCCATTGTTCCTCTGACTGAGTGGGCCACTCGAAGCTAAGTATAGGCTTTTAGTAGTAGTTGTAGTTTAGCGAGTAGAGTTTATGCATGAGTAATAATTGACCGTGTATAATAAATGTGTATTGATTTCAAACTTACTAACTGGTATATTGAGTCATTGATCAGTACTTGGCTTTGAACCCTGTGGTGGTATCAGAAAGATACATAGAACATAGAACATTACAGCGCAGTACGGGTCCTTCGGCCCTCGATGTTGCGCCAACCTGTGAAACCATCTGAAGCTTATCCGACCTATACTACTCCATTTTCATCCATATGTCTATCCAGTGACCACTTAAATGCCCTTAAATTTGGCGCGTCTACTACTGTTGCAGGCAGGGCGTTCCACACCCCTACTACTCTCTGAGTAAAGAAACTGCCTCTGACATCTGTCCTATATCTACCACCCCTCAATTTAAAGCTATGTCCCCTCGTGTTGGTCATCACCATCCGAGGAAAAAGACACTCACTGTCCACCCTATCTAACCCTCTGACTATCTTATATGTCTCTATTAAGTCACCTCTCAGCCTTCTCCTCTCTAACAAAAACAATCTCAAGTCCCTGAGCCTTTCCTTGTAAGACCTTCCCTCCATACCAGGCAGCATCCTAGTAAATCTCCTCTGAACCCTTTCCAAAGCTTCCACATCCTTCCTATAATGTGGTGACCAGAACTGCACGCAGTACTCCAGGTGCGGCCGCACCAGAGTTTTGTACAGCTGCAGCAAGACCTCGTGGCTCCGAAACTCAATCCCCCTACTGATAAAGGCTAGCACACCATATGCCTTCTTAACAGCCCTATTAACCTGGGTGGCAACTTTCAGGGATTTATGTACCTAGATGCCGAGATCTCTCTGTTCATCTACACTACCGAGAATCTTGCCATTAGCCCAGTACTCTGCATTCCTGTTACTCCTTCCAAAGTGAACCACCTCACACTTTTCCGCATTAAACTCCATCTGCCACCTCTCAGCCTAGCTCTGCCGCTTATCTATGTCCCTCTGTAACCTATAATGTCCTTCAGCACTATCCACAACTCCACCGACCTTCGTGTCATCTGCAAATTTACTAACCCATCCTTCTACACCCTCTTCCAGGTCATTTATAAAAATGACAAACAGCAGTGGCCCCAAAATAGATCCTTGCAGTACACCACTAGTAACTGAACTCCAGGATGAACATTTGCCATCAACCACCACCCTGTCTTCTTTCAGCTAGCCAATTACTGATCCAAACCGCTAAATCACCTTCAATCCCATACTTCCGTATTTTCTGCAATAGCCTGCTGTGGGGAACCTTATCAAACGCCTTACTGAAATCCATGTACACCACATCAACCGCTTTACCCTCATCCACCTGTTTGGTCACCTTCTCAAAAAACTCAATAAGGTTTGTGAGGCATGACCTACCCTTCACAAAACCGTGTTGAGTATCGCTAATCAACTTGTTCTTTTCAAGATAATTATAAACCCTATCTCTTATAACCTTTTCCAACATTTTACCCACAACCGAAGTAAGGCTCACAGGTCTATAATTACCAGGGTTGTCTCTACTCCTCTTCTTGAACAAGGGGACAACATTTGCTATCCTCCAGTCTTCCGGCACTATTCCTGTCGACAAAGACAACATAAAGATCAAGGACAAAGGCTCTGCAATCTCCTCCCTGGCTTCCCAGAGAATCCTAGGATAAATCCCATCTGGCCCAGGGGACTTATCTATTTTTACACTTTCCAAAATTGCTAACACCTCCTCCTTGTGAACCTCAATCCCATCTAGCCTGGTCGACTGTACCTGAGTATCCTCCTCGACAACATTGTCTTTCTCCAGTGTAAACACTGACGAAAAATATCCATTTAACGCTTCCCCTATCTCCTCTGATTCCACACACAACTTTCCACTACTATCCTTGATTGGCCCTAATCTTACTCTAGTCATTCTTTTGTTCCTGATATACCTATAGAATGCCTTAGGGTTTTCCTGGATCCTATCCGCCAATGACTTTTCGTGTCCTCTCCTTGCTCTTCTTAACTATCCCTTTAGGTCCTTCCTGGCTAACTTGTAACTCTCAAGTGCCCTAACTGAGCCTTCATGTCTCATCCTAACATAAGCCTTCTTCTTCCTCTTGACAAGTGCTTCAACTTCCTTAGTAAACCACGGTTCCCTTGCTCGCCAACTTCCTCCCTGCCTGACAGGTATATACTTATCAAGGACACGCAGTAGCTGTTCCTTGAAAAAGCTCCACATTTCGATTGTACCCATCCCCTGCAGTTTCCTTCCCCATCCTATACATCCTAAATCTTGCCGAATAGCATCATAATTGCCTTTCCCCCAGCTATAATTCTTGCCTTGCGGTATATACCTATCCCTGCCCATCGCTAAAGTAAACATAACTGAATTGTGATCACTATCACCAAAGTGCTCACCTACATCTAAATCTAACACTTGGCCGGGTTCATTACCCAGTACAAAATCCAATGTGGCGTCGCCCCTTGTTGGCCTGTCTACATACTGTGTCAGAAAACCCTCCTGCACACACTGCACAACAACTGACCCATCTATAGTACTCGAACTATAATATTTCCAGTCAATATTTGGAAAGTTAAAGTCCCCCATAACAACTACCCTGTTACTCTCGCTCCTGTCGAGAATCACCTTTGCTATCCTTTCCTCTACATCTCTGGAACTATTCGGAGGTCTATAGACAACTGCCAACAGGGTGACCTCTCCTCTCCTGTTCCTAACCTCGGCCCATACTACCTCAGTAGACGAGACCTCAAACGTCCTTTCTGCCACCGTAATACTTTCCTTGATTAACAATGCCACCCCCCCCCCCCCCCCCCCCCCCAAACACTCTTTACCATCTTCTCTGTTCTTACAGAAACATCTAAATCCTGGAACCTGCAACAACCATTCCTGTCCCTGCTCTACCCATGTCTCCGAAATCGCCACAACATCGAGATCCCAGGTACCAACCCATGCTGCAAGCTCACCCACCTTATTCCGGATGCTCCTGGCGTTGAAGTAGACACACTTCAAACCAGCATCTTGCTTGCCGGTGCCCTCTTTCAAACTTTTAACCCTATCCCTGACCTCACTACTCTCAACATCCTGTACACTGGGACTACAATTTAGGTTCCCATCCCCCTGCTGAATTAGTTTAACCCCCCCCCGAAGAGCACTAGCAAATTTTCCCCCCAGGATATTGGTACCCCTCTGGTTCAGGTGAAGACCTGGCGACTCTTGAGCAAAGGTAATTAAAACAGAGCAAATTAAGGGAAAGCATAACGAGCAACATTTACTGGCGAACTCTGACGGGACTCGACTTAGAAATGGCCCCCCCACTCCGAGAGAACCCAAAATTTTAATTAGAAATCCAATTGGAAACAGAAAGAACCACAAGAGTTTAAGCAGTACTGATCAATCCTCCAGAATTCGGAAGTGTGTTAATGCATGCATACTAACAGGGATATAAGCTAAACCTGAGAGATTTTGTTGCGTAAAACTGTCGGGAGTTTTGTAGGCCGGAAATTAGCGTAAGCCGTACCCGTGTTTACATCACTACTTTATCACCCCCTGTTCCAAATGTAATAGAGAACCCAGATATAGGAAAAATGGCAATGAAGGCAATGGAACGCCTTATGAACCCAAAGGAATTCGAGGTCGCAGCGACCAGCAGAGTAGGACAGTGTACCGTTTAGGAAGAAGAAATTAGGAAGTACCTCAAAGGGAAAGGATGGCCCATTTGGAGCGAATTTTGTGCGAATGGAGAAACAGGTCCCGGGAGTATAGGACATACTTGGTGGGAGAACCTGACAGAGATTCACAAGAAGAGCTTGGGAAAAGCTCGCAAGCCGATGGGAATCGTGTCCTGTCTGGCATAATTGCGAGGCACAGAGGAGGTCGTTAGGACGCTCCGTAGAGAGATAGAGGAGAGAGATAGGACGAGTGAGGTGGATGTGAGTGAGATAGAGAGAGAGAACAGAGAGTTAAAAGGGAGGTTAGCAGCAAAAGACAGAGAGGTGGATGATGCATCCACCAAGAGGGCACACCAGTCTTGTCTGGCGCACTTAAGCAGCTTCCAGATCCAGTAGGACAAGGCCTACCAGGACACACAACGTGCAGTCCTGGTAAGACAAGAAACAGAACAGCAGGTAGAGGCATTGCAGAAGCAGTGCAGTGATTTAAAAGCAGCCCTATGAGCACTCCATGCTTCCACAACAGAACAAAGGCAAAGCTCAGTAGACCACGCGAAGTGCCGGAAGCAAATTGCAGAATTGCAATCCTTACTTTCAGTCCAGAATGGCTTTCAGAGCACATTCGAATCCCAACTAGATGAGGAAAAAGGCCCCGGTTGGCAGGAATTAAACAAAACAGCCCATAGATATGTACATGGAGCATGTGTGCAGGAGAAACCCCAGAAAAGAACAGCACCCCAACCCCCCACTGAACAGACAGAACACACCCCCATGAATCTGGTAACCACACACCGCAGAGCCGCAACAGGAAACACGGATTTTCCGTATACAACCCTCTTAACCGTGACCCAATTACGGGACGCGTGCAAGAAAATCATACCGTTCCTCCCCACTTCAGACCCCCACCAATTCTTTGCGAAAGTTAAACAGAAGGCCACCATGTACGGCCTGGACGAGAGAGAGCAGGTAAAGCTCACAGTTTTGAGTCTCAATCCTTCAGTCGTAGCAGCCCTTCCCGACTCACAGAATGTAGGAGGAGGCACCCTAGCAGAGATGCACACAGCGATCCTTGATGCGATCGGCTATAACAGAGGAGACCCGGTAGAAGGCCTGAATAGATGCAGGCAAAAGAAGACTGAGCACCCCACAGCGTTAGCTGGATGCTTGTGGATTCATTTCACTGCAGTTTTTGGAGAATTAGCCCACGCCCATTTGTCCCCAGATAACATGGCAAAATGGACTCGAATCTTGATCTCTCATGCAACAAAGGCAGGACAGAGAGCTTGCGCAAATTATGACCCCTCAGATGAGGCCCACAACAAGAAATGGGTTTTAAACAGGTTGTCCCGCGCTTGGCAGCAATCCGTACACAAGAAGACCAATTTTAAGAAACCCGATGAAGAGCAGGCAGATGCAGATATGCATACAGTTAAAACGCACCAGAACCCAGCATGGATAAATGAGAGTAGAAACAGCCCACATCACAGGAGTGTTACAACTGTGGACACCCAGGACATCTTGCACGAGAGTGCAATGCCCCACAGAAACCACAGAGAGCCCAACAGACAGACACCCTAAATAAGAATAGGGCAAAGCCTATTCACAGTGTTAGCACCCGTTCAGACCAGGGAGACATGAACGGCACAGACTGACGGTGTTCGGGCTCCCCAATGTGGGTCTGCGACACCCTTTGGGATAAGTCCGGCCGACCAGTCGTAGCAGCCAAAGTATGGGGCAAGCCCGTTGAATTTCGTTGGGACACAGGAGGGTCCCGCACCACACTCAATTCCTCCACTGTGTTTCAGAAGGACACATGGCCCACTACAGACACCATCACCCTCAGCGGCTTCACAGCCCACTCACAGCAGGGACACATCACAGCCCCTGTATCCATACAAATCGGCAATATAACCACAACGCACCCCATAGTGTTAGTTGATCTACCCCACACAGCAGAACACATTTTGGGAATCGATTTTATGAGCTCCCACAACCTTTCATTTGATCCAGTAAACAAATGTGTCTGGAGAATGGCAAAAGCAGCAATGGCCACCCTCATCAGATCATTGTTCACTGTATACCATGCAAACTATTGAATGGGTCTAAGACTGCCACTTTCAGTCCTGAAAATGCACCATTTACCTCAGATTACCCTGGAAGGGTGAGGTATCTCAGAGCAACAGGTGAAGCTAGCAGTTTCACGCTGCTACTTTGCAGTAGCAACACAAGTATATACTCCACTAACAAGATGCTGCTGTCAAGCCAAAAAGGCTTTCTGCCAATCACAGAAATAATTAATGTGGTATATGAAATTCCATACCAGTGTGCTGGCAGATTTGTAGCCCGTCCCAGATCGTATCAAACAAGTGTATCCCTTGTTCGCAACAGACATCGTTTTGACTGTACCTAACTAGTGTGTCTTGCAAATTGCAAACCATAAGGCAGTGTTTTCTGGCCCCATGGTAATGCAAACCATCATGGGAGATCCTGCGGCCCAGCCAAATGTCTATTGACTTTTGGCAGGACTGGATGAAGCAGCGGTGGGACTGGATGATCTAGCGGTGGGACTGTACGATCCAATGGAACCTCCATCCATAGTCAACAACATTAGATGTGATTCTGTGATTGGACAGCACTTACTAAACAATCCTGATTGTGCTAAGAATTGCACTGACAACCAATTTGTCGGCCTCACGGGCAGCACCGTGGCTGAGTGATTAGCATTGCTGCCTCACGGTGCTGAGGTTCCAGTTCGATCCTGGCCCTGGGTCACTGTCTGTGTGGAGTTTGCACATTCTCTCCTTGTTTGCATGGGTTTCGCCCCCACACCCCAAAGATGTGCTGGTTAGGTGGATTGGCCACTCTAAATTGCCACTTAGTTGAAAAAAATGAATTGGGTACTCTAAATTTTTAAAAAATTGTCGGGCTCACCCTATGATTCACACACACATGCGAATAGTTACCTACAGTCACACTCAGGGGCCTATTGTTGCAGACTAAAGGAGATCTCCATGCAATGTGTTTTTTTATGATGTTCCTTGGTCATCAAGTAGCCTGTGAAAACTCACACGGGAAGAAGAATAATTTAAAAGAGATACAGGAGAACTTCACGTTCATCAGCACATTGAGGAGAATTAGGGCATTAAACAGAAACTGGGCAAAAATTTGAAGATACCAAAACTAATAGTCTAAAGTCTAGCAGAACATTATATTTATTTCTTTAAAAATGATACTAAAATACAATCTTCAGAGTGAGAATTAAGTGCAGAATTTACCTGCTTCAGTGAATAGAAGCAGATTGTAAATTATAGTGTAAAAAATTCTATTATTTGCAGGTTCTCTGCTGGGCATCATTTTATTCTGAACATTAAACACACGTAGTATAATGTGTGATAAACCTTTGTTAAGTTCCTGAAATAAGTGGGCAATTGTTCCGTTTTGTAACACTTCATCTTTTTTTCAATAACTGTGATAAGCAGCATCGGCTGATTTCTCTGGCGGCAGTCTGAAATGCTGACTTGCTTGTTTAATGAAAGTAAATTTGAGCTACAAACTGCACCTCGGAGAATGTCCATGGTTTGTGGACCGTGCCACTTTGGTTATAAAGTGATTGCAGCACCACTGACTTCAATGGAAATAAAATCTGTGGAAGATGTAAAATGGGCTGTTGACTCGCGATTGCTCATTTTCCACTGCAGCGTGTCAAAATTATCCCCAGGTGCTCTAATGCTCATTCGCTGGAATCCATCCTCCATAAATTATAACTTGCCTAAAACACTGCCCATATATCCTGTCCTACTTGACCATTACCTCAGCCTCGCTGAGCCAGACTTACTGCCCATCTTCCAACGCATTCAATTTAAAATTCTACGTTTGTCGAATGAAAGTTAACATGTTCTTTCCCCAAGCTGACTGAAATTTCATCCATCTCAGTCCAAATGGAGTGTTCCTCTGATTCTGGCCTCCGATTCCCAACCAAGCACTCTTCCCACCATTGATGGCACAGGCTTCAATCCCACATTTTGGAACTGTTGAAAAAATCTTCCCAAATTTCAACGTTCCAACCTTTCAATCACCTCTCCTAAGTTCTCCCTTCCTGGTTCAGCAGCGATTTCTTTGGCCATTTCTTTAACCTCAGAAATGGTCCATCTTTTTCTTGTTGCAATGTTCTCTTGTCACAATGTCAGGGATCCCAGGGAAACTTTGCAAGTATTTTGGATAGAAGGATTGTGAAAGTTACCTATTCAACACATAACGTGAACACAGTAGTTGTTGGACAAAAACCTATTTAAGTTGAGCTTGCTGCATTTGTTTAGGTACATGAATAGAAGTAAGCGATTTTACAACCCCACTACATTCATGCATGTCCAATTATGACAGAACATTATTCAAGAAAGCAGAGTGTATGTTGTCTGTCAAGCATATTATGCAAGTCACTGCAATAAGAAAATATTCTGTTTTAGCTATCTTTCAATTGTTTAGAGATTTACAAAGATCACCAACCAAACAATGAGTCATAAAATGCTGCAGGAGAGCATTCTGGCAATCTGCCTCACCAATTAGATTCTAATCTTGCCAATAAAAATATATTAACTGTTTGGCTGGGACAAATCGCCAGAAAATAACTCAGGGAAAACATATCCTATGAAAAGCCAGGTGTGGCTAAGAACCATGACAGTTCCCATAGCAACATCTTTTTCACCTGGAGAATGTGAACAATGCTAATGGTAAAGTTTTTCAAAGTGAGGTCATATTCAGCCAGGCAGAAGAGAAGAATGATAGCAACGCCTTGTCCTCATCTTTCACCCCTTCTGACTTCGCATTTCATACCTCATCTCCCAACATTTCTGTCACCAGCAAAAGCATCTTCCCTACCACTCCCTTTTCTGGTTTCCAAAGTGAATGCTCCCTCCAGTACACCTTAGGCCACTATGCCACACCCTTAATAGCTGCTCTCCTTTCACCAATAGCTTACCTTCCAAGAACAGGATATATAACAACTGCTCTTGTTTTAGCCACTGTCCAGAGACCCGAACATTATCTTGGGGCACAGTGATTTGCCTGTATTTCTACCAACCTATGTATAGAAATGGTGGTGGCCAGATGACTGCCATCAATTGTCATAAAACCCCCTCTGGTTCACTGATGCCCTTTAAGGAAGGAAAGCTGTCACCCTTTTTTTCTAAATTTAGAGTACCCAATTAATTTTTTCCAATTAAGGGGCAATTTAGCATGGCCAATCCACAGAGCCTGCACATCTTTATGTTGTGGGGCAAAACCCATGCAAAAACAGGGAGAATGTGCAAACTCCACACGGACAGTGATCCAGAGCCACAATTGAACCTGGGACCTCGGCACAGTGAGGCAGCAGTGCTAACCACTGCACCATTGTGCTGCCCTGAAATTTGTCATCCTTACCTAGTCTGGTCCAGATGTGACTCCAGGCCCACAACAATGTGATTAACTCTTAACTGTACCCTAAAATAGCCTGACAAACCACTCAGTGGAAGGGCAATTACAGATGGGCAACAAATGCTGACCTTGTCCATGACGGCCACGTCCCTTTGAATAATAAAACAAAATGTATTCTCCTCTGCATTGTGGTGACCAAATGAAGATTGGCTGATGACTTTGTGAACAGCTCTATTCTGGGCTGTGCCCCTGAGCATTGAATTACTTGCCAATTTGAATCCTCCATTGTACTTCCACTCTGAGTACTCTGTCTGAGGCCACCTACAATGTTCCAGTGAAGCTCAATGCAAGCTTGAGGAACAGTACCTCGGGCAGGATTTTCCTGTGGGTTTCAGAACTATCCTGTCAAGCTCAAATGGGGACCAGGAAGAGGGAAAAACATACTTGATTTCATCCTCACTAACCTCCATTACAGTATCGGTACGAGTGACCACCACACAGTCCCTTAGGAGACGTTAACATTGAGGATATTCTCCCTCGTGCTTTGTGGCACTATGGCCATGCTAAATGGGATAGATTTTGATAAGATCCAGCAACTCAAGATTGGGCAACCATGAGGCATCAGTAGCAGCAGACTTGTACTCAACCACAATCTCAAGACCCAGCACATCCCCCACTGTAATACTACAAGCAATCCAGGCCATCAACCCTGGTTCACTGAGGAGTACAGGGCATGTCAGGAAGAGCACCAGGGATACCTAAAAATGAGGTGACAACTTCATGAATGGTAGTTAGCACTGTTGCTTCACAGCGCCAGGTCCCAGATTCGATTCCCGGCTTGGGCACTGTCTGCGCGGAGTCTACACATTCTCCCTACGTCTGCATGGGGTTCCTCCGGGTGCTCCGGTTTCCTCCAATAGTCCAAAGACGTGCAGGTTAGGTAGATTGGCTATGCTAAATTGTCCTTAGTGTCCAAAAAGGTGATGAAAGGCTTAAGTGGGTCGGTGCAGACTCGATGGGCATAATGGCCTCCTTCTGCACGTATGTTCTATGTTCTAAGTTCTATTTACTTGTGACAATAAAGATTAGTATTATTATTATGAAGCTGCAACACAGGACTTACTTGTGTACCAAACAGCATAAGCAGCAAGTGATAGAGCTAAGCGATTCAACAACCAACAGATCAGATCTAACTCTGCAGTCCTGTCATATCCAGTTGTGAATAGTAATGGACAATTAAACAACTCACTGGAGGAGGAGGCTACACAAATATCCCCATCCTCAATGATGGAAGAGCCTTGCACGTCAATGCAAAAGATAAGGCTGGCGCATTGGCAACAATCTTCAGCCAGAAGTACCGAGTGGATGATCCATCTTGGCCTCTTCCTGAGATCCCCAGCCTCACAGATGCCAGTCTTCAGCTAATTCACTACTTCACTCCACGTGATATCAAGAAATAGCTCATTACTGCACTGAACATTGCAAAGACTCGGGTCCCTAACAATAATCCAACAATAGTATTGAAAAGCTAGAGGCTGTTCACAGTCAAAGGGAGTTAAAGTGACCTTCAGCATGTAACCAATAATCTGTTTACTGCAATCTTTGGTAGGACAGACGGCAGCAGCTGTAGTTGCCTCTGTTATGAATATCCACAATATTTAAAGATGGCTTGAAGGCCTCACAAAAAAAAGCCCTCAACCTCCAACTCTGCCTTCATATCCTTATTAACCACGCCAGCTACACGTTCATGGAGTGGTTCATCTTTCGATTTTGAAGGCCACCCCATCTTAGGCTGATACTTTTATGGGACAAGCGTCCCATCGATCACGGCCTGGACCTGGGGCATCCCAGCGATAGCGGCGAACTCCATTGCCCGGGAAACCTGGTGGACTCAGTCCACTAGTTAATATATTGTGTAGACTGCGTCTCCTTGATGGTCACGGATGCACCCGTGTGAGGACTGCGAGATCCCAGACAGGTCCTCACTGGAAAGATCCCGTGGCGAAAAAGTTCAGGGTGACCGGCATCTTGACGACCACCGGGAGCGGGTGTCCCCTGCCCATATCCATGTGGTTCCAGGTGCGCCATGATCCAGCAGATATGCCACATTGTCCCCCTGTTCAGTCAGAGTCTTCAATGGCATGCCCGGCCTGGCAGGTCCTCGAAAGGCAAGTGCTGCCTATACACATGAGGCTTAATGCAGTGCCTCCTTTCCACCTCCTTCTCGGCCTGTTGGGTGGCTAGCTCTCCATCCTCGCCAGCTGGCTCCTGTTCTGGGGCAGGCTCTTATTCTGTAGGCAACTTCCTCATGTAGCTCCTGCTCACACGGCCTCAGTGCATCCCCCAGGGCTGCGGCGGCAAGGCAGATGCCAACCATTCCTGATTGGATTCTGAAATCCATTGGCTGCAGAGGGTGAAAGGTAGTCATGTCAGCATGTGTGTACCCCCATACCTAACCAGATCCAACGGGCTACACAGTGGCCCCTGCTCGTACTGCAGCCCCAGCTTTCACATGTCCCACTCTCCTCCTCCCTCCTCCCTCCTCTCCCATCCCCACGCCCACCCCAGGTTTTTCATCCTGTCACTCTGCCCTCTGCACTGCACCTCTGGCCCCGTCAGTGTCCGGACCCGTGGGGGCCTCTGGCCCCAGCAACCATCCCTGCCGGCAGGGGAACCGGTGGCTGGTGCTATCTATGCCAGCCGTATGCTCTATGGCCCCCATCCAGCTCCCTCCTGCAACAGCTGCTGTGGATGTCCTCCTTGGTGGGCCACTTGATGCCTCGCCAGCAGGGTGGTGCCCGGTTGTGGGTGGGGGCACCCATACGTTTGATATCGCTCTGCAAAATGTTTGCCTTGCAGGCTGTGGCATTGGCGGTCCGTGCTTGTGAAACCTGGTCCTGGGTGGATTCTCAACCCCATGACCCATCCCCTGGTCTCCTGCCACCTCCCCCTCCCACCGCCGCTACTCCCCATGGCCCTGGCAGGCTACTCCCAACCCCCCCGCCACCCTCACCCACCCTAGTCAGCCCTGCCAACGGTTGGACCTGCAGCTCACGGCTGCACCTTTGGGAACATGTCCTACCTCCACGCTCTCTCCCTGAGCAGCCATGGCACCTGTTTCCTGATTTTAAATACCACAAGCAAACCTCGCCCTTGGTAATTCCTCCTGGTGCAGGCGGAGCATCTCGGTAGGCCTGGAGAATACTGGGGAGGGCCCGTTAATGATATGCCAATGGCGTTTACTGTAAATGCCGCTGTCGAGGCACCAGAGCTTGGCATTCCATACGGCGCCCAGTGCCAGCCGCGATTTTCAGCTGACATGCCATTCTCCTTCTGGTCGTGCTTCGCGATTCTGTAGAATCCGGCCCAAATACTTTGTTCTCCCTCAAGTTTTTTCTTATGCAGGAGCACAGGGGGGTGGCAGCAGGGGGGAGGAAGAGGAGTCAACGGAGACAATTGACAAAAGCATCCCTTCGTGATTTTGAACTTCAGTTCTTGTGAGCTAAAGGCATCAATATTGAACTCTGTAATGTAAGCTGTGCCTGTTGGCACAATAAAAGCCGCCTAGACTATATCTCAAACAATGATTTCTCCAGCAACAGATCAACACTTAATGGCCTGCATGTGTAATTAAGTTGTTTCTTGCGCCATTTTCCTGGCGTCTGCCACCTTCTGCAGTTGCTAAGGAAGGTGGTGAATGGGCCAGTGAAAGGA
The DNA here is from genome assembly GCF_902713615.1 of Scyliorhinus canicula. Classification (NCBI taxonomy): domain Eukaryota; kingdom Metazoa; phylum Chordata; class Chondrichthyes; order Carcharhiniformes; family Scyliorhinidae; genus Scyliorhinus; species Scyliorhinus canicula. The sequence goes on along the minus strand of NC_052154.1, from coordinate 48,479,373 downwards.
AAAGTTGTTTCGTTGCCCGCATCGGGTAGACGTGAACATGTTAGCCATTCAGCCTATTATGAGCCGATACATGACCATTTTTACCTCTGGTGATGAGCGTTTTGCTGGTGTGAGAGGTATGACTGCCGTAAGAGGCTCAGACTAATAACATCTCTATTAACAGTGTACATCCTCACTGCCTGCACTCATACACTCTTGTGTACTCCTTTGCTGCCAAATTCATGGGAGTAATTGGCAGCAGAAGTAAGTGGTGTATAAAGTGCCTCTTCTATTTCATTGTATTGACAGAACTGTTAAAATATGGGCCTCTTTCCTCAGAATTAACATTGTGAAAAAGAATCAGAAGAAAAATGCAATAGAGCAAAAAAGGTGCAACATTTTCGAAACAACTGGCATCTCTGCACGTGGCCAGTTCCAGGATTTTTAAGCTGCTGTGCATGGAAACCTTTCAAGAGTAGCAGGAAATTAAAGTGCAGCCCTTCATTTTATGAAAGTAAAGTCAAAGCAGATAACCATAGACTTCAAGTTTACAGAGGTTGGGACAAACAAGTTTCTAATGATGAGAATTGAGTTATGAGGAAGAACATGTTTGGATGTCTTTCCACTTGGGACTTCTTGTTTATTTTCACCACTCATTTCCAGAATTCTTCATTAAACTTTGATAGCAAATTATGTCATGTAAACAGAAATAATTACTTGTCAGACATGCAAATCTCAAAATATTTCACCATAGTTTGAAATAGAGGAAATTACTTTTTCAGCAAAACTACTTGAAGACTTAAGATAATCTAAAAAGTTCAGCTATATCATTTTAATAAAATCTCTGATCCATGTTAAACAGTATTTTGAAAGTGATTAATCTTCAAATGTCACCAAATATTCAGCTTGAAGTTAATGTTTGGCAATTAGTCAAAATAGATTAGCTTTGGCACAACACACACAGATGATAAGTAGTGTGTTGTAAATCCTATTTAAGTCATCGTCGTTCTAGTGCACTGGAATATTCCAGCAGTGTTCTGCCTCATTCTTTCTCTCTCTAACTTAGCTGTGTTGATAATTAAGTCAGATTCCTTTCCAGGAACAATATACTTGCACAATAAGTCTTTTAATCCCCTGTTACCAGCTAGATTGAAAAGGTTTCCACAAGAATACTGCAGCAAATATTTGGCTCCGAACAAATTGCTCTCATTTGTAATGTAATCCTTTGAATCTAAGTTGAAAAGCACTTGAGGAGTATAAAAATTTGATTCTTTTTCTCTTAAGAAAGCTAAACTTGGAAATCTGATTTTTAATTGATGATTAATTCTGAGGGCTTTTAATCTGTGTTTAAGCAGATACAGCAACTTGATTTTAGATCACTTTCTTCTGTGCTACCAATTGACAATGAAAATCATATACCATGCCGCAACATTTTTTAAGCATTACCAATTTGTAGAAGGGAGCAGCTAGTGAAAAGGATATGGGTCGGCATTCAGGAACTGACTAGAAAAAATATTTTTAGGTTGGTGCTTTCAGGAAATTACATTTTCCTGATGGAGGCACTGCTATTAGCAGAAGTGCAGTTTGTTATGTACCTAGTAAAGAACTAACTAGCATTCCTATAGTGCTTTTCACAACATTGGGATATTTTGAAGCACTTTACAACTAATTAAGTTCTTTTGAAACGTTTGCCGAGATTTTCCAGCTCTGCCGTGGTGGGACCCGCCGCAGGAGGTTTGTCGGCCCAGCCAAAAACTCCATTGACCTTTGGCCGGAGCGGATGATTCCCGCAGTGGGCGGGATCAGAAATCCAGCCCGTGGTCATTGTTTTAGAATTGGTAAAAGATATTTGTAGAAATGATCAGGAATCCGTGGGAACTTTCTATTGCAGGATACTGTGGCCTTGTGTGCGGAATAAGAGGAAACAACACAATGTAAACACTTGTAAGGTTACCATTACAATTTACTTTGCCTTATTTGATAACTACACAATGTGTTGAGTCTACAACTGGATAAAATATCAAATGTAGTGGCTCCACTCTGATCCCATTTTAAATTATTGTTTCCAACTATATATGCAACATGTTAATACAGTCAAAAATGATTAATTCTATGAGATACCTGTAATAAGCTTTGGCAGCTGAAAGGGTTCAATGCTGTTCACAGAATGAGGATAATCCTGATTCGTATTTAGACTTAACATCAAGCAATCATAAAGTTTTTTTATGATTTTACTTGTTCAAAACAATTGGACACAATACTATAATGCGGCAGCCTATTAACATTAAAATAACGTGGTTAGGATTCGTCAGCAGCACCTACATATTGGGATATCAGTTCGAAGAGCTTTGGATACCAGTAATTTTTCAGCTCTCCTGACAAAATGTCACATACTTAACATAATAACATCATAACAGAATGTAAAAATCTTGTTACAGTCCCCATAGAGACTGGTAACTTTTTAAAAAGGGATTAATTTCCCAGCAACTGACATAAAACAACTACAAGAGGCTGGAACATCAAGGAAGCAGCTTATGCTACGCCAAGAGCATAACAAGACATGGTACCAGTTGAGTGACTGTTTCAATCCATATAGTTACAACTCAGCAAGCAGTGACAACCAGCAACAACATCCAGGCAAGATGATCGCGATTCCGGTTCCACAGTGGCTCAAGTGCCACGGTAATCTCCGTGAAAACTGGCGTGCATTCAGGTAAAGGTTTGAGATCTTTCTGGTAGCAGCCGACCTACAAGACGGGGCCGATGCTGAAAAGACAGAGCTTCTGCTCACCATCGCCGGTGCCAGAGCAGAAGAAATCTTCCTTACATTCAAGTTCTCCAAAGGGCAAAACAGGAGCGACTTCCAGGTAGTCCGGGACAAATTTGGTAAATACTGCGAGGAAAACACAAACAAACCAACAGAAAACGGTAAGAGAGGCGCCAGTACTTACCACGAGGCCGAGTTCCCAGAGCAGAAAACGACAATTTTGATCGGCGGCCATCTTGATAAAGGTACTGCAGATGCGCAGTTGCGCAAGAAGCACACAGAACGGGAAGGTACGTTTGCGCATGGCACAATTGCGAAAAAGGGCCCCAGTAAAGGAACAGCGATATGCGCATGCGCAATCGCTTCCTACGACCGATGTCATGCGCTTCGTGACATCAGAGGCCCCCAGATCACGCCCACTTAAAAGGGAAATGTCCCAAAACACAAAAAAACATTTAAAACCTGATTCTTTCACCTGGAACGTAGCACAATGCCTGAAATTCAACCAGTGGCTGAAAGTAACCTCCACAGAACCCTGCAACAAGCAGTTAGCACCACCCAAAGAGATGATAAAGTCCTTGAATACTATGGCTCCGACCTTTATTTCTTCTTTGGACATCGCGAGCCCAGCTCCGACACAAACAGTGATGACTCAGGCAAGGTTTTTTCATTAGAGATGGCGACCCCAGTACCAAATCCGAACCGCAACGAGATGTGTTCTACAGTGAAGAATCTGACACAGACGCGGATATGTTCTTCGGATTTGAGGATCTTCAGCCCAGCATATATGACATCCCGACTCGTGCGTGCAGGATTATGCCGTGGCCTGACACCGAGAGACAGAGAGTGGTACAAGCCCACAGAGAGCGGCCTGCTGCCACACAGAGAGTGGTCCACGCACTGCTAAGGGTTCCCGACTCCACACAGAGAGTGGTCCATGCACCACAAAGAGTCCCAGCCTCTACACAGAAAGCGATGAAAGACTCAGCAGCGAGACAACTGCACCTCTCCACACAAGAAGTGACTCGAGTGACACAAGCCTCCACAGCGAGCTCATGGACTGCCTCCATGATAAAAGCAATGCAAGACTCCTTGCATGAACAAGACCTTGAGAGTCTAGCAACCTCCTCTGAGCAACCAGCAGCAGATGATGCAAGTCTGCCATGCTCAAGTGAACAACAGAAAGACTATGACAATCTGCCATGCTCAAGTGCACAGCAAGAAGACTATGACAGTCTACCATGCTCCAGTGACCAGCAAGATGACTATGACAGTCTACCATGCTCCAGTGAACAACAAAGCGACTATGACAGTCCACCCACATTGTTTGAGCTACCAGAAGAAGACTCTGACAGTCTACCCAGCCCAAATGAACAACAAGAAGCTACTGAGGCTCTACCCACTGTATTGAGACAATGACGTAAGCATCCCACTTCCCACACAAGATGTGCAATGTGACAGACCTCAGCCAGTGTGTACAGAGGCACTTGACGATCACAGTGAGACCACTGGTGAATCCGGTGACACCATGTTAATTCAAACCTCATTCGCTCGAGCCTCTCCACAAGCAAATGCATTCTTGAATGTTTTGACTGCAGGTATGGAGCATCAAGAAATCTCAGCTGACTCCAGTGAACCTGCTATGACTCCAGACGGGGAGCATCGACAAACCAACACTGACTCAGGTGAAACAGACCAGACTCCAGACGGGGAGCATCGACAAGCCAAAACTGATTCAAGTAAGCCGGACATGACTCCAGACAGGGAGCGCCGCAAACTCAGTGACGGCACGCTCAAGGAAACAGAAGATGCCACAAAGCACGCTGACATGAGTAACTGTGTGAAGGACTCGTATTATCCACAGAGTGTGGTCCTTGAGTGCAGCGAACACAACAACAGATCCATCCAACACAACATCACAACCTATGACAACCATATCAAAGACAACGACACAACGCGTACCAAAGGCAACATCGTCGACAGCAAGCATGACAAAGACTACACCAATGGAACTCCGACTGATACGACATGGTACAACTCTGCCCATGAGGGACACTGTCACTGCTCAATTCAGTACAATGACATACCATGGCAGGACGATGCATCTTCCCAATTCTCGTTTGCTGCACTACCAACAGGCAACCTGGCTTTCAGGACAGATGACATCCAACATCGCTATCACAAGCATCGGAAGAAAAGAAAGACTCCAAATCAGACAACAAAGTGATTTGACCACTTCTTGGTTCCTTATGCACAGGGACACTGATGGCGTTCACAAGGACATGCCCCCGTCAAAATCACCAACTCACCAACCCAACAAGAAAGACATTCGACCATGATAATTGATGGGCTTTGGACTCATACATATGAGTTGGACTTATTGTTTGATGACTGTTATCATAACTTGTACTGAGCATCGCTTATCTACCTGTTTTTTGTTCAATTTTCTTTAACAGTGTACAGAAAATATGTAACACGAAAAAAGGGGGGATGTGGTGACATGCATCACTGTAGATACACAAGGAGTTAATGTAAGTACGTGTAGACTAGCTAGACACTAGAGGGAGCACCAGAGACATGACACACAGACACTCAACCAATAGGTCAGTAAGATAGGACATGACCAATGGGCATTCATGATACACACAGAGGTGACACTACCACAGGGGGGCATTACACCAACCCATATATAAAGGACACAGCACACATGATCTTCCTCTTTCCAGTGGAGACACTCAGTGAGTACAGACACAGGGTTGATTCAACATCACACCCACCACGTGGATTGTAGCAGATTGTTCGTCAGTCTGAGTAGCTATAAAAGGATTAACAGTAGAGGCGAATCCGAGTAGGAGAATTGTAAATAGTTTAATAAACTTGTTGAAGTTATCTCCACGTCTGAACCTTCCTTTGTCAGAGTGAACATCAAAGAAGCAGCTTATGCTACGCCAAGAGCATAACAAGACAACCGGGTCAGGCCCGCTAATGATATGCCACCTGCGTTTAGTCTACGTGCATTCTGGAACACTGTGATGCTGCTGTTGAGGAAATGAAGAATTGCGATTTGATGTGAAATCGTCGTCCACCGTGATTTTGACGTCGGAACCGATTCTCCTGGAATCGCGTTTCCAGGTTACTGCGTCAGCCAACCGAGAATCCCGCCCAAGATTTCATATTTTAAGATTTTTACTATCTTCCACCCTGGTCATTGTCGCAAACTAAATCAGGCTGAGTGTATCCTTGGTGTTCTATTCAACTCTGAATTGAACGTCTGACCCCAAATCCTCCAACACAAACACTAATTACTTCCTCTTTTATAACATTTCCCACCTCTGCCCTATCTATCTTTGTCACCTTCTGATTCAACTATTCTAGCCACAAGTGAATGATAACAGGAGAAGCGGTTGAAGGGTTATGGTCCCAGGAGAGGAGTAAGGAGTGGTGTTCGGCAGTAAGGGCAGGGATATGGCTTTCAGCGGGCTCACCGCCTTCATGAAATCAGGTCCCTCAATCAGGAAATGATTGAGATTTGGTTTTCCAGGTTAACAGTGGGATGTAAATGCATGCTGTTATAAGTCATGCTCTAAATTATGCATCATATTTTCTTTGTTTTCATCGCTGTCCACACAGAAAATCAATGGTATTAGTGACCTATTCATCAAAATCTGCACATATATTTCCTGCTTTGTCCAATGGTGCAATGTCATCCACATTCTTGCTTCTTTGTCATGTCACACTATGCAATGTTGAACTCCATTCTGCCCTCTCTTTTCATGAATTACAATTATCCAAATCTTCATGGATTATCACATATTGGTTAACAACCTTAACCACTTGTTACAATCACTGTAGATTTTTTTTTAAAGAAGATATTTTCTTAAAAAAAGACATTTGAATTCCCAGTGGCTGTCTCAAAGGATCACATGACAAGGTTTTACATTTTAAACTTTAACAACATTCAAACTAAAAATCAATGTAGACTGTAAATCATTCAGCAGATAAATAACTTATAAAATTGCTAGAAATGTCTTGCTTATTGACTTTTAAAACTACCAAAACCCTCACGGTATGGTTACACATTCTATTGACCCTTAAGTGGACATTTCATTCTTCAGGAACCAGCCTCATAGCTATTCTCACTCCCGATGACTTGCTTCCCTTTTTCTTCCCAGATGGGTAATTTCTAATCCCAGAACTGACCTTCACTGAGATACAAACTGGGGATTTCTTCCTGTAGTTAATCGAAGCAAAATCTTCTCGCCTCCTTTCAATCCTCACCACCTCAATCTCTTCAACTGTAATCTGTATGATGACCAACATAAAAATGTATTTCCTCTGCACCATTGCAGGACTGGTTGTACCTCTCTCAGTTCCCCTCCTCCCCCACTCTGCTACAGACTGCCTTTGTCAGTCTGTGAGCTTTTGTGATATAATAGAACCTGTAACCCGACATCTCAACATTTTCCTGACTTTTTCCTTCCCCGTGTGAATCACATTGGCCATGTATCCAGGCAGAAATGCTAATTAACTATCTTCCAAACCTTAATCCCACTTTATCATGAAGTTATAGAGACAGATTTAATTATAATCATTTATAATCCTGGCATATAACACATTGCCTCTAGTTTGATGTGACTCACAAAATTAATGCTCTGGACCATTGTCCAGATTCCCAGACATTTATAAAGTTTTATACAGATTTTGATAATTCTACTAATTTTCATAGAATCATAGAATTTACAGTGCAGAAGGAGACCATTCGGTCTATCAAGTCTGCACCGGCCCTTGGAAAGAGCTGTTACATCTATGGATTTTATTCAGTAACCACAGTTTAAAATTAAGTGGTTCAGTTTTGACTTATTGTTTGGCAACTAATTACTCTAATCCCACTTTCCAGCACTTGACCCATAGCCTTGCATGCCTTGGCATCGCAAGTACACATTCAAATACTTCTTAAATATTATGAGGGTCTCTGCATCCACCACCCTTTCAGGCAGTGAGTTCCAGGGTGTTTATTTTTAAACTTGTTTCAAGGGATGGCTAAAGCAGTGTGAACTTAGATGAAACTGTTAAATAGGAAGTGGTCTTAATTGTTGATGTTAATAGCTTTAGTGTGGTCCTGGGTTAGGATATGTTGATGAGAGAATGTTGATGAGGGGCTGGTTTAGCACACTGGGCTAAATAGCTGGTTTTTAAAGCAGACCAAGGCAGGCCAGCAGCACGGTTCAATTCCTGTACCTGCCTCCCCAAACAGGCGGCAGAATGTGGCGACTAGGGGCTTTTCACAGTAACTTCATTTGAAGCCTACTTGTGACAATAAGCGATTTCATTTCATCTCATTTTCATTTCATGTGACTTTATTTACAACTGCTTGCTATCAAGAGGAAACATGCCACTTGTTTGCCCTGGAATGTTTTCTTCTGGGGTTTGAGAAATAACTGTGGAATTGTGTCTCAGTTCACAATCCATAAAGGTGGGGTTGTTGACAAGATGGGGTTACATGAGATTAATTGCATCCTATAGTCTATAGGAGGAGTGAATTTGGACCATTTCCATAAATGAAGGAAGAAGGGTTACAATTTTAGAAATCATAATTTTTGTTCGCACAGTGTTACCATGGCTTCTGGGGTATGACATTTCTGGACATAGTTCAACATCACTTAAAAGACAAAGAGGAGATACATCACCTGCGCTGTAAATACCAAGCTTTCCTGGGATCGTGAGAGATGAAAAACGTCTACATTGTCTTCACTGCTTCTTTACAGAATCATAGAATCATAGAATCCCTACAGTGCAGAATGAGGCCTTTCGGCCCATCGAGTTTGCACCAACCTCCGAAAGTGCACTCTACCCAGTCCCCACTCCCCTACCCTAGCCCGTAACCCCACCTAACCTGCACATCTTTGGATACTGAGGGGCAATTTAGCATGGCCAATCCACCTAATCTGCTTTGGACTGTGGGAGGAAACCGCAGCACCCGGAAGAAACCCAGTCAGACACGGGGAGAACATACAAACTCCACACAGACAAGGCTAGAATTCAAAAATATAGTCACGAGACCAGGCTCAGATCAAAACAGCTTAACCAGAGAAGCCTCATTTGAAAACATATTATAAAAAGTTGAACACAGAATTAAATGTATCACAGTGTGTATGTGCACTCATTATACCTGCTGCTGTGACCCAACAGTGCTAAACACTGTGCCACCGTGCCACCCTAAGTGCATGTTAAGTGTATGTAAAATCTTGCTTAATAAATTCAACTTGATTCATGAATATTAGTTATTTGTACCTTGTGGGTCAAGCACAACTGAGAACTGTAGTGTTAGAAATTAAAAATTCAGACCTGAGAGTTTGTTTTAATTAGAAGGGTTTTATGCTTCAAATCCGTAAACCTTACACTGTACAGGGTATTGCTAAGGCTGCACCTAGATTACTGCATAAAGTTACCCAGCCCTGCTGGCGTATTATGCCACCACCTCCTGTCCCACTCACCTGCTGTATTAAACAAAACTGGCAGAATGATGTCAGGAACAGGACCCGACGTAATTGTGCCCCACCATCTTCAGCTGCTTCATCGATGACCTCCCTTCCATCACAAGGTCAGAAGTGGCGATGTTTGCAGATGACTGCACAATGTTCAGCACCATTCGCAACTCCTCAGATAATGAAGCAGTTTGTGTCCAAATGCAGCAAAACCTGTACAATATCCAGGCTTCGGCTAACAACTGGCAAGTTATGTTCGCGCCATGCAAGTGCCAGGCAATGACCACCTCTTCCAAGAGAGGATATAACCTTAGGGCAGCAAGGTGGTACAGTGGTCAGCACTGCTGCCTCACAGCGCCGAGGTCCCAGGTTCAAACCTGGCTCTGGGTCACTGTCCATGTGGAGTTTACATATTTTCCCTGTGTTTACTTGGGTATTGCCCCATAACCCAAAGATGTGCAGCCAAGCTAAATTGCCCCCTAATTGGAAAAAATGAATTGGGTACTGTAAATTTATTTTTTAAAAGAGAGGATATAACCACCGTCCCTTGGCATTCAATGGCATTACCATTGCTGAATCCCCCACATCCGGGGGTTACCATTGATCAGAAACTGAACTGGACTAGCCATATTAATACCGTTAATAGATGGTAGGTCAAAGACTAGGAATCCTACGGCAAGTAACTCACCTCCTGACTCCCCAAAGCCTGTCCACTGTCTTCAAGGCACAAGTCAGGAGTGCAATGGAATACTCTCCACTTATCTGAATAAGTGCAGTTCCAACAACTCTCATGAACCTCAACACCATCCAGGACAAAGCAGCCCACATGATTGCTCTCCTTTCCACAAACATTCAAACCCTCCACCACCGACGAACAGTGGCAGCCATGTGTACCATCTACAAGATGCACTGAGTAACTCACCATGGTTCCTCAGGCAGCACCTTTCAAACCCACAACCACTACCATCTAGAAGGACAAGAGCAGCAGATACCTGGGAACCCCACCACCTGGAGGTTCCCCTCCAAGTCAGTCACCACCCTGACTTGGAAATATATCGCTGTTCCTTCAGTGTCACTGGAGCAATATCTTGGACCTCCTCCCTAACGGCACAGTGGATGTACCTACATCTTAAGAACTGCAGCGATTCAAGAAGGCAACTCACCACCACATTTAAAGGGAAACTAGGGATGGGCAATAAATGCTGGCCGAACCAGCGACTCCCGCAACCCGCAAATGAATAAACAGAAAATCAGGTACCCAACCGAATTATTCAAATTGAATTAAGTAGATATTTAAGATTGTTAATGATTCAATGATGGTAATAATACATTGTTACACTGTGTCAGCAATAGCACCCTTGTAGAATCTGTTTTACACCATGTGGAGTTTCCATTTTTTTATGAGGGAGCTTGTTATGGCGGATTTAAAAGGTGACCCTTGAGTCTCATCCTAGCAGTTTGGCGGTTTTTAACTGCTGGGAGTGTTACACTCAAGGAGCAGAGTTTCCATTTGAAATTGATATTAATAAAGGCCTTTTAGCTGACTGCTGAGTTATCTGCTGAGTGCTCTATTTATTTATTGTCCATCACCCAAGACATTAAAGTAATAGGAAAATGGGCATTAGCAGTCTCTGTGGGAGACAGGGTAGAATCTTACCATGGGCGCGATTCCCCGCTCTGACGCCGGTTCGGAGAATAGCGGGCCGTGCCGATTTTCACGGCGACGCCAGTCCGACGCCCTCCCGCTATTCTCCGAACCCCGCACAAACTACACGTCGGCATTCCCGCCACAGCCTCGACCGACCCCCCGACACGATCAGAAGCCCGACTTTTTGGCCCCCCGCTATTCTCCGGCCCGGATGGGCCGAAGTCCCGACGTCATCACGCAATGTTTTCACGCCGGCCAACACACCTGCTTTTCAAGTTCGTCAACCAGTCATGCTGGCTGACGAGAGCTTTGAGGTGAGCGCACCGCTCAGCGCACCGCTCAGCGCACAGCTGGTGTCTGGCCACAACGGGGAAGGCATCCCTGAAAACGGGAGGGGGGTCCAGGGGGGGGGGGGGGGGGGGGGGGGGTGTGGGAGACGGAGGGGGGGAGTGGGGGAGACTGAGGGGGGGAGTGGGGGAGACTGAGGGGGGAGTGGGGGAGACTGAGGGGGGGAGTGGGAGACTGAGGGGGGAGTGTGGGAGACGGAGGGGGCAGTGGGGGAGACTGAGGGGGGAGTGGGAGACAGAGGGGGGAATGGGGGAGACTGAGGGGGGGAGTGGGGGAGACTGAGGGGGGAGTGGGAGACTGAGGGGGGAGTGTGGGAGACGGAGGGGGGAGTGTGGGAGACGGAGGGGGGAGTGGGGGGGAGTGAGGGGGGAGTGGGAGACTGAGGGGGGGAGTGTGGGAGACGGAGGGGCGAGTGTGAGAGACTGAGGGGGGAGTGTGGGAGACTGAGGGGGGAGTGTGGGAGACTGAGGGGGGAGTGTGGGAGACGGAGGGAGGGAGTGTGGGAGACTGAGGGGGGAGTGTGGGAGACGGAGGGAGGGAGTGTGGGAGACTGAGGGGGGAGTGTGGGAGACTGAGGGGGGAGTGGGGGAGACTGAGGGGGGAGTGGGAGACTGAGGGGGGAAGTGGGAGTGGGGGGGTAGGGAGAGAGTGAGCGAGTGACTCGTCCAATCCCGGTTACAAAATGTCTGCCACCGTGCCATGGCGTGCCGGTCACGAGGACACGGCCGCTGGTTGCCCTGTGGCTTACGGCCACAGGCCACTGACGCACCGGTGAAGAGGACGTAGTTAACTTCCCGTTGGATGCAGAAAGTGACGAAGGGTTAGGCTGCCCGTGTGTCAGCAGCGAGACCAGGCCACCGGGACACACAGGTATCCCGTGGCAGGCAGCTGCCGAGGTGTCGACTAACCTCCGTCTAACATGTCCCGTTTCTCTGCCTCCCACCACCCTTCTGTAGGTTAGCACAATGTCTGCGAACAGAACGGCTATGTTCAGCGCAGCGGTTGGGGCCGCTGCACTGCATTTGGAGATGGAGCAGCATCCACAGACACAACCCGCAGCAGCAGAGGGAAGGGCTGAGGAGTTGCCAGTCGTCGAGAAGCATGGGGGTAAGGAGGAGGAGGGGGAGGAGGAGAGAGTGAGGGTGCAGCCACGGCGCCAGAGGCGACGACCAAGGCCAAGGGTGTACCGTGCCCGGATCTCTTTCCTAACAATGACGGACATCACCTGCAGGAGGAGACTCCGTCTCAGTAGGGGGACGGTGACACATATCTGTCACCTCGTGGCGCACCTCGCCCCACGTGGAACGGGGGGAGGACACGCGATCCCGGTTGCCATCAAGGTGATGGTCGCTCTTAACTTCTATGCGACCGGCTCCTTCCAGTCTCTGAGTGGGGACCTCTCCGGGATCTCCCAGTCATCGGTGCACAGGTGCATCCGGGATGTGACCGACGCCCTCTATGCCATTGCCGATCGCTACGTCACCTTTCCCGAGGACCGAGCAAGTCAAGATTCACGAGCTCGTGGATTTGCCAGCGTGGCCAGGATACCGATGGTGCAGGGGGCAATTGATTATGTTCACGTCCCCATGCGCCTGCCTGTAGGGGACAGGGAGGTCTTCACAAACAGGAGGGGGTCATACTCCATGAATATCCAGGTGGTATGCGACCCCCACATGAGGTTCATGAACGTCTGTGCAAGGTTCCCAGGGAGTGTGCATGACTCCTACATACTGGCGCAGTCATACATTCCTGCGATGTTTGAGGGACGTCCCCCCCAGCTGAGGGGCTGGATGCTGGGCGACAGGGGTTATCCGCTGAGGTCTTGGCTGATGACGCCTATACGGAGGCCTCAGACCAATGCGGAAACCCGATACAACGAGGCCCATGCAGCAACCAGGGGTGTGGTGGAGCGCTGCCTTGGGCTCCTGAAGGTGAGATTCAGGTGCCTGGACCGCTCCGGAGGGGCCCTGCAGTACCAGCCCGACAGGGTCGCTCGCATTGTTGTGGTCTGCTGTGCGCTGCACATCATCGCGATGCAGAGGGGTGATGCCCTGCTGCAGGAGGCGGAGGGAGACGCCAGTGGCAGTGGTGCCAGGACAGAGGAGGAGAGGGAGGAGGGGGAGGAGGAGGAGGAGGAGAGGGAGGAGAGGGAGGAGGAGGAGGTTGGCGGAGTGGCGGGCGCAGCACGCTGACACGACCCAGGTGCTGGTGATGCCCAGGAGGCGGCACGACGGACCCGGCGAGGAGGGCGGGCACGCAACGCCTTGGTGGCAGCACGGTTCACACGTCGCAAGCGACGTCCCCGCTGACCACCAAACCACCACCTGCATCGCTAGTCGTGCAGAGGGTCAACACACAACTGCCACCACCACAACCCCCCCCCCTCTCCGTGTACACTGCTCCACTTCAACATCACCCTTACCACTGCGGCACAATGGTATGGCACAACATTTATGGCTGTGTCAGCGGGTGTGATCAGTGCCATGTGGAATGATGACAGCCCGTTCTGCGATGAGCTGTGAGCTCAGAATCGTTAGCGAGAGTCTGACCCATGGCAATAGCTGAACCATCCACCTTGGTGGCCGCTGAGTTTGTCACGGACACTCCATCACGTGCCCGCGTGGGGTAGCTGTGGGAGGGGGTGGGGGGAGGGGAAGGGACTGCACACCCGGCACTGAAGTTTCACCGCTCATCAACCCCAGCGACACTCGGTCACCATCACGATCCCTGTGGCTGTGGAACAATCACACGGTATTACAAGTAAGGTGGAACAGTGCGTTTAATGTTAACAATAATTTACAGATGCCCTAGCCCCTACAACTAAACTGTGCCCTTCACCCGTGCCAACTTACTCTGTGTCTCTCTTTGTTGCCTTACGAGCTCTACCACTACGCCTAAGTGATTCCCCAGATGATACAGCAGGAGTGGAGGAGGACTGCTGCGAATCGCCCCCTTCGACTTGTTTCTCCTTCGGCAAGCGTTTCCTGGGGCGACCCGGCCTTGATGGGCCAGGCTGCTCTGCAGGCGTCTCGGGTGACGTTGTGCCACCCTGCTCTGCCCGCTGCCCACCCAATGCACCAGGGATGGTACGGGGGGAGGCCGAGCATTCAAGGACATCCCGTGATGGAGTTAATGGGACGGGCCCCGAAACCTCCTCCTCCCTCGGGGAGCCCGGTGGCCCCCGGGTCTCACTGTGGGACAGAGGTGCGAGCGGGGAGGTGCCCCATCGCGCCACTGACACCTGGCGCTGCCAGTCCTGGAGACCTGCAACGGTATCCACCAGGATCCGAAGGTTTGCAGAGACAGAGTCCAGGAAGTTAGACATTCCCGCCAGGGACTGTGCGATCTCAACCTGTGAGTGCACGACGCCATCCAGCACGTGTGTCAGGCGGTTGATGCTCTCCGCGACTGACTGCTGGGACTGTGCCATTGACTGCTGTGACTGTGCCATGGCGTGCTGCGACTGGGCCATGACCTGCTGAGACTCGGCCAAGGCCCGCAGCGCGCCAGCAATGTTGTGTTGGCTCTGGCGCATTGCTGCCTGTGAGAGGGCAACCATGTCCAGGGCCGAGGATGACGCGTGCACATTAAGCCCAGCGCCTTGCATAACCTGACCCATTGCCTCCACCGCGGATGCCACCCATGCGGTTTCGGCCTGGGTTGCTGCCATGAGCGGCACCACTCCCTGCTCCTGGATGTGGTTCGACTCCTCTAACTGCGTCTGCAGATGCTGGGAGACAGCCCTCATCCCATCATTGTGTCCCTGGGTTTCTTGATGCATCGGCTGTGCGGGTGGGTTGAGAAACTCCAGGAACTCGGAAAACGTCTGGAAGCTGGGCCTGGCCTGCCCTCCACCAGTCCGGGCCCTCGGCTGCTCCGACCTCCACCTGCTGAGCTGTGATGTGCGACCCAGACTGTGACCCAGGAGCCTCATCACTAAATAGGCCAACCGGGGTGAGTGTCTCTGGGATGGTGGATGGTGTGGGAGAAAGCTGTGCCGCAAGCTCAAGGTCGTCTTGGGTGCACGTCTCCTCTATTTCATCGGCCCGCTGAGAGGCCGCAGGGCGTTCGCGGGCCATTTCTCTCTCTCCCTCTCTCACCGCCCTCTGGGCGTCCTGCTCCACAGATTCGGTTGGGGAGGATGGGACTCCCCGCTGATCGGGCACCCTCTGTTGTGCGGCCCTGGGTGAGGTGGGGGCAGATGCCTGTGTCCGCCTGGAGGCAGACGGCCCTGGTCGTACGGCATCACGTCCTAGGGAAGAGAATGAAACGGGTTATTTAGAGACGCTCGGCCGGGCGCTGGACGGTCCCAGTGGGCAGGATGTGAAGGGACAGAGGATGGGGGAGGTGTTCCAGTGGGCAGGGTGTGTGAAGGGACAGGGGATGGGGGAGGTGTCCAAGTGGGTAGAGTGTGAAGGGACAGAGGATGGGGGAGGTGTCCCAGTGGGCAGGGTGTGAAGGGACAGAGGATGAGGGAGGTGTCCCAGTGGGCAGGGTGTGAAGGGACAGAGGATGGGGGAGGTGTCCCAGTGGGCAGGGTATGAAGGGACAGAGGATGGGGGAGGTGTCCCAGTGGGCAGGGTATGAAGGGACAGAGGATGGGGTGTGAAGGGACAGATGATGGGGGAGGTGTCCCAGTGGGTAGAGTGTGAAGGGACAGAGGATGGGGGAGGTGTCCCAGTGGGCAGGGTGTGAAGGGACAGAGGATGGGGGAGGTGTCCCAGTGGGCAGGGTGTGAAGGGACAGAGGATTGGGGGGGGGGGGGGGGGGGTGTCCCAGTGGTTAGTGTGTGAAGTGACAGAGGATGGGGGAGGGGGGGTGTTTGTCATGCAGGGTTGTCTCATTTGGTGCAGCTCCTCCAACCTCGCATTGCGTGACCTCCCGGGTGGCAGATCCCCCAACAAGGTCATGGTGAGGGGGTGCAGGATGGGCGAACCCCCTCCAGTCTTGTTCCGCTCACGAGTGTTGTGAGCGGTCTTGTCCTGTTGGGGGAGGGGGCATAGGTAGATCATTACAATACGGCAGGTATCAGCAGGCCGTTCAGATACTGGCACAGGTTGACCCTTGCATCTCTCCAGGGGGGCCAGAGCGCTGGGTCTGTGACTACTTAGTGAACCACCCTCCACTCACTCTGCCACAATCCCCCTCCACCCCCCCCCCCCGTGCCACAGCTCCCCAGAGCGAGGGGTCTGCCCCACAGCACTCACGGCAGCAGCCACCTCTCGCCAGGCCTGGCGCACAACGCTTGTAGGGTGGCGGTGCCCTCTTCTCGGGCAGATGATGCCCCTCCTCTGCTCCACCTCATCGAGGAGCGTTTCTATGTCGGCCTCAGCAAACCTCGGCGCTGCCCTCCGTGGCCCCGACATGTTTCCCGTCCCGTTCCTGTGCTCGCCCGCGCCTTTTTACGACGTCGGGCGGCGTCAAGTGGGCGTGTTCATGGCGTTGCAGCGTTCCGCGTCATCTGGAACGTAATTGCCGCGGCCCCGTTCCTAGCCCATTTCCCGGGCGTGAATACCTCGGGAACGGGGCTGTATCGGGCCGTCGGCAAATTCGGCCGTTTTCACGGCCGACTTCGCGATTTTCCACAGGTGCAGAGAATCGCACCCCATGTTTTTACAAAGTGTCAGGCTCAGACTGAAAACTGAGGTTGTGTAGATCAGTTTTCTCTCTAGATCCTGAGTCTCTTTAAAGAAAAAAAATGAATGGGTGTGGTTTAGCTGGTCACTCTGAAGGAGCAGGGCCTGATAGAGCCAGCTCCCAGCTCGATAGAGATCGGGTGTCACCTGTAAAGACTGCCTCAATTAGCAAGGAAGTTTTAATCCTTCCCCCACCTCCATGTGGACAATCATCGGGGGCTCCACCTACCTGGATAATCATTGGGAACTTCGCCCATTCCCACCCCCCCACCCCACCCCAACCCAGACAATTACCAGGGGCTTCCGCCCTCCCACGCAGTCCAAACAATCAGCAGCAGCTCCCCTTGATGTGTTGGGCTGGCTGGGTCGATGTGGACTGTACTTGATGCAGTGTAGCGAGAGACAGACTTTCAACACTTGATAAGATGCAACACAATTTTATTTAACGTCTAAACTATTACACATGTTGAACTGTGGGTTGACACTATGCTGACTTGACTGGAGACCTACTACTAGCCTGACCAGACTTATTAACTACCACATGGTGTTTGCACTGGCTAGCTCACGAACTCTGACTGTCTCAGAGGCTGGGTCCCGAGAGAGCAGGAAAACTGGTGCCCTTTGGCTTTATAGTGGTTGTGTCCTGTCTGGTGATTGGCTGCTCTGTTCTGTGTACTTACTGGTCATGCTGTGTGTCAATCACTGTTTGTCTGCACTCCATTATATACATAGATGTATATTATGACACCCCTCTCTGTCAATCATCAATCATCGGGGGCTACCCTCCCTATTCCACCACTGCACAAGTATCACTACTGTTCCCCCCACCTCTGTGGTCATTCCCCCCCCCCCCCCCCCATGCCAGCAAGTTCCCCCCTCACTGCCAGGTCTCCATCACACCCCCCACCACCACACATAAATGGAACCCCACGTATGGGGCTACGACGAGGACCTGGCCCGCCACTGCCAGAGTGGCACTGTCAGCCTGTTCTGGGGCATTGCCAAGGGCAATGCCAGGACACTGTCCGGGTACGTCCCTCTACTCCCTTTGCATTCTCTGAGGGATCCCCTCGATTGAATACCATTTAAAAAAAGCTGTTATAAATATTTTGTGAGATGGGGTCATGTGGTGGTGAGGCCTATTAATAATATTAAAATATAGTCAAATATATTTAAATTAAGTTTCCGCCCTTTGTGGGCATGAACCTCAGGATGTGGCTATCATAGTATTTACAGTGCAGAAGGAGGCCATTCGGCCCATCGAGTCTGCACTGGCTCCTGGAAAGAGCACCCTACCCAAGGTCAACTCCTCCACCCTATCCCCATAACCCAATACCCCACCCAACACTAAGGGCAATTTTGGACACTAAGGCCAATTTATCATGGCCAATCCACCTAACCTGCACATCTTTGGACTGTGGGAGGAAACCGGAGCACCCGGAGGAAACCCACGCACACACGGGGAGGATGTGCAGACTCCGCACAGACAGTGACCCAAGCTGGAATCGAACCTGGGACCCTGTAGCTGTGAAGCAATTGTGCTATCCACAATGCTACCGTGCTGCCCAACTAGTGACGGCCAACTAGTTGGGAGAAAATTGGGAGACATGGAGCAGGATTCTCCAGAAATTCCCGCCTGAGGTCAATGGACCTTTGCATGATCTGCGTCCTGTGTTTGGTGATCTAGCGGTGGGCAGGGCGGAAGAATCCAGCCCATGATCTCTCCAGAGAGAATCATGTTCTCTCCAGGGAAAATCTTGTTTCCTGATTCTGTCTGTATTTTCTGTCCGCATCGCCATTCTCTCTGATGGCAATCGCTGGCTGAAAATTGCCCCCATAATCTTCAGAGTAGTGGAGAAGAGAATGAGGAGGAGGAGGAGAGTGAGAAGAAAGACAGAGTGAGAGGTTCAGGATGCATTGGTGGTACAGTAAGAACCTAGACCTGCACCAGACCCGGAGTGTAATGAAGACGTCAAACATTCTCAGTGGAGGCAGAGGAGGTCTTATGCAGCCCCTCAAGTATACAGACAGAGACTAAGATATCTGCAGATGTCAATGCAAGAGAAGATTCAGGCGATCAAGAGCCAAAGTTACATCACTCAGTGACACGCTTACAGGGGAACTCCCTTCAAATTACTCTGGGGGGTGGGGGGGGGGGAGGAGCCTTTCGCTTAGAAGATCAATGTCTCGCTCAACGTTTTTGTAACAGTCTCCTTTCAGACAGCATGTGGAAACCCCAAAGGCAAAACACATACCATTGAATTAAGGCCTTCACTGATGTTATATTTCTTTTAAAAATATATTTTTATTAAGGCATTTATAAATATATACATAAAACACAACCAAAACCAAGAAAAAGAGAACAAGCAGGAAGTCTCACAGCCAATAAAGAACACCCCACCTGCCCTGCCATTCCACTCCATCCACCCTGCCTTCCCTGTTTTTACGCCCTATAACACCTCCCCCCCCCCCCACCCCACCATCCTCACTGCTGACATTTTAACTATCCCTCCAGCTTCAGACAAGCCCAAAACATGTGGACATGGTACATGTCATCCCACCCCCTCAAAGAATCAGCCCATTCTGGCCACCATCATATGTGCCCTATGTGCCACTTTGAATTAAATAAGGCTAAGTCTAGCCCACAAAGAGGATGCGTTCACTCTCCTCAGAGCCGCCTCCCATAATCCAGCCTCCACCTCTCTCCCCAGCTTTTCCTCCCACTTCCATTTAACTTATCCTATTGGGGCTCCCTCCCAGTCCATTAACTCCTTATAAATCTCCGACACCCTACCCTTGCCAACTCCTGTTTTCAACATCAACTTGTCCTGTAGTCCCGGGAGCGGCAGGTCGGGAAAGGACGGCACCTGCTTCCTAACATAATCCCGTGCCTGTAGTTACCAGAACCCATTCCCACAGGGCAGCTCATACTCCTCTTCCAATCCCTCTAGGCTCGTGAAGCTGCCCCCCACAAATAGGTCCCCTAACTGCTCGATCCCAGACCGCCGCCACCCCCGGAACACTGTGTACCACACCCTTGGAGCAAATCTATGATTCCCACAGATTGGTGCCCAAGCCAAGGCACTCTCCTCGGTGCTGGCGCCACTGCACTGAAGCGATATTTTGAGGGGCATTACATCTCTTTCACGTTGGATGAGCAAAGTAAACTGGATAGGGCCTGAGGGTTTGTGGTGATTGCGGGTTTTCCAAGGTTACAGGGAGCCATTGGCTGCACACACATCACCATGATGGCTCCTGTGGGATAGCTCTGCATCTTCACTAACAGGAAGGTTTCCACTCATTGAACATCCAACCTGTCAGTGATCATCATCGCCAGATTCTGCAGGTATGAGCCAGGCAGCAGCCACAATTTCTTCATTTGTTGCAACTCACAGGCGCCAGACCTACTCAGCAACTCTGAAGCTCTGGATGGATGGCTTATAGGTGGCAAGGGTTACCATTGACTAGATGGCTAAAAACAGCTGTGAGGCTGGCCAGAACAGAAGCAGAGAGGAGGTACAATGACAGCCATGGAAGATCAAGGGCCATCATCGAGCAGATGCCTTGACAGATTTGGAGGGACATTGCAATAAGCTCTCTCATGTGTTTCTGTGATGGTTATAGTGTGCTATTTCCTCTATAAGCTCACTATCCAAAAAGGAGATTCCCTGGAGGATGAGTGTACACAGATAAGGGCTGTTCCTCCAGAGGATGAGAATGAGGATTTGGAGAGGGAACACAGTGACATTCAGTTTGAAGGTCCTGGTCGGGATTACTTGGATGGCCGTGACTCAGAGATGCCTTAATAAGACAAAGGTTTCAATAGTTGCAAATATCTAGTATCAGAGATGCATGGAACATATATGTCCAAACCTTTATCTGTATGCCTCATGTCACCATCATGCAAACACACCTACCCTTTCCAAAGATTAACATGCCTTGCATGAATATTGTCAAGCTTTTGTTTATCTCCCCATTATGTCCAACAGCCACAACATAGTATGAAAATATCAACATGAGGGACTATCAGATGTGGATTTTTTTGATGCATTTACAGATGAATAAAGGAATAAAGGGTTATGGTGTTCGGGCAGGAAAGTGGAGCTGAGTCCACAAAAGATCAGCCATGATCTCATTGAATGGCGGAGCAGGCTCGAAGGGACAGGCGGTGTTCTTATGCTCTGGTGCAGGGCTCCCCCCTCTCTTCCCACTGTACTGGAGAGAGGCTGCTGTTCTGTGACCTCCCTTTTCCTGGAGAACTCCGGAGGGCATCCTTAGTGTGGCTGCAGTCTTGAGTGGTCAATATCTGATGGACGGAGGAGATGTTGCCCCATCAGAAGTGCCCTAACTGATGCTTCCAGATGGCGCTAGCTGCTTCTTATCCTCCACCACTGGGACGTTTAGACCTCCCTTCGTATCGGTGAGGTCCCAGGATCTGGGTAAACACCCATGTTGCCAGCCCCCTCTGTTGCCCTGGCTCTGAGGCCCTGAGCTACAGCCAAACTCACTTACCTCCTGCATTTGTGACGCACCCTATAGCCCACTGGCACAAGATTGCTTACACTGAGGACGTATTCATCATGGCTGCCCTCATGAGGTCATTGAGCCTTGTCTGGCATTGAGTGCAGGTTCTCCTCAACACCTTTGACCCTCTCAGCTAACTCCACACAGGCAACACGTGTTTTGATTGGGTTTATCCTCTTCCCACCAGATGGGTTCAGCTTCTCATGTCGATTTGACACCGCAGTGAAGTGGACTTTGAGGAGTCATCATTAAATCGAGGAGAGGCTGGTTTTGCCCCCCCCAACCGCCTCTCCCCTGGCTTCAATGGCTCAGACATCTCTGGAGGGAAACATGCAACAACTAGACGACTCCTCAATGCAAATATATGGAAAACTTGGTCAGGTTCAAAAATAAAACCGCTACTCAACGGCAAAGTTTGAACAAAGCAGAACTCAAATAAATGCTCACTCACTTTAAAAGCCTGTATATCGTTGAAATCACAATGCGCTTCCAAACTCTGAACAGTCCCAGCATTTGCTAACTAAATTACTGGTCATTACCTCATTCTGAGTCATGACTCACAACCTCGGGGCTCAGACACCCCGCCCACTGGGTGGAATTAAGGCCTCAAACCCGCTCTGCGATTTCAAGTTAGCTCTGTCTTGGCCATGTTTTGAGGGTCAGCCCTCGTCAGAAGGCCATGGCTTCCAGGTGCAGAGCCCAGCTACTCTGCGCCGCAAGGTATTATTCACCCCATGGTGTCTTTATTTAAGGAGGGATATACTTGCATTGGAAGCAGTTCAGGGAAGGTGATCCAGGCTGATTCCTGAGATGAAGGGTTGTCTTATATTCAATAACCCGGCCTCCACTGTTATTTTGGATGGAGAATATTAAAGATTAACAAGCCTATGAGAGAGGAAAGGTGAAGCAGATTGGGCCTATATTGAGCCGTGCGCTTTAAAAATATATTTGATTCTGAGGAGGCTTGATGCTGAGAGAATGTTTCCCCTTGTGGAGGCACAGTTTCAGAATAAGGTGCCGGGATTCTCCGAGCCCGCGCTGAGTCACAGAATCGGCAGGGGGGGGTGAGAATCCCACCACGCCGGGTCACCGATTCTCCGGCAACTGGAGAATCGGCATCAATCACGTCTGCGCGGTTGCCGCAGCGCCAGTCAAGGGCCGCTGAAATAGGCCCCGCGGCAATTCTCCGTGCGTGATGGGCCAAAGTCCCGCCGAGTCCTGCCGAGTCCCGCCAGCGTCGTTCAGACCTGGTACCACCCGGCGGTAGCCCGGACCCTTGGCTGATGTGAACATCCTGGTGAGGATCTGAATCCGGAGGGGGGGGAGGATATCCTCCACGGGGTCCAGGCCCGCGTTCGGGGGCTTCCGATCGGCGGGCGGCCAGCCGCGATCTGGGGGGGGGGCTACCTCCTGCTGCGCGGGCCCGCTGCTCGGTTGCCGGCACGTTGCTCCATGCTGGTGTGGAGACCGCAACCTGGTGCATTCGCCGTCACGATGACGGCAACCATGTGCATGCGCCAGGGCAGAGACAGCCATGGCACGCATGCGCGGATCTGCGGCCGTGGCACACATGCGTGGACTCACACCGGCCGTGTAGGTCCAGCTTTCGGTGCCGGAGCAGCGCATAGCACTCCGGCGCCATACTAGCCTCCGAAGAAGAGGATAATTACTGGAACTGGAGGCCCGTTGACGACGCCGTCGCTTACGCTGGTTTTGATGCTGGCGTCAACACTTGGCCGCGATATCGTTGAATCCCGGCCAGGGTCTCCCATTTAAGATGTAGGTGAAGGTGAATTTCCTCTCTCATAGGCTTCTTAATCTTTAATATTCTCCATCCAAAAGAACAGTGGAGGCCGGGTTATTGAATATATTCAAGGCTGTATTATACATTTTTTTTAATTTCAAGGGATCAAGGGTTATGGGGGTGGTTGTGGGCAGTGAGACAAGCCGGAAAATGGAATTGAGGGTCAGATCAGCCATGGTACTATTGAATGGAAGGGCCGACTAAAGTGGCCAAATTGCCTAGTCCTGTTTCTAGTTCTTGTGTTCTTAGAATGCGAACCATGTGGGGTTCCATAGTTAGGATTTGGAATGCACAGTCTGATAGACTCAAGAGTATCTTTCAAAACAGAACTTGAAAGAGAACTTGTGATAACCAGATTGTACTTCAAAAGAGCTGCCACCGACTGGAAAGGCCAAATGACCCACTTCTATACTGTATTATTCTATCATTCCACAGGCACCAGGTTTGCAGCTGACATTTCTGCACATTTAACCATTTGTATTTCCTCGTTTTTTAGTTTTTCAGTTCTCAATTCTTTTTATTTTCATTCCTTCTAACTGCTCTGTGCATTACCCTGAAGACAGAGCATGTTCATCACTGAAATCTCTGCAGCCCCCAATTAAATAACTTTCGTACAAAATCACTCCTGTGAGCACTTTATCTAATGAACCCATTAATAGGTGGAGTATAATTTCTCCCACTCCCTACCGGAACCATATTAAGACTCCCCTCGTCCTCACCAGTCTTCATGATCAATGGATCATCCTCCACCATTTTTGCCAGCTCCAGCATGATGCCACCACCAATCGCAAAGTCTCCTGCCTGTCCCTTTTCAGATTCTGGAGAGATTTCTTCCTCCATGACATCCTGGTTCATTCCTCAGTTACCCTTAATGACCCTCCCTTCCCTCTTCCATCCTTCAATGCAAGCACAGGAGATGCAATAGTTATCCTTTCATCTTGTCACCATCCAAGGCCCAAATGCTCCTTCCAAGTGAAACAGTGATTTACTTTCACTTCTTTCAATTTGGTATATTGGATTTGCTGTTCACAACATGATCTCCTCTATGTTAGAGAGCCCAAACTACACTGGGTGACTGCATTGTGGAACACTTCCATTCAGTCCACAAGCATGACCCTGACCTTCCTGTTGTCTGTCATTTTAATTCTCCACCTTGCTCCCATTCTGACCTTTCTGTCCTTGGCCTAAGACTAAGTTACAATGAAGTTGCAATAATAATAATAATAATCGCTTATTGTCACAAGTAGGCTTCAATTAAGTTACTGTGAAAAGCCCCTAGTCGCCACATTCCGGCACCTGTTCGGGGAGGCTGGCCCACTGTGCTAAACCAGCCCCTATGAAGCAATGGGCACTGCTGCCTCACAACGGCAGGGAACCGCGTTCAATTCCGGCCTTGGGTGACTGCCTGTGTGGAGTTTGCACATTCTCCCCATGTCTATGTGGGTTTCCCCCAGCTGCACCAGTTTCCTCCCGCAGTCCAAAGATGTGCGGTTTGGCCATGCTAAATTGCCCCTCAGAGTTCCAAGGGTAGGTGGGGTTACAGTAATAGGATGGGGGAGGGTCGGTGCAGTCTCGATGGGCAGAATGGCCTCCTACTGCACTGTAGAGATTTTATGATTCTATAAACTCAACAGGAGTTTGAAGAATAGCACCTCATCTTTTGTCTCGATACTTGACAGCCTTCTGGTCCCAATATTGAGTTCAACATTAGACCATAACCTTTGCTTTAATCTTGATCTTTGTGTTCTTTGAGGGGGAGGGGGGGGGGGGGGGGTGGGCGGAGATGCTTACTGGCTTGTTTCTTTCTTTACCACGTCATGTTGCATTCATTTGTTACGAAATGAAATGTAGCCATTCACACCTCATGTAGACACAACCCTTTGTTCCTTTACAATATCCATTTGGCTTTTGCATTATGAAATCTTTTGTGAATTCATCTCTCCTCCACCCTATCATATACCTTCCCTTTTGTTGTTCCTGCCTCTCTCCCTCCTTTGGCTGAGAACCTCTTACTTTTCTATCTTTCTTCAGTTCTGAAGAAGTGTCATCGACCTGAAACATTTCTCTCCACAAATGCTGCCTGACCTGTAATGTATTTCCAGGCTTCCGCAGTGTTTTGCTTTTTCACATATTACCAAGGACATTATCGAGTGTCAGATCTGTCTATTTGAGAGAGTTAGTCAAAGGAAAGGGATTCAGATCTCCACCATTTAGGCTACTAATCACCACAAGTAAATTAATGTTCTCATCATCCAAATTCTAAACAGTTCCATTCATCATCCTTGTCTGAGTCCCAATACAGATAATATCAACACAATTATTCCATTGCACTTTAACTTCATAAAAGTTTCATATTAATTTTAAAAATTATCGGTCCTACAGACTTTTCCTATGGAAAATAGGTGGTAGACTTGGTTTTACATAAAATATTTTCACTATTAACCACAAGATAGTGAGTTGTATACATCCATTGCATTGGTTTTTGCTTCATGAGTGATTTTCACAGATGCTCCAGTTCATTCCTAATTAACAGTGGCCCAGTACTTTTAATCCCAGGGGTTGTCTTCTAAATGCCTGTAATAAACTAAGCAGCACAAAATAAAGACTACATGTGTTTATTAATGATTTGGATGTACTTTGTTCACAAGGTTCATTAATGAAAAACAATGTTTGCAATAATTTCTGAAAATCATACCTGCATCAATAATGTAGAAGTGCAAACTGAGCAGTCAGTTTTGAAGAACTTTCAATTTGACGATTTTCAATAATGCACAAACAGTAGCTATGATACAATGATTAGTGATAATCTTATAACGAGATATTCAGTGAGTAATGTGTTAATTTGAACCAAAAACAGGCAGACCTTCTGTTCTGGTGCTAAATTATCCACATTGTAACCAACAGCAGTGCTAATAGAACATAGAACAGTACAGCACAGTACAGGCCCTTGGGCCCACGATGTTGTGCCAGCCATTTATCCTAATCTAAGATCAACCTCATAACATAAGAAAACATATCTAAAGATATTAACTAACATGCATAAAGTTTAGGGTGGGTCTTCATGCTGGCAGTTATCATTTCTAATGCTCGAGAGATGACAGTTATCAGTATTGGCACAATATTCAACAGATCCATTGGTCACACTACTGTCTGAAAAGGCAACTTAAAAAGTGCCAACTGTTCCCCAATTCTATTTCCCTGAAATTAATATTTATGTCTTCCACACAGTTGCTTCTTCAATTTCTCCAATAGCACCCCAAGTTGCTCTTTTTAATGAGTGGAATACTATCCAACCAGCATCACCAATAATGTTGCCAAATTAACTAGATATGGCAGTTATTAATGATAATATTGCTTTTCAGAGTTGCCAGGTATCAAATGATACCACCACAAGGCTTTACCGGATATTGATCAAAGACCAAACAACCAGTTAGTCAGTTCAAGTTCAAAGATAGTTTATTTACACACAAGGATTACTTTGACATGCAACATAAAACACTACAAGTTAAACTACACCTAACAACTACAATCATCGATACTTAACTTCAGGGCAACCGGCTCTTTGCAGATAAACAAGGCCTTTGTTCAGATCTTGCATGGCTGGGTAGAAGAAGTGGCTTCGTTTCTGCTGGGCTCATCGTCTGGTAGCAATCGTTGGTCTTGAACTTGTCTTCTGGTCGTAATGCTACACTTGGTTTTAGGCGTAGGCCGGGGCCAAGAGAGACCGAACACATGGCTGTGTCTACTTTTTATCCCTCTGGATTTCGCGCTCTTTGGGGCGGTCCTTAGCTTTGAACCCAATAATTCGACAGGCTTCTATCACTGCCTTCGATTTTGGCCAATAAAGGGGTGGGTGCCTTGATGGCCGGGCGTGTCCTGAGTGGTCATTGACCTTGGCTGTTTGGGCTTTCTCAGCAAAGGGAGTGGCGCCTGTTAGTCTGCATCTGTTACCTGAGCACAGTCCTTTTATTCTGGGGAAATGGGCCATTAGAATGCAAACAAGCTGGATGTTTCGATTGCGTCTAGCTATCTGGGTTGCAAATACACACACAAGCTCTGAGTGTGTCTGAGTCATGGGTTGGCCATAATTCCCATGGTCCTTTGCAGGTGGCCATTCCAGATGGCTACACCAAGCAACCCCTGGATGCGATATGGTTAGACGCAAATTGATGATCACACAGACCAGAATCTTACCAAGCCATGCAAAGTAAAGTGTGAGTCGAGGGAGGGCAGTAAAATGGCATGGGAAGGTGAGAGTGTCGAGCCTAGCATCTTCCCGCCAATATGGTTGAATCCACAGGTGCAATTGAGGCCAATATTTCCATGTCAGAAGAGATGTGCCCCTGACTCTCTCCAAATCCCTGTGCCAAGTTGGTGCTGAACATCCTCTCCTCAATATTAAATGCAGGTTTTCCATTGCACCAACCGTTTGAAGTGTACAACCATTAGCCGTCTTCTGTAGCCTGGCTCATCAAAGACATCATCAGCAGAGCCCTCCACCACAGAACTGGTTCTGGCCCCTGCACCATTCTTTCCTCCTTCCCTGTCCACAGTTTACTATGAATGAGTGACACACCACATACAAATCTTTCCTTTAGCCTATCCTCAAAATTATGCACAGTGCCACTATCTGAACTGGTTGCTGCGACTGTGAAATTGAGTGAAGGTATCTGCATCTCTACCATCTTCTCTTCTTCTACTGCATAGCCAGGTTGTACTTCTTGACTATTGGGAAAAGGCCAAGGTTAGGGTTGTGTATGTTGTTGGTGGAAGTGCGTGAAGATTTAGCAGCTGGGAAACCTAGAAGTATAGAATTCCTGGGCGTTCCTGCTGAGGTGAAGGGCTGTTTTCTAGCTCCAGGCAGTCACATAGAAGGCTGTCAGGAAGATAGTCCTGCAACTCCATGCGGCACCTTGGACCTGGCATCGGCAAGGGTGATATCCGATCAATGAGAGTTGGTAACTGAGGGCTGTTGGTAACTGGGGGTGTCAGATGAAATGTGGGTATTTGGATGGATGGAGATGAACTCCAAGGGAGTTCACATGGGCAGCCAGGGGAGTTTGCTTGTTGGGTCCTCTCCTCTTAGCCCACCAGCAGTGCTGTAAAGATACTTTACCTATTGTAACCTTTAGCTGTGAGGTTTCCCAGAGCCCTGGAAACTTTGCCTGGTGGTTTTTCAGACTATTTTAAAGAGGCCAAGTCCTCCGTTTTAATGTTGCTTTTTGGACCAACCGACTTCCTTACAGTCGATTTGTTACCCCAATCTACTGCTTAAAATTGTAAATGGGGAATTTGCTTTGCGGTTACCCAGTTTTTTTTTTAACCCCTTTACCCATCCTGGGACAGAACATAGAACATAGAACATTACAGCACAGTACGGGCCCTTCGGCCCTCGATGTTGCACCGACCCGTGAAACCATCTGAACTGAAATTACCCAAATAAATGTGGGGCGTTTATCAGCATAATATATAATATAATACAAAATGATAAATTGTTTATTGGTTACAGTCTTTGGAAAAAAGATGCTTTGAAAAAAGGTGCTTTTGTACAAGCAGCTTTATAAACCCAGCATCAGAAGTAAGTGGCCTGATCCTTTCTGTGAATGAATGGTCGTAAGATGCTGAAATGTGACAATTCCTCTTCACATTTCAGCATTTTACAAGTCCAGAGACAGACATACCGCAAACCTCTGGCTTTCTGTGAATATGTCGCCCCTCTGCTATTTTAATCTTTGTTCCAGCAACATCGCAGCTTCATCTTCACTGCCCTCCAGCAAGTCGGATTTCTGGGCATCTGCAGTCGAGAGCGCATTGAGGCAGCAGCTTTCCTGATGTTTTATTTGCAAATTAATTTGCATGCGCAAAGAGGCCATTATTGAACTGCCATGTAAATGAACAAAAGCTGTGGTACACTGTTCATACCCCGTGTTCACCCAATTCACTCAAATTTAAACAATGTTCTGGGTAGGTGTGGATGGAGGGCTGTTGCTTAGCAAAAAAACAAAGTCATTCATAGAATATTATTAGAATGCCAATTATATTTTAGTGTTTAACTGGAATAATTGGGAATTACTAGAATCACATTTTGTTGATTCCAAACTAAGTCTTCCCATCATTTTACTCCCTCAGGTTTTCCTGCATTTGCATATACACATGGATTGTATGGATGACAAGGATAATAGCATTCCTCAAATATGCGTCCTCTGCTTTATCATTTTTCCCCAGTCTTGTGTTATCAGTAAGTCATAATATAAAGCAATCAGCTTAATGCCGCACAAATCTTTACTTTCAATATTGGTTGCTCGGAACCCTCATGGGAAATCGTTGCAGCGCCTCTTTGTTCTTGAAATCTGATCAGCTTACCAATGCTATTGGCTTCCTGCCTGACGAACTCCGCAGGGGAATATCTCTGGGCAACAAGCAGCATTGCTCAGTGACTTCAGGGGCCCTCTGTTTCATTGTCCATTATAACCCTACATTTTCTCCGACAGATCAGGATGTTTTCAAAATTGTCAGAACATTAAGCACTGGACAAAGCAAGACGCTGAATGTGAAACACAGTCTGCATTAAGGGTCCAAGAATGCCAAAGAGCTAAGCTAAAATGAATGTAATGATGCAATAGTAATTGGAGAAGTAATGTTATTCATCCTGATTCAAACCTCACTTTTAGTCGGTTTTTAAAACAAAATGCTTCAAACAAAAGTATCGAGAGGCAGAAAGAGGGCAGTATTTTACACAGCATTGAAAACAGGAAAAGTAAATTGCTGCATCAATGCAGATAGAGTCTTTCGGTTTAAAAATATTAAACCAACCACAATTTATCATATTTATTTCTGAGTCAAATAACAACTAAATCTTTTATTTAAATGTAATTTTATGTAATAAAACATCCCATGGCACTTTACAGGAGTGCTATAAAGCAAGATTTAGCATCAAGTTACAGAAGGACATAATAGAACATAGAACATGGAACACAGAACAGTACAGCACAGTACAGACCCTTCAGCCCACAATGTTGTGCCGACCATTTATCCTAACCTAGGATCAACCCAACCTACACCCCTTCAATTTACTGCTGTCCATGTGCCTGTCGAAGAGTCACTTAAATGTCCCTAATGACTCTGACTCCACCACCTCTGCTGGCAGTGCATTCCACGCACCCACTACTCTCTGTGTAAAGAACCTACCTCTGACAGCTCCCCAATACCTTCCTCCAATCAGCTTAAAATTATGTCCCCTCGTGACAGCCATTTCCGCCCTGGGGAAAAGTCTCTGGCTATCCACTTTATCCATGCCTCTCATCACCTTGTACACCTCTATCAAGTCAACTCTCTGCCTTCTTCACTCCAGTGAGAAAAGCCCAAGCTCCCTCAACCTTTCTTCATAAGACATGCAGTCCAGTACAGCAGCATCCTGGTAAATCTCCTCTGTACCCTCTCCAAAGCATCCACATCCTTCCTATAGTGAGGCGACCAGAACTGGACACAATATTCCAAGCGTGGTCTAACTAGGGTTTTATAAAGCTGCAGCAAAACCTCGCAGCTCTTAAACTCAATCCCCCAGTTAATGAAAGCCAACACACCACACGCCTTCTTAACAATCCAATCAACCTGGGTGGCAACTTTGAGGGATCTATGTACGTGGACCCCAAGATGCCTCTGCTCCTCCACACTTCCAAGAATCCTGCCTTTAACCCTGTATTCAGCATTCAAATTTGACCGTGCAAAATGAATCACTTCACATTTATCAAGGTTGAACTCCATCTGCCACTTCTCAGCCCAGCTCTGCATCCTGTCAATGTCCTGTTGTAACCTGCAACAACCCTCAACACTATCTACAACTCCCCCAACCTTTGTGTCATTGGCAAACTTACTAACCCACCCTTCGATTTCTTCATCCAAGTTATTTATAAAAAACCACAAAGAGCAGAGGTCCCCTGCGGGACACCACTGATCACCGACCTCCAGGCGGAATATTTTACATCCACTACCACTTGCTGTCTTCTTTCATAGCATTTACAGTGCAGAAGGAGGCCATTCAGCCCATCGAGTCTGCACCGGCTCTTGGAAAGAGCACCCTACCCAAGCCCACACCTCCACCCTATCACCATAACCCAGTAACCCCACCCAACACTGAGGGCAATTTTGGACACTAATGGCAATTTAGCATGGCCAATCCACCTAACCTGCACATCTTTGGACTGCCAATTTCGGCCAGCCAATTCTGTATCCATTCAGCCAAATTTCCCTGTATCCCATGCCCCCTAACATTCTGAATGAGCCTACCATGGGGAACCTTATCAAATGCCTTACTGAAATCCATATACGCCACATCCACACACGACCTTCATCAATGTGTCTCGTCACATCCTCAAATAATTCAATGAGGCTTGTGAGGCATGACCTGCCCCTCACAAAGCCATGCTGACGATCCTTAATCAAACTATGTTTTTCTAAATAATCATAAATCCTATCTCTCAGAATCCTTTCCAATATTTTGCTCACCACAGACGTAAGACTGATGGGTCTGTAATTCCCAGGGATTTCCCTATTCCCTTTCTTGAACAGGGGAACAACATTTGCCTCCCTCCAATCATCCGGTACTACTCCAGTGGAGAGTGAGGATGCAAAGATCATCGCCAACGGCACAGCAATCTCCTCCCTTGCTTCCCGTAGTAACCTTGGGTACATCCCATCAGGCCCAGGGGACATATCTATCCTGATGCTTTTCAAAATTTCCAGCACATCCTCCTTCATATCAACCTGTTCGAGTCTATTAACCTGGTTCACACTGTTCTCATGAGCAACAAGGTCCCTCTCTCTTGTGAATACTGAAGCAAAATATTCATTTAGGGCCTCCCCCATCTCCTCAGACTCGAGGCACAAGTTCCCTCCACTATCCCTGATTGGCCCTACTCTCACTCTGATCAGCTTATTTTTCTTAGAACGCCTTGATTTTTCCCTAATCCTTCCCGCCAGGGCTTTTTCATGCCCCCTTCTAGCTCTCCTCAGTCCATTTTTGAGTTCCTTCCTGGCTACCTTGTAACCTTCTAGAGCCGAGTCAGATCCTTGCTTCCTCAACCTTACGTAAACTTCCTTCTTCCTCTTGACTAGAAGCTCCAATTCTCTTGTCATCCAATGCTCCTTTACCTTATCATTCCTTCCTCGTCTCAGTGGGAAAAAACTATCCAGCACTTGCAGAAAGTGCTCCTTAAATGACCCCCGCATTATTGTTATGCAATTCCCCAAGAACAATTGTTCCCACTTTATGCTCCTCAGCTCCTGTCTAATAGCAGTATAATTTCCCCTCCGCCAATTAAATACCTTCCCATTCTGTCTGTTCCTATCCCTCTCCATGACTATGGTAAAGGTCAAGGAGTTGTGGTCACTGTTACCTAAATGCTCTCCCACCGAGACATCTGACGCCTGGCCTGGTTCGTTGCCGAGCACCTAGTCCAATATGGCCTCCCCCTAGTCGGCCTATCTACATATTGAGTCAGGAATCCTTCCTGTACACACCTGACAAATTCTGCTCCATCCAAACCATTTGCACTAAGGAGGTTCCAGTCAATATTAGGGAAGTTGAAGTCACCCATGGCAACAACTCTGTTACTTCTGCACTTTTCCAAGATCTGCCGCCCAATCTGTTCCTCTATCTCTCTGTTACTATTCGGGGGGTGCATAGTAAACTCCCAATAAAGTGACTGCTCCTTTCTTGTTTCTGACTTCCACCCATACAAACCCTCCTCAACTCCCTCCTTTTCTGCAGCTGTGATGCACTCTCTAATTCACAGTGCTACTCCCCCTCCTCTTTTACCTCCCTCCCTATTATTCTGAAAACATCTAAACCCTGGAACATCTGACAACCATTCTTGTCCCTGTGAAATCTATGTCTCCGTAACGGTGACAACATCATAGTTCTAAGTACTGATCCATGCTCTAAGTTCATCTCCCTTATTCCTGACACTCCTTGCATTGAAACAGACACACTTGAACCCATTCCACTGATTGCAACTTTGCCCTATCAACTGTCTATCCTTCCTCGCAGACTGGCTGCATACTATTTCTGCCTGTTCAACAGCTATCCTATCCTCTGATCCATAGCTCTGGTTCCCATCCCCCTGCCTAATGGTCAAAGAAAAGGCGTTAAAGGATCACTTAAAGTGGAACGAGAGGAAGAGAGGTTTTGGGAGGGAATTCCTATGTTTAAGGCTTTGTCGACAGAAGGCATGACCACCAGTAATGGAGTGATTGAGATTGGGGATGCAACAGAGATACAGAGAGCAACACAGACATCTTAGAGTGTTATGGAGTTAGAGGAGATTACAGAGATAAAGAGAGAAACACAGATATCTTGGAGGGTTATGGAGTTAGAGGAGATTATAGAGATAAAGAGAGAAACACAGATACCTTGGAGGGTTATGGAGTTAGAGGAGATTATAGAGATAAAGAGAGAAACACAGATATCTTGGAGGGTTATGGAGTTAGAGGAGATTACTGAGATAAAGAGAGAAACACAGATATCTTGGAGGGTTATGGAGTTAGAGGAGATTACAGAGATAAAGAGAAAAACAGATACCTTGGAGGGTTATGGAATTAGAGGAGACGACAGAGATAAAGGGAGAAACACAGATAGCTTGGAGAGCTATGGAGTTACTGAAGATTACAGAGATAAGGAGAGTTGAGGCCAAGGCAAGTGTTGAAAGCAAGGATACAAATTATAAAAAGGAACCAATCTAGGTGGGGATTTTCCCCTCCCGTTTTTTACCGGCAGGTTTGGCAACGGGAGTAGAAAATCTCGTAAGGTGCCCAACCCCGCATTTCACACTGACGTAAAGCGTGACAAGATTGTCCTCAACTCTGCCAGTGGCGCAACGGGATTTCCTCTGTTAAAACTCGGAAACATCATTTCCATACACTAGCATCTCATTATCAGGCCTCACACCTGAATCATTGTCCACAAGCCCCCGAAAGAAAGTCCATTCACGTCAGCATGAGGGCAGAACAGTGTGAATCATGACTGGTCTCACAAGGCATGCAAGTGGTTAGCTCCAGCAAGTGCAGCACTCAGGGGAGAGATGATCATGCCCAGGCAATACCTAGGTAGTGATCCTGGCACTGCCAGAGCACTGCCAGGGCACTGTTATAGTGCCGAGGGAGGTTGCATGGGGGGGAGCGAGTTGAAGGTTGTGTGGTTGGGGGGGGGAGCGATCCTGCTTAACCTTTGTGCACTGAGGCAGCCTTTAAAAATGGTGCCCTGATCTTCGAAAAATTAAGTTTCAATTTTTTTACTAAGTCTGGGACAATGTGGCAGAGAAAGTACTTTTCTCACCTGTTTTCGGCCTTTGCCGCTGTTTAGGAAAATTACGCCTATACATTTTTGGTTGACTTCAAGTGTACAAAGGGAGGCTTGTTTGGAGAGCTTTTGAATAATAAAGTCTAGAGATACAAAGTCACAAGGCGGGATTCTCCATTTCTGAGACTAAAGTGTTGATGCCAGTGCAGAATTCAGCAAAACCGGCGCTGCACGTCGACCGATTCTGTTACCATTAAGCGGCTAGCACCAGTGCCACGTGGAACACAATCGATTCTAATGAGAAATGGTGAGGGATTCACCAGCTTCGCAATTAACACTCAGGAGGCTGACAACCTGCAGCCGCCTATACACACTGCACACCCCACACACACCATCACCCCACACACACCATCCCAGCCAACAAGATGACAGCAGGAAGCTTGGCCCCACATTTCATGGATGACGAGCTGGGGGCCCTCCTGGACGTGATGGAGGAGAGGTGGATGACCCTGTACCCTGGACCAGGAAGGAGGCTGCCAGCCTTCATTATTTGCCGTGCCTGGGTGTAGGTGGCAGAGGCGGTGAGCACTGTGGGAAACGCTGTCTGACTGGACAGCAGTGCCCAAAAAAACTGAACAACCTCCTCAGGGTGGTCAGGGTGAGTAGGAAGCACCGAACCTCTGACACTAACCCCGTTCCACACACCCATAACCCTGCACCCCCAGTCTGGAGTGCAGCAAAACCCCCACCCTGTACCACATGCCGGCAGTCATACTGGCCACCATGGGCTGGAGCCCTGGCCACTAAGGCCACCAGCTACCCACCCCCTGGGCTGTATGCATCAGACTGTCTCACACTGTTGTTTTCTGTTTGCACCCCCCCCCCTTCCAGGTGAAGGCTGCCTACAACCACCGGGAGCGGGAGAAGATAGGAGAGGGCCCCCAGAATTGCGACCCCTCACCATGGCAGAGCAGAGGGTCCTGGACATGGTTGGCGGCCTGGAGGAAAGGGAGGTTGGCGGGTGGAGTTCGGCCGTGGGCGAAGAAGGGAGAACCCGCTTAGTTGCGGTTCCTTGTGACACGTGTGTCAATCCCCCCCAACACCACCCTCATCCCAACACCACCCTCACCCTCACCCCGACCTTTACTCCCACACCACCTTCACCCACACCACTCCCCCCTTCTTCCCCAGCCCACGGTCTAATCATGCCTCTTGACTTGTGTCTTGCAGGACCTGCGGGTGATGGGGTGGGCCCATCTGGCAACCCCACCCCCAGCCAGTGCCACAGCCGGTGCCCCCCCCCCCCCCCCCCCCGACCCCCCGCATGAACCGAGCACCATTGCTGTAAGCGGCTCTGACACCAGCCCTCCGCCCGAGACTCAGGAGATCCCGGAGCTCCGGGAGGATGACACTGACTTCCCGTCACAGCTATC
The DNA here is from genome assembly GCF_902713615.1 of Scyliorhinus canicula. Taxonomy (NCBI): domain Eukaryota; kingdom Metazoa; phylum Chordata; class Chondrichthyes; order Carcharhiniformes; family Scyliorhinidae; genus Scyliorhinus; species Scyliorhinus canicula. The sequence goes on along the minus strand of NC_052154.1, from coordinate 48,443,453 downwards.
TCCAATGCCCTCCACCATTCTAGAAATACTCACCTAGGTTTGGCACTTTAATGAAGAGGCTCCGGGGACACCCTCTGGTGCGCACCACACAGCTGATCCGGTACAGCAGGTGAAACACCCGAGGGGGCAGACAGTTGGAGGGCGGGTCAACAACAGGGACTAGCTACGTGTTTCAGGCTTCAGGCTATGGCAAAGGTGTGCAGAGTCGGTGGATTGGCCATGCCAAATTGCCCCTTAATTGGAAAAAAATAATTGGGTACTCTAAATTATTATTTTTTAGAAACCTAAAAGCTTCTCTACCTTATAAGGCCCCAGTTGCTAAACAACACTAACATGCTTATGTCTTTTATTTATTCTTCACGCCTTGGCCCTCTCTAAGCACCATAGAAATTCAGTTGGAACTCAACCCATACCCATATATAAAAACACCTTTGTCCGGCATGAATCTAACATAGCACGCAATTTAATGAAAAGGTTTCGAAGTGTGGGAACGAGCGGGAACTGCTGCGAGTTTCCTGATGCTCAACCTGGCGAGGCCATCACCAGTATCAAATATTAATTGGTCCACTTAACGAGGCCCCATGGGCTTCACGCCACAAATTACGGACCCACCAGCTGATTCACCGGGACTGCGCCCACCAGCTCCCCATCAATAAGGGGGAGAAGCACTTAAATACATCCTGCAGAGCAAACCCCACACAGCTCGAAGTCATGCCACTGAGGAGACCAGCCCCACAATTCAGGGATGCCAACCTGGCCAGATTGTTGGACGCGGTCGAGTCCTGACGGGATGCCCGGTTCCGCCGAAGGGCTTGTAGGTTCAGCCACAGGGCAGCCAGTGTTGCCTGGGAAGAAGTGGCAGCAGCCATCAGCTTGGGAAGTGTCACCAGGAGGATCAGCACCCAGTGCCGTAAGAAGATCAACAACCTCCACCAGGTCGCATGGGTGGTTTGGCACGGCCTCCTGGCACTGGCCCCACCCGCCACCCCTGACCCCCACCGATGACCATGCACATACTACCGTCCCCACCCAACACCATAGCGTGCCCCACTCACCCATGTCCAGCAAAGCCTCCTACATTGTCCCCCATTCCCCTCCCCATACTGCCCAACCCCCCAACCACCCCTATCCTCTCCCCCTCTGTGATGAAAGAAGCATGCGGCTCACAATGCCCCCTCTGTGTCCCGGCAGGAGAAGTTGGCCCACAACATAGATACATAGGACATACAGTGCAGAGGGAGGCCATTCGGCCCATCGAGTCTGCACCGTCCCACCCAAGCCCTCACCTCCACCCTATCCCCGCAACCCAACAACCCCTCCCAAACTTTTGTTTTGGACACTAAGGGCAATTTATCATGGCCAATCCATCTAACCTGCACATCTTTGGATTGTGAGAGGAAACCGGAGCACCCGGAGGAAACCCAAACAGACACGGGGAGAACGTGCAGACTCCGCACAGACAGTGACCCAGCGGGGAATTGAACTTGGGACCCTGGTGCTGTGAAGCCACAGTACTAGCCACGTGTGCTACAGTGCTGCCCTAACATACAGGAGAGAATCCAAATGGGAGATAGGGTGCCGGAAATCAGAGTCCTCACCCGCTATGAGGAATGGGCTTGAGAGGCCGCTGGGATGGCCGAGGACAGATCGGTCACCGATGTCGAGGTTGGACTATGGCGTAGAGGTGAGGATCCACCAGCCACCACCCAGAAGACCTGTCACACGTGAGTTGTTAATGCCATACTAACTGACCCATCCCTCCCACTGCCACATGTCCATTATCCCATAGGATCTCCATCCAACAGTGCCAGCCCATCCAGGGTTCAGCCCCACCCCCCGCCTCCCATGAGAACACCTTGGAGGGAGCTCCGAGAACACTACCATATTCGCGGCACAGCTATCATCCCACCCTCCATCACGCAGAGACACTCACCTCGGTGGGTGACAGTAGTGGTCAGGCTTCTGGGCACAATCTGGTGATGCACATCAGGTGGAGGCAGGAACGCCCAGGTGAGACAGCAGTCAGAGGTCTGCTGGATCCCAGGGCCCAGCTGGCTCCCAGTCAGATGCTGAGCCTCTGGATCAGGTTTACCCGGAGCTGATGTAGTCAATAGGGTGTGGCCAGGACATTCAGAGCATGGTGTCAGCGATACTCCAGCAGGTCTCTAACCATGCCCGGGGAGCTGGGACAGGAGATAGTGCCGACAATCCGTGGCACCGAGGTCAGCACTCCTCGGGTGGCAACTGCAGTGGTCAGCCTGCTGCACAAAGTCAGCAGCATGAGTGGTGGTGTCCAAGGTATGGATCAGTTAGTGACGGCCATGGCTGAGCACCTCGCCATCATGGCCCAGTCGCTGGGGACATGTCTCAGTCCCAGGTGGACCTCTCTGAGGTGCTGTGGAGCAGGTCCCAGGCACAGGTGGCCATTTCCGGGGTGCTCCAGAGAATGGCCCAGTCACTGAGGAGCATCGCCCAGGGCGTCGGCACCATGCTGCAGACATTCGGGAGCCACCACGGCTGGCAGTACCAGATGGCACAGGGTTAGCCAGGGCTCAATCCAGCTGCCCCTCCATCCTGAGGTTAGGGGGAGGGGTTGGGAGGGGTGGGGAAGGAGAAACAGCACCATTGGAGCTAGGGGTAGCTAGGGACACATATATACAGTATTAAAACATTTTGCATCTGAGATATATGATACCTCTGGTACTTTCTTCCACAACGCGGGCCAACCACTAATTCCCTGCCCCAGCTCCCCGGGCATGGTTATCCTGGATTTCCACACCACATGCAGGTGATGGGTGTAAGCGAGTACTCAGCAGACAGGCAGGAGTCAGGCTATGACATTGATTGAGGAGCACCAGTGCTCTGCATACAGCAGGTAATCATCACCCCCCCCCCCCCCCCCCCCCCCCGTGCCATCGACAGTGACCCATTGACAGCACTGACACAGGCCCATCACCCTGGAGTGATGTTACACAGATGCTGGGAGGGAGGTATTGGATGATGAGGCGGGGGGGGGGGGAGAGGGGAATAGGTGGGGGGAAGAGGGAGGGGCCAGAGGGGTGCGAGGGGGGACGGGGACGGGTAAGATGACAACCGAAGCCATGTCTTATGTGCAGCAGGCGAGGACAAGGGCCTCCCTAACCCTCCGGGCTCGCCAGACCTTCACCGTTACTGTCTGTCCTCCATCCATCAGTTGGTCCTGCAGGTCGTCCCCAGTCTCATCCTCCAGCCCCCTCCTCCTCATAGGTGGCCATATGGCCCTCGCTATATCGGGTCTCTGCATTGGACTCCGGTCTCCACTCTGGCATCATTAACCAGGTCCTCAGTGGGTACCCCTTATCCCCCCTCGAGAGCCAACCGGCCATACTGGGATGGTCCTCGAAGAGGCGAGGATATCCGACTGCCCCAGGATGTAGCATTTGTGCCCACTCTCTGGGAAACATTCACACATGTGCATTATATTGAGGTGGTGGTCACACACGAACTGGACGTTCGGAGAAAGGGACCCCTTCCTGTTGATGTAGGGCACTCCCTGATGGCCCGGTGCACAAAAATCAACATGTGTGCCATTTATTAACTCCTGGACCGGGGGCATGCTGTCGATGGCGGTGAATCCTGCTACCCGGGTATCTTGTTGTTGCTGGTCCATGTCAAAGTTTATATAGTTTGCTGCCCGGACAAACAGGGCACCCATGAACTCATGGATGCACTTGTGGGCTGTAGCTTGTGAGGTGCCCCACAGGTCCCCGCTCGAACACTGGAATGATCCTGAGGCATAGAGCTTCAGGGCTGCGGTGACCTTGACGGCTACCAGTAGTGGTTATCCTCCTCCTGCATGTGGTGCGAAGTCCGCAAGGTCATGGCACAGATGCCACACCATCCCCTTGTTCAGGCAGAGCCTCCTGCGACACATGTTGTACGTCATCTGCTCGAAAGACCAGCAATGTCTGTACACCTTGGGTCTTCGCCGGCCTTCCCCCTCTGGGTCCTTCCCTGGCCTGATGGGTGCCAAGTCCTCAGGAGCCCTGCACATGGGCCGCCACCTCAAGTCTCTGTGACGCTGCTGCCACAGTCTTAATAGAACATAGAACATAGAACATTACAGCACAGAACAGGCCCTTCGGCCCTCAATGTTGTGCCGAGCAATGATCACCCTACTCAAACCCACGTATCCCCCCTATACCTGTAACCCAACAACCCCCCTTTAACCTTACTTTTTTAGGACACTACGGGCAATTTAGCATGGCCAATCCACCTAACCCACACATCTTTGGACTGTGGGAGGAAACCGGAGCACCCGGAGGAAACCCACGCACACACGGGGAGGACGTGCAGACTCCACACAGACAGTGACCCAGCCGGGAATCGAACCTGGGACCCTGGAGCTGTGAAGCATTTATGCTAACCACCATGCTACCAGCTGCCCTTTTCTGGCATCTGGACACCTGGCCTGCCAGCAGTGCCGTGAGGGCAACTTCCGTGGGGCCCAAGATATCATCCACCTTGTGTAATATCTGTAAGGAATTGGACTGAGTGACACCAGTGGTGCCTTCCAACCCAGCAGCCTCCATTCTCACATTGCCCACCCTCCACATCCCCTGCAATTTGACACCCCCTGCCCAAGCACCCTCAGCTGAAACGGGAGCCCCTGGTCACCAGACCCCAGACCCTGTACCTTGGACACCCGCACGCAATGTTACCTGGACTGGGCAATAGTCTCTTCCCTAGTGCGCTCGCCCGCCCTCTGGTCACAAATATGGGGCCCAGCTCTGGGCGTTCGGATGTTGGCTGCTGCATCTGTGTTGTTGTTCCTTGTATTGTTCAGACACAGTGTCCAGGAATCACGGTCTGATTGGGATGCTGGGCAATAACTCCCACATGCTACATGGCACGCCTACCCATGGGAATCCACTTGGGAAGTGCAAAGCGCTCACTTAACTACGATTGCCAATTCCCTATTAGCAGTAGCTTTTAGCCGCATGGCCAGAGGCCTATACAGACAGTAGGAGTTATGGGTGGTCAGTGGGACAGACAGGCAGGGGCTGGATCTGCCTCCTTTATGGGTACCCACGATCCAGAGGTTAGCAGGGTGGACCTGCGGGTGCTGAGCCCCCCCCCCTCCCCCTTCTACAGGTGGAGGCCCGCAGCCCCCACCAATCGAGGCCGCCCCCCACAGGGGCACCCTCAGCAGCCCCCCCAGAGCACTGTGGCAGCAACCCCAGGCCCCTGGACTCATTGCCCAGGAGCAAAGATGGCTTCTCTCCTGCCAGGATCCCTACAGCAGCCATTCCGCCAGCTTCACATTGTTAACAAGGTGTATTAATCGGCCCCACGTGACCACTTGTTGAGGAGGTGGTTAGATCACGGGAAGCCATTAGATTGGGGGTCGCTCCCATTAATTGTATGGAAATTGGCTCTAATTGGTGATTATTGGTTTCTCGCCACAGTGGGATCCTGATCGCGCTAACGGGGGCGGACCGGTTAAATCGCAAAGTGGTCGATAACCGACGCGTGTTTTGATTTTGGCACCTCCCACAATCTAACCTTGTTGTGCTCTTGCTCAAGTGCGAAGGGGTCGTAAAATCGCACCCTATATGTTTTACTCTCCCAGGCATTGAAAAATTAAATTAAACTCACTTAAAATATTTCTAATGTTCCTCAATACAAATATAAATCCCTTAAAACTACATATTCCTCACAAATGTTCAATATAGTTTTGCACTCAAAACATTCAGCAACACCATTTGACATCAAAAGTTGTAACTTGGAAGGATTTTCATGGCAGAAACCCTCATCAGTTGCCGTCAAGTGATCACTGGATTCACTGATCATCAGACATCAGAAGCAATCAGCAAGCATCAAATGTGATCACTGGTCCTCCCTCCCCCACCCCGACACACTCACCAATGCATTTCAATCTTCACTCAACACCTTACTCACTTATGCCCTGACTGCTATCCCACTTAGCCTCCACTCACTCAACGCTTCCTCCTTCTCCACCCTGACCCCGATTTGGAATTAAGAACCTTGTCCAGATGCGGCAGAGCTGCCACCATTCCCTTACCCTAATTTGAGATTATCGTCTGCCTCCAGATTTGGGATCCCAGCTAGACCTCTCCCCGACTATCAACTCAGGCCTACCACCGACCGTCTACCACAAGACCTCAGGGCCTGGCTGGATCGCCCCCAACACTGCCACTGTTTCAGGCCTGAAGAGTGGACCCACTCTTATCAATCCCGACCCTCGGGCCTCACTTTCCACCATTGCTGCTATTCTGCTTCTCAGGCTTTACCTTCTGCTGCTTCTCCGATGCTCGCGCCATGCATCCAGCTGTCACTCCAGTCCTCCAGCCTCGCTCACTCACAGCACAATATTTAGAAACATCAATCACTTCAAAGAGAATTAAGTGCTGTCAATTTCCAACTGAGCACTTGATTGGAATGCACTCTTTGAATTTCTCTTTGAAATTATTGATGTTTATAAACATTGTGTTTTGAGCACTGCAGAGTTATTCAACCATGAAGGAAGGTGAATGGAGTAAGGCTGACAGCTGTGTGTGTGGAAGCTGTCAATCACAGCCTAGTAAGGGAAATGAATGAAAGGCCTGCAGCTCAAGGATTGAGGGGTTTAAACACAGCTGACTGCTTCCATTTCCAGGAATGTACACGTGGTGCTTCTGTGTCTGAGTCAGCAGGAGTATCACCCCGGTGAGTTTTATAACGGTAATGTTTTTCACCAACTCCATCTGGACTGCTCTCTAGCTTCCAGACAAGGTCTCTTTTCTGGGGAAGCTGCCTGAGAGGGGTCTCGTTTCTGGGGGTGTCCTGACAAAGGCCTCTCTTCTCGGGGTGGTCTGTGGGAGTCTCTTTCTTTAGGGGCTTTATTGGGGGCGGGGATCTCTTTATTTAGAGGGTTTCTTGGGGAGAGTCCCCTAATTTAGGGGTCTGTGGGGAGTCCCTTTATTTAGGGGGTTTCTGGGGGTCTCCCCCTTGGCCCACTGTGAGGTCCACTGCGCCAGGTACTCATTTGTCCTTCCCTGTTATTATCTTCGCCCACGTGATTCCCCGCCCAGAGGACCACGTGGAACCACGTGGGCCCGGAGGATATGGTGCCCGGCCCACTAAATGAAGTGGGCGCAAACCTCGTTCCTGCCGCCAGCGGGCGAGGGGGCGGGGGGGGGGGGGGGGGGGGGGGCAGAGCATCAGAAACGTGTCAGCGTCTGACGTCAATCCATTTTATTCACTAATGCGGGATTCTCCGGGGAGAATCTCCTCCACTACCATCAGTGTGAGGCAGAGAATCCAGCCCAACATTTGTAAATGTTGCTTCTGTAAATGACTGCATCTATGAGCTAATCAGAAAGAAAGTCTAAAGTAGCAGGAACTTAGAATGGAACTGAAAAATAGACACTGGTAATGTGGACATTTTAGAAAACTCACCTGACACTGGCACAGTTTCTAGTTTATATTTACTTATCTGCATTTGTCATACTTCCTGACACAGTCTGTCAGCCTCACAAGCCTCGATCAGGTGAAAATTCAGCCTGAAGGGTGCAACATGGTAGTTATTGCAGAGACATGGCTCCAATACTGTCAGCACTGGGAACTGAATAGAAAAGGCTGACAGGACCAGTTAGGAGAGGGGCAGGGAATAGCATTAATGATTACGTGTGAAATTACATCTGTGATATAATGAGCGGTAAGCAGGCAGTACAGACTTTATGGGCAGCATTAAGGAACAGAAAAGAATTTGAAGCTATAGTGAACATCCTAAATAACAACAACTGCAGCTACTTCTATTTATACAGCGTCTGTAGTGAAATGATAGGTACGAGGCACTTCACAGGAGCATTATCAAATGAAGCTTGACGCCTAGTCATGTAAGGAGAAATTAGGTCAGATAACTAAAAGCTTGATCTAAGAGGTAGGCTTTAAGAAGTGTTTTAAAAGAATAAAGCAAGGTTAGAAAGACAGAGATGGAGGGAGAAGTGTAGGGAGGGAGGGTATTCCAGAGTTTGGTGGTCTAGATAAATGAAGCAGGAACACCAACCAACGGTGGACCAAATAAATTGGAGATACATAAGAGACCAGGATTAGAGGCGGAAAATGTGGTGAACCACTGTGTACACCTCTATTAGGGGATGGAAGGTAGGGCCTGTACTACAGGTTCGCCGGTAGCCCCTGCCGGCTGGCTCCGCCCACTAGGAGCTGTATAAATATGCGTGTCCTCCACTGATCTGCCATTTCGCCAGCTGCAGCAGGAGGCCACGCATCTGACTGCAATAAAGCCACAGGTGTACCCAATCTGAGTCTTTGTGCAATTGATCGTGCATCAATATATTGCAGTCAGATTTTCAACGAAATGGATATCAGAATCAAAACAGATCGCCTGCAGCTGGATCCGCACTCGCCCGACGCCAGAAAGGACTTTAATCACTTGCTAGCTTGTTTCGAGGCTTACATCAACGCAGCGACCCCCACACCGACGGAGTCTCAGAATATACATGTCTTGTATTCCAGGTTGAGCTCAAGCGTGTTCCCGTTGATCCAGGACGCCCCGAATTAAACGGAAGCCATGGCAATCCTAAAAGAAAACTCTGCGCAGTAAGCGAACACACTCTTCGCTAAGGAACGCACTCGCCACTCGCACTCAACTCCCTGGTGAGTCCATCGAAGACTTCTGGCGCGCCCTACCCTCACTCGTCCGGGACTGTGACTGTCAGGCCGTTACGGCCACCGAACATTCTAATCTCCTCATGCGCGATACGTTCATAACAGGGATTGGGTCGGACCCCATCTGACAATGACTGCTGGAAGGGGCCACGCTCGACCTAGCGGAGACAAAAACTTTAGCGCTCTCCATGACAGTCGCATCCCGTAATGTTCAGGCCTACCCCCCCTCGCCGCGCAGCCCACCCATCCTATCCCTCCTGGACCCCGCAAACGACCCCCCGAGCTGGGGCCCTGTCTAGCCAATATGCCTGCGCTGCACGCCAATCCGCATATCCCGGGGGTCCCCGCTGCTACTTCTGCAGCCAACAGAAGCATCCCCGCCAATGCTGCCCGGCCCACGCAGCCACTTGCAAGTCTTGTAGCGAGAAGTGCCACTTCGCAGCAGTGTGCCAGGCCCGCGCAGTCGCCGCTATCGCCCCCTCCCCCCTGCATAATGGGTGCCGCCATCTTCTCCTCCCGGGGCCACGTGCGGCCAGTGGGTGCCGCCATCTCCTCCCCCTCAGTCCATGTGCGGCCTATGGGCACCGCCATCTTGTCCAGCGCCACCAACGTGCGTCCCATGGGCACCGCCATCTTGTCCCGCCCCCGTAATGTGCGCCCCATGGGAGCCGCCATTTTGTTCCCCACAGGACTTCCGAACGCCGCCATCTTGTCTTCCCCACGGGGCAGGAACGCCAACTACATCCCACGACCTGGGTCGCCAACACTCTCCATCCGAAACCTGTGACGACCACCCGCAGCTCGCCTCGATGACGCTGGACCAGTCTCGTCCACACAACCTGGCCACCACTTCGACAACGGTGAAAATCAACGGCCACGTGACGTCTTGCCTGCTGTACTCCGGGAGCACTGAAAGCTTCATACACCCGGATACGGTAAGGCGTTGCTCCCTCGCAGTCCACCTCGCCAATCAACGGATCTCCTTGGCCTCCAGATTCCACTCTGTCCCAATCCGAGGATTCTGTACGGTCACTCTCACAGTCCAGGGCATAGAATTCAGCGGTTTCCGTCTCTATGTACTCCCCAACCTCTGCGCTGCACTATTGCTGAGCCTGGATTTCCAGTGCAATCTCCAGAGCCTCACCCTCAAATTCGGCGGGCCCCTACCTCCACTCACCATTTGCGATTTTGTATCTCTCCAGCAAGCTCGCGACCTGCAAGGTTAACCCCCCCCCCCCCCGGCCCTCTTTGCCAATCTAACTTCGGATTGCAAACCCGTTGCCACCAGGAGCAGACGGTACAGCGCCCAGGACAAGGCCTTCATCAGGTCCGAGGTCGAGCGGCTGCTTCGGGAGAGTATCATCGAGGCCAGCAACAGCCCCTGGAGAGCCCAAGTGGTAGTAGTTAAAACTGGGGAGAAACACAGAATGGTCGTGGACTACAGCCAGATCATCAATCGGTACACGCAGCTCGACGCGTACTCCCTCCCACGCATATCTGATATGGTCAATTAGATTGCGCAGTACGGGGTCTTCTCAACAATTGACCTGAAATCCACCTACCACCAGCTCTCCATCCGTAAATCGGACCATCCATCTACTGCCTTCGAGGCGGACGGTCACTTCCTTAGGGTTCCCTTTGGCGTCACAAACGGGGTCTTGGTCTTCCAAAGGGAGATGGACCGAATGGTCGACCGGTATGGTTTGCGGACCACGTTTCCGTACTTAGATAATGTCACCATCTGCGGCCATGACCAGCAGGACCACGATGCCAACCTCGCTAAATTCCTCCGCACCGACACTCTTCTCAACCTTACGTATAATAAAGAGAAGTGTGTGTTCAGCACGACCCGCTTAGCCATCCTCGGCTATGTAGTCCAAAACGGACTTCTGAGGCCAGATTCTGACTGCATGCGCCCCTCAAGGAGCTCCCCTTCCCCCACTGCCCCAAGGCCCTCAAACGCTGCCGGGGTTCTTTTCGTACTACGCCCAGTGGGTCCCAAACTATGCGGACAAGGCCCGCCCACCCATACAGTCCACTCAATTTCCCCTCGCGGCCGAGGCACAAAATGCCTTCGCCCGTATCAGGGCAGACACAGCCAAGGCCGGGATGCACGCAGTAGATGAGACACTGCCCTTTCAAGTAGAAAGTGACGCTTCAGATGTCGCCCTTGCAGGCAGACCCGTGGCATTCTTTTCCTGCACCATTCATGCCTCTGAAATTCGGCACTCATCCGTCGAAAAAGAGGCCCAAGCCATCGTTGAAGCTGTGCGGCATTGGAGGCATTACCTGGCCGGCAGGAGATTCACTCTCATCACTGACCAACGGTCGGTAGCCTTCATGTTTAACAACACGCAGCGGGGCAAGATCAAAAACGATAAAATCTTGCAGTGGAGAATCGAGCTCTCCACCTATAATTACGAGATTTTGTATCGCCCCAGCAAGCTCAAGGAGCCCCCAGACGCCCTCTCCCGAGGTACATGTGCCAGCGCACAAGTTGACCAAATCCGGGCCCTGCATGACAGCCTTTGTCACCCGGGAGTCACACGACTGTATCACCTTGTCAAGGCTCACAACCTGCCCTACTCCGTCGAGGAAGTACGGACAGTCACCAGAGACTGCCAGGTCTGTGCGGAGTGCAAGCCGCACTTCTACCAGCCGGACCGTGCGCGCCTGGTGAAGGCTTCCCGCCCCTTTGAACGCCTCAGCATGGATTTCAAAGGGCCCCTCCCCTCCACCGAACGCAACACGTATATTCTCAGTGTGGCCGATGAGTACTCCAGATTCCCCTTTGCCATCCCATGCCCCGATATGACGTCTGCCACCGTCATCAAGGCCCTCAACACAATCTTCGCCCTGTTCGGTTTCCCCGCCTACATCCACAGTGACAGGGGATCCTCATTCATGAGTGATGAGCTTCGCAGTTCCTGCTCAGCAGGGGTATCGCCTCCAGCAGGACGACCAGCTACAACCCCCAGGGAAACGGGCAGGTAGAGAGGGAGAATGGGATGGTTTGGAGGGCCGTCCAGCTGGCCCTACAGTCCAGGAACCTCCCAACCTCTCGCTGGCAGGAGGTCCTCCCTGATGAAATACACTCCATCCGGTCACTCATGTGCACCGCCACAAATAGCACACCCTATGAACGTCTTTAAACCTTCCCCAGGAAGTCCATATCCGGGGTGTCGCTCCCGACTTGGCTCGCAGCTCCAGGACCGGTCCTGCTCTGTAGGCACGCCAGGTTCCACAAGGCGGACCCCTTGGTGGACAGGGTACACTTGCTCCATGCCAACCCCCAGTATGCCTACGTGGAGTTCCCCGACTGCCGCCAAGATACTGTCTCCCTCAGTGACCTGGCACCGTCAGGTTCCAGCCAAACACACTTCCCCACCCATGCGCCACCCTCCCCTCCCCCAGCGCTCCCAACATTAACCCCACCAGGTCCATCCCTCCTTCCCCTGCCCATGCAAGAAGACAAAGAAGATTTCGGCACGCTCCCGGGGTCATCCGACTGCAGACCAGCACCAGCACCAATGTCGGTGACACCAGCACCGCCAGCACCGACATCGCCGCCACCGTTACGTCGCTCCCAGCGAATCGTCAAACCACCGGATCGACTGAACCTCTGACGGGCATCGGACCGTCAAAATGGACATTTTTTTTCTTCCCCACTCATTTTCTAAGACACTGTACATAATTCTCAACTCTGTATCTCGTTCCACACCACCCCCGCCGGACTCATTTTTAAGAGGGAGTGAATGTGGTGAACCACTGTGCACACCTATATTAGGGGATGGAAGGTAGGACCTGTACTACAGGTTCGCCGGTAGCCTCTGCCGGCTGGCTCCGCCCACGAGGAGCCGTATAAATATGCGTGTCCTCCGCTGATCAGCCATTTCGCCAGCTGCAGCAGGAGGCCATGCATCTGACTGCAATAAAGCCACAGTTGTACCCAATCTGAGTCTTTGTGCAATTGATCGTGCATCAGACAAATATCTCAGAAGGTTCTGGTGTTGGAGGAGATTACAGCGATGGAGAGGCGCAGGAATGTGAAAACAGATTGGGGGCTGGGTTCTCGGATTCTGTCCCCACGCCGGCATGGGTGGAATGGCGTAAAATGGCCACTGATTCCCCGTTTTGCTGAGGGTTTGCAGGAAGGCAGAATAGAGCACCTGGCTCCAGCTGAAGATATGAACCGTAGAATTGCAGGGTCCGTGGCCGCATATGCGCACGGCGGCGGCCTGCTGCCTACATGGCGGCGGCTTCTCGCGGACCCGGCCCGCAAAATAGTGCCCCCCTTCGGCCAGATCGCGCACCCTGGACCACCCCCCCACAGTGGCACCAGCCCCTGATGAAGTCCCCCCTGCCCGCGGATCTGCCCTCCCCCACCTTTGAAGGCGCTGCACTGAGTCCGCAGCCGCCACGCTGAGATCCCACTGGATGAGACCACACGTGTCCTGCACCGTCGGGAAATCAGACAGTTGGGGGTGGAGCAACAGGGGCGGGCCTCAGGCCTCTGCAAGTATGGCGCTTTGGAGGCGCCGCCCCCAATTTGGTCAGGAACTCTGATTCTCCGGCCAATCGGCGCTTTTGGCGTCGGCGACCGGTGAATCCAGCCAGAGAATTTTAAAATTGCAACGTTGCCTTGGTTGGGAGCCAAGGTAGGTCACTGAGCATATATTGGAATTATAGAATCACTCCAGTGCAGAAGGAGGCCGTTTAGCCCACCAATTCTGCACCAACCCTCCGAAAGAGCATCCTACCTAGGCCCATGCCCCCACCCTATCCCTATAACTCAGTAGCACCACCTAACCTTTTTAGACACTAAGGGATAATTTAGCATGGCCAATCCACCTAACCTGCACATCTTCGGGGTGTGGGAGGAAACAGGAGCATCTGGAGGAAACCCCCGCAGTCAGGGAGAGAACAGATAAACTCAACACAGTCATCTAAGGTTGAAATCAATCCCGGGTCCCTGGCGTTCTGAGGCAGCAGTGCTAACCACTGTGCCACCCCATGTTAATGGGTGATGTCAAATTTGAAGGACAACCTTTCTTTGGAAAATGCTTTATTTGTAAAATACCTGAAAGAACATTACAAACCTTTCAAAGTGCTAATCACAGAAACTGCAATATTCAGGTTTTCTACATACATCATGTTACACTTTGAGCTTCAATACAGTAAAAGAAACATTATAGACATTTCAAAATGTCAAAATAAGGTAATTACAAATGATGCAAAGGTATTTAAGTTGTCTCACCAGCTCAAATTGAACTCTGAAGGTGCTTCAATACTATTTGTGATACATGTAATATTCACCAAATAAATTAAATGTGGGTCACATAGACTGAACTATACAGTTTCACTCCCGTTCGGGCACTATGGCTAAAAGGTCTAAGACAGTGAGTGATCTTCCTCCAATTCGCCTCTGCTACAGATGCCCCAAGCTTCAGTGCATCCCCTAGCACATAGTCCTGGGCTTTGGAATGTGTCAATCTGCAACAATCGGTCGGGAACAATCTTTTGCACTGGGAGGCCAACACGTTTCGGGCAGACCAAAGAGCGTCTTTCACCAGATTGGTGATCCTTCAGAGCCTGCCTCCTGTTCCTCTGGGGCACGCCCTGCTGCTGCAGGATCCCTTTTGAGTAGCTACAGCTCATACAGCCTCAGTGCATCCCCCAGGGCTGTGGCGACTAGAATGAGGGCCACCATTCCTGGTTGGATTCCAAAGTCCATTGTCTGCAGGGGATATGAAAGTCAGACATGTTAGCATGGTGCGCAACTCCATGCCCAACCATACCCAACAGGCTACACAGTGGCCCCGGTCTCCACTCCAACCCCTGCCCACCCATTTCTCCTCCCAAGAGCATCAGCATGGAGGCCATGATCATCCAAAACCAACTCCACTGGGCTGGCCATATGCTTAGGATATCAGAGTCCCGACTGTCAAAGGAAGGTTCCTGAACAAGAGCAGGACAAAGACACCATGAAGGCTTACCTCAAGAAATGGAACATAGACGTCAATGCCTGGGAGACCCTCGCTCAGAAGAGACCTACTTGGAGGAACCTCCTGACTGAAGGGACACAATTCTTCAAGGACACCCAATGGCAAGAGGAGGCCTGGAAAAGGAGCCTGAGAAAGGAATATCAATGACCTAGAATCCAAGGACTGATCCCACCTCCCAGAAACAACTACCAAATGAGCAATCCAGTTTCTAACCCCAGCCCTTGTTGTGTATTCACCATACCCTCTGACCTTCCCCTCCCTGAGACTGAATGTGCTATACTCAGCAAAGGACTAATACACTTACTCCCCCACTGATGTGCCATCAATTGTACGAGAGACGAGTTGGTTTACAAAAGTTAGGCTTTAATAAACTAGAACTTAGCCCTGCGGTCGTCTACAATAAAATGGACGACCGCCGGGCGTTTGACTATTTATACCTCGGCAAGGAGAAGCGGTTAACTCAGCCTCTCGACCAATTGGTCGAGAGGCACATGACCGACCAGGGCCAATGGTAAGCCGGTGTTCTGCCCCAATGGCAGACAGGTATGCAAATCATATCACCACACCCACCTCAATGAATTTTGGGCTCAACACACTGCTGAACTCTTCTTCCACCACCTTCGTCTCCATGCTCACTTTGTTGGGGGGAAAAAAGAGCTTTGACAAAGTCATCCAGACTCAGACCAGTATTTTCTGTTTTTGTATTATAAAAGTTTAACCCACCAAAAAGATTCTCTCCGATGTCTCCTGCCTCTGCTCGCTGATTCTGGACTGGACAAAAAGTGCAACTAAACAAGCATAAAAACGTACCTAACATGGGGGCAAGCTGGCCATGATAGCACTGTCCCGTGATTTCACATTCAGCTGCTTCAGCACAGCACTTGCAGCAAAGGACTTGAAAAACACAAGAACAGGTGCTGGATTCTCTGCATCCTGACACCGAAATCACGTCCAGTGCCTGGACGGAGAATCCATTTCCGCGCACGAAATCGGGGCCGGCACCAGTTTCCCGATTCTCCGGGCCCCGAACAGCAGCGTACTCTCGCCTATCCCATACCTGGGGCCATTGCTTGAGGCCCGTCCGCTATTCTCCGTCCCCACCGGCCGAAGTCCCGACGGCGTGGATCAAACATGCCCCAGCCGTTCGGGATACTTGCGTGGTGGCTGCGTACTCAGTCCGCGGCCGGCATGGTCGGGGACGGGCTGATTGGAGGGCGCAGGGGTCTTCATACAGGACCGGGCAATTTTTGGGCGGTCAGTTTGGGTCGGGCATGCGGCCGATCGGGACACTATTTGGGAGGTCCAGTCTGTGGTCCAAGTCCGCCATGGAGCACGGCACAGCGGCCGCTGTGCGCATGCGCAGCCTCTGACACGGAAGTGCGGGGCCCGTATCTGCAGCTAAAGCTGCTCGATTCACGCTGGATTCCTGATCGCCCCCTGTAGGGCTATGAATTTGGGGCCTTTACACGTTGGTTTTTCTGGCGTGAAAGGCTACAGTTTTTACAACGGCGTGGGGGACATAGTCCCAAAAACAGAGAATCCAGCCCCAGATGTTTGAACTTGGCGCGCTTTCAGTATGCATGTCTGTGCGTCAGGACTTCCGCATAGTCCCAATGCGCATGTGCCGCTTACAGTCACAGTACACCAGAAGATTCAACAGAGGTTATGGATCCAATTGGTGTTTGCATAACAAGAACCTATACACAGCTTAGTGCAGCTACATACAATGGTGGCCATCAGGATTTGGACAATGTTGGGCAGGATTTCCCCCCTTTTTCTGATGTTTATATATCATGTCCCTGCGAACATAGTTCATTTTTGACCTGCAGATGAAGTGGGAAATGGCTCAGGTGATTGCCACAGCACAGGAGTGAGGACTGGGCCTGACCTCCGCCATGTACAGCAACACCAGGGATGGCTCACACCTGATGACCAGATTCTTATCTGAAATGGAGAGGAAGCATTGCTCCCACATGCCCAGTTTTTGTTTTATTATACCTACTCGCTCCTTCCAGTTTCTAATCCATACCTGGTCCCGTTGAACCACATTTCCAGCACCTTTAGACTGTCTGACCTGACGGTGAAAGGGACAAGAGATCGGTGAGTCCAGTTCCCAAAGAACATGGCCTCTTTATTCTGCAAAAATATCCTTTATTTGTAAAATATCTGAAAAATATTATGAGCATTTCACAATGGCCATCACCCAAAGCGCAATAATATTCAGGTTCTCTACATGGGCGGGATTCACTGACCCCTCCCGCCGGGTTGGAGAATCGCCCGGGGCCGGCGTCAATCCCGCCCCCGCCGTGTCCCGAATTCTACGCCCCCCAAGATTGAGCGGGGACAGGGCCCCCGCAGCAATTCACCGGCCCGCGTTGGGCCGAAGTCCCGCTGCTGACTAGCCTCTCCCGCCGGCGTGGATTAAACCACCTCTCGTACCGGCAGGATTGGCGGCGCGGGCGGGCGCCGGGGTCCTGGGGGGGTCTGACCCCGGGGGGTGCCCGACGGTGGCCTGGCCCGCGATCGGGGCCCACCAATCGGCGGGCGGGCCTGTGCCGTGGGGGCACTCTTTTTCTTCTGCCTTCGCCATGGTCTTCACCATGGCGGGGGCCGAAGAGACCCCCTCCCCTGCGCATGCGCCGGTATGACGTCAGCAGCCGCTGACGCTCCAGCGCATGCGCGGACTTGCACCGGCCGGCAAAGTCCTTTCGGCCCTGGCTGGCCAAAGGCCGTTCACGCCAGCCAGCGGAGTGGGAACCACTCCGGCGCGGGCCTAGCCCCTCAATGTGAGGGCTTGGCCCCTAAAGGTGTGGAGACGTCCGCACCTTTGGGGCGGCCCGACGCCGGAGTGGTTCACGCCACTCCAACATGCCGGAACCCTCCGCACCGCCGGGTAGGGGAGAATCCTGGCCCATGTTGCCCTCTGAGGTGCTTCAATCAGAAACACACTATGCCTAGGCACAGGACCCCGACAAATGGGCCAGCATCTGTGGGCACCAATCAGAGCCTGATAACTCAGCATTTGCTGACAGACTCATTGAGCTTATCAGCAAGCAACATAGAGCAACCTTAGACTCTGATTGGTTGAGTTCTCTTCGAGAGGGAAACCAGACTGATCCAAATGTTGAGGCACACACGCATAAGAAACGAGAGGTGATTAGGTGAGGGTGGAGACAGGCAGAGACAGAAAATCGGGGGTTGGATTCTCTCAGCCCATGCCGGTTCGGAGAATCGCCCAGCCGGGCGCGATTCACGCGACGCCGGCCCGTCGATTCTCTGGCGAGTGGAGAATCGGCGCCATTGGCACCGCCACGGTCAGCGCGGCGATGGTCGGGGGGCCACTCTACGCGGCACCCCCGGCGATTCTCCGCCCGGGATGGGCTGAGTGGCCGCCAAAATAGCCCATGTCCCACCGGTGCCGTTCACATCTGGCCTTACCCGGCAGGACTACGCCGTCCATCCTGTCGCAGGCGGCCTGGTGAGGGGGGAGGGGAGTCCGACCCTGGGGGGTGGGGGGCTCCACCGTGGCCTGGCCCGCAATCGGGGCCTACCGATCGGCAGGCCGGCCTCTCCTGGTGGGGGCCTCTTTTACTCCGCGACAGCCCTTGTAGCCCAACGCTATGTTGCTTCGGGGCCGCACAGAGACCTGCATCCCCAATTTGACGCCTGTATCGGCAGCTGGAGTGGCCTGGATTGCTCCAGTGCATTGCTGGCCTCCTGTAGGGCAGAGGATCGCTACACTTAGCAGTCCGATGATGCCGTCATTAAACTCTCCAACTTTTACGATGGCATCAACGCTCTGCTGTCAGAAGGGAGAATCCCGCCCCCTGTTTTACATTTGCAAAAAAAGGCACAGCTAGCAAGTTTCTTGACCAAGGGCTGAGGGCAGATCAGCCAGCAATGGCGAGCGAAGACGTGAGGTGGCGGGTGAAAGCCACGAGCCAAAGTGAGCCAGTCGGTCAGTAGCCATTGAGCAGCGAAGGGAGCAGGTGACTCAATCCAGTCAGGGCTGAGAGGGCAGACCAGCCAGCAACAACAAGGTGAGGTGTGAGGCACCAGGGCTGGGCAAAAACCACAAGGTGGTGAGCCAGATGATCGGGGTCAGTAGAGATCGAGCCGCAAGGGGAGCAGCAATGGCAGGAATTAAGGTGAACGCGAGGCCAAGTATAGTGTAAATCTGCCTCTGGCTTCAATATAATTGTGATACATATTGGGCTAGATTCTCCGCAGCCTCGCGCCGAAATCGTGTTTTGCATGGGGACAGGGAATTGGGCCTGGAGAATCGCTCACGCGCGATTTACGCAGCGCGGCTGGGGAGCCATTGCCAGAGGCACTCCCAAGAATGCTCCAATCCCGATTCTAACCACGTCTGGCCGGCTGGGACTCTTGTGTGGTGACTGTGGACTCAGCCTGGGGCCGCCCTGGTGGGGGGGCAGGGGGATCAAGTACCGGGGGGGACCTTATGAGTGGACGGGGCAGCAATTGGGCGGGTTTGATGGCGTGGCGCGGGGAAGATTGTTGGGGCCTTCTTTGTGGTCCTGGACCGGCGGCTGCGTCTGCCATTGCGTCTGGCGCGGCCGCTGGAGGCCGCCACCGTGCGCATGCGTGGACTCGGAACGGGAAGTGCGGGGGCCTGTTCGTGCAGCAAAAGCTGCGAGAAGCACTGCGGGGCCCTGCCAGCCCCCTGCAGGTAGATGAATAGGTCTTAATTTTTTTAAGGAGTGTCCAGCGTAAAATGCCACGTTTTTACGCCAGCGAGGGGACATAGCCCCATTTTTGGAGAATTCAGCCCATAATATTGACTGTATACATTCAATGTGAGCCATACAGTCTGAGGGGGCTCTATACAATGTTAAGAGCCCCGCTGATGTTACTTGCGCGAGTGTCTCAAAACCCCGAAGGACAACCTGAAACATTGGTTCTTAGAGGTGTATATTTGTTTGGAATAATGTGAGAAACAATGTACAACCCAATTAGGAACAAGTTCAGACGTTGCGTAAAGATTATTTATTATTACCCGGGGGACCAGGAGGGGGTTATTGGGAGGCTCCCACTGAAAAGGGCGGAGAGGAGCATCAGGAACTTGGGGATTCAGGTGGCCGGGAGCTGGGGGGCCTTGCATAAGCTAAACCTCACAAGGCTGGTGGAGCAAATGGAGGAGGAGTTTAAGAGGTGGGACATGCTGCCGCTGTCTTTGGCGAGTAGGGTGCAGTCAGTCAAGATGACGGTGCTCCCGAGGTGTCTGTTCCTGTTCCAGTGCCTCCCCATCCTTATCCCGAAGGCCTTTTTCAGGCGGGTTAACAGGAGCATTACGGGGTTTGTGTGGGCACACGGGACTCCAAGGGTGAGACGGGTGTTCTTGGAGCGGGGCAGGGATGGGGGGGAGGGCTGGAGTTGCCCAACCTCTGTGGGTATTATTGGGCTGCCAACATAGCGATGGTGCATAAGTGGGTAATGGACGGGGAGGGAGCGGCATGGAAGAGGCTGGAGATGGCATCCTGTGTGGGTACGAGCCTGGAAGCGCTGGCAACGGCGCCGCTGCCGCTCCCTCCAACGAGGTACACCACGAGCCCGGTGGTGGCAGCTACCCTCAAGATTTGGGGGCAATGGAAGTGGCACAGGGAGGAGGTGGGGGTCTGGATGGGGTCCCCGATACGGGGGAACCACCGGTTTGTTCCGGGGAGAATTGATGGCGGGTTCCTGAGTTGGCACAGGGCAGGTGTCAGGAGGCCGGGAAGTTTGCGAGCCTGGGTGTGGTGGTATGATTAACATAGCTGCCTGCCATTGGTGCAGAACACCGGCTTACCATTGGCCCTAGTCGGTCATGTGCCTCTCGACCGATTGGTTGAGGCCAGTCATGTGACGGCTCCCCGATTGGTCGAGAGGCTGAGTTAACCCCGCCTCCAGGGCGAGGTATAAATACCCAGCACGGCCTGCGGTCGGCCATTTACTGTAGTCGACCGCAGGGCTAACATCTAGCTTATTAAAGCCTACTTTTGTACAGCAACTCGTCTCACGTTCAATTGATGGTTCATCACTGGGTGAGCTGGAAGGGAAGTTCAGGCTCCCCCCGGGGAACACCTTTAGGTACATGCAAGTAAGGGCGTTTGTCAGGCGGCGGGTGGCGGGGTTCCCCCTGCTGTCGCCGCGTGGGGTCCAGGACAGGGTGCTCTCGGGGGTATGGGTTGGAGAGGGGAGGATCTCGGAAGTGCACCAGGTGATGCAGGAGGTAGACGAGGCCTCAGTGGAGGAGCTGAAAGATAAATGGGAGGAGGAGCTGGGTGAGGAGATTGAGGAGGGGACGTGGGCAGATGCCTGTGCGAGGCTTAGCCTCATACAGTTTAAGGTACTGCATAGGGCTCATATGACCGGGACAAGGATGAGCCGGTTTTTTGGGACCGAGGACAGGTGTATTAGGTGCTCAGGGAGCCCAGCAAACCATGTCCACATGTTTTGAGCATGCCCAGCGCTGGGGGAATTTTGGAAGGGTGTAGCAAGGACGGTATCGAGGTTGGTAGGATCCAGGGTCAATCCAGGCTGGGGACTCGCAATATTTGGGGTTGCAGTGGAGCCGGGAGGCGAAAGATGCCAGTGTTCTGGCCTTTGCCTCCCTAGTAGCCCGGCGGAGGATTCTTCTTCAGTGGAAGGATGCGAGGCCCCCAGCGTGGAGGCCTGGGTCAACGATTATGGCGGGGTTTATTAAATTGGAGAGGGTGAAATTTGCCCTAAGGGGCTCAGTGTAGGGGTTTTTCAGGAGATGGCAACCATTCCTAGATCTCCTGGCAGAACGGTAAAAACAAAAGGTCAGCAGCAGCAACCCGGGGTGGGGGGGGGGGGGGGGGGAGGGGGGGGGGCGGGGGGGGGGGTCTCTTTGTTTTTGTTTTGGGTTGAATATCTGTTTTTTGCCAATGCCGGGCGTTAATTTATTGTTTCTCTTTTGTATTTACGGCAGGGGGTTCTGTTTTTTTTTGTTCTTAGAATTTTCTGTTATTGTTTTCTTTTTTGTGAAAATGTGAAAATTTGAATAAAAATTATTTTTAAAAAAAAGATTATTTATTATTGTAAAAGAAAAGCAAAAACACATGACAAAAGATTAATATCCACTATGACACTTAAATATATTAATAATTACACGCATCATATTATCTGAAGTTATCTTTTGTTCCCAAAATATACCTGATGATACCATCAATTCACGCGATACGTGGTTAGAAGTGAACAGTGGTTTTCATCGTCTTACAACAGAGCCTGCCTGTGACAAGATGAACTCTAGATGAACTGGCAGGCAGGTTCCGACTGCCAAGCTTTATACAACCAGTGGGGGGGAGGAGTCATGGGCGGAGCCAAGGGTGGAGCCCAGTACAAACTTCCGTACATTCCCAGTACACCTCCCCCTAGGGGCAGAGCCGTGCAACTGCTCATGTACCGAGCTTACAGAGGCATGGTACAGCATGTGTGATAACAGTGTGAATTATGCTATTATGATTCACCACAATACCCACGCTCCCTGAATTCAATGAGGCTCCCTTTTTCACAAACAACATCCAATTTTAGTAACTCTACAGGTCAAATCCAGCTAATAGTTTCCACACGATATTGCTTCGGGTACCTGGTCGAGGAAAACATCTCTTCCTAGTTCAGCGAAGGCACGAATTGCGTCTTTTGGAGGAGAAGATCTGCATCAGGTAACATGTCTCAATGACTACCGTCCGGTGGCCCGGACATCAGTCATAATCAAGTGCTTCGAGAGGTTAGTCATGAAGCACATCACCACCATACTCCCAGACCGGTCAATTTGCATACTGCCACAACCGGTCCACAGCTGATGCCATCTCCCTGGCCCTACACTCATCCCTAGAGCATCTCGGCAACAAGGACTCCTACATCAGACTCTTATTTATTGACTACAGCTCTGCCTTCAACTTCATACTCCCATCCAAGCTCATATCAAAGCTCCAAAACCTAGGGCTTGGTTCCTCACTGTTCAACTCAATCCTCGACTTTCTGACCCACAGCTTCCTCTACAATAGTCCTCTATACCTGGGCTCCACAAGGCTGCGCACTTAGCTCCCTACTCTACTCCCTATACACACACGACTGCGTGGCAATATTTGGTTCCAACTGCATCTAAAAGTTTGCTGACGATACAACCATAGTGGGCCAGATCTCAAATAACAACGAGTCAAAATACAGGAGGGAGAGAACCTAGTGGAGTGGTGCAGCGACAACAATCTATCCCTCAATGCCAGCAAAACTAAAGAGCTGGTCATTAACTTCAGGAAGCAATGTACTGTACACACCCCTGTCATCATCAATGGGGCTGAGGTGGAGATGGTTAGCAGTTTCAAATTCCTCGGGGTACACATCTCCAAAAATCTGTCCTGGTCCACCTGCGTCGACGCTACCACCAAGAAACTACAACAGCGCCTATACTTCCTCAGGAAAATAAGGAAATTTGGCATGTCCACATTAATTCTTACCAACTTTTACAGATGCACCACAGAAAGCATCCTATCTGGCTGCATCACAGCCTGGTTTGGCAACTGCTCGACCCAAGACCGCAAGGAACTTCAGAGAGTCGTGAAGACAGCCCAGTCCACCACACGAACCTGCCTCCCATCAATTGACTCCATCTACACCTCCCGCTGTCTGGGGAAAGCAGGCAGCATAATCAAAGACCCCTCCCACCCAGCTTACTCACTCTTCAAACTTCTTCCATCGGGCAGAAGATACAAAAGTCTGAGAACACTCACAAACGGAGTCAAAAACGGCTTCTTTCCCACTGTTACCAGACTCCTAAACGACCCTCTTATGGACTGACCTCATTAACACTACACCCCTGTATGCTTCACCCGATGCCAGTGTTTATGTAGTTACATTGTGTCCCTTGTGTTGCCCTATTATGCATTTATTTTCTTTTATTTTATTTTCATGTACTTAATGATCTGTTGAGCTGCTCACAGAAAAATGTACCTCAGTACATGTGACAATAAACAAATCCAATCCCAATCCAATCCAATCTGCCGTAGCTCTAAATGTTAGATGGAACAAGCCTCCGCGGCTCAGATCATAGCTGGAACTGGATTGTCTGACAGTTGGATGGAGAACTAGCATCTTTTCTTAGCGAGGATGCTCACAGTTATACTCTTCAGTCTACCTCTCTCTAATTCCTTGTCTTTAAAAGTTATCATTTGTATAGCCCCAAGAATCTCTGGTAAACAATGTTTCTGATATGGCCATTCACCCTCAATGTCTCTGGATGCTTCTACTCTTGTTACTGGGATAATCGCATCTCATTATTTCTTGAGACGCCTAGTCATCTTGTTACTTGTCTGTTAGTTTGTTTTCATCTCAAATTCACTGTTAACTCATTCATTTCCCAAATTCCTAACATTTCCACTTCCCTCAGTTCACTATGGCTAAACGGCTTAGACGGCGGCCTTCCCTCATTGCACCTCTGTGACGGTTGTTCCAAGTTTTAATGCATCCCACGTAGTCCTAGTTTTGGAATGTGCCAGTCTGCAACACTCGGTCGGGGGCAACTCTTTGCACTGGAAAATCAATATATTTTGGCAGACCAAAGAGCATATTTTATCGAGTTGATGATCTTTCAGCAACAGCTGATGTTTGTCTCAGTGTGCATCCCTAGGAACAGCCCACAGAGCACAGAGACCGGCATCACAGAGCTGCTCGGGATGAACCAAAACCACCTCATCTCTCTCCAGACTTTCTTTGCAAAGGCACATTTCACAAGGAGGTGGACAACGGTCGCTTCCCCACCATAGTCATCTCCAGAGCACCATGCAGGTGGGCTGAGACTCATGGTGTAGGAAATATCTGACAGCGAGGGCTTTTCTCACCACCAGCCAAGCTAGGTCTTGGTGCTTGTTTGAAAGTTCTGATGATGAGGCATTTCTAACAAATGACCTTGACATCACTCTTGGTAAGGACAGAACTGAGTCCAGGCGCAAAGTTCTGCTGACACTTGCTGTCCAGGTTCCCACATGAATGTTGGCCTTTTTGGTGAGGGTAGGGGTGGCGATCAGTGCTTGCTGAATGCCAGCAGCTTCAGAAGATTTTTAAAAAATTGATATATTTTATGACATCAATACAGTTCTCATGATGTATTTTTATTTATATTTAGGAACAAGAGCACAATAAATACCCTGCTTCACTAATCCTTAATCTAATCCTTACATTGCATGAATGTGGAATGAGCTGCACCTCCATTTTGTCTCTCTGTTGTTAACCTGTCTTTTGTTCTATTGTTCACTCTGACATTGGGAACTCATGACATGCGGATGAGATCAGAGGTGGGAATTCACATACTATCTGTCCAATCAACATGAAGGGTGCAAATTAAGCATCAACAAATGATTAACCCATGGCAGCAGTAAAATAAAAACAAATGTTTCAAGCATACACGTCATCCGATTGGTCATTTGCATGACCAGTGCAACCAAGAACGTTTCCATAGTTGCAATAGCCTCAGGAAAAGTGGTACATATCCTTTTACTGCTGTGCTCACAGGTGACAGGGCAAGATCATGTTTACAGCTCTTTGAGTGAGCTTTCCTGACACAATTGCACAATCAAATCACAACTTGTCCCCCATGTTTGTTAACGTTCATTAACTCAACTGCAAAACGTTAACCCTCAAATTAGTGGTCAAACAAAAAAACTATTCTTTTTAAAAATAAAATTTCATGATGGATATCCTCTGATTACAAGGTAAAATCCACTTTTTAATAATGAGCTGACACGGATGATTTCACTACAGCACCATCCCCAGCTAAAATGGTTTTGTGTGGATCATTCAACTGTTGACTCCCAACAGAAGTCAAGGGGAGAATTGTCATCAAATACATGAAAAAATAATTCCAAATCAGCCTTCTTTAACTTGACTCATCCAACATCTACGCGTTTAGCAGAGCTCACCAAATATGTGAGAATCTAGCTAATCTTCCTTTTCCTTGCTGAGGGACAACATACCAATTGCAGCATCCCAATTACTGTTTCAGCTCAGATTAGTACACCCCAGAGATTACACCAGAGACTTTAGGCAATATCACACAGCACATATACCCACTGTGTGAGCGACAGGAGTAATGCATGATTCTGACTATTTCCGTAAAAGTAAGTTTCATTAGTTTTTCAGTGTTTTTGTGTGGGAGCTTCATAATCACAGTTTCCTAACATGACAATTTTAATAAATTTTTGTTCAAGTCTAACTGTTAATGTTGTTTTTGGTGTCATATTTTTATAATTTGTTTCTTGTGCCCTAAAATTTCTGCCTGATTTTCTCCTCTTGCCTGAAGTAATGGCCGTGATTTGGATGAGATCCAGACCTGGATTCACCCACACTTAGTCATTTATTTGGGCCATGGGGAGTTTCTTCCTGGTCTAGCCCACAGTTTTTTCAGCAGTGGGAAGCTGAACCCGCCAACGAAACCCAGCTCCTCAGAGATCGGGGTGCCATTTTGAAAGGGTTAAAATCTTGCACAATCCCACCCCCCCCCCTCTCCCAAGTGACCACACCCCGCTATAGGGTCAGTGAACGGCCAGCCCCTTTCAGCCTCCCCTCCACGACCCCCGCTTCACCTCCCCAACCTTTATGACACCCTTCATACCCCGTATCCTTCATAACCCCCCTTCACCACCAGTTTCATGGGCATGGCCCCTCTCAGGCACACTAGCACTGCCATATTGCCAGCTGGGCAGTGTCACATAGTACCTTGGCAGTGCCAATCTAGCACCTTGGCAGTGCTTGGTTGGCACTGCTAGGGTGCCCGGGTGCCAGGAGAGGTGCCAGGGTACTGCCCTTCCCCCAGCCACCCGGAATTCCAATGGCCTCTGAGACCCTCAGAGTGGCCATCATGCCTGCTCTCCGCTTGTGGTGACTCATACTAATCGACCCCCAGTTGAGGCCACGCTTGTGTGGCCGGTGATTCCCGGGCACCTGAAGAGCGCAGCCTCAAATTTAAATATGATTATCAGGATCATACCCAGTGAGATCCAGATCACACCAGGCACAGCGGGTCAGTTGACTTGTCAACGGGTTTGCACCCGTCGCAATGAGATCGGCACCGGGTGCAACGGGGTGGTAGAACCGCACCCAAAACTTGGACTGTGTTCCACAGCGGCAGCCTTGAGTTCCCCCCCAATTGGTATGAGTTGGGTAACTGTGAGTCATTGGACCACTGAATAATGGGAATAATCACAGCCACATTTGGACAGTGCACTTCCAACCAAAGAATGGGGAAGCCCAGCCAATTTTCATTCTCCTTGCCTACAAGGGTACCGAAGCACATTCCTACTCTCCGTAGCTGAGAGTACCTAATTCAGTACAGGTTAAGAGTCACACTTACCCTGCTTTGTATGGCTCAATGCCGCATTTACAATTCACTTGCCAGCGGAACCATTGGAAAAAATTATCATCCTACCCAATTTCTTAGTGCAACTGTTCATGTGTGATCTTCAATATTATGGCAAATAAAATGAAATCATTTAATTATTTGGGGAAAAAAAGGAATGTTTGTATATTATTGTGAAGAATTATATTCATCTTGGCAAAGTGTGACTGACATTAGATTTGGATGGTTTGGTTAACACCTTTATAAATAGATACCAGTTACTCGTTGATGTGATAGCAAAATGCTGAGTTAAGGAAACCCAACATTCTCTGGCATATACCATAACAGATGCACTGAAATTTATAACTACTTCAAATTGCTTCTTGTTAAGAGGCATCAGGGAAATTAATGCAATCCTCCTGTATGTGTTCCAGAATAGAGCCTTGACAGTGACGACACAAGTTAACTCCCCTTGCACTATTAATTTCCTGCACATAGTCACTATTGCTGGCTTCAGGGAGTCGTTTGTAATATTTCATTCCATCCGAGCATCTGGATCTGATTGAGTGCACAGAAAATTGCATGTGAGAGCTGGCTGTCATCCAGTCTCTTGCAAGAAGGTAACCATTTACCTATGCCCTCAGAATAATCTGTTGCTAGATCTACTATACCCTATATGAGCAATGAAACATTATAAAAGGTCTAAAATGTAAACACCTGAAGTTCCCCAATAATTCCAGAGGACATGCAATACATTCCCTGCCAACATTACATGAATCTAGTGTGAACACATTGCATGTGCCCTCGCTTATTAACGTTAATGTTCCGTCAAAGATTATTTATGCATCTGTCCCCATTAACTGTCATTCTCATCGCTCTCCATTTTCCCCTCACCAAGACATTAATCACATAGCAGTATTAATATTAACTTCTTAATGTCAGAATATTGTTTACTTCCACCACTTCCTATCAGACTAACTCAACAACTATAAGATTTAATTGCACAAAAGACATGGGGCGCGATTCTCCGCAACGCCCCCCCCCCCTCCCCGGGGGGCTAGGAGCGGCGTTGGGAGAAACTCGGCGCGCCGAGAATGACGCAGCGGTGCCTAGGTGACGTCAGCCGCAGGTGCGCAGGTTGGCCGGCTCCAACCCGCGCATGCGCAGTTGCCGTCTTCCCCTCCGCTGCCCCGCAAGACGTGGTGGCTTGATCTTGCAGGGTGGCGGAGGGGAAAGAGTGCGTCTCTTAGAGACGCCAGCCCGACGATCGGTGGGCACCAATCGCGGGCCAGTCCCCTCCCGAGCACGCCCGTGGTGCTCGATCTCCTCTCCGCCCCCCCACAGGCCCCACACTTACCTGCCGTGCGCTGTTCACGCCAGCAGCGACCAGGAGTGGTTGCCGCCGGCGTGAACCCGTTGGGGTCGTCAGGCCGCTCAGCCCATCCGGGCTGAAGAATCGCCGGTCGCCGGGAAAACCGGCGACCAGTGATTCTCCGAGCGGCGTGTCGCAAAACGCGACACACATTTTGGGGGGGGTGGGAGAATCACGGGGGGGGTGCCAGAGCGACCCTCCCGCGATTCTCCCACCCGGCCTGGGGAGCGGAGAATCGTGCCCATGATGTTCTGGCTAAGTTGGGTCTGCGAGGACTGCATTTACTGCAGTAGTGAGAGAGACAGGCTTCCAACACTTGAAGAAACGTAACTCGATTTTATTGAACTCTTAACTATTATACATACTTTAACTGTGGGTCGGCACTATGCTGACTTGACTGGTGACCTGAGGCTAACCTGACCAGACTATCTTCCTACCACATGGTGTATGTTCTAGTTGCTGCTCACGAGCTCTGACTGTCTCAGAGGCTGGATCCCAAGAGAGAGGGAAAACTAGTGCCCTCTGGCTTTATAGTGGTCATGTCCTGTCTGATGATTGGCTGCTGTGTTCTGTGTGTTCACTGGTCATCCTGTGTGTCCATCACTGACTGTATGTGCACCATATGTGTATATTATGACAAGATAGATTCATCAATTCCTTTTTTTTACAAATTTAGAGTACCCAATTATTTTTTTCCAATTAAGGGGCAATTTACCGTGGTCAATCCATCTAACCTGCACATCTTTTGCGTTGTGGGGGTGAAACACATGCAGTCTCAAGGAGAATGTGCAAACTCCACACGGACAGTGACCTGGGGCCAGGATTAAACCTGGGCCCTCATCGCCGTAGACAGCAGTGCTAACCACTGCGCCACCACGCCACCCCTAGATTCATCAATTCTGAATTACCAACGGGGAGCTGTGCTCAAGGAAGGCACAGCTTAGAGACGGAGTTGCAGGTGTGCAGGATAATATCTATGACCCTCACTCCCTGTGAGCCTAGCTATCAATGGAGCACACTGATATTCCAAATGTTTCTTGTGTGATTCTTTAATAAAATCATGGTTTTATGTTCCTTTCGTTAAGCAAATACCACATTTGGAGGGCGCACAATCGTTTTCATAGTCTCCTTAAAAATGAACGTTGGCCTTCAGAGACAACATTGGCTTTCTGAGAAAGATTGATAATTGAACAGTGAATTTTTCCATAGAATCTTGGTAGTATTTTTTAAAATCCACTTTGTTTTTCCTTGACCAGCATCCCACTGATTGGTGGATGCATCGATCAGGTTAGTGCAGCATTGTGCCTGCCCCTCAATCCACCAGTTGGGAGGGCAGAGAAGTAAAAAAATAATGGCAATTAAGTGAAGACAAATACTCAGGGAGTGTGTGTGGTGAGGGTAGCCAGTGCCAAATAGGCTATTTGGTCATGGGGAACATCGCTGCTAGGTCCAATCCTGCCACCCCTAACTCTCCTGAGATCATCAAAATATCCGGTTCAGCTTTTGTATGGGGACATTGAATTTTGTTCCAATTTCCACCTGGATTGAAGTGTAAATTTGCATTTTAGGATCCTGGGTGCCTGGCCAATATTTATCACTTAATCAACATCAGTAAAACAAACTACCTAATAATAATAATCTTTATTGTCACAAGTAGTCTCACCGCCATCAGGCTTTCTATAATCAAAATAATTAACATTGTTACGTTTATTTGTGACTTTCTGAATATGTTGAATATTATAAGAATAATAATCTTTATTAGTGTCACAAGTAGGCTTACATTAACACTTCAATGAAGTTACTGTGAAAAGCCCCTAGTCGCTACATTCCGGCGCCTGTCCGGGTACGCAGGGGGAGAATTCAGAATGTCCAATACACCTAATAGCACATCTTTTGGGACTTGCGGGAGGAAACCAGAGCACCCAGAGGAAACCCACGCAGACACGGGGAGAACGTGCAGACTCTGTACAGACAATGACCCAAGCCAGGAATTTAACCTGGGATCCTGGTGCTGAGCAGCCATAGTGTTAACCACTATGCTACTGTGCCATCATCATATCTTTGGGGGAGTTTTTGTGTCCAAATTGATTTTTGCAGTTCCTACATTGAAACAATCATACACTTCAAAAAAATTCTTAATTGGTTGTAATGCTCTTTGGAAGTCCTGTGGTTATGGAAAGTGCGACATAAATTTAAGTCTTTCATTCTTCCATTTTCTTTTCAATAGGATAGTCCAAAGACATTTCTTTATACGGGAGTGATTAGAGCAGTAATTTTCAAAGTGACTATTGCAACCCGTGGGTGGGTCAAACGTTCCCGATTGCGGGAAGAAGTGCTCAATGGCCGCCACCGGCTTTTAAAAATGCCGGCCGTGACCGGCTTTCAGAATGCCGGCCATCCCACGCATGGGTGCCCCCTCAGTAGTATGCAGGTCGGAGTCCAGTGAGGCAGTGAGCCCACCTCCTCCTGACGTCTGCATGCTGACCCAGGAGCAAATTCTTTAAAAATAAATCGATGGAGTCTTCTCTCCAGAAGCGGGGACATAGAGCAAGCCACACACCCGTACACTGATGTCATGTGTTCTGGGCGCGAGAGGGATTCCTCCATTTTGAAACTGCCGGCAGTGTTGCTGTGAGCTCCAGGGTCTCTGGTGAACAACCCATGCAGAAGAAGCTGAAAACAGGAAGAAAGCAATATAAAGATGATTTCTTGAGGTATGGGTTTATTAATTGTGTCACAGAAAATCAGGATAAAGTTTGTGTGTGTTATATGCAGGGAAGTACTGGCAAATTAATGTTTAAGACCCTCAAAACGTCAAAGACATTTCATGGCGAGTTCGAGGACAAACCTCTTGATTTTTAAATCATCAGCTGAAGTCCTTAGCAGAAATGTAAGAAAGCTCAGAGGAACCGATGGATCTTGTTCCCAGATCCCTGAAGGTGGCAGAGCAGGTGAATAGGGTAATTCAGAAGGTATATGGCAAACTGTTCAGGCTTCCAAGTTTGTTGGACATGCAGTGCACTAATCATCCTCTGAGACATGGCACCTGTGTCTTCGAGGAGGCAATTGGGAGTTCAGGGAGCAAGAGCATGAGGTCAGGTGTAGTGCCTGGATCTGGTATGTCTCTCTTGTGGGGACCATGAATTGAATTAAATTTAAATTGGTTTTTGGAGCAGGCAAGGAGCTGGATTAAAGGTTTCTCCCTGTCCACACTCTGAGCTCTGGCTTTGTAACTCTGATAAAGTAATAAAAAAAAGCAAGGCTAATTCCTAATTTGAAATAACCTTCAGCTCTGAAGGAAAATGATGGGACCAGGAACACTCACTAATGTTCCCTGATCTGTGATCACTGATTTAAAAAAAAATATAGAGTACCCAATTAATTTTTTCCAATTAAGGGGCAATTTAGCTTGGCCAATCCACCTAGCCTGCACATCATTTTGGGTTGTGGGACCTCGGCGCCGTGAGGCAGCAGGGCTAACCCACTGCGCCACCGTGCTGCCCTCCTGGTGGTCATGGATGCTCCTGCATCCCTTTCTGCTGCATTTGGGTGTATAGTCACCCTGCTCACAATGAAAGGGAGTGAAATTGACTTTCAGGAAACAAGCTTCAGCGTGACCATATCCTGGGAGAGTTTGGTGAGTTGCATGCCTGTAAATGAAAGGGCTACTCACCCCATCAT
Source organism: Scyliorhinus canicula (assembly GCF_902713615.1). Taxonomy (NCBI): domain Eukaryota; kingdom Metazoa; phylum Chordata; class Chondrichthyes; order Carcharhiniformes; family Scyliorhinidae; genus Scyliorhinus; species Scyliorhinus canicula. Next base: position 48,411,370 of record NC_052154.1, on the reverse strand, counting down.
TTGCCCTCAGCAGCCATTTAGGGTTAATGATATTCTCGCCATTTTTGGTCAAGATCCAGAACTCGCCATCATGAGTGGTCCGGGTGAATCACAAAATAGTTCAGGCCCGACGTGTATCTCGCTTTGTCCTCTCCTGCTACTCATCCAATGTGCCGGAACCCATGCCAGGCACAATGTGGTCGCTGAATCGCGCCCAGGGCTCAAACTGTTCATAAGCTTTCCTTAGCTTGTTACCTTGTACTTACAAATCAGACAACAGCATTCTTAATTGGCAGCATCTGTTTGCATCACATGTGAATTTTTGTCAAAGGCACAATTCCAGGTGACCAACAAGGCAGGCTGAGTCCATCAGAATGTAATATAATTCCTGCTAAATAACCCTGGTAGAGTGGTTGGTCTGTACAGCTGGCGTGCGTGTTTCTGTCAAGTGTTTGGAAATTCTAATTGAGGATAAATTTAAGACTGAATTTTACCAGCTCCTTAGTGAAAAACTGGGAGATGGGAGAACTGGAGATATTATGGGGGAAGGTAGCTGAGGGAAGTCCGACATCCTTCCGCTGCCATGACATATTACGATCAGTGGCATCGAGCTGTACAGCGCAGAAAAGGCCCTTTGGCCTATTGAGTCTGCGCCAACAATAACTCCCCTAATCTCGCACTAACCCCACTTGCCAGCACTTGTGCCATATCCTTACATGGGATGGTGTTTCAAGTGCTCATCCAATTCACAATAACTTCATTGCAGTGTTAATGTATTATTATTATTATTATTATTATTAAGTGCTTTTTAAAGATTATGAGGTTTCCAGCCTCCACTACCTTCCCAGGCAGTACATTCCAGATTCTCACCACCCTCTGAGTGAAAAGAAGTTTTCTCAAATCCACCCAGAATTTCCGGCCCCTCACCCTAAAACTATACCCCTTTGTGACTGACCCCTCAACCAAGGTGAACAGCTGCTTACTGTTTATCCTGTCCAAATCCCTCATAATCTTATACACCTCAGCCTTCTCTGCTCTAAAGAAAACAGTCCAAGCCTATCCAGTCTCTCCCTTCAGATGCTCTAGCCCAGGCAACAGCTTGGTGAATCTCCTCTGTACCCCCTCCAGTGCAATCACTTCCTTCCTATAGTGAGGTGACCAGAACTACACACAGTACTCCAGCTGCTGGCTAACCATTGTCTGTACAGCTCCAATATAACCTCCTTGCTCTTATATTCTATGCCATGACTGAGAAAGGCAAGTGTCCCATATACCTTCTGAACTACCCTATTCACCTGCTCTGCCTCCTTCAAATATCTGTGAACAAAATCTATTTGTTCCTCTGAGCTTTCTTGTGTCCTGCCATTCATTACATACTCCACTGTCCTGTTTCTTCCTCTTAAGTGCATTACCTCACACTTCTCAGGGTTAAATACCAATTGCCACTTCTCTGCCCATCTGGCCAACCCATCTATATCTTCCTGTAACCTATGACCCTCTTCATCACTGTTAACTTCCTTACCAATCTTGATGTTGTCTGCAAACTTACTTAACATCACTGCCCCCCCACCCCCCACTTTCTCGTCAAATCATTTATACATATAAAACAAAAAATAAGGCACCCAACACTGCTGGCAAGTGTGAGCTTGGGACCCCCGTCTAATCCGGACATTGGGATCACAAAGCCTGCAGAGAAATTCAATTGAAGTGTCCTTAAAGCCACATCCTTATACATTCATCACAAAAGAATCCTCCCATTTAATTAACCTGACTGTCGCATTTGTATGTCATCGCATCGCATGCTGATATTTAGGCATTACTGGCACAGCATCCTGATAATTGAGAATTCTGACTTATTCTATTCTGGTTGCAGGAGATCACTGTTCTTAATAACAGAGGAGAACCCTATAATGCTGATTCTATAACCCTATGTTAGGAGAACATTGCAGTATGTTGATGAAAAAGTAGAACTAGCTCAGGTGTCATGAGAACTCCTGCTGCTCTTGCTTGTCATACTATCTCTTCATTCATTCACTGATAACAAAACAGTACTTTACTGGGTCACTCCTTCTGCTATGAATATATCTGGTAAGGATAATATCATAATCTCTCGTTCTCCTCTCTTGCCCTAGGTTTGCCCAAGGAAGCATTGTCAGGACCATTTCCACCAGCCACGCCACCAACAATCCAAAACACTCTGTTACTTAATCTGCTCTACCTTAATGGTGGCAGATGACTTTTTGCCAGATGATTTTGACAGGTGAAGCCACACATACCAAACCGAGACAGTGCGCGTGATTCTCCAGCCTCGTTGCACTCTCGCTCAAGCGAAATGAAGCAGGTGAATAGTGGGAGAGGCTAAAATGAGAACTGCACCAGGTGCCAAACAGTTTGCGATGCAACCAGCCCGCTCCCGTAGGCAAAATCAGGATCTCGCCATAGTGTGGCGAGAAACCAATTATCACCACGTAAGCCCTATTTTCGTACAATTAACGGGAGCCATGTAGCATGTGGGGCTCATTGACTAGCATCCCAATCTGCTTACGACGTCCCATGGCCTTCGATGCCCCAGGCGGGTTCTGGGGCTGGATTCTCCTCAGTGATTGGGACCTTTCTGCAGGGCCTCGGCAATGCCCACCTGCGACTGGGACAAGCTCCGCGGTGCCTCGGTCATTCCCTCTGAGAGCGGGACATGTCCCGCAGAACCTCATCAAGGTCAGCCTGGTACTGGGTGACACCTCCAGCGAGGCTTTGGACACCTCCACTAATGGTGCCGACATCGTGCACCAAGCTCTCCACTGCAGTCGCCGCCCTAGCCTTGGTGCCACACATCTCCTACGCCCATAGCCTCTGGGACTCCTCCAATTGGCTATGGACCTGCTGGAATGTCGCTGAGATCTCCCTTTCAATGTTATGGCTGCACGCTAACATCTCCATTATCTCCCGGTAACCCTGTTCCAGAGGCTCAGCATCAGACTGGGACCCAGCTGTGTCCTGGGATCCAGCAGACCTCTCCTGGGGGTTCCTGCCTCTACCTGATGTGCATCAGCAGCTGTGTGGTGAACCTGGGACCCTGGAGCTGTGAAGCAATTGTGCTAACCACCATGCTACCGTGCTGCCCAAAGTGCTGCTTGACCTTGTTAGCGGGGCCTAGCGGGTGCGGTGCCGGCGAATTGGCTGGCAAGCCTTCATTTGTGGTAAGAAGCCCGTGAGGCCTTGTTAAGTGGGCCAATTAACGTTGAATAGCATTGCCGGCCTCACAGGACCAAACACCGGGAAGCTCGCGTCAGTTCCCGCTCGCTACCACACTTAGTAATCTTTCAGGAGAATCACACCATTATGTTACTATGGCAATGGACGCTTTGTATATATGCAATAAGTTTTATTTTCTTGTCCATTCTTATCATTTATTTTAAGAAAATCTCAAAATAAAGAGTATCGATGGATAGTAACATTAAGCACAAGCCACATGATGGGTGCACTTCAGCAATCGTGCACTCAGTAAAATTGCAAAGCCTTCACTTGCTACTGTTGATTGTCAATAATTAAGGAGATTAAAATTGCTTTCTCAAGCAAACATAGCTTTATATGTCCATGGATGGAGGATTAGCTTATGTTGTTGATCTCTCCAATGGGAGGGGTAGCCTAAAATATTTCCAAAGTATAAAAATTAAGGGCTGTTGTGACTTCAATGACTGGGATAATAGTGTTGAACGTGTGGATAAGTTAGGCTGCAGGTTCGTTTTTGGCTCCTTTTGTTAATCTACAGGTATAGTTCCACTGGCAAATGGAGAGATGTGCATTTCTACCAGTAGAGGTGTGATCGTGGCTGAGGCATAAAGCACCTCTCGTGCATCTTGACCTGCTCTCTCTTCATTGTTTTTCTTCTTGCGAAAGCACAAAAATCCCAAAGAGATTTCCTTTGGGAAATCCATTGTGTTGCCACTTTGCTGGTAGTCCAAACAAGGCAGGGCAAAAACAATTGCTTCGCTCACCCCTGAGCCAGCCAACGTGGCAACAGAGAAATAAAAACAAAGCAGAAATAATCTCCACATGCTCCTATTGATGTTCATTTTACAGCTATTTAAAACTCTTTCTGTAAACATCACAGTCCTTAGGAACATTATCGATAATTTTGTATGGGTATACAGGTGAATTGGCACTGTGCCAACATGAACGCTGGAAAATTACATGCCTGCTATTGTACATGGGTCACTTGCGTTGACCCATCTATGAATTTCCAAGTATTTCCAGAGACCTTCAAACTGAATATTGTGAACAGGAGTTCATTTCAGGAACTCAGTTATGGAAATCCATGAATTCCACATGATTTTCTCTCCAGAGAAAATGTTTTATTCTGTATCTACTCACCTGAGTCCCTTTATTATTTTAAATATCTTGCTCAGATCACCTGCCAACTTTCTAAACTCAAAGGGTTGGATTGTGCTCTCCCCACTACTGGGTTTGAAGGTAGGGGGGCTCATAAAACCTGTCTGCCTCTCATGACCTAGTTGAGATTTTACAAGAGATGAGGGGGCGGAGTGAGGCCTATTGAGGCCCTTAAGCAGTGACTATTACTGTCAGTGAATAGTAATTCTATCTATGGCACCCTCTAAAATTCAGCGCAAGAGAATACAAACCAATGTAATAAGTTCAGTATTGGATTTATAAATATTGTAAGGACAAGGGGTACTAGTGCCTGCTTCTTTAATAATTTGTAAAAGTGCCCAAGGCAAAGTTTACAGGAAAGCCAGAAGTTTATAAAGGTTAAAAGAAAATGCTTGAAATCAACTGAGGGATGGAAGGGATGCTAAAGGCAACAAAATCGTAACCACAAACCCCTTTGATAATACAGATCAAAATGGCAGACAGAGAATGTGCATTGAAAACTCCTAAAGATAACAAATACATATTGGTAAGAGAAGAGAATGTTGGATGGTTCACTGCTGTTTAGGCAGTGAAAGAGATTAAAGTTTTGAGATGCACTGAGTATAAATGCAACAGAGACAAGAAAGACAAGCTGAAATGAGAAAGGATATGTGCCGATCATTAAACAGGTTTTTCTTTTATCTTGATTATAATTGTAACAGGGGTATTAGAAGAGGCTTCCCACATTTGGGAGCAATATTCAAATTTTGGACATAGTTGGGCTTTGTGCATAATTTAAAATGATTAAGGTGGAAAATATGTTTACCTCAGAAGAGAAAGATAGCTTGCTGAAGGCAGCTCTCACCATGTTAGAGATGTGTGAGTTGCATTTTGAGGTCAGATGGAATATGAGCTGCAGAATGCTAGCAGACGTTGAATGATTAAGAGGGGAATCGTCAAAAGGAGTAACATTCATTGATTAGAGTGTGTGATTTATGAAGAAATGTAATCCCAAAAAGCCATTGGTCTAGAAATTTGATAGCACCTAAAAGTGGGTGTGCAAAAGCAAACTGCGCATTCTTCTGTTTATGTGGGTTAGGGGCCACATTAAATTATCATGTTTCAGGCATGTTCAGGCTATTATAGACTGTCTGTCTATCTGAGGGGAATGAGAATTCAGGTTTCACTGGTGCCACTTAAAGGCAGCTAGTATCTCTTAAAGTATATATTTGTTTTGACTGCAGGAACCCTTCAGAATCCAGAAATTGAGGGTGCCTACAGAGCAGTCTGATTCATATTTGCACTACAGAAAGAGCATGTAGCATATTGGGCAATTAGGCGTCCATTTTCTGCCTGAAAAACAGATGTATTTTTAGGCCACTGTGTTTGCTGTACACTCATTGGATAGAGGTGTGAAGCAAATTCTGGGATGGCATAGCTTCCTCCAGGTATTCACCTTATTGCACCAATGCCAGAGTTTTCTACATCCACTCACTTTCAGGTGTGAAGGATGTAAGGGAGAAGAGCATCTCTCACAGGTTGACTTGCCACACTCTTTGGAGTGACTAATCTTGTATTGGTCCTCACCTTCAGCCACCTCTCACTTGTGGTTCAAAGTAGCTGTTTGTGACAGTGGCCACACCAGTCAATCATTTCAGTGGGTGAGTCAAACCAGTGAAGGTAGGGGGGGGGGGGGGGGGGGGGGGGGGAGGTCCTACCCTCGGCACCATTTGTCTACCCTGACATGCGAAAACTGATTCTGGTGGTATGGGCGGATGATGAGACCACTCTAGGTCCAACGGTTTTGAAGGCAGTTCAGCACCGTGTTGTGGAACACATAGAGCACATTGGCACAATAAAGATGTCGTGGTCACGGAACACATCCGGATCTTTCTTCAGCTGTCTAGACTTGCCTTGCCACTGGACCAAGGTAGGTCAGGACAAGAAAGTGATGTTGACAATGCACAACCCTCCTTCACTGTAATCAAATTCATGCACAAGTCTTGATCACCAAGATTTTATCACCTTTATATCGTGTCATCTGTCATTCATCTTCTTTCTGTCCGAAATGCAATATAGCAGCACAGGCGCTTCAGGCCATTGAGTAATTTTGTTCACAGCAATGAAGCAGAAGTGAAATACAATGAGACTTATCTACTTTAGAAGGGTCAGCTCAAGGAAACTGGTGCCATTTACACATTCTTCTGGAGTGACCTTGGGAAAGAAGAATGGGAGAGCTGGTGTAGTCTTTGCTGTCATGAGCCATCTCGCCAGTAACCTGACTTGCCTTCTCAAGGGTGCTAATAATCACCTGATCATGCTTAAACCACAGCAACAGGAAAGTAGTTCTCACCAGAGCATATGCCTCTACTATGACCAACATTGCTGAAATTTTATAATGGCCTCCTCTCCTTGATGGTAGAGAGGGGCATAAGTATCTATCAATCATGATAGATTGGAGGAAAGTTGATACTGAGGGGCTGTGAATAGAACTTGGGACATTAAAATGAGCTAAATATTGGCAAACAATGACGTAGAACAAGAATGGGAAACATTTCAACAGAGTACAGGGAAAAAAGGAAAGAGTAAACTATATTGAGATTGCATGAATAAAGACATAAGGGAAACTTTGAGGGTTAGGAAAGGGGCATACAATATGTACATGTACAGCTAAGGGGCGCATGATAAGAGAGAATGGGAGAGAAGTATAGAAAACTATTTGGAAGGTAAAGATGAATTATGAAATTAAATTATCAAGGAACATAAAACAAAATAGTAAAATATTTTACAAATGCATCAATAAAAAGAAAGGAAGGCTGTGATGGAAATAGAACCATTATAATAATAATAATCTTTGTTGTCACAAGTAGGCTTACATTAACAGTGCAATGAAGTTACTATGAAAAGCTCCTGGTCGCCACATTCCGGCACCTGGTCCGGTACACTGATGGAGAATTCAGAATGTCCAATTCACCTGACAGTATGTCTTTCGGGACTTGTGGGAGGAAACCGGAGCACCTGGAGGAAACCGTTGCAGACACGGGGAGAAGGTGCAAACTCCGCACAGACAGTGACCCAAGCCGAGAATCGAACCTTGCTTCCTGGAGCTGGAAGCAACAGTGCTAACCACTGTGCTATCGTGCTCCCATTAAAGGCTAGGCAGAATATTACCACAAATAATGATGGAGTGATGGCAGAAATATTAAATTATTATTTTGCTTCAGTGTTAACCAGCAAGATAAGACAGGTAGTCAAGACATTGAATGCTGAGATGCGCAATGGGACAAGTGCATTTAAAATAAAGAGGGGTTGTATTGAATAAACTCAAACAGGATAAAGCCTCTGCTCTGGATGGATTGTACGTACATAAAAGAAATCTAGGGAAGAAATAGCAGAGGCGGCCTTCCGGTGATGTCACATGTGGTGAGGACGCTCGCATCGCAGCTCCCATCAGGATCCGCTTTTGGAGCCTTTTTAGCCCGTTTTTTTCATCAAAATACTTTTTATTGTTTACAAAGGATCCCTCAATCATTGCAATGCTGAAGGGCATAAGCAATCCACTGTAAGAAATTCCTTGACCAACTCGGAGGCGTCGTACAGATCCTCCGTGGGCAAAATGACGAAGGCTGTGTTGGCGACGGCAGACTCCCCAATTACTGCAGACGTGCTGGCCAGAGTACTAGCTAAAGAATTTGGTGACCACTTCGGTAAACAGTGGAGGTGGATGGAAGAAAAACTATCTTAGTCATTGGTGTAAGCCATGGGCCCTGTCCGGATGAAATTAGAACGAACAGCGGAGTAGGTTAAAAAACACGGCGGGGTGATCAAAAGCATGGAAAAAGAACTGACAAGTCATGGGGAACAACTTGACTCACTAGAAGCTGAAATAGCCGTGGTGGCTGCTGAAAACAGGAGGCGTAAGGCTAAACGACCTCGAACACCGAGCTAGGAGGTAGAAGCTTAGAGTCGTGCGATTGCCAGAGGGCCAGAACCCAGCTGCATATCTTGCTCGAAAGTTCGGGGAAATGATGGAGGAGGGTGGAATCGTATCCCGCCCGGAATTGGATAGATTCCATTGGACCCTTCGCCAAAAAGCCTCAACCAAACGAGCCGTCACATGTGATGATAGTGCACTTCCATAGTTTTCAGGAGAAAGAGCGGGTCTCGAAATGGGCCAAGGATCATCAGGATTGGGTAATTGGGAATGCGATCTCATGCGAATATACCCGGACGTGGGAGTTGAACTGACGAGGAAGAGGGCAGCCTTCAACAAGGCTAAGGCCGCCTTGTACAGGAAAGGAGTTTGGTTCGAGGTGGTGTACCTGGCGAGGCTGCGGGTCACTGAAGAATCAAGGCACTTCAATTTGATACAGCCAAGGACGCGGATACCTTCATCCAGAAGCATGGACTCGGATAAAATTTATGGGGCAGGATTCTCCAGTAGCTGAAGCCTAAATGGCGTTCGGTGATCGGCTGGAGAATCCAAGTTTACGACAGAATCGGAGGCGGCACCGCTTCAGCCCCCTCCAAAGGAGCGTACTCTAGGAGAATACTGCACCACATATCGACGGCCTCAGGACCTAGCCTGAGGCCCGCCCCCCGATGCTCCACCCCCAACCGGCCGAGTTCCCAATGGTGTGGGTCTCTCACAGTCTCATCCGTCAGGAACTCAATGTGGCGGCTGTGGACTCAGTCCAGCACCGCCACAGTCAGGGGAGGGCAGATCCGCAGGCAGGGGGGGGGGCATTATTTCGGGCTGGGGGCACTGTGGGGGGGAGGGGGTGGTCCGGGTTGCGCAAACTGGCCATGGGGGGGACACTATTTCGTGGGTCGGGTCCGCGGGATGCGCCCGCCATGGCCACTGCAGACCGCCACTGTCACCATGCGCATGCACGGCCATGGAGCCGGCATTTCCCCGGGGTGTATCAGCAGCTAGAGCCACTAGAGCTGGGTGGTGTTCATGCTGCACAGTATCTCATTTATACCGGGTTTTGAGCTGCTACATTCTATTTAGCACACTGCTAATGTCACACAACATGATGGAGAGTGTGAAGATGGGGTTTGATGCAACAAGGACTGTGCAATGGGTCACTTCTACCAATTCTGAGATGGACAAGTACATTTGTGATGGGTAGGTTGGTGAGGACTTGATCAAGTGGGTTTTTCCATCATTTCAGTTCTCTCACCATGCACCATAGGCCACGTCGGGCAACCATGTCCATCAGAACTTGACCAACTTGGTCAGTAGTGCCACTCTTGGTAATGGACATAGTCCTCAACCCAAGTAAAATCTATCTATACACTTGGTAACCTCAGTGTGTCTTCCAAATGGTGTTTAACATGGAGGAGTACTGATTCATCAGCTGAGGGGAGTTTCCTTCACCTGATATGCCAGGGTTCAGGATCTCAATGTTGAAAACTCTCAGAGTTCCTTCCTCCTATCCATATTCCACCAGATTGTCAATCCTGCCAGTGGAACATACCTAGGGATGATGACAGAGTTTTCCCACCAAGTTCCCTCTGCTACATTCCCAGTAGTGAGAATGGTTGAGCATAACTATTTAACATGACGGAGATACTGAAGGTTGAGAAGATTCTGGATGCTTGCTTTTTTCTTCAATGGTATTTTATTCCAAACACATGTGACATCAACAACCAAATACACAGTCCATCAAATCACAATTCACAGTTTGTACAGATGTTTCCCCCTTTTATTTCCTCCCCACCCCCTTATCCTCCCCCCCAACGATGAACAACTCCTCAAATAATGTCATGAATAGCCTCCACCGCACCTCAAAGCCCTCCTCCGACTCCCTCAGCTCGAACTTAATCTTCTCCGACTGGAGCGAAATCATACTGATTCCCCCAACCAAGACACCACCCAGTAGCATATCTGATCTCCAATTAACAGGATGTTTCGGCAAGCAATCAGAGAGGCAAAGGCCATCACATCGGCCCCCTTCCCCTCGAGAAGCTCTGGCACTTCCGACACCCCAAAGATCGTCACCATAGAGCCTGACTTCCATCCCCACTATCTTAGATAGCATCCCAAACACCACCACCCAATATCTCTCCAGCTTCTCAGAGCCCCAGAACATGTGAGCATGATTCGCAGGTCCCAGCCCGCACTTCTCATACCCATCGGCCACCCCCTGAAAGAACCCATTCAACCTCGCTCGAGTCATTTGTGCCCTATGCACCACCTTGAACTGAATCAAGCTCATCTGCAACGAAAGAGAAAATGCTGGAAAATCTCAGCAGGTCTGGCAGCATCTGTAGGGAGAGAAAAGAGTGAACATTTCGAGTTCGATGACTCTTTGTCAAAGCTGACAACTTGTCTCACATGGTGACTGGGAGCCATAGGCTCTGCTCTTTGGGAATATTATTCACCAGAGTGGGGGGGGGGGGGGGGGGGGGGAGAGAGAGACTCCCAATGCTGTTCACCTCCATATGCATGGAGCCCTGGAGTTCCTGGACTCCCTCCTCTGCATTTTCACACGAGAGGGATAATTCTATGTTCTTTTTTAAGTCCAAAGAAGTCCAAAGCTCCAAAGTCCAAAGAAGTCTCCAAAAGTCCAAAGAGTTCCAAAGCTCATCCTCATGCAGGAGGATGTTGAGTTCACCCGCCGCATTGCCTCACACCATAGCCCCCATTCTGGATGCTTGTTGGTTCACACCAATCTTATGCTTGTTGTTTGGAATTGCATCCATTAAATTGTGGTCTGCATTTTCCTGCTGATTTTACTATTTTCATAATGAGAATTAAGGATCTCTACACCAATTCTTCGGTGTATTCTCCAAAACTGACGTCCAACTGCCTCCACTGATTCCCGGTCTTTCATGGAGATATTTTTCTTGTTAAAATAAACCAAAAGCATGAAATGGGTTAATAGTAACATGTGAAAAAATGTTTCAGCTGGTGTAGAGTTGAAGTATTACTGTTGGTTGCTTACTTTTTGAATGGAAGGAGGAGGTTTTAAAGTTCATTATACAAGTATTTTGTGTTAGGAGAGGTGAAAGACAGCTTGTAAGATACTCAATTAGTGTATCCTGACCTCTGTGCAAGGTGAAGAATGATTTGTGCAACTATTCCTTTTGATAGGGTGAACGTTGGATACCCATCGATGAAGGAGAATGGTAGTTGCTATGTACGTTTACCTACCCTCATCAGGTAATCGTCCTTTCTTCAGCAGTGTTCCGCAGTTTTGGGAGTGAGAGAAATGGCATGGTTCCATTGTCACCTCCCTCCATCTGGTAGATGAGACAGTTGCTGAGGTTTTCTCTCGTGAGCATCCAGCCATTTCTTTCTCCCCTTTGCTGCATTTCACCCAGGTGTGTCTGTAGGTCAGCCTCATAGAAATTATCTGTGGTTCTTTTCTCTCTCCTTTATGCCTTCTCTTCTTTTAAAAAGCTGCCTATGGTCCTTCCTGAAGTGGAAGGTATTTTCTAAAATGCCCGCAAAATCACACAAAAGTTGTCCATGTCGATACCCAGCAGACCACGTCCACAGATTACCACTTACCTGCCCCTAAAACTGCTGTTGAAATCTCCAGCCATTCTAAATCTTTTATGTTTTGCAGTTATATCGCTCCGCCTACCCCCACCGCAACTCCTTGTGCAGTATTTACATTTTATGCATGAGTTATGCACAATCATTTGCTGGTGCATGTGAATATGGATGTGTATGACCTGATGGAAGTGTGAATCTTTGTCCATCACTCATTGAAGCTGAGAAATAACTAACTGGCAGATTGTCATGTCCATCCTGCTTTACATCCTTTACACCACAGTTGTCAACTGCCATTTTAGTGACAAACAGGAGAGGATTTTAACGAACAAAGAGAATCTTAGTAATAGTACTATAAAATCCAGATGCAAAGAATTGTGATTGCTGTTCCTCAGTGTGAGAGAGCCAAATTAAAATTGACACTGAAATCTCATGGTTGTTTAATTACTATGAGATAAGTAGCATACTTTATTTTATATTAAAATATCTCGCATTTCTCGTGGGCAGCACGGTAGCTTTGTGGATAGCACAATTGCTTCACAGCTCCAGGGTCCCAGGTTCGATTCCGGCTTGGGTCACTGTCAGTGCGAAGTCTGCACGTCCTCCCCGTGTGTGCGTGGGTTTCCTCCGGGTGTTCCGGTTTCCTCCCACAGTCCAAAGATGTGCAGGTTAGGTGGATTGGCTGTGATAAATTGCCCTTAGTGTCCAAAATTGCCCTTAGTGTTGGGTGGGGTTACTGGGTTATGGGGATAGGGTGGAGGTGTTGACATTGGGTAGGGTGCTCTTTCCAAGAGCCGGTGCAGACTCGATGGGCTGAATGGCCTCCTTCTGCACTGTAAATTCTATAAAAAATTTGAAGCTGAATAACTCTTTCTGAAGTATTACCTCAGTTAGGTTGCTAGATTCATTGTTCAGAGTGACGGTAGCACAGTGGTTAGCACTGTTGCTTCTCAGTGCTAGGGACCCGGGTTCTGATGTGTTTGGTATGCTGGGTCTGCGAGGACTGCGTTGACCAGAGCAGAGAGAGAGAGAGGCTACCAACACTTATAGAAGTACAACTCTATTTTATTTAACTATGAGCTGTTAAACATACTTGCTCTGTGGGTTGACACTATGTTGAGTTGACTGGAGACCTGAGGCTAACCTGACCAGACTATCCTGCTCGCACATGGTAGATGTTCGTGTTGCTGATCACGGGCTCTGGCTGTCTCAGAGGCTGCATCCCAAGAGAACGGGAAAAATAGTGCCCTCTGGCTTTATAGTGGCCGTGTCCTGTCAGGTGATTGGCTGCTGTGTTCTGTGTGTTGATTGGTCATTCAGTGTGTCAGTCAGTGTCTGTCTATGCACCATCATATACTTGTGTGTATATTATGACAGGTTCGATTCCTGGCTTGGTTCACTGCCTGTACAGAATCTGCACGTTCTCCCCCTGTCCTCGTGCGTTTCCTCCGGGTGCTCTGGTTTACTCCCTCAAGTCCGGAAAGATGTGCTGTTAAGTTGAATTGGACATTCTGAATTCTCCCTCAGTGTACCCAAACAGGCGCCTGAGTGTGGCGACTAGGGGATTTTCATAGTAACTTCACTACAGTGTTAATGTAAGCCCACCTGTGACACTAATAAAGATTATTATTCTTATATTATTCAAAATACTCAGAAAGTCACAAATAAACATAACAATGTTATTTTGATTTTAGAAAGCCTGATGGCGGAGAGACTCTTTTACAATATCATCATTGATATTGAATAAAATTACAAGTCAGAAAAAAATTATAGACCATTCACCATTTAGTTTCATTCCACAAACGTCACATTGTGATACATTTCAATTTCACAAACAAAATCCAAACTTCAAAAAATGGTAATAACTACTTCTAACTTGCAGATAATTCTGTGTGGTTCGGGCATCTTTGATCTGCTTTGCTTTTCTACTTTTCTTCCTTGAGGCAAAAGCTTTGTGTACACTTTGCTGCCACTTGCTGTCACAAGAAAAAAAGAATTGTAACTTCTTTGAAGTGATGAGACGTTTTGGTTTTACATTTTTGTTTCCTTTTGGTTGCAGTCTTTTTGCTTTGATTTAAGATGTTCAGAGAGGTATTCTATTTCTAAATGAATAAAACTGCTTTTATTGCAATGTCTAAACATCTCAGAATAATGCAGCGTGTCTGGGTGTACTAAATATTTACTGGAGTGGATTTAATCTCGAAATATGCATGGAATTCATAATATTATTTATTTCTGTAGCAGCATGCCCTGTTATTTTTTTAAATGTTTATTTTGCTCATTAAGGGGCAATTATTATAATATCTTCAGGAGTCCTGAGAATGTTAACCATTGAGGATTTATTCAGGCAAACAAAAGTAAATGTCACAACGTGGCATGCAGCACATAAGTCCCAGCCAGGATGACCGATCATTCCCAATCCAGGCCGGTTTTTAAGTACCCGATTCACGGGCCACGGCTGCTAGGCTGCCGCCCCTCAAGGGGGGAGCTTGCATTCCACGAGCCCCAAAGGGAGATCAATTGGGTCATCCCAATTGGGGCAGCAGGGCAGCAGGGTAGCATGGTGGTTAGCATAAATGCTTCACAGCTCCAGGGTCCCAGGTTCGATTCCCGGCTGGGTCACTGTCTGTGTGGAGTCTGCATGTCCTCCCCCTGTGTGCGTGGGTTTCCTCCGGGTGCTCCGGTTTCCTCCCACAGTCCAAAGATGTGCGGGTTAGGTGGATTGGCCATGCTAAATTGCCCGTAGTGTCCTAATAAAAGTAAGGTTAGGGGGGGGGTTGTTGGGTTACGGGTATAGGGTGGATACGTGGGTTTGAGTAGGGTGATCATTGCTCGGCACAACATCGAGGGCCGAAGGGCCTGTTCTGTGCTGTACTGTTCTATGTTCTATCCCCATTGGTCTTGAGGGTTATGTAGCCACCTAAAATGGACGCTGAGCTACAAAATAAGCCAAGCGCTAAGTCTGCAGGGAAACAGACAGTTTAGCCAGACCAGCAGTCTGCAAAGAGAGCATTTTGAATTCTGCAAGTAGCAGAAACCAGTTTGGGCTCAGGTGAGAAGACCTTAGCTAGGTGCAAATGGCAAAACGCTTTGCATGCTAATGAGGCAATCAGACCTGAACACCCACACAATAGAAACATTTGATTCTGAATGGACACATTTGAATCAAGGCCCAGACATCGAGGCACCAGAAACCTCCAAACAAAAGGGCATAAGAAACGCCCCCCCCATCACGGAGACCCCCTCGCATTGGGGAATTAAAACAGTATCGATGAGGAATTGACCCAATAGATATCCAAAGGTTAAAGCCCGCCCAAGAAGAGGGAAGGACAATGGGATCCCTATAAAAGACAGGGACCTCGTGTTGTCCGGTCTGCTTTTCCGTGCTCCGGCCCTGACCAAGAACTTGAAGATCCAATCTGACTCCAGCCGTCGAGCACCAGCCGCCGAACCGTAAGTGCCAGTACGACGCTCGCTACGCGAACTAAGCCCGCTAGAACCCCCAGTGACCAGAACGCTTGCTGAAGGTTGCAGCCCAAGACCAGGACGAAGGCCTCGCTCCCTGACCTTGCCTGTTCCTGTTAGATAAGTATTCTGATTACTTTAGTTTAGTCATAGCTTAGTCTCTTAGTGTGTGCATGAGTATTTATTATAACTGTATAATAAATATTATCGTTTGGACCTTACTAATCGGTGTATCGTCTTTATTACTTTGAACTTGACCTTGGAATACTCGTGACGGTGTCTATACGGCACCTGGCGACTCCTAAGCTGAATAAATACATAGAACAGAGCCTAGTGGTGTTAAGCACTTGGAAGTTAATACACCCCAATAAAAGCGTTTTGCCCTCATACCAAAACGTGCAACATTTAGTGGCGACATCCTGACGGGACACGGTTGTAAGTGGAAACCCCACACCGTCCAGGACCCTGAAATTTGAATTGGAACTCCAAATTACAGAGAAAGTAAGAAAGTAAAGAAAATCACGAGTATTCACGGTGTTCAAACTAATAAGCGTAATTCGGAAGTGTGTTTAGTGCATGCGTACTAACAGGGCTGTAAGGTAAAACTGAAAGCATTTTTGTTGCGACAAACTTTCGGCAGTTTTTGAACGGAACATAGCGTAAGCCGTACCCGTTTCTTGAAACACAACCCCAGCAACCCCCTGTTCCAAATTAACTAAAAGAGAGTCAGAGGAAATGGCCATGCAGGCAATGGAACGTCTGATGGATCCAGAAAAGTTTGTGGTCGCAGCGACCAGCAGCAGTAGCAGGGTAGGTCAGTGTCCCACGTGGGAGCTGGAACTCCGCAAGTATCTGCAAGGAAAGGGATGGCCCCTTTGGAAAGAGTTTTGTTTGAATGAGGAGACAGGTCCCGGAAGTATAGGACATACCTGGTGGGAGAACCTCTCTCAAATTCATAAAAAGAACATGAGTAAAGCACGTAAGCCGATGGCAATCGTGTCCTGTTTGGCACAATTGCGAGGCACAGAGGAGGTCGTCAGGACGCTCCGGGCAGAATTAGAAGAAAGGAACCGAATGAGTAAGGTCGATGTCAGGGACATTGAGAAAGAAAATCTGGATCTAAGAGGGAAGTTGGTAGAGAAAGGTAGAGAGGTGGATGATGCCAAGAGGGCACATCAGTCTTGTCTAGCCCATCTCAGCAGTTCCCAGACCCAGTACGAAAAGGCTTATCAGGACGTGCAACGTGCCGTTCTGATAAGAGAGGAATCAGACAAGCAGGTGGAGGCGTTGCAGAGGCAATGCTCTGATCTCAAAGCAGCTTTGAGAGCACTCCATGCTGCAACCACAGAGCAAAGGCAAAGTACTGTGGATCACGCGAAATGCAGGAAACAGATTGCAGAGCTGCAATCGCTGCTTTCGGTGCAAAATGGGTTTCAAAGCACCTTTGGAACCCAGTTAGATGGAGAAAATGCCCCAGATTGGCAAGAATTAAGTGAAACAGCGCAGCGATATGTTCAGGGAACATGTGCGCCAACAGCGCAACAGAAAAGGCAGGCACCCCCACCCCCCACAGATCAGATCATAACCGCACCCATGAACCCAGTAACCACGCAGAGAAAAGCTATAGCAGAAGGCGCACCAGATATAACCTACACCACCCCCTTAACTGTAACCCAGCTCAGGGACGCATGTGAGAAGATCACTCCGTTCCTCCCCACCGCAGACCCCCACCAGTTCTTTGCTAAAGTAAAGCAGCAGGCTACAATGTACGGCCTGGATGAGAGAGAGCAGGTTAAGCTCACAGTTCTGAGCTTAGACCAGTCAGTAGTAGCAGCCCTCCCCGACCCACAGAACGTTGCAGGAGGCACCCTAGAAGAGATGCACACCTCCATTTTAGATGCCATCGGGTATAATCGAGGTGACCCCGTAGAAGGACTTAATAAGTGCCGGCAGAAAAGATCCGAACACCCCACAGCATTCGCAGGAAGGCTGTGGATTCATTTCAACGCAGTTTTCGGCGAGTTAAATAGAGCGCATTTGAACCAGGAAAATATGGTCAAATGGACGCGCACCATTATCTCACACGCGACAGAGGCAGGACAGAGCGCTTGCAACAGTTATGACCCCTCAGAAGAGGCCCATAATGAGAAATGGGTCCTGAAAAGGTTGTCCCGCGCTTGGGAGCAATCAATTCAGGGAAAGAGTAAGGTTCAATCCCCAGAAGAGGCTCAGGCTGCAGCAGATATTCAGGCAGTGAGAGAGCATCAGAAACCCGCATGGGTAAATGAAGGGAAGAGCAGCCCACAGCAGAAAGGCCAGGAATGCTATAACTGTGGACAGTTAGGGCATTGGGCAAAAGAATGCAATGCACCCCAGCGATCTCAGAGAGGCCAGCAGACAGGCACTCTGAACCGCAGTAAGGCAAAACCCATCCACAATATAGCAGTACAGTCAGGACCCACCAATGTGGACGAGACGAACTGACGGTGTTCGGGCTCCCCCACTTGGGTCTGTGACACACTATGGGATCCATCAGGGAGACCCGTAGTCACAGCCAGAGTAAAAGGGAAGCCCATACAGTTACTTTGGGACACAGGAGGCTCCCGCACCACCATTAACTCTACGACCACGGCACACGCAGACACGTGGCCGACCACATCCACCATTACACTTAGCGGGTTCACCGGACACTCGCAGCAGGGACATATCACAGCACCCGTAGCGATCCAGCTAGGGAACATCTCAACCAAACACCCCGTAGTTTTAGTAAATCTTCCCCGGACAGCAGAACACATCCTGGGGATAGATTTTATGAACGCTCATAGCTTGTCGTTCGACCCAGTGAACCAGTGTGTCTGGCGAATGGCTAGATCAGACAGAGCACCAGCCACCCTCACAGTAGGAGACTACGCTAATCGGATTAGCGCAGTGGGAGAGTACTCATTTGACCTGACTACACTCCACACCGACAGACAAATAAAAGCCCTACTGAACAAACACAGGACAGCATTTGCAAGTCACCGTCATGACTGTGGCAGAATGACTGGACCAGTTCACGTAACCGGACAGGACCCCCGACCACAGAAACAGTATAGATTTCCCCTGGAAGCAGAGGTGGAAATAGAAAAGGTGATAGGAAGCTTATTGGAGCAAGGTGTGCTCAGAACGGTAGCCTCGACCAATAATGCCCCTATTTGGCCAGTGAGGAAGCCCGATGGATCATGGCGTCTGACCATCGATTATCGGGAACTCAACAAAGTCACCCCCGCAGTAGCCCCAACGGTAGCTACTAGTCCCGAGACCATGCTCAAGCAGGGACTCAACTCCAAATACTTCACGGTATTGGACATCAGTAACGGATTCTGGTCAATACCATTGGCAAAAGCGTGCCAATACAAATTTGCCTTCACTTTTAGAACACAACAGTATACGTGGACATGCCTCCCACAAGGATTCCACAATTTCCCCTCCATTTTCCACCGACAGTTGGCAAGTGGTTTAGAGAAATTCTCCCGCCCCGAATGTCTGGTACAGTATGTAGACGACCTACTACTGCAGACAGACACAAAGGCAGAGCACATTACGCTTCTGGCCGAACTCCTGGAACTGTTGACTTCAATTGGATGTAAAGTTAACCCGAGAAAGGCCCAGATTTTGGAAACTAAAGTGATGTATTTGGGAACAATCATCACACACGGCAAACGCGAGATCGAATTCAAAAGAATTGATTCGATTGTCAAATTGCCCCTTCCCCAAAATGTATCAGCCCTCCGGTCGTTTTTAGGACTGGTTGGCTATTGTCGGAACCACATCGACGGATTCGCGACAAAAGCCGCCCCACTCTCAGACCTCCTTAAGAAAGGAGCCCCCTGGGAATGGCTTCCGCAGCATACAGAGGCTGTGGAGGAGTTAAAACGAGCCCTTAGCGCAGCACCCACGCTGCTAGTCCCAGACCAACTTTCCCCATATGCAATAGAGGTAGCGAGCACCGATCTGACCCTCTCGGCCGTGTTGCTTCAGGAACGGCACGAGCAGCTAAGACCAGTGGCTTATGCCTCCCGACTGTTAGACCCGGTAGAACAAGGATTCTCTGCCTGTGAGAGGCACCTCCTTGCTGTCTTCTGGGCAGTACAATACTTCTCATACATTACCGGACTCAACCCCATTACTATTCTGACCGAACACACACCCACACAGCTACTCCTAGACGGTCGACTGAAGGACGGTTCAGTTAGCCAGATTAGGGCAGCTAGATGGACATTACTTTTACAAGGACGGGACATTACAGTAAAACGGACCCGCACACACACATATTTAGCAGACAACCTCCAATACCCAGGACAGCCCCATGACTGTGAAATTGTAGCTCCCCTGCATAACACAGGACCCTTTATCGCAAAAACACCCCCCAGGAAGATAGGGAACCCAAAACAAAGCCCCCAACCCACAGACACGTGTGGACCACTGAGGATTTATGTAGACGGTTCATCCACAGTTTTAAATGGTGAGCGTATCACAGGATGCGGCATCTATGTAGAGGACGCGCAGGGGCGCGCTCTCGAAGAGATAGCTTTAAAGTTACCAGGTCACTTAGGCGCGCAGGCAGCAGAGCTCGCGGCCATAGCGTATATAGTGGACCACCCCGCTTCTTTCCCCAGCCCAGCAGACATATATTCAGACAGCTTATATGTCTGTAATAGCTTAACCGATTTTCTGCCCCTGTGGAGGACACGAGGTTTTGTCTCCGCAGACGGGAAACCCCTTCCATCAGCCCCTCTACTCCAGCATATTTTAGAAAAAGCGAAGGACAGGACCTTCGGAATAATAAAGGTAAGAAGTCACCATAGGTCATCCCCCCCTGGGAATGTAAAAGCCGACGCACTGGCTAAGGCAGGTTCCAGGCGAGGACACTTATGGACCCCCCCAGCTAGCGCACCAGCTAGCGCCCCTGTGAGCGCAGTCCACATCTCACAGACAGATATTAAAGATCTTGTAGCAGCACAGAAGCAGGATAAGGACCTCAGGGAGGTTTTTAAAGGCAACTTTGCGCCAGAGTACGAGAGATTTAAACACGCACTGACCACACATGAGGGTGTGATCATTAAGGAACAACTTTATGTGGTCCCGCAGCAGGACAGGAATGCAATGATTGCTTTATTCCATGATAACCACGGGCATCAGGGAATTGATGCAACAACGAGGCACCTCAGACAGCTCTGTTGGTGGCCTAATCTCAGGACTGATGTAACGCATTATATTGAGAATTGCCTTATTTGTGCACAGAATAACCCGGAGAGGTATTCTAAGAAGGCACAACTTCGGCATACTCGCCCAGTTAATGGCCCCTGGACAAACCTCCAGATCGATTTCATAGGACCATTGCCCCCTTGCAGGAATGGCTATAAATACGTTCTGGTGGTCATCGACACCTTTACCAAATGGGTAGAGGCGTTCCCCTCCAGAACAAATACAGCTAAGACAGCTGCAAAGATCCTGACCCACCACATCTTCACGAGATGGGGTTTACCCCGAAGTATTGATTCGGACCAGGGATCTCACTTTACAGGACGGGTCATGAAGAACGTCCTGACAATATTTGGAATAAAACAAAATTTTCATATTGCGTATCATCCACAGTCCAGCGGGATTGTGGAGCGCATGAATCGGACTCTAAAAACTACCCTTAGAAAAATGGTTCAGGAGAATAACTCCACATGGGATTCAGTGCTCCCATTTGCACTCATGTTCATAAGGAACACTGTTTCCACTTCCACAGGCTACACACCACACACACTCATAACCGGACGCCCTATGAAAGGTACAGAATTCCTTTTAGGACTGGACATGACCAGCCCCGAGGTGACAGCCCTCACACACGAAAAGACGGTTAAAGACTTGGTTGAGACTGTGAGGTCTGCACAGATTGCAGCCGCAGTTCAGCTAGGAAAACGCCGTCAACAACGCACAGCTTGTTTTAATAAGACCGTACACCCCACAGAATTCCAGGTTGGGCAACAGGTAATGTTATCTGTTTACAACCCCAGCAGTTTTTTGGCTCCAAAATATTCCGGCCCATACTCAATTTCGGATAAAATTAGCCCCTCAGTTTACAGGATAAAATATCCTAATGGGAAGACCGCGTGGTTTAATATTAACCAGCTTAAAGCATATGGAACACAGTCTAACCATGCTCATCATGTCCTGCTAGATGCAGCAGAACACTTCACCCCGCCCACTAGAGACACTTTTCCACCATCCCCCTCACAGACCAGTTCATCAACGGACTCGCCCACGACTCCGCCCACAGACCACGACAGACCACGCCCCGAAACGCCCACAAGCTGCCACAGCAGAGACAGCAGGACAGACACTGACTCTGAAGACAGCGACAGCACACAGCCATACAGCCCACACTGCACCAACTACGACCCCGACTCCAGTGACCCCATGGAAGTCACTTACCTTAAAAACCCAGAACCACCACCCGACCCCGACTACCCCGACACCACACTTGACACAACACTATGGCACAGGGACAATTCATACAGACTTGTCCGCAATGACGAAAGTGACCCCCGGTCACACAATTCGAAAATAGCATGCCTGATCCACACAAGGGTGTGGGATCGGGGAGAGCAGGACGACACGGTGTCTGAATCCCGATAAGGCAACCCCTTTGTGACCCTGTTCACAGAGACAGAGAAAAAGTGAGGTGTCCAGATGATGTAAAATAGGAATCGTTTGAGGGAAACGATGTCCTTTCTGATGGAACCTGCACGTATGTTTGTCTATCGTTTTATGTTTGTTTTGTTTCAGGAATGTAAATGGTTCAGTTGGAGGATGGACATCTTCTTTTCAGCTGAAAAGATTGTGACCACCTCACATACACGTTAGCTTGTCCGCCGATACCTTTGAGAACTTCGGTTCCAAAAAACCAGTTTGATTGGAGATCTTTTCAAAGTTGTAAGGCTTGTGACCACCTTACACGCACAATAGTTTCTCTGCCGAAACCTCTGAGAACTTCTATGGTGAGCAGCTCACCGTATCGGCTACAATGTCTGAAGCCCAGCTCATTTCCCAAAAGGAGCATCTTGGCTCCATTGTTTTTAGGTGCCCCTCTATTCGGCGAATAGAGGCTGCAAGTCACGGTTAACATATTCGTACCCGTTTACTCCAGGTTACTCAGGCAGTGGACAAACGGCACTGAGGACCCGCCCTGTCTGAGAACCAACCTTGGTCAGCCAAGCTCGGGTATGGCACAGCACGCCCTACCCGGGGATCCCATCCAACTCGTACCCGTAGCGGCCCATACGCAACTCATTCGGACGTTTCTTTCAAAATTTTGTTTTCATTTTTCGTTAGGCAGCCCTTAGGCCGCCATCCCACATGCTATTTACATCCAGGAACATTCGGATGGTAAACTAGCAAAGCCTGCGAGACGGCTCGCAGAAGAAGGATTGTTAGGTGTATTCTGGTCTTCAAATTCGCTTTTGAAAAAAAAAAATGAGGGGAGTCACAGGGTGTGACTTGGCCAGTCATTTTTAAAGGGTCAATCGGAATATAAAAGACAGATGCACTAACAGGTAAAGATCTTAAACTGTGTATTGACAGATACTGTGCTTGATCCCATAGCTTTCGAAGGACGAGACAGGGATCGAAGCAAGGATTGTCCATACAGGAGGAAGAAAGAAGGAAAACCAAGTTGAAGATGATGGAAGCTCACCTATTGTTGTTAACTGTTATATCTGTTTGTGTGGAAGCAAGACACGTTTCCCCCACAACCCCCACAGTAAATGTTTCCCTTACAGCCACTCCCCAGTGCTCAGCTCTGATCAGTGAGGTTCAGACCTGGTGCACAAAATTTATGACATGGTACTCCATGTCATACGTAATCGAATCACTACTGGTGATTGCGATCCTCGTTATCCTTGTACAGACCCTCAGGTTGAGGAAGTGGAAGAGGAGAGCCTCCCGTTCTTGCCCTTCCGTCTATGGAGTTCGATCTCCTATTTTCCGATTTCATCAATCCCCTTTGCCCCATGATGAATAAAGAACTGTGTAATGAATAAAAATTCGACCCTGTATTGTATTGTCCTATACTCGACTGCCGAGTTAGGAAATGTGATGTTGTGGTGTGAATGGTTAAGGTTTTAGAGTGTGAGGAAATGTTTAAGTTAAGTTAAGGATAATTGTGATAGGTAGAGGTTCCCAGTTTATGGTAATGCATGTCCCCTTTGACATAGCGCCAAGTAGAGATGTAAGGTAAAAATTTTCTTCCCATAGTTTAAGATAGAGTAGCCCAGGAACTGGCAAGAGGTCAGGGGACACAAAGAAGGCAACCCAGATGCACTCAAGGCGACGTACATAGGTGATCCTTCACAATATTTTGATTGTGAGGATCACAAGGAGGGAATGTAGCCACCTAAAATGGACGCTGAGCTACAAAATAAGCCAAGCGCTAAGTCTGCAGGGAAACAGACAGTTTAGCCAGACCAGCAGTCTGCAAAGAGAGCATTTTGAATTCTGCAAGTAGCAGAAACCAGTTTGGGCTCAGGTGAGAAGACCTTAGCTAGGTGCAAATGGCAAAACGCTTTGCATGCTAATGAGGCAATCAGACCTGAACACCCACACAATAGAAACATTTGATTCTGAATGGACACATTTGAATCAAGGCCCAGACATCGAGGCACCAGAAACCTCCAAACAAAAGGGCATAAGAAACGCCCCCCCATCACGGAGACCCCCTCGCATTGGGGAATTAAAACAGTATCGATGAGGAATTGACCCAATAGATATCCAAAGGTTAAAGCCCGCCCAAGAAGAGGGAAGGACAATGGGATCCCTATAAAAGACAGGGACCTCGTGTTGTCCGGTCTGTTTTTCCGTGCTCCGGCCCTGACCAAGAACTTGAAGATCCAATCTGACTCCAGCCGTCGAGCACCAGCCGCCGAACCGTAAGTGCCAGTACGACGCTCGCTACGCGAACTAAGCCCGCTAGAACCCCCAGTGACCAGAACGCTTGCTGAAGGTTGCAGCCCAAGACCAGGACGAAGGCCTCGCTCCCTGACCTTGCCTGTTCCTGTTAGATAAGTATTCTGATTACTTTAGTTTAGTCATAGCTTAGTCTCTTAGTGTGTGCATGAGTATTTATTATAACTGTATAATAAATATTATCGTTTGGACCTTACTAATCGGTGTATCGTCTTTATTACTTTGAACTTGACCTTGGAATACTCGTGACGGTGTCTATACGGCACCTGGCGACTCCTAAGCTGAATAAATACATAGAACAGAGCCTAGTGGTGTTAAGCACTTGGAGGTTAATACACCCCAATAAACGCGTTTTGCCCTCATACCAAAACGTGCAACAGTTATTACAACCTTCTTCCACTCCCCCCCCCCCCCCCCCCCCCCAACGAAGCTATAGGTCCCTCTGTCGTTGGAGGAGGAGGAGGTCTCCTTTGCCATTTGCCCCCAGCTGTGTTTCCAGTGGTTGTGGGGTTGGGTCGGGGGGGAAAGGGGGTGTAATGCGTCGGGGAGTGTCACTTCCACGCCGATCGTCTGGAAGGTCCTGTCGGCGGTCTCTCTCTGGCCAGACTGACAGCCAAGGCTAGGGGTGCTTCCGTCTCCATGTCTGACCCAGAATCCTCCATCCCGCGTATAGCTGTGTCCTGGTCCTTGGGGAGTACAGCTTCTTGGATAGATTCTGGGCAAGAGGGTAGAGGAATTAATTCATCTAGCGGGGCTGGTTCTGGTGCGGGTTCCCTGCTTTGGCAAATGTCTCATCTTATGGTTTCCTCCATGCCCACTTCTGATGCTTCTTTGGGAGCGCATGTAGTGCTGCCAATATGGTTGCCAGATTTGGAATGAATTTTCCAGAATAGTTTATGAGCCCTAGGAATGACCGTAGCTCTGTTATATTCTTTGGTGTGGGGCCTGCTTGATAGCTCGAACCTTCTCCTCCACCGGTTACAAATCATCCTTGTCTACCCTGTGCCCCAGGTATATGACCTCCTTCACCTGGAAGATGCACTTGCCCCTTTTTAGGCAGAGGACTGCCTGAGAGAAACAGTGGAAGACTTCCTCCAAATTATTTAGGCACGCCTTCTTGGTGGCTCCAGTAATCACGATGTCCCCTAAGTAGGCTGCCACCTTTGGGAGCCCTTGAAGGACACTCTCCATAACCCACTTGAAGATTGTGCAGGCGGTGATACTCCAAATGAAGCCTGATAAATTTATTCTTCCCCTGTGGGTATTGATGATCACACATTTCCTGGACACCGCATCCAACTCCAACGGGGGATATGTGTGGTTCATGTCCAACTTGGAGAAAGCTTTTAAAAATGCCAGCCACGACAGACTTTTGAGATTGCTGGTCATCCCGCTCATGCATGCCAGATCAAGCAGTGTGTAGGTCTGGAGCCCAGCAGAGTGGACCGCCTCCTCCTGATGTCAGCGCGCTGTCCAGGGCCTCTTTTTTTTTCAGCAAATACGGAATCCTCCCATCAGAAGAGGTGGCAAAGAGCAGGTCACGTGCCCCATATGCTGACGTCACGTGTTCTGGGCGCAAGAGAGATTCCTCCATGTTGCAGCTGTCAGCATTGCTGGTATGAACTCCTGGGCCTCTGGTGTACAACCCATGAAGAAACTGAAAACAGGAACAAAGCAGCATAAAGATGATTACTTGAGGTATGGGTTATTCATTGTGCCACTGCAAATAAGGATTCAAAGTTCATGTGTGCTATATGCAGGGAAGTACTGGCAAATGAATGTTTAAAACCCTCAAAACTTCACAGACATTTGAAGACTAAACATGGCGGGTTCGAGGACAAACCTCTTTATTTCTTTCAGTGGATGCAGTGAGATCTTAAATCATCAG
Source organism: Scyliorhinus canicula (assembly GCF_902713615.1). Classification (NCBI taxonomy): domain Eukaryota; kingdom Metazoa; phylum Chordata; class Chondrichthyes; order Carcharhiniformes; family Scyliorhinidae; genus Scyliorhinus; species Scyliorhinus canicula. The sequence continues at coordinate 48,385,172 of NC_052154.1, read as the reverse complement.
CTGAAGTCATTATCCGAAATGTAACATTGAGTAATAAAGCAAGTGAGATCGTGATGACCAAACAGGCTTACCTGTCACATTAAAGGTAAGTGAAAATGGTGGGTCGCGAAAGTCGGCTGGTGTGGATCCTGAAGGATGGCCGGTTGATAAAAATGGGTCCCGGACAAAATCGTTTGAAAAACAGTGCAATAGATTGCTGCTCGTAGGCAACAGGAGTCCTCATTCTTCCAATGATCAACAATGGCTCTTCGGTATATGTCTCCAATCATGCCTTAGTGTCCCTTAGGTACAGGTGTTGGATCCCTGTACAGACTTTCCAGTACATTTGTCGCCCAATGACCAAGACAGCAGCCCTTGTATCTATCTCCATCTCTATTGAGTAGCCAATCACCTGGCTGGTGATCTTGATGAGGGCTACTTTTGGTGCAGCAATATAATTTTGTTGCAGTCATCCTCTTCAGGTTGTGCTATGTGTAAAGCCCTGGCACTGAGTAGACATATCCCCTGCCCAGAGCGATGTGTTCGCTGATGGTTCTGGGGTTCCCAGCCCTAACGGTCCTGTGACCACAGGCATAGCATCGTTATGAGTCATCCTCCTGGAGCTCAGGAAGATGTCTTGCCAGGCTGCAGTGACTCTTGGCCAATGGATCTGACCACTACATGGTTCGAGTGGTGACTGAGTCCCATAGGCTCTGCTCTTGGGGGACGTTATTCACCAGAGGTGGGGGGGGGGGGGGGGCAATGCTGTTCACCTCCATATCCATAGAGCCCTGGACTCCCTTCTCTGTGTTTTCACACGAGAGGGATAATTCTATGTCCTTTTTTAAGTCCAAAGAAGGTTCTGCCAACAACTTACATTGGGTCGCCCTGTTGATTATGCCACACGAGGTGGTCCCACAGCATCTCTGGAAGGGGCCCATAGTCTCAATGCTCAGCGAGTTTGAGTAAATGCATCAGAAATTCCATGACTGACTCCCCCTGGGTTTGTGTGGCCATGTTGAACCTGTACCTCTATACTATCACCGACAGTTTGGGGTTGTAATGGTCTGCCACAAGTGCTACCAGTTCATCGAAGATCTTTGAATCTGGGGCCACCGGGTAGGTAAGGCTGATCACACTAAAGGTTGGGACTCCGCAGGCCGTCAGGAGTATTACTTTTTGTCAGTTGTCTCCTGTAATGGTGACACAGTGGTTAGCATTGTTGCTTCACAGCGCTAGGGTCCCAAGTTCGATTCCCGCTTGGGTCACTCTCTGTGTGGAGTCAGCACATTCTCCCTGTGTCTTCGTGGGTTCCCTCCGGGAGCTCCGGTTTCCTCCCACTTGTCCCGAAAGGCGTGCTTGCTAGGTGAATTGGACATTCTGAATTCTCCCTCTGTGTACCCGAACAGGTGCCGGAGTGTGGCAACTGGGGTATTTGCACAGTAACTTCATTAATGTAAGCCTGCTTGTGACAATAAAGATTATTTTAAAAATTAAAAATTAATTGCATTCACTTGAAAGAAATACCACATTCGTTCAGCATACTGGACCCAATCTTCTATGCCTGCATCGAAAGCCTCAAGTCTCCCAAAATGCAACATTTTTCAACTTGCTCGGACCGTGATCTTGTACAAAGGAATTCAAACGCAGTCCTGAATTGCACCTGCAGCTTTTTCTCTTCACTAGTTTAATACCTTCAGGAGTCCCATGAAGGTAAAACAACAAAGGTTTATTTAGGCAAACAAAAGTAAACGCCGCAACACAGCATAGAGCACAGAATTCCCAGTCCGGACTACTGATCATGCCAGTCTCAATCCTGGCCGGCTTTTTAAGTGCCTGGTTCACAAGCCCCAGCTGCTAGGCCTCCGCCTCTCTTGAGGAACCACATCGCAGGGTGGGAGAGCTCCTATTCCACGAGCCCCACAGGGAGATCAATTAAGTCATCCCTGTGGATCCCGTGAGGGTTATTACAATTATTCTCCTAATGAAAGGGTAACGCAAATTTGCAGATAATCAAGTGGATAAATGTTGCTCCTAAGTGTGTGGAACAACAAATGAAGATGAGAACAAACCAAATAATAGAAGAAACATCAGTTGTCCTGATTGAGAAAACCCAAATTGAATAGAAACAGTACAAGTAGCTGTTTAATAAGACAATGGCCTGCACTAAGCTTTGTACTGCAGATAATGGAATTGCAAAGCAGTTAATAACTTGTGCAAATCATATCCCAGAGTCCATTAAATTATGAAACCCTTTAAGCACACATTAATTAAACACTTAAATTTTGATTTTTTTAAAAATAGTTCCTTTTATGTTCTCATTTTTATTTTATAATTGCCTATGGGAGGTTGCTGATGGCAGTTCGTACACACCGGTAAATCTTGGGCAATTTACTGTTCAAATGTAGCAAAAATAAACAAAGTAGCTTATAAGCAAATGTTTTATACTTTTTATTTTATTTCCAGTCCTCCAATGTTTTGATCTGTGAATTTCTGTTGTATTTTACATCTTACGTCTCTTTCTGCTTCATTGTAACCTTTCTTAAAAAGTGGTAAAAGCTCCAGTCAATAGGATAGATTTTCAAATAAATCAAGGATGGGTAAATGAAAGGCAGTAACTCATGCAAAGATCCATATCCAAATCACACAGTATACACTACCACCACAAAAACCCTCAGCGCTCTTTTTAGGCTGACCTAAAATGCTCCTACGCATTCTACATGAGAATTTCATTTGTTAAGAAGGGGGAAAATTAAGATTAAAAATGAAAATAGAGTAAAACAGGAAGTTGATTAGAGGCAGGTGTCTGAAGCGATGATGAGATGAGAATTTGCCGATCAGTTGAAAACAAGTATATTTGCATATATGACAGCAGAAAACAATGGAGCTATAGAGGTGGGAACTTCAAAGTGGAGATATAAGGAAATTCACACATACCTGCCAAAAGCCAACTCCACAGGGCAGGTAGCATCAAGGGAAAGAAATTGTATAACTGTAGAACACTAAGGAAAGAGAGTGAGACAGATAACATCAGAACTGCAGCATGTTGCACATTAGTCTCTGCAGCAGACATTTTCTGCCTTTGCTGAACCTGAAGACGATTTACCAGACGTGGCCACCTTAACCTGCTTGTGGTAATTATTTGCAGGATTTAGCTCATAAAGGTACTTAAAATTGGATGTTGTTTGGGGAAAGAGGTGTTCAGAGTTCAGGTAAATGTAGGGAGTTGGGGACCAACTTCTGAAGGGCACCTAGGGATGGGCAATAAATGCTGGCCTAACCAGCGATGCCCATATCCCGTAAATTAATTTTTAAAAAAGGGATGGTTTCACATAAAACTATGTGTGTATAATCATCAGTCTATTTCAGTGCCATGGTGTATTACAATCCGTTCTGCCATGTACATTCCTGTCTTTCTTTTAAGTTAATAAATATTCTTTATTAATTGTTCACACAACAACAGGACTGTTCCTTACTGGATTGTACACCATTCCTCACATTATACCAATAAAAGTACATACACCACTACGAACTGGTGTTCCAAGATACCCTTCTGAGTTTTGGGATACCCTTGCATTTAATATCAGCGGGGCTCATAACACATTTTAGATGTGAGCCCATGGAAATTGGATTTTCAATGATTTTCTCATGGGGAATGTATTGTGTGCTGAGAGCACCCACTTATAATAGGGGTTGAAGGTCAGTGTTATTCCAGTCTGCCATATGGGACATAATAAACATATATAATTTTTTGATATTCATGTATCAGGTCACTGATGTGTTATTTACATGGACCAACACTTCATTTGTTCCTGAAGGAAAGCTAGCAACCAATGTGAAGATGCTGATTTCTCCATAGAATAATTTATTAAAATTTAGGACATTTGTAATGATACTGCACTGGAAACAATCGCATGGTGGTTATTTTACTGCACTAGTAACCTGGACTAAACAGCTGAAGCCATTGTTCAAATCTCAACACAGCAGCTGGCTTAATTGAATTTAATTAACCAGATAAATCTGTAATCAAAAATTAGTATGTAGTAATGGTGACTTTTGTAAGTGCCAAGATCCATGAAGCCTCCCAGGAGCCTACAAGTTGGCCAGTAAACTCTAGTAATAATTGGCCTTAATTGGCTATAAATTAATCTTAATTGCATACCCACCACTTATAGCCGGCTAACTCTTATTCTGATACCACCTCCAGGAAGGTATCAACCTGAGGGAGGTATCAACAAACTGGCAATGTTGCCCAGGGACACAACATTCTCGTCCCATATGGAGATGAAAATTCTGCCCTTGGATTTCAAATACTGATTGAACTCACTAAGTCCTGAAGGACATATCTGCCAATCTGCGCTTGTGACAGCTGGTGAGAGAACCAACAAGAGGGAAAAGCCTACTTGGCTTTGCCTCATCAGTCTACCTGTCTCTGATGTATCTTGTTGACCGGGATCCTCACTCCAGTCAATTGATAGACACAACGGGCGCGATTCTCCCGAGTCACGAAGACTCGGGAAGCTGGCGTCAAAAACGGGCGGGTTTGACGCCGGCCTCCGCACCCCCCCCCCCCCCCCCCCCCCCCCCCGACCGGGAACCGATTCTGCTCCCCGGTCGGGGCTAGCATCGTGCGGCCGTGACCTCCGGCATAGCGGGCTTAACGCTAGCCAGAGTTTTTTTTTTTTTTTTTTAAATTTTTTTTTTTTTTTTTTTTTTTTTTAAATTTAGATTACCCAATTAGCTTTTCCAATTAAGGGGCAATTTAGCGTGGCCAATCCACCTACTCTGCACATTTTTGGGTTGTGGGGGTGAAACCCACGCAGACACGGGGAGAATGTGAAAACTCCACACGGACAGTGACCTAGAGCCGGGATCGAACCTGGGACCTCAGCGCCGTGAGGCGGTTGTGCTAACCACTAGGCCACCGTGTTGCCCAACGCTAGCCAGAGTTAGCGACGGCTGACGCGTCAGATGACGTCAGCCGTGCATGCGTGGATTGGACGACTCCAACCCGCGTATGCGCGGATGACGTCATCACGCATATGCATGAAACCCGCGCCTGCGCGGGCCGGTATGCCCCTCAGCCGCCCCGCAATGGATACAGCGGGGCGGCGGAGGGAGAAAGAGTGCGCGTGGTAAGTACCCGCTGCCCGCGATCGGTGCCCACCGATCGCGGGCCCATGGCACCCTTGGCACGGCCGTGGTACTGCTGTGCCAATCGGTGCCATGGTTCCCCAGATCGGGACTTTACGGCCGTTTTTACGAACGGTCAGACCAGGTGTGTTTTACGTTCATAAAAACGGTCGTAAAGGCCTTGGAAATCGGCCCATCGGTGAATCGCTGCTCGCCGTAAAAAAATGGCGGGCAGCGATTCGTGTCGGGAGGCGGGCGTGGGGGGGGGGGGAGAATAGCGGGAGGGCGTCGGACCAGCATGACCGTAAAAATTTACGCCGCCCGCGATTCTCCGCCCCGTCGTGAGTGCGGAGAATTCCGCCCAACACTTTTAACTTTGAATTAAATCACTTCTCTATTGAACACAATATAAAAATCCCAATGCTTATCACGACTACAAGAGTGGTTCTATCATGCACTGTATCAAAACACATAAATGGAGCTACCTTCCTTTGCTACCACTATAAATTCACAAGCATAGATTAAACTGTTAATACTTATCTAACTTTTAATAGTGGATTTGTGAAGGATATCACTACCCAATCACACTGGTCAGGCACAAGTGGCGAACGGACTCCATCTTCAAGTTGGAGGCTTGAGGCTTCTTCCTTCTGCAATGTGGGGCGAAATTCTCCGACCCCCAGCAGGGTCAGAGAATCGCCCGGGGCCACCGGAAATCCCGCCCCCGCCATGTCCAGAATTCTCCCACCCGCAAAAAGTCGGCGTGCCGCCAATCCTGCCGCCCGCCTCGGAGAATGGCAGGGGGCCGGCGGGAGGCTACGGGTTTCTGTGCTGCCGTTATTCTCCGGCCCGGATGGGCCGAAGTCCCGCCGCTGAGCGGCCTCTCCCGCCGCCGTGGTTTGAACCACTTCTGTGCCGGTGGGATCGGTGGCGCGAGCGGGCCCCCGGGGTCCCGGGGGGTACCCCACGGTGGCCAGGCCCGCGATCGGGGCCCACCGATTGGTGGGCGGGCCTGTTCCGTGGGGGCACTCTTTTTCTTCCGCCGCCGTCACGGCCTCCACCATGGCGGAGGTGGAAGAGAATCCCCCAGCGTGCATGCGCCGGTGGTGACGTCAGCGGCAGCTGACGCACCGGCGCATGCGCGAACCGGCGGGCGTCAAAGGCCGTTGTTGCGAGTTTTGGCGCCAGTCAGTGTGGTGCCAACCGCTCCGGCGCGGGCCTAGCCCCTCAATGTGAGGGCGTGGCCCCTAAAGGTGCGGAGAATTCCGCACCTTTGGGGAGGCCCGACGCCGGAGTGGTTGGTGCCACTACGCTACGCCGGGACCCCCCCGCCCCGCTGGGTAGGGGAGAATTTCGCCCGTGGTTCCTCAAGGTTTCCCTCAAGGTTTCACTCATGACACCTCTGTCTTTGCTTCTTATCGCTACAGCCTTTGGAGTGTCTGAGATTCATCCTCAGCTCTAAAGTAAAGAGGGATCAAATCCCTGAGCAGCCTGTGTCTCTCCTTCTTATACAGATCTCGCTGGCTCTGATCTCATGCTTCCAGTCATGTGCTCACAGGGCAGGACTAATCAATCAATACCTTTTCTTGTCACAAATGTTCAAGGAGTCGTGACTCAGTCAGAGATCATATTTCTTCTCAAGAGCACAACTCACAGAAGTCTGAGTTTAATCAGTGTCGAGATAAGGCATTGTCCAATCAGGTCCTGTGCTCACTCCCTGGCTGCAAATCCTGTTCTTTACTATTTATGTTGCTTATGCTGATGCAGGGTTACCCTGTCTAACCGTCAGGCTTTGCTAATGTTTTCATTTGTTGGTGCATTTACAAATGTCCATTAGGCTCGTTTAACTTGGCCGTATTTCCCAGTATGCTTAGGGCCAGGGCTACAATCTGTTTATGACGATAGGACGGTACAGTGGCACAGTGGTTAGCACTGCTGCCTCACAGCACCAGGGTTCAATTCTGGCATCGGGTGACTGTCTGTGTGGAGTCTGCACTTCCTCTCCATGTCTGCGTGGGTTTCCTCCAGGTGCTCTGGTTTTCTCCCACAGTCCAAAGATGTGCAGTTTAGGCGGATTTGCCATGCTAAGTTGTCCCTTATTTCCCAAAAGAGTAGGTGGGGTTTTGGGGTGAGAGTGGAGGCGTGGGCCCAAGTAGGGTGCTCTTTCCAAGGCTGATGGAGACTTGATTGAAAGAATGGCCTACTTCTGCACTGTAGAGATTCTATGAAAAAATATTTGTAGGAATGACCACTGCCTAGTCCTTGAGGCAACTGAGTTGTTTCTTCACACAGAGGGCACCCTCCATCGTGTTACATGACACTCTCACTGTACTAAATGGGACAGATACCAAACAGGTCTAGTAGCTCAAAACCGGGCAACTATGAGGCCACCTCTACCACCTGGAGAAGTAAGAGCAGTAGGTGCATGGGAACACAACCAACTGAAAGATCCCTCCAAGTCACACACCATTCAGACTTGGAAATATGTCACCATTCCTTCAACTTTGCTGTGTCAAATCTCTGGAACTGCCTATCTATCAACACTAGGAGTGTACCTACACCACACAGACTGCAGAGCTTGAAGAAAGCTGCTCACCACCACCTTCTTAAGGCAATTTAGGAATGGGTATTTTAACCCTGGCCTTGCCAGCGATGCCTGCACTCCCTGAGTGTATTGAAAAAACACGACCCTAAGGATTTTTTAATCACAAGTGGTGTAATTCTTCAATGTTGAGTGGCCAATAATTCATCTCACGACACCCTGGGCGTGATCAATTCCAGCCCCACTTAACCCAGACTCGCAGCACAGGCGAAATTAGATTTTATTTAAGATAACTGAGGTCCTTGCTTAAGCCAAATAAACTACAGTCACCAGGTTTGAAACTTTACAACACAAGTAACCTTTTATTATGTGCAGAATTTTAATTAAATGGACAGAAATCAACCAAAACGGGGAGGTCTCACCCTCCACGTTCTGGGAAGCGCTTAAGGCCGTACTAAGAGGGGAAATCATAGCCTACAAAGCGCAAAGAGATAGGGAGGAAAGGGTGGCTAGGCAGAAGCTGGTCGACTCCATACTGGAGGTAGACCATAAATACTCCGAGGCCCCGACCGTAGAACTCCTGGCGGAGAGGAAAGAATTACAAAGGAACTTTGACCTGCTCTCCACCAGGAAAGCAGTACACCAACTCCGCCAGGCACGCGGGGCCCTATACGAACACGGAGACAAAGCCAGCCGCCTGTTGGCCCACCAGCTGAGAAAGCAGGCAGCCAGCAGAGAAATTGCGCAAATCAGAGATACCAGAGGCACGTTGGAAACAGAACCAGAGAGGATTAACAAAACCTTCAAGGCCTTCTACCAAGAGCTGTACACCTCAGAGCCCCCAACGGGGAAGGCTGGGATGAACCGGTTTCTTGACGGACTGGACATACCAGTTGTGGGAGAGGGCAGAAAACGGGATCTGGAAGCACCACTAGCACTGGGAGAGATCATGGACAGCATTAGCTCCATGCAGGCGGGGAAGGCGCCGGGACCGGACGGATTCCCGGCGGACTTCTACAAAAAATTTGCGACAGCGCTGGCCCCGCACCTGCGGGAGATGTTCACAGACTCGCTAGCTAGGGGCACATTGCCACCCACGTTAGCACAGGCCTCAATCTCGCTGATACCTAAGAAAGACAAAGACCCAACGGAATGTGGGTCATACAGACCCATATCTCTGCTGAATGCAGACGCCAAAATACTGGCCAAAATCCTAGCCAAGAGGCTAGAAGACTGTGTACCTGAGGTGGTCACAGAGGACCAGACGGGCTTTGTCAAAGGTAGACAGCTTACCGCGAACATCAGGCGCCTGCTGAACGTGATAATGACCCCCTCCGGGGAGAGAACACAAGAGGTGATCGTCTCCCTGGACGCAGAAAAGGCCTTCGACAGAGTCGAGTGGAAATACCTCATAGAGGTACTGGAGCGGTTCGGGCTTGGAACAGGGTTCACCGCTTGGGTAAAGCTCCTGTACAACGCACCCATGGCGAGTGTACAGACCAACAATACCAACTCCCAATACTTCCAGCTGCACAGGGGCACCAGACAAGGATGCCCACTGTCCCCGCTGCTGTTCGCACTAGCAATTGAACCGCTAGCAATCGCGCTCAGGGCAGCAAAAAATTGGAGGGGGATCCGAAGGGGAGGTAGAGAGCACAGAGTCTCACTCTATGCGGATGATCTGCTCCTCTATATCTCGGACCCACAAAGCAGCATGGACGGAATCATCGCGCTCCTGAAAGAGTTTGGAGCCTTCTCGGGCTACAAACTCAACATGAGCAAAAGTGAGATCTTCCCAGTACACCCGCAAGGGGGGGGGGGGGGGCAGCACTAAAGGGGCTGCCGTTCAATCAAGCCCGACATAAATTCCGCTACCTGGGGATCCAAATAGCCCATGACTGGAAAGGGATCCACAAATGGAACCTCACCAGCCTGACGGAGGAAGTTAAAAAGGACCTGCAAAGATGGAACACACTCCCGCTCTCCCTCGCGGGGAGAGTTCAGACGATCAAAATGAACGTACTGCCCAGGTTCCTCTTCCTGTTTAGATCCATTCCGATCTACATCCCCAAGGCCTTTTTCAAAGCGCTGGACAAACTCATCATGGCGTTCGTATGGGGGGTAAAAATGCTAGGATCCCAAAGAAGGTCTTACAAAAAACAAAAACCAGGGGAGGGCTAGCCCTCCCGAATCTACAATTCTACCACTGGGCAGCAACAGCCGAGCGAGTAAGGGGATGGATCCAGGAGCCAGAGGCTGAGTGGGTGCGTGCGGAGGAGGCCTCCTGCATGGGAACCTCCCTCCGGGCCCTCGCCACGGCAGCACTCCCATCCCCACCCAAAAAACACTCCAGCAGCCCAGTGGTGACAGCCACCCTCCAATCCTGGAACCAACTGCGGCAGCAACTTGGCCTGACCAAAATGTCGAACAGGGCTCCCATCTGCAACAACCATAGGTTCACACCAGCACTGACTGACGCCACCTTCAAAAGGTGGAGGCAGGACGGGGGGACACTGACAGTCAGGGACCTATACACGGACGACAGGATCGCAACACTGGACGAACTGACAGAGAAGTTTCAGCTAGCTGGGGGGAACGAGCTACGGTACCTGCAGCTCAAAAACTTCCTACGAAAGGAGACAAGGACGTACCCACAACCGCCACGACAGACACTACTGGAAGACCTACTGGACGCAAGTATCCTAGAGAAAGGGAACTGTAGTGACATGTATGACCGACTGGTAGATAGGGACGACACCGTACTGGACGCAACAAGAAGGAAATGGGAGGACGACCTGGGGATGGAGATAGGGTGGGGACTCTGGAGCGAAGCACTGCATAGGGTCAACTCCACCTCCACGTGCGCAAGGCTCAGCCTGACGCAACTAAAAGTGGTACATAGAGCCCACTTAACAAGAACCCGTATGAGTAGGTTCTTCCCGGAGGTGGAAGACAGATGTGAACGGTGCCAAAGAGGCCCGGCCAACCACGCCCACATGTTCTGGTCTTGCCCCAGACTCGTGGAGTACTGGACAGCCTTCTTCGAGGTTATGTCCAAAGTGGTGGGAGTGAGGGTGGAGCCATGCCCGATAGTGGCGGTCTTCGGGGTTTCAGAACAGCCAGATCTATTCCTGGGGAGGAGGGCGGACGCCCTTGCCTTTGCCTCCCTGATCGCCCGCCGTAGAATCCTGTTTGGCTGGCGGTCAGCAGCACCGCCCAGAGCTGCGGATTGGCTGTCCGACCTCTCGGAATCTCTCCAAATGGAGAAAATCAAATTTGCCATCCGAGGGTCGGACGACGGCTTCCACAGAACGTGGGAGCCATTCATGCAACTGTTCCGGGACCTATTTGTGGCCAATGTACAAGAGGAAGAATAGTCGGGGGAAGGTAGCGGGAGGGGCTACAGGTTCGGTACGGGGGTTCGATGGCTAGCTAAGGCCCAAAACCAAACTAAATAACATGTTGGGGGGGGGGGGGGGCGGGCGCAGTTACTACTACGAAGATGCTTACCTGTAAATATGTATGTTAATTTTTGCGTGTTTGTTTGTTGTTTTTTTTCTTTTTTTTTTTTTTTTTTTTTTTTTTGTTCTTTTTCTCTCCTAACAATTTGTAATTTGTTCAATATAAAATATGAAAACTGAATAAAAACATTTATAAAAAAAAAAAATGGACAGAAAATGTAGCTATCTGCTGCGCCTTTCCCAATCCCCCTTCCTAACTACCCCCACTCTCTATACACACACAAACACACATACAAACAACACAAGGGGAAAGGGTGGAGGAAAGGGAAAGAAAATATTAATAAAATAAAAATATAAGGATCTTTGATGCACTGGGATGACTTCCAGTCAGTGTCTTTCTGAAGTTCATCTTTTCGTTTTGGCACTTCTTCCTTCCAGGCTTGAGATAATTTTCTTTGGAAAGGTTGTCTACCTTCTCTGCAGACCCTGCATCATTTAACAGCAAAGGATGTGCCAGGCCCTCACTTCTGTCAGAACAACAGAGTAGTTCTTTCACTTCAGCAAGCAGGAGAGAGGGGGAGACAGACAGAGCATTCCTTTCACTTTTGAGGTCTATACACTTCTGCTACCTTTTCTCAGAAAGCATCACGCAGGAATCAATCACTGACCGTTGTCAGGCAGAACTCCATCCCTGGCCAACCCACTGGTTGCCAGTTAACCAATTGATCCGACTGCCTCCAAAGCTGGTTCCTAAGATCCACTCAGTGCTGATGAGTCAGGCATCTTCCCTCCAAAAACAAACCCTGGGAACGCAGTGGCTTGAATAGCAGGAAGTTTCAACCTTGAGTTTTCTGCCGAAAGGCACATCCTGATTATGGGCATACTGACTAAAATAACATTAAAAATGGAACAAAGGAAATAGACAGGAAAGACACTCACATTAACAACACAGGATCATGCAAGTGTATATCAGTATCCCAGGCAGGACACATTATTCCTTCATCTTAAGATGTCTGGGTTATTTGAAGAAACCATAAAAAATGAAGAATGGTTCTCAGAAGAGTAAGGATCCCTCTTTAGATTTACATTATGACAGCATTGTAACAGCCATACTCACCAGCTGAGACTAGATAAGAGACACACACAGTCATCATTATTGAGAATAATATTGGCATTTTGAAGCAGTGCATTGGGTGCCTTCATGAATCAAATAGAAAAGAAAATCCAACAGGGTGTATGATAAGCTACCAATCCACCACCCCATTATTTGTGCTCTTGAAAGTTGATTTTAATTTGCATAATAGTTAATATTTAGAGTGACACGGGTCTGCTTAAAAAAGAGAAAACTATTGCTGTCAATGATGCTGGACCTGAGATTGTTTACTGGGAAAGTAATTATTTTGATGCTACTTCTCACCCTGCACTACTGGTAACTTTCACATGTCTGCTCTTCCAAGCAACACATTGGGATTAATGGGAAATGTTCAAATAAAGTATTGGTTTAACAGGTTTCTGAATGGGTATTGAGTGATACTGGGCTGGATCTTATAATGGGCTTTGGACCCCCAATGTTGGAACCAAATGGAATGCTGAGCCCACACTTGCCAGAAACACAACCACTGGCACACTGTTCCCAGAGACAACCTTCTAACTGGCAGGCTCTCAATGCTGCCTGCTCAATCGCAAGACCAGCGAGCCTGCAGCTATGGAGCCTTGGAAGCCCTGCCCTACAGGGAACCTGCTGAAGCAGGTTGGGGATCAGAAGATTGTCTCAGCATGGAATCACTTTCTGAGGAATTGAAAACAAAACAAAATAATCTGTGGGGCCACAGCTGCCAAGTGTGCATTGCGAAGGGGGTAGTCCTCTCTATACGTTGGCCTGCAACCACGTCTATGTAACCTTCACAGCTCCGTGTATCAATGCTGGGCTGCTTTGCAAGATGACCCTTTGAAACTCCAGAAACCCACTCCCCCTACCACTCCACACCCCCAACTCAAGCTGCTGGCAAGAGATTGCTCATCTTCCCGCTATGGGCTTGTGGGCATGTTGGGAAGCCCATTTGTCATCTGGAAAAGCCAGATAATGTGTGAAAAATGCCCTCAATTGCCCCTAGAAGCTGCCTCGCTGAAAAAAAGCCAGAGGCAGGGACATGGCGGCCAGACCAGCTCAGCAGCCAGTAGTGAGAAATTACTCCTATTCACATCCCTGTAACTGTGGCAAAATCAGGCTCACAGCACACTGCCTTTTCATCACTGGTGTCTGTATTTGAATTAATTCTAGGTCAATAGGATAAAAATGTCTTCTCACTACTATTCACGAAGATCCTATATGAAATGAGTGAGTAGTTTCCACGTTATATTCACTGCTTACAAATATACTGCACATATATACTGACTACGTTATAACTTGCAACTCTATTGGTAATCTAATTCAAAGATAATATAAAGAAGACGTTGGAGTTAGGAGTGGGATAAATTGTACAGATGTAGTGGAGGAGCTCATGTTTGGTTCAATGCATTTTGTTGAATCAGGGTGAAGGCAGGTTTAATCTGTCTGGTGGTCACTTGGTTCAGTTGGTTGCACACTCACTGCTGAGTTAGAAGGTTATGGGTTCCAGCTTGTTTCAGCACTAAGAAATAATTAGGCTGTCACTTCAGAGAAAGTTTGAACGAAGACTGCATTATAGGAGGTGGTGCAGTTCAGATGAGATGTTAAGCCAAGCATAATCTGTATTTTAAGCGGAAGTAAAATATCTATTTGAAGACGAGTAAATAGTGACATCCTTACTAAAATTCAATGCTCAACCATCACCAACAGATTAACAGTTTTGTTGCTGTAGTGGAACTGTGCTCTGTGCAAACTAGATGCTGCATTTGCCTACACAATTAATGTATCTGTATTTCTAAGGTAATTGATTAAGTGTGAAGTGATAAGAGCAGAAGCACATAAGAAATAGAAGCAGGATTACATTTGGCCCCTCAAGTCTGCACCGCCAGTCAATAAAATCATGACTGATCTGACACAGCCTTATCTCAGCTTACCTGCCTGCTCCAAAACCCCTGACCCCCCTCGTCAACAAAAATGTGTCCAACTCAGTTTTAAATATATTCAATGTCCCAGCCTCCACTGTAACGTCCCGCTGAGAGAAGAAATTCCGCATCGCTTGTCTTAAGTTGGATGCCTCTTATCTTTAAAGTGTGTCTCCTAGTTCTAGATTCCTGCTCAGGAAGAAACATCCTCCCAGCATCTATCCTCTCAAGCCACCTCAGAATCTTAGATGTTTCAGTAAGATCACATCTCAATCTTCTAAACTCCAATGAGTATAGGCCCACCCTGCTCATTCTTTATCTGTAAGACAACTCCTTTGTCCCAGAAATTAGTGAAACTTCTCTGAACAGCTTTCGATCCAAGTTTGTCCTCCTTAGGTAAGGTAACCAAAAAGGCACACTGGAAGTGGTATTACCAATGCCCTGCACAGTTGTAGCAAGACTATTTTAATACTCCATCCCACTTGCAATAAAGGCTAATAATCTATTTGCTTTCTTAATTACTCCCTGGATCTGCATGTTGACCTTTTGTCTTTCATGTACAGGTCCTAGCCCCTGTTCCACAGCATTCCATAGTCTCTCTCTCCATGTAAATAATACTCTGCTTTTCTATTGCTCCTGCAAAGTGAATAACCTCACACTTGCTCACATTATACTCTATTTGTCAAATTTTTGCCTACTCACTTAATCTGTCTATATCCCTTTGCAGTTGGTCCCTTCATCCAGTTCATTAACATGGAAAGCACACTCGAAAATAGTTGAGGGCCTATCACTGAACCCTGTGGCACTAATTTGCCAACCTGAAAATGACCCATTTATCCCAACTCTGTTTCCTGTAACTTATTCAGTTCTCTATCCATGTTAATATCATACCTAACACCATATGCAATTGTGTTTTAACCTTTTATGTGGCACCTTAGTGAATATCTTGTGGATATCCAAATGCACATCTACAGGTTCTCTTTTATCCACCCTACCCGATACACCCTCAAAGAGCTCAATTTGTCAGGCACCGTTTCCTTTTCCCAAAAATATTCTAACACTGCCTGCTGTATTATGATTCTCCAAATGCCTTGCTACCAACCCTTTAATAACGGACTCAAGTATTTTCCTGAAGACAGACATTAGGCTAATTGGACTGTCGGTTCCTGTTTTTGTCTCCCTCCTTTCTTAAACAAAGGTGTTACATTTGTAGTTTTCCAATCTGCTGGGGCCTTTCCAGAATCTAGGGAACTTTGGAAGACTGCAACCAACACATCCACTATCTTTGCAGCCACTTATTTTAATCCCCTAGGGTGCAGACCACCAGGGCCAGGGGACTTGCCTAAAGTTTCATTAGCATTCCAGTTACTTTTTCCCTAGTGACCAGTGATTGTTCTAAGTTTCTTCTGCCTCTTGGTTTTCAACCATTTTTGGGATGCTTTCCGTGTGCTCTACTGTGATGACAGATACAAAATATTTTTTCAAAGCCTTTGCCATTTCTTTGTTTCCCATTATTAGTTCTCTAGTCTCACCCTCTAAAGGGACCAGCTTCCATAAATGCAAATCTTTCTACTGCCTGTTCTGGAGATGATTGCTGTCATTACTTTCCCAAATGGAAAAACATTTCACTAACTACATTAATATCTAATTTTGCTGAGTTTAAAGATAATGTACATACACACACACACACACACATATATATATATATTGTTATGGATATCCAGTTCATGGTTCCTGTTAATACTTTGGAGGTAATGGCCGGAATTCTCAGTCCATTCACGCCAGCAGGATTCTCCATTCCCGCTGAAGTGAATGGAGTTTTGGCTGAGCACCAAATTCTACGTTCTCACTGGCAGTAGTGGCAGAATGAACATGGACCGGAGAACCCCGGTCAATGTTTAGTTCTGGGAACATTAAAGTTGTAAAGGGTAAGATAAGTAAAATGCTGAGCTTTGGAGAGATTACAAGAACACCTGAAGTGAAATGGCAGTTCAATAGGTTAGCCTTGTTTGTTTAGTAGGGTAAGAGTAACAGAGATAGACCCATGAAGCAGCAGGTGGGCTTACTTAGCTGGAGAACTGGACACTGGTGCCCACACTGCTCACAAAGAAATGCAGTTCAGAGAGATATTTTGTGTTGGGAGTAGGAGCTAAATTATTTAAAAAGCATCCAATGAACCCTGTCCACACGGTCATGGAGATGGGTGGAACTTAAGAAGTTTTTCTGGTTGCACTTTGAGATACCCTCAATTACGACACAGGAGAGAGGATTGGTAATTCAAAGGCTTTAATTACCAGAGAACCGGACAGCTGCCAAAAAGTGTGGTCACAGCATGCTGCCCAGTGAGCATCACCTTATATACCGTTTCCTGGGGGCAGAGCCAGAGGCGGAGTCCCCCAGGGTTCCAAGCCCGGTCTTAAAGGGCCAATGTATTAAAGGCAAGGTACAGTTACAGCAGTTACCGATACCATTCATCACATTCACCCCCTGTTTAAAAAAAACACATAGTCCGTCGGGGGCGACAGTGGAGTTATAAGTTCAGTCTTTTGGGTGGTCTGACCGTCCGTGCTGACCTTCTCCGCTCCGGTGGTGGTGCGGTGGATACGGTCGGTTTCGGTGATGGTATATCCGGGAGCACGGTTGACTGAGCCTTTGCCCGCTTTGGAGCGGGGGGGGGGGGGGGGGGGGGGGGGAGTATCCGGGGTGACTAGGGTGATTGGTGCCGGCACCGGCTGGGGGGCAGGGGGTGCTATGGGGGGGGGGCGCTGTTGGGGTCGGCAGTTGGTGCGGGGAGGGGGTCGTCGGTAGGAGGGGGGGGGTCGGTGGGGAAGCCGGCGGGTGCCAGGTCATGCAGGGAGACGGTGTCCTGCCTGCCATCGGGGTGCTCGACGTAGGTGTATTGAGGGTTTGCGTGTAGCAATTGGACCCTCTCGACTATCGGATCTGTTTTATGGCTCCTCACGTGTCTCCGGAGTAGGACTGGACCCGGAGTCGTCAGCCAGCGTGGAAGCAAGACCCCAGAGGTGGACTTCCTGGGGAAGACAAACAAACGATTGTGAGGGGTCTCGTTCGTGGCCGTACAGAGGAGCGACCTAATGGAATGTAGGGCATCGGGTTGGACCTCCTGCCAGCGGGCGATTGGGAGACTCGTTGACCGTAGGGCTAGAAGGACAGCCTTCCAAACTGTCGCGTTCTCCCTCTCCACCTGCCCGTTTCCCCGCGGGTTATAGCTCGTTGTTCTGCTCGAGGCGATGCCCTTGCTGAGCAGATATCGACGCAGCTCAGCGCTCATGAACGATGTACCTCGGTCGCTGTGGATATAAGCGGGGAAACCAAACAGTGTGAAGATGCTGTGCAGTGCCTTGATCACAGAGGCCGAGGTCATATCGGGGCAGGGGACCGCAAAAGGGAAGCGGGAGAACTCATCGGTAACGGTGAGGAAATAGATGTTGCCGTTGGTGGACGGGAGGGGCCCTTTGAACTCCACACTTAGTCGCTCAAAGGGCCCAGAGGCCTTTATCAGGCAAGCCCTGTCTGGTCGATAAAAGTGCGGTTTGCACTCTGCACAGTTCTGGCATGCCTTAGTCATGGCCTTGACCTCCTCTGTGGAGTAAGGTAGGTTGCGGGACTTGATGAAATGGGCAAGCCGGGTGACCCCCGGGTGACAGAGGTCATCGTGGATGACTCTCAGGCGGTCTTTTTGCGCGTTGGCGCACGTGCCGCGGGATAGGGCATCCGGGGGCTCGTTGAGCTTCCCCGTGCGATATTTAATTTGGTGGAGAGCTCTATACTCCACCTCAGAATTTTGACATTCTTTATTTTGCCCCGTTGTCCATTATCAAACATAAAGGCAACCGACCGTTGGTCGGTGACGAGGGTGAACCTCCTACCGGCTAGGTAGTGCCTCCAGTGCAGCACGGCCTCCACTATGGCTTGTGCCTCCTTCTCGACTGCAGAGTGCCGAATTTCCGAGGCGGTGAGGGTTCGGGAGAAGAACGCTACTGGTCTGCCCGCCTGATTGAGAGTAGCAGCCAGGGCGACGTCTAATGCGTCGCTTTCTACGTGGAAGGGAATGGCTTTGTCCACCACGTGCATGGCGGCCTTGATGATGTCGGCCTTGATATGGCTGAAAGCCGACTGGGCCTCAGCCGTCAAGGGAAAAACCGTGGTCTTAATGAGTGGTCGGGCTTTGTCCGCATATCTGGTGACCCACTGGGCGTAATAGGAGAAAAGCCCCAAGCACCGTTTGAGTGCCTTGAGGCTACGGGGGAGGGGGAGTTCCTTAAAGGGACGCATACGGTCGGGGTCTGGGCCTAGGACCCCGTTTTCCACGACGTAGCCGAGGATGGCTAGCCGGGTTGTGTGGAACACGCATTTCTCTTTGTTATATGTGAGGTTGAAGGCCCGGGCAGTCTGGAGGAACTTCCTCAGGTTTGTGTCGTGGTCCTGCTGGTCATGGCCGCAGATGGTGACGTTGTCCAAGTACGGGAAGGTAGCCCGTAAGCCGTACTGGTCTACCATTTGATCCATCGCCCTCTGGAAAACGGAGACTCCATTTGTGACACCAAAAGGGACCCTGAGAAAGTGAAACAGCCAGCTGGCTGCTTCGAAAGCCATGTAGGGGTGGTCCTCTGGGCGGATAGGGAGTTGATGATAGGCCGATTTTAGGTCGACCGTGGAGAATACCCGATACTGGGCGATTTGAGTCACCATTTCCGCTATGCGGGGAAGTGGGTACGCATCGAGTTGCGTAAAGCGGTTTATGGTCTGGCTATAATCCACTACCTTGCTTTTCCCTGGAGCAGACTACTAATACTTGAGCCCTCCAAGGGCTGTTGCTGGCCTCTATGACCCACTCTATAGTAGCCGCTGAACCTCTGACTTGATAAAAGTCATGTCTTGGGCACTGTACCGCCGACTCCTAGTGGCGACGGGCTTACAGTCGGGAGTGAAGTTCGCGAAGAGTGGGGATGGCGCAACTTTGAGTGTCGCCAGGCTGCATACCGTGAGTGGGGGCAGGGGTCCGCTGAACTTCAGTGTCAGGCTCCGGTGGCTGCACTGAAAGTCCAGACCGAGCAGCAGGGGGGCGCAGAGGTGAGGGAGGATGTAGAGTTTAAAACGGGTGATTTCAGCGCCTTGAATTGTGAGGTCCGCGACACAATACCCCTTGATTTGTACCGAATGGGACCCTGAAGCGAGGGCGATAGTTTGGGAGGCGGGGTGGGTGCGCAGGGAGCAGCGCCTTACCATGTCTGGATGAATAAAGCTCTCCGTGCTCCCGGAGTCGAATAGGCAGGGAGTGTCGTTGCCGTTGATTTGTACCCGCATCATTGAGTTCCGCAGATGCTTTGGCCGCGATTGATCGAGCGTGATCGCTCCTAGTTGCGGGTAGTCAGAGTCCTCGGTTAAGTCAGACTCACATAATGGCCGCCTGGAGTCACAAAATGGCCGTCGCCATCGGTCGCACGTGTCGGGAATCGAAGATGGCCACTGCCAAGATGGCCGCCACATGACTCGCACGAGGTCGATGACACGTCAGAAGTAGGCGTGTCTGGCCGCCTCACGACCGCGTTGCGGGACCTATGAGGCCGGGAGCTTGATTTCTGGGCCTGGTGAGGCTTTTGTTTGCGGCCTTTGGGCCCAGCCAGGCAAACTTTAGCGAAGTGCCCCTTCTTCCAGCAGTCATTGCAGATCGTGGAGCGGGCCGGGCAATGCTGACATGGGTGCTGGCCTTGCCCACGGAAATAGCATGGGGAACCCCCGGAGTGAGCGGATCACCGCGCGGCGCAGGCCTGTAGCGTGGCCGAGTCTGGAGGGGATTGAGAGGGGTTCGCAAGGTCCGCGGAGTATGTACGGAGGTTACGGTGGGCCATTTCTAGAGAAGGGGCGAGCGTTACCATGCCTTGGAGATCCTTTGCCCCGTCTTCTAGGAGCCGCTGCCGGATGTACGAGGACCTGATACCGGACACGAAGGCATCACGAATATGTAAGTTCATGTGGGTTTCTGCCGTCACTTCTTTATGATTGCAGTTTCTCGCGAGCGCAGTGAGTCTCTCCACGTATTCGTCTAGAGTTTCCCCGGAGCGCTGGCTGCAGGTCGAGAGCAAATGTCTGGCGTGTACCTCATTAATCGGCTTTACGAAGCGTTTCTTTAGTATATCGACCGCAGTTTCGTATGTCGTAGCGTTCTCGATCATGGAGGAGAGTCGGTGGCCCACCCGGGCATGTAGTAAGCTCAGCTTGCGAGCGCCGTCGACTTCAGTCTCTGAGGAGTCTAGCTAGGCCTCAAAACACCGGAGCCAATATTTCAAATTTTCTGTGGCCTCCGGCGACCGAGCTTCTAGGTTGAGTTTCTCCAGCTTTAGAGCGCTGTCCATCTTGATATGTCTGGTAATTAAATTGAGATACCCTCAATTACGACACAGGAGAGAAGATTGGTAATTCAAAGGCTTTAATTACCAGAGAACCGGACAGCTGCCAAGAAGTGTGGTCACAGCATGCTGCCCAGTGAGCATCACCTTACATATCATTTCCTGGGGGCGGAGCCAGAGGCGGAGTCCCCCAGGGTTCCAAGCCCAGTCTTAAAGGGCCAATGTATTAAAGGCAAGGTACAGTTACAGCAGTTACCGATACCATTCATCACACACTTTATCTATGTGCTTGCTGAGGGAAGGTACACTTTATCTCTGTGCTTGCTGAGGGAAGGTAAGTTGTAACTTGGACCTCATGTGTTTTGCAGCTGGGAGCTGCCAGCAGGCTGTGAGAAGGTGATAGAAGGTAATTGGATCTATGCTGGAGAGAGTTAAAGCTCAGAAGAACCCCTGGGAGCCATTTTTGCTCAGTAGAGCCAGGAGACTGTGTTCAGAGAAATGAAGGGGGTGCCAACAAGGTACATACAGGCAGTAAGATGGCTAATGAAACATTGTTTTGATTTTGGAGGATCCCTGGGGTGTAAGAAATTTATGAGGGAAGGTGCTTAGTCCTGAATAAACAGGTCATAGGACATCTTAGTGTGGGGTGACCGAAGACTGTGTTATGATGTAATTAATATGTGGAGCCAGGTCTATATGTAGTTTTGAAGTTTGCCATAGGATTTTAGTTTGACAAGACTGAGTTTCAGCTGGCTCCTGGAATATTCTCTCCAAGAAATTTGCAGAAAAAAAAGCAAGTAAACTTAACTTTATTTATATGTGTTTTTTGAACAATATTGGTTTGCTTAATTGGGGGATGTATATATAGTTGCAGGTGCATGGAGTAAGTTTAAGTTTTTCCTTTTATTTAAGAATTGTTTGAACTGTTAAATGTAAAGCTGTTATTTTGTTGTTCATGTGATTGATTCTGTGCTTAAATTAAAGTTTGCTTCAACATAAAAGATACCTATTGGTCAATGTTATCACTCCTCGGATGAAGTATCCTTTCCTCACAGATTTACCAATTGCAAATTGTTGGGTTTCTTGACCAGGATCCATCAGAAAAGTTGAAATCCCTCATGAGAGAGCAGAGTTTTAATGAGTTATTGTAACTCATAGTGGTCATTGACATCTGAGTGGGATGCTGAGAAATCCATGGAATCTTCCTTGGTTCCATAAGCCATTAAATGTACAGTGTACTCGAGGAGAAACTTGTTAGGAAGGGAGATGTGTTGGGCGTTTTGAAAAACTTGAGGATAGACAAGTCCCCCGGGCCTGACGGGATATATCCAAGGATTCTATGGGAAGCAAGAGATGAAATTGCCGTTGGCAATGATCTTTTCGTCCTCACTGTCAACAGGGGTGGTACCAGGGGATTGGAGAGTGGCGAATGTCGTGCCCCTGTTCAAAAAAGGGAATAGGGATAACCATGGGAATTACAGGCCAGTTTGTCTTACATCGGTGGTAGGCAAAGTAATGGAAAGGGTAGTGAGGGATAGGATTTCTGAGCATCTGGAAAGACACTGCTTGATTAGGGATAGTCAGCACGGATTTGTGAGGGGTAGGTCTTGCCTTACAGGTCTTATTGACTTCTTTGAGGAGGTGACCAAGCATATGGATGAAGGTAAAGCAGTGGATGTAGTGTACATGGATTTTAGTAAGGCATTTGATAAGGTTCCCCATGGTAGGCTTATGCAGATCGTAAGGAGGCATGGGATAGTGGGAAATTTGGCCATTTGGATAACGAACTGGCTAACCGTTAGAAGTCAGAGAGTGGTGGGATGGCAAATATTCAGCCTGGAGCCCAGTTACCAGTGGCGTACCACAGGGATCAGTTCTGGGTCCTCTACTGCTTGTGATTTTCATTAATGACTTGGATGAGGGAGATGAAGGAAGGGTCAGTAAATTTGCAGATGATACGAAGATTGGTGGAGTTGTGGATAGTGAGGAGGGCTGTTGTCGGCTGCAAAGAGACATAGATAGGATGCAGAGCTGGGCTGAGAAGTGGCAGATGGAGTTTAACCCTGACAAGTGTGAGGTTGTCCATTTTGGAAGGACAAATATGAATGCGGAATACAGGGTTAACGGTAGGGTTCTTGGCAATGTGGAGGAGCAGAGAGATCTTGGGGTCTATGTTCATAGATCTTTGAAAGTTGCCACTCAAGTGGATAGAGCTGTGAAGAAGGCCTATGGTGTGCTAGCGTTCATTAGCAGAGGGACTGAATTTAAGAGCCGTGAGGTGATGATGCAGCTGTACAAAACCTTGTTCAGGCCACATTTGGAGTACTGTGTGCAGTTCTGGTCACCTCATTTTAGGAAGGATGTGGAAGCTTTGGAAAAGGTGCAAAGGAGATTTACCAGGATGTTGCCTGGAATGGAGAGTAGGTCTTACTAGGAAAGGTTGAGGGTGCTAGGCCTTTTCTCATTAGAACGGAGAAGGATGAGGGGCGACTTGATAGAGGTTTATAAGATGATCAGGGAAATAGATAGAGTGGACGGTCAGAGACTTTTCCCCCGGCTGGAACAAACCATTACAAGGGGACATAAATTTAAGGTAAATGGTGGAAGATATAGGGGGGATGTCAGAGGTAGGTTCTTTACCCAGAGAGTAGTGGGGGCATGGAATGCACTGCCTGTGGAAGTAGTTGAGTCGGAAATGTTAGGGACCTTCAAGCGGCTATTGGATAGGTACATGGATTATTGTAGAATAATGGAGTGTAGATTAATTTGTTCTTAAGGGCAGCATGGTAGCATTGTGGATAGCACAATTGCTTCACAGCTCCAGGGTCCGAAGTTCGATTCCGGCTTGGGTCACTGTCTGTGTGGAGTCTGCACATCCTCCCTGTGTGTGCGTGGGTTTCCTCCGGGTGCTCCGGTTTCCTCCCACAGTCCAAAGATGTGCAGGTTGGGTGGATTGGCCTTGATAAATTGCCCTTAGTGTCCAAAATTCTATGATCTATGATTAACCTATGACAAAAGTTCGGCACAACATCGTGGGCCGAAGGGCCTGTTCTGTGCTGTATTTCTCTATGTTCTATGTTCTCTATGTACTGTGTTCGGCCACAGTTTTCCTGTTAATTTATAATGACCTCATGTTAATTCTGAATGTTAGGGTATAAGATAAATTTTGTAGATTGTTTTAATTTTCTGACTTTGTAATGTGAAGTTTAATTTGTTTGCTTAAAAACATGGAATCTTGTGGCTTTATTCTTCTCGTGGGTAACTGGAATTTTAAACTTTGTTCACTTTAAACAAAAAGTTACTTGTCCCTGGCCCAATCATAACTATATATATATATGTATTTCCATGCTAAACAGCAATAGAGCACCTAATCAAAAAAAATTATGCAGCACAAGATACGCATGGTATGCTTAGATTCAAAGATTCATTGACATTAAAATTGTTGTTTATTCTACCCAAATCCTCAGGTTTCTTACAGTCCCATAGGGGATCCTGGGAATTGCTCCACTTCCAAAAATGCCTGTGAAATTGGACCAAAATAACATCAGCAAGTGAATAGCTCTCTAAGTCCCACGGAGATCCTTGCAAATTAGTGACTCAGGCTTATGGCTCGATTTGAAAGCCTATGGCGTCCTGGTTCATCTCCTGTTTGTAGCGCACAGTGACTAAATGACAACCTGCATTCCACAGCACAGGTTTGCTACACAAATTGCAGCGATGTAAAGACAGGACAACCAGGTGGTATAGGTGACACAAGGTCAGAAAGAAGACAGAATTCCAAACAAGTAAAGACAGAAAATTAGAGTGTTGGAAGATTACAGCTTAACGTCAGTAGCAGTGAATGTGAAAAGACGAGATGAGAGGAAGAGTAAAAGGAGACACGCCTTGCCAATGATCAGTGAAAAAATCTGAAGAACGAAGACCATGTAAAATCAAAACTTGGAACAACAAGAAATGACTGGTAATCCCTGCAACTAGTGTTTATACATTACAAAACAATATTTTAATTTCAATTTATAACTTCATTTTCCCTCCAGGAATATCCCTATGTCTGGATTTGCAAGCTCTGTAACTCATTATCTTCCCATCGTGGTACATTTGAGATAGCAAACGAATTCCAGAGGGAATCATGGAATGGAATTCAAATCATACCAGTTCTAAATAAAGTGCTTTGGAGTGGAAAGCTGCTGTGCTGCTTTGCCACCTATATATTTAGAACCTTACAGGAGATTAAACATGCCAGTGACTGAAATGACCAAAAATCAGTGTAAAAACCAAAGGTAACTATCATAGGTCAATTTTCATACTTTTTAGGAGGAAAAAAATAACTTTCTATTTTTAAATTTTTTTTTGAATTTCCTGGAGGTCTTGGTCTCACAATTCTATCGGCGATCAGAGGAAAAAATATGAAAACAAATGCCGCATAAAAAAGTTACATTTGCACCATGCAAGAAACACAAAGTATTGATTTTCGCTGAGTCAGGCCAACTTGAGAGGCCTTTAAAAATAGCAGGCGGGACCTGATTCTGGCATTACGGCCCCCCCCCCCCCCCCCCCCCACACACACACACACACACACACTTCTGAGGCCCCACCTGCCTGCACTATTTTAACAAAGAGCAGGAGAGTTATCTACAGTATCCGGCTAATATTTATCCAGCAACCAACATCACATAAAACAGATTATCTGATCACTAACATATTGCTGTTTGTGGGAATTTGCTGTGCATGTATTTGCTGCCACGTTTCCTACATTACAACAATGACTACAATTCAAAGAGTACCACATTGGTTGTAAAGTGCTTTGAGACATCTGGTGGTCATGAAAAGTGCTATATGGATGGAAGTCCTTTCTTTAGATGAAGAAAATTCCAGCTTCTCCAATCTACCCACATAAGTGAAGGCCTTCATTATGGGAATTATTCTCCTGAATTTTCTCTGCATCCTCTCTAATGTCTTCACATCCTTCTTAATGTGTGGTGTCCAGATTTGGACAAAACTCGAAGGAGGCCAAACAAGGGCTACATAAAGATTCACCATAGTTTCCTTGCTTTTGTACTCCATGCCACTATTTATAAAGCCTAGGATGGCATCTTACCTATTAACAGCTTTCTCAATCTGCCCTTTGACCTCTGTCAATTTGAGCATGTACATCTGTAGGTCCTTCTGTTCCTTCACCTCCTTTAGAATTATGTCCTTTATTTTAAACTGCTTCTCCACATTCCTCCGACCAAACTGTATCACTTCAAACTTTGCTGCATTAAATTTAATCTGGCATTTACACCAGCCTGTCAATATCCCCATGAGGTCTATCACTCGCCTTCTCACAGTTCAAAATGCTTACAAGTTTAGTTACAAATTTGAATTTTTGCCTGACATACCCCAAGTTAAGGTCATTAATATAGATCTATAAAAGCAATGGTCCTAATCAGGGTCTGTCAACGTGACTGAGCCTTTTATTCCATGGGTTTAAATTTTTCTGATTTTTCACATTTGTCTAAGACTTAATTCTGTCCCGTACTGTCATTTCTAAAAGCTCTCCTACCTCTCCAGGTTAAACCTACTGGCCTGGAGTAGTTGCTGGGCTTATCCTTACACCCTTATTGGATTGGATTTGTTTATTGTCACGTGTACCGAGGTACAGTGAAAAGTATTGTTCTGCATACAGTTCAGACAGATCATTCCATGCATGAAAAGAAAATACATAGGGCAAACATAAAATACACAATGTAAATACAAAGTCACAGGCATCGGGTGAAGCATACAGGAGTTAGTACTACTCAGTAGAGAAGATGTGTGAAGCGATCAGATCAGTCCATAAGAGGGTGATTTAGGAGTCTGGTAAGAGCAGGGAAGAAGCTGTTTTTGAATCTGTTAGTGCGTGTTCTCAGACTTTTATACAGAAGATACCTCCTGCCCGATGGAAGATGTTGGAAGAGCGAATAAGCTGGGTGAGAGGGGTCTTTGATTATCCTGCCTGCTTTCCCAAGGCAACGGGAGGTATAGACAGAGTCGATGGATGGGAGTCAGGTTCGTGTGATGGACTGGGCAGTGTTCACGACTCTCTGTAGTTTCTTACAGTCTTGGGCCGAGCAGTTGCCATACAAGGCTGTGATGCAGCCAGATAGGGTGCTTTCTACGGTGCATCTGTAGAAGTTGGTAAGAGTCAAAATGGACACGCCGAATTTCCTTAGTTTCCTGAGAACGTATAGGCGCTGTTGTGCAATCCTGGTCGTAGTGTTGATGTGGATGGACCAGGAATGAGTGTTGGTGACGTGCACACCGAGGAATTTGCAGCTGTCAACCATCTCCACCTCGTTCCTGTTGATGCAGAGAGGGGTGTGTACAATACTTTGCTTCCTGAAGTCAATGACCAGTGATGGAACCATCACTTCACGAGACACGTGCTTTAAGATATGAACAGTGGTTTTAATCTACTTACTACAGAGCCAGCCTGTTACCCGTTGAACTCTCGTTGAACTGCAGGCTGGCTCTGGACATGGTTATTTATACATCAGTCAAGGGGAGGAGTCGTGGGCGGAGCCAAGGGTGGAGCCCTGTACAAACTCCTGAGCATTCCCAGAGCTACTCCCCCTAGTGGTCAGATAATGCTACTGCTCTTACAGTGGTATTGGTACAGTGTGAATTACTACGTTACATTCACCACATTCATCCCCTGAAAAAAAATCAAGTCCGGCGGGGGGTGGTGGTCTACAAAGTAAGTCTGTCCGGTGGTCGAACTGTCCGCTGTGATCTGCGGAGCACCGGGGTTGCAGCCTCTTGCGGTGGCTGGATGGGTGTTGTGTGCTGGGGTACAATGGCGGACTCCAGGGAGGGTTGTGTCCGAGCTTCATACTCTTCTGGTTCGACCGGGCACTGGGGGATCTGGGGGCTGGCCGGCGCGGGTGCACGGAACTGGTGGAGCGAGCTCGTGGGCTTGGGAGCGCGAGGGGGTGGCAGCATGGGGTGTAGGGTGAGGGGTCTTTCTGTGGGGGTAGAGGGGGTGCTGGATCCGGCGGGTGCCAGATCCCGGAAGGATACTGTGTCCTGGCGGCCGTCAGGGAACTCGATGAAGGCGTACTGGGGGTTGGAGTGGAGCAGGCGCACCTTCTCAACAAGGGGGTCGGTTTTGTGTGCCCTGACGTATTTCCTCAGGAGTACCGGGCCCGGTGTCCTCAGCCATGCCGGAAGTGAGACCCCCGTGGTAGTGCCCCTGGAAAAAATGAAGATCCTCTCGTGAGGGGTCTGATTGGTCGCTATGCATAAGAGGGACCTAATAGCGTGGAGCGCGTCTGGGAGGACTTCCTGCCCCTGGGAGACTTTGAGCTTTCTAGACCGGAGGGTCAGTAGGACGGTCTTCCAGACCGTCGCGTTCTCCCTCTCCACCTGCCCGTTCCCCCTGGGGTTGTAGCTGGTAGTCCTGCTCGAGGCAATGCCCTTGTCGAGCAGGTACTGACGCAGCTCGTTGCTCATGAAGGACGAACCCTGGTCGCTGTGCACGTAGCTGGGAAAACCAAACAGGGTGAAGATGCTATGCAGGGTCCTAATGACTGTGTGGGAGGTCATGTCGGGGCACGGGATAGCAAATGGGAAACGGGAGAACTCATCTACGACGTTTAAAAAGTAAACGTTCTTGTTAGTTGAGGGGAGTGGCCCTTTGAAATCAATCGCGAGGCGTTCAAAGGGCCGAGAAGCCTTGACCAGGTGGGACCTGTCTGGTCTATAGAAGTGCGGTTTGCACTCCGCACAGATCGGGCAGTCCCTGGTGACCGCTTTTACCTCCTCGTTGGAGAAAGGCAGGTTTCGGGCTCTGATGTAGTGGGCGAGCCGGGTGACCCCAGGGTGGCAGAGGTTGTTGTGCATGAGTTTTAGTCTGTCAATCTGCGCGCTGGCGCATGTCCCGCAGGATAGGGCATCCGGAGGCTCGTTGAGCTTCCCGGGTCGATACTTAATATCATAGCTGTAGGTGGAGAGTTCGATCCTCCATCGAAGAATTTTATCATTTTTTATTTTGCCCCTTTGCGAGTTATCAAACATAAAGGCGACCGATCTTTGGTCGGTGTTGAGGGTGAACCTCCTACCTGCGAGGTGTGCCTCCAGTAACGAATAGCCTCCACAATGGCTTGTGCTTCTTTCTCGACTGAGGAGTGTCGGAGTTTTGAAGCGGAGAGGGTACGGGAGAAAAATGCGACTGGTCTCCCTGCCTGATTTAGTATGGCTGCTAGAGCTACCTCTGAGGCATCGCTCTCAACCTGGAATGGAGTGGATTCATCCACCGCCCGCATGGCCACTTTGGCGATGTCCTCCTTGATGCAGTTGAAGGCCTGGCGTGCCTCAGCTGACAGGGGAAATCGTGTGGCCTTAAAGAGTGGGCGGGCTTTGTCCGCATATTGAGGGACCCACTGGGCGTAGTAGGAAAAGAATCCCAAGCACCGTTTGAGGGCCTTGGGGCAATGGGGGAGGGGGGGTTCTAAGCATACGGTCCGGGTCTGGGCCCAGGACTCTTTTTTCCACGACGCAGCCGAGGATGGCCAGTCTGTTTGTGTGGAAAACGCATTTCTCTTTGTTGTAGGTGATGTTTCATTTCTGTGCCGTCTGGAAAAAACGGTGGAGGTTGGCGTCGCGGTCCTGCTGGTCATAGCCGCAGATGGTGACATTGTCCAAGTATGGAAACGTGGCCCACAGCCCGTACTGGTCTACCATTCGGTCCATTGCTCGTTGGAACACCGAGACCCCATTCGTGATGCCGAAGGGGACCCGGAGGAAATGGAAGAGGTGGCCATCGGCCTCGAATGCCGTGTAGTGGCGGTCCTCCGGGCAGATTGGGAGCTGGTGGTATGCAGACTTCAGATCCACCGTGGAAAAGAGCCGATACTGGGCGATCTGATTTACCATGTCTGCAATCCTGGGGATACGCGTCGAGGAGCGTAAAGCTATTTATGGTCTGACTATAGTCGACAACCATGCGGAATTTTTCCCCTGTCTTAACGACCACCACCTGAGCTCTCCAGGGACTATTGCTGGCCTCTATAATCCCCTCACTGAGAAGCCTTCGGACCTCTGATCTGATAAATATCCTAGCCTGCAGGCTGTATCGCCTGCTACGAGTGGCTATGGGTCTACAGTCCTGTGTGAGATTGGCAAAGAGGGGAGGAGGGGAGATTCGCTGTGTAGCGAGGCTGCAGATAGTGAGTGGGGGCAGGGGCCCGCTGAAGCTGAGGGTGAGGCTATTAAGGTTACACTGAAAATCTAGGCCTAATAAGAGTGGCGCGCAGAGGTCGGGCAAAACGTAGACTTGAAATTTTGAGTAGCTAGCGCCTTGGATTGTGAGTGTCGCGGCGGTGCGCCCCTGGATCTGTACAGAATGGGAGCCTGAAGCGAGCGAGAAAGTTTGCCGCACGGAGAAAATGGGGAGCGAACAGCGTCTTACCAGGTCTGGGTGTATGAAGCTCTCAGTACTCCCGGAGTCAAAAAGGCATGGTGTGTTGTACCCGTTGATTTGGACCTCTGCCATCGAATTTCGCAGATGCTTCGGGGCGATTGATCCAGGGTGACTGCGCCGAGTTGCGGGCCGCGTGACGAGCGCCCGGGGAGGTCGTACTCTTCTGATGAGTTGTCCGAGCGTGGAGATGCAGGTCGGGCCTGTGGATCGCACGTGGCGGGCGGCGAGGAAGATGGCATCCAAGATGGCGGCCCCATGAGTCGCACATGGCCGGCCGCGTGGTGGAGGTTTGCTAAGATGGCAGCCCCCATGGACCGCACGTAGCGGGAGGGGGCGGGGTCGGGGCATAGGCCACAGCGTTTCGGGCCCCGCGGGCCTGCGGGTATGGGGAGCACAGCGGCCTGTTCGTGGCACAGGCCTGCGTGAGTCGCTGGTCGGGGGCCCATGATTGGGTCGCGGGGTCCGCGGGGAACGAGGTGAGGCTGCGTAAGGAGACCTCCATCGTGGTAACAATTTCCGCAGTTGTTTCTAAGTCTTGGGCCCCCTTTTCCAGCAGTCGTTGGCGCACATAATTAGACCTGAGGCCCGCTACAAAAACATCGCGTACAGCAAGTTCTCTATGTTCAGCCGCGGTAACCGCTTGATAGTTACAGTCATTCGATTATTGAGCTCTCTTAAAAA
This sequence comes from Scyliorhinus canicula, assembly GCF_902713615.1. NCBI lineage: Eukaryota > Metazoa > Chordata > Chondrichthyes > Carcharhiniformes > Scyliorhinidae > Scyliorhinus > Scyliorhinus canicula. The sequence continues at coordinate 48,354,533 of NC_052154.1, read as the reverse complement.
TTCGGCGAGTGATTCTGTAGGCCGCTGGCGGCGAGTCGTGAACACATGGCGTGCGTAAACTTCGTTAATGGGCCTTACATACATCTTATCAAGTATCACTAGCGCTGCAGTATATGAACCGGCTGAGTTTAGTTACATAGAGATTCTGTGGCTCACCCTCGCGTGCAGTAGACTTAACTTCTGTTCCTCTGTTGTTTAGGCTGTGCTCGCTTCTGCCAGGTAGGCCTTAATGCACCGCAGCCAGTGGGAGAAGATTTATTTTGCCTCTGCATCCTGTGGGTCGAGTTCTAGGCGTCCAGGCTTGAGGGCTGATTCCATGATCGATCCTGACTGTTCTTAAGTAGATTAAATTGATGGAACCATCAATTCACGAGACACGTGCTTTAAGATATGAACAGTGGTTTTAATCTACTTACTACAGAGCCAGCCTGTTACCCGTTGAACTCTCAATGAACTGCAGGCTGGCTCTGGACACGGTTATTTATACAGCAGTCAAGGGGGAGGAGTCGTGGGCGGAGCCAAGGGTGGAGCCCTGTACAAACTCCTGAGCATTCCCAGAGCTACTCCCCCTAGTGGTCGGATAACGCTACTGCGCTTACAATGGTATTGGTAAATACAGTGTGAATTACTACGTTACATTCACCACAACCAGCTCTTTAGTTTTGCTGAGATTGAGGTAGAGATTGTTGTCGTTACACCCACCACTCCACTTGGTTCTCTATCTCCCTCCTGTATTCTAACTCATCATTGTTCGAGATCCAACCCACTACGGTCGTGTCATAAGTAAACCTGTAGATGGAGTTGCAGCCAAATTTTGCCACGCTGACGTGTGTACAGGGAGTATAGTCGGGGGTTAAGTATGCAGCCTTGTGGGCCCCGGTATTGAGGACTATCATGGAGGAGGTGTTGTTGTTTACCCTCACTGATTGTGGTCTATGAGTCAGAAAGTCGAGGATCCAGTTGCAGGTTGAGGAGCCGAGTCCTTTTGGAGTTTTGATATGAGTTTGGCTGGGATTATGGTGTTGAAGGCAGAGCTGTCGTTAATTAATAGGAGTCTGATGTAGGAATCCTTGTTGTCGAGGAGCTCCAGGGATGAGTGTAGGGCCAGGGAGATGGTGTCTTCTGTGGACCGGTTGTCGCGGTACGCGAATTGCAATGGATCTAGGCATTTTGGGAGTATGGAATTGATGTGCCTCATGACCTCTCAAAGTATTTCATTACGATCGATGTCAAGGCCATAGGACGATAGTCGTTGAGGCACGTTGCCTGGTTCATCTTTGGCACTGGTATGATAGTGGTCTTCTTGAAGCAGATGGGGACCTCGGAACGGAGTAGGGAGAGGTTGAAGACGCCGCAAACACATCTGCCAGCTGGTCCGTGCAGGATCTGAGTGCACGACCGGGGATCCAATCAGGAACCGTCGCCTTCCGAGGGTTCACTTTCAAGAAGGCCGATCTGACTTTGGAAGCTGTGACGATAGGTATGGGTGTCCGGGGCTGCTGGAGCAGTTGATAGCGGTTTAAAAGTTTCCTGCTCAAACCGAGCACAGAATGCATTGAATTCATCGGGGAGGGGTGTGCTGCTGCCAGAGATTCTGCTTGGCTTCGCTTTTTAGCCCGTTATGTTGTTCAAGCCTTGCCACAACCGACGAGAGTCCGTGATGATAGTCTGTGACTCTAGCTTGGTCTGATATTGACTCTTGGCATCACTGGTCGCCTCATTTTAGGAACGATGTGGAAGCTTTGGAAAAGGTGCAAAGGAGATTTACCAGGATGTTGCCTGGAATGGAGAGTAGGTCATACGAGGAAAGGTTGAGGGTGCTAGGCCTTTTCTCATTAGAATGGAGAAGGATGAGGGGCGACTTGATAGAGGTTTATAAGATGATTAGGGGAATAGATAGAGTAGACAGTCAGAGACTTTTTCCCCGGGTGGAACACACCATTACAAGGGGACATAAATTTAAGATAAATGGTGGAAGATATAGAGGGGATGTCAGAGGTAGGTTCTTTACCCAGAGAGTAGTGGGGGCATGGAATGCACTGCCTGTGGAAGTAGTTGAGTCGGAAACGTTAGGGACCTTCAAGCGGCTATTGGATAGGTACATGGATTAGGGTAGAATAATGGAGTGTAGGTTAACTTCTTAAGGGCAGCACGGTAGCATTGTGGATAGCACAATTGCTTCACAGCTCCAGGGTCCCAAGTTCGATTTCGACTTGGGTCACTGTCTGTGTGGAGTATGCACGTCCTCCACGTGTGTGCGTGGGTTTCCTCCGGGTACTCCGGTTTCCTCCCACAGTCCAAAGATGTGCAGGTTGGGTGGATTGGCCATGAAAAATTGTCCAAAATTCTATGATTAACCTAGGACAAAAGTTCGGCGCAACATCGTGGGCCGAAGGGCCTGTTCTGTGCTGTATTTCTCTATCTATCTATCATTGATTTACTTGAGTAAGGGTGAAACATGTGCAATTCTCCAGTCCTCTGGCCCCACCCTTGTACCTAAGGAAGATCACAGGATTATGGCCAGTGACGCTACAATTTCCACCTGACTACCCTCAGCATCCACACATCTGGTTTGCTCCTGATGACCTATTAACTTTAAGTATAGGCAGCTACCAGTAGAACCGATTGCAACTGCGCCAGAATCCTGGAACTTGGTATTTAAGACGGCCTTACGAGTGCAATTGGGGATAGGCAATAATTGGTGGCCTTGCAGAGATACGCACATTCCATAAATTAAAGTGTTTAAAGGAAAATTCTTTATGACATAAAAACATTGAATGATATATGGGAGAAGAGAGGAATTTTAAAAATTGTATTCTTTCACAGGATGAAGGTGCTGCTGGCTAAACCAGCATTTCTTATCCATCCTAATTACCTTTGAGAAGGAGGTGGTGAACCACCTTTTTGAACTACTGCACTTGATGTGGTATTGGTACACATAATGTTGTCCAGAAGTTCCAGGATTGTAGCCCAGTGACAGGGAAGCTTGTAGGTGCCGGTGTTCCCATGTACCTGCCTTCCTAGTCCTTCTTAGTGGTAGAGGTCATGCGGTTGGAAGATGCCATCCGAAGGAGTTTCGGTGACTTGCTGCAGTGTATCTTATAGGTGGTACACACTGTCCAGTGATGGAGCAAGTGAATGTTTAAAGTTTTGGATGGGATGCAAACCAAGCGGGTTACTTTGACCCAGATGGTGTCAAGTCGTGTATGTCATGGGAGCTGCATGCCTGGTAGGCGTTCCAAGCAAATGGAGAGTACTCCACCAGTCCTGATATGTAGATGGTGGCCCGACCCTGCGGAGTCAGGTGAGTTGCTTGCCGCAGGACTCCCAGCATCAGTAGTTATATGGTTGGTCCAGTTCAGTTTCGAGTCAATTGTACGCCAGGATGTAGAGTGGGGAGGATTCAGTGACGGTAATGCCACTCAAAGTGAAGGAGAGAAGGTTGAATGTATCTTGTGGAAGATGGACATTGCCTGGCACCTGTGTGGCGTTAATGTTATTCACCACTTATCAGCCCAAGTCTGGATGTTGTCCGGGATTGTACTCAATGGACTGCATGGAAAAACGAACAGCACACAGGCCTGAGGGGCGAGATGTGCCTTATTATTTTCGGTGCTGTAACATGCTGCGATTCACTAAACCGCGTCTTCGAACTTTGCTGCCAACTGACTGACGCCCACCGCGGGAGGCGCGGGAAAGAGCGCGAGGGGGGCGGAGTCTGGCCGGCGGTGATGATTGGATGGTCGGCTGGAATAATTAACGCGTCACGCGGGGCAGGTGAGCGCGTGTGGGGCTCGAGCACAGGCGGCGGTTAGAGAGAGGCGGCCCAGCGCGAGGGGGGGCGCGGTGGAAGCAGCCGGTCCGGGAGCGGCGGCCCAGCGAAAGGGGGAAGCAGCCGGTCCTGGAGAGGCGGCCCAGCGAAAGGGGGAAGCAGCCGGTCCTGGAGAGGCGGCCCAGCGAAAGGGGGAAGCAGTCGGTCCGGACGGAGAGAGGCGGCCCAAGGAGAGGGAGAAGCAGCCGGTGTGGACAGAGAGAGGCGGCCCAACGCAAGGGGGAAAGCAGCCGGTCCACCCCAGTGGAGCCAGTCGGTGGGTCTGAGCTCGCTTTGCCTGGCTGGGGGAGGAAACAAAGCCGTACCTCCGGCTTGAATTTGCAGTGTGAAGCAGGTAAGGGCGGTTAAGAATCGGACCTTTAAACACACAAAGAGAGGGAGGAAGACCCTTTTTAAAAATTTTGGTTGTGGGGCGGAGAGGTCAGAGTAACCCGAACTGTGCGTGATGCAGGCGGGCGAGCCCCCGGACTTTATTTTGATGTGTGTTTTTATTTTCCTTTAGGAGCGGTTTATTTTCCCTCCGCTCTGTTTGGGATGCTCGCCGTTGGCGGAGGCTGAAGCGGGAGCGGCTGGTGTTTATTGTTTGGGAGAGGCCGCCGGCGTGGCCCAGCGTTTGCTAGGCCGCGGCTCTCTGCTCTTTTACTCCAACTCTCTATTGTTGTCAACAGCTTCCGCGCTCCGCTTCCTACCTTTCTTTTTATTCCCCACCCATTGAATCCTGTCCCGCATTGTTGGGGACAGCCCTCCCCCGCGCGAATAAACGTGACTTTTTGAAGCTCAGTTTCCCGAACGGCCGCCCAGTCCCTTCGCTCCCAGTCTGGTTTCTTCCACCGTGTTCGCTCCCACCCCCTCTCTCTGCAGCTCTCTCTCTCTTTTATTATTTTCTGTTTTGGAGTGACACAACGGAAAGATAAACACAAATGGCACGCTGGCGGATTGGCCGTTTGTTTGTGATCCGAAAGAGTTTAACCTCGTGTGCGATGTGTGTATGTTTGACACAATGGAGATGTTTGTAGGCGGAAAAAAAATCCCCCGGCCACCGCGTCTTTGTTCGTTGTTGACAAGTCAGTCGCTTTATAATTTAATACAATTCGCCCAAGGATCACAAGGTCTCTGGTCTAGCGCAGAGCTGCTGAAGCTATTCGGTTAACTCATGAGAAAATACGCGTGTGTGCAGGGGGGGTGTTTTAATACATACAGGCAGCCCAACGCTACGTACATGTTGACGTTTTTTTTAGATGCAGCAGGTGCAAACTAGGCCTGCTGTAGAGGGGTTTTCCAGCTGTTTTCGGTCTCTTCCCAAGTCGCCCCACTTAGGTTATAAACGCAACCTGCGTGGATGTAATGGCTGATCTGGTTGCTTAGTCACTGCTCTCAATTTGAAGTAGTTTACAGGAACCAGGTAAAATGGGAAAGATTACGATGCTGTGCAAAACCTGCTTGAAAGGTGACTTTGATTGGGGGGGGGGGAGGTGGGATGGAAGAGAGGTGAAGGAGAATTTGTAAATCTTAAAAGCCAAAATTGGATTCTTGGCAGTTTGCTACATAAAATTGGTCCACTGTCTAATTCCTTGTCTGAGAATTACCTTCTCCTTTAAACTGGCACCCTCTTGTTCTTTCCTCCAACCAACATCTGTATTTGACAGTTCGTGCTCTTATTTCCATCGCATGGGCACAATCGCACCAACAAGTACCTCTTCCCCTTATTGTTCAGCATGTTGAAGGGGCTGTTCTTAGTCGAGCATTTGGCCTTTACCTGGAAATTGCTGCTCCTTTCAATGCTGTAGTACCTGTATTTTCATCACTTTCCTTGCCACCATTGTGTTCCAAGAGCTTCTCCCCTCACTGAGGCAAATTTTGTTTACTTGTGCCTCTTTCAATCTAGAATACTGTTTGTTGTGGTTTCCTTGCATTGGGAGATCAAAAGCAAGTTCTGCTGGATGGGACATTGTTCGATCTGCAAATGTGGAAGTACCAGTCACTACTATAATTCTCCACTCTGACCTTTTTATTTGGATTTTATTGTCATGTGTACTGAGTTGCAGTGAAAAGTATTTTTCTGCAAGCCGCTCAACAGATCACTAAGAATGGAAGGAAATAAAAGAAAATACATAATAGAGCAACACAAGGTACATGGACCGGCATCAGGTGAAGCATACATGGGTGTAGTGTTAATGAAGTCTGTCCATAAGAGGGTTGTTTAGGAAATCTGGTAACAGTGGGCAAGAAGCTGTTTTTGAGTCTGTTCATGCATGTTCTCAGACTTTTGTATCTCCTCCCTGATGAAAGAAGTTGGAAGTGAGTAAGCTGGGTGGGAGGGGTCTTTGATTATGCTGCCTGCTTTCCCCAGGCAGATAGATGCATCTGTAAAAGTTGAAGAGTTAGTGTGGACATGCCGAATTTCCTCAGTTTCCTGATCACGCTCTAAAAGTTGGGAAGTAGTGTTACAACTATACAGAGCAGACACGGGGAGAAATGGCAAACTCCATATACAGTCACCCGGGTCCCTGATGTGGTGAGGCAGCAATGCTTGCCACTGCTACATCTGGTATACTGTAAGTTTGGGTCTCAATTTAAGGAGGAGGTATCTCTGGAGGTTCACCTGGATTGATTTGGGACAATGGTCTTGTGAGGAAAGGTTGATTGGGCTGAGCCCATACTCATTGGAGTTCAGAATGAGGTGATCTCACTGAATTATATAGGATTCTATGGGGAAGTTGACGGGATGATTCTCATGGGTAGAGCTCGGGCTGAAGCTTTGGATTTTTTACCCAAACAAGCAGTGAAGCTTTGGTCATTTGAGGTTGAAATAAATATTTGATCGCTGAGCCTAGGTTGGGAGGGGTAGGTGGGGAAGTAAGTTAGGTCACAGAAAGATTAGGCATGATTGAATGGTGAAGGCCTGATGGGCCTATTAACTATTCCTGCTCCTGGTGGCTATTCCAGGGAAACTCTATGTAAGCCTCTGGAATAGCACCCTACAGGGTTCCTTTGCGCCCCCCCCCCCCCCCCCCCCGAAAAAGAACAAACATCTGCACTCCCCCAAGCAACTGGTAACAAACAAGTCTTTGAAGATGGCAGTGAGCTGTTTCCACTGCGTGGAACCTTTTCTCTGACCCCCTAATGGCAAATTTGATCTTTTCTAGCCTTGGGAATTCTGCCAGGTCAGCCATCCAGTGAGGTCATGGGTGGAGATGCTGACCTCCGTGGGAGATGGAGGCCAGAGCATTCTGTCTCTTGAGTTCTGGTTGTTCTGGCACACTGAAGACCACCACTAATGGGCATGGCTCCCCCAAGACCTCGGACATAGCCTTGAAATATGTGCTCCATGATCAGAACATGTGGGAATGGTTGGCTGGACTCTCCTGACATCGCTCATCTGTCTTCACTCCTAGGAAGAACCTGCTCATATTTCTCCTGGTCAGGTATGCCCTGTGCACCACGTTCAGTTGCATCAGGTATCAGGTTCCACCTTGTGCATGAGATGAAGGAGTTCACTCTGCAAATCTCGTTTGTCTGTCCAGCTGACACCCCCACCCTCCTTCCTCCCATCTTTCCTTGTTTCGTCCAATGGGGGGGGGGACAATGGTGCCTCCTTGCAGAGCAAGTTCAGTATCCTGAAGATACCGGAGCTCGTGCCTTTTTGGGAGCCTAAGTTGCTCTCTTTCTCTCTCTTTCCCCCCCCCCCCCCCCCCCCATGGTTGCCACTCTGGCATCTCCGTACAAGTCTCTGACCTTCAACACCCCTTCTGCCCTTCTCCATGTTTCATACATGGCATCCATTCTGGCTGGGATGAATCTGTGGTTTTGCAGATGGGAGCTGAGATGGACTTTTAGCTTGATGGTGGGTAGGCTGCTTCCTGGCTCTCGGTGAGGCTATCACCACCTGGCGTGTTGGGAGAAATGGTAGTGGGGCGGTGACCAGTGCCTGCAGGGATGTGCCAACACACTTCTACACCCACTCTGTCCCCGGACAACCCTGCACTCTTCCCACACATGCTGCCCAATTGTAGAACAAGAGGTTTGGAAGTGCTTGCCCCCCCCACCTCCGGTTACTGCCTCTGCAGGACCCTGGGGTTCTTTCCGCCTGCACGTAGTCCAATTATTAGTTATCAGGAGCAGGGTCTTTATCTTTCTTGTCTGCACTCTTTCTCTGGCAGGGAGAGTCCTACCGTCGCAGGTCCCCCTTCACCTCCACCAGGCTAGACAGGTTCCACTTGTGGAGCTGAACCTGGGCTATCTGAATCCCCAGTAGCTGAACTTGGTTTGGGCCAATTTGAGGTTTGGGTGTCGGTGCCTGTTCTCTTGGCCGTCTATCTTGGCCAAGACTTGTGTCGCTGACAACCACATTATTTTGGCCTCGAGCAAGGTTCCTTTGTCTTGCTCGGTGACCATTTTCTCCAGTTCCCGGATTGTTGCTCCTTGGACTTCCTGTTGTTGCTGCTCCACCCTGTCCCATCATTTCATACAAGAGGGCCGGCCATCTTCATCACCATCATTAGGTCCTCCTTTACGGCCTCCCTGTGCTTTGAGTTCCATCAGCCTCTGTTGCTGACTGGGGTGGCATTGGTAACTCTGGGTCTGCCATGGTTTGGATTTGTTGCCATATGGCTCCCTCTGCTCTGATGTTGGGGTCTTTCTGCCTTTGCTCCCCTTGTAACCTGTTTTTTTGTTGGCTTGCTGGCATATTATTGATTTGTGTGGGGGTGCTGGTTGGTTCTGCTTTTTCCCCGGGTCAAAAAAGGTTCAAAAAGAAGTTAAGCAGGAGCCACCTTGCCACCTTTTGTGCAACTGCTCAGCTCATGGCTGCCACCAGACGTCTGTTTACAATTTTTAACGAGGCAATTTAGCATGGCCAATCCACCTATCCTGCACATCTTTGGGTTGTGGGAGTGCGACCCATGCAGACGTCAGAAGAATGTGCAAACTCAGTCCTCCCCGTGTGTGCGTGGGTTTCCTCCGGGTGCTCCCGTTTCCTCCCACAGTCCAAAGATGTGCGGGTTAGGTGGATTGGTCATGCTAAATTGCCCGTAGTGTCCTAAAAAGTAAGGTTAAGGGGGGGTGGGGTTGTTGGGTTACGGGTATAGGGTGGATAGTGGGTTTGAGTAGGGTGATCATTGCTCGGCACAACATCGAGGGCCGAATGGCCTGTTCTGTGCTGTACTGTTCTATGTTCTATGTTCAGTCACCCAGGGCTGGGATCGAACCTCCGACCTCTGTGCCATGAGGCAGCAGTACTAAAATGTTTACAATGTTAATGTTTAAACCTTTGGCCTCTACTACAGTACTCGGGCAGTTGGTGCTGTGTATAGTACAAGCTGCACCTGTAATTCTCCAATGTTGTGGAATGGACATCATGTCAGTCATAAGTCATCAGACTGGCCTCCGTATGTGGTCTCTGCTATGCACTCCAGTTGAACAGCGGGTTCTATTTTGCCCCCACCTTTTATCATATTGTAACTATTTCTATTCATCCTCTGGATCCCTATTTTTCTAATTTCATTCTCTTTTGTTATATCATTTATTCCTATTGTAATTTTGTCCTAATCTAATTACAGTACATCCCTTTCTCCTCCACTGTTCATAAGCTTGCTATCTTTGAACTTGTCAAATCAAATTTCTTCCACCTATCAGTTCAGGATCACCAGGATATGTCATGGTTCAAGTGGACGTGGTTTATTGTTTCTGCTGGCCAACCCGTTGAGACTGATGGAAAATGTCAAACTGACTTTGAAAAGAATCTGGCACCGTATAGTATCTTTCATGGCTTTGGGGTATCCCTTACAACCAAAGTTTTTAAATGTTGTAATATAGGAAATGGGGAAATGTGGCAGCCAATTTGTTTGTACACAAAGTTCCTAATCAGTAATATGACCTTTTTTATCCTTTTTTTTCTTGTATCAGGCTCAAAAAAAAAATGGACCGTACCCATGTAGAGTAAATTGATGGGGCAAGCACAGGAAGTTTATGCTTCCCTGTCAGGTCAATGCAGGCATGATGATTGGTTAAAAAAAGCTATTTGGGGTACATATTAATTGGTTCCCAAGGCAGTTGGGACAGATGTATGCCAAATTTGAAAGGCAAGGAAGAGCAGAACAATGTTAATAGATGGGTAGGAGCATTGGGAGTTGAAACTACCTCTTGAGAAGTAATTCTCTCTCTCATAAACATTAAGAATTCCCTACTTTCTTTGATAAGAATCCATGTCGAGGACAAAAGGTGAAAACCACCAGACAAGCTAGCTGATGATCCATCATCCCCATAATTTTGAAAAGGACAAAGTTGGGAGAGTGAAAGGAAGGTGGGGAGCATGGTAAGGAATGGATAGCTGGGAATGCTGAGTTTCCCCCCCCCCCCCCCCCCCCCCCTCAGACCAGGAAGGAAGATACTGAGGGTGATGGCAAGACTGTTAAGGTGGGACACATTCATTCAGCATGTTAGAAGTTGCAAGGAAAGCCCGTGGGACTTTTGAAAAGGGAACAATACTACAGGGCAGACTGTAGCTCTAATTGGACTTGGGTGACCAGAGATGAACACTGTGGGAGCAGGTATGATGAATGTAATCGATGAGATATAATAGGATTTTTGTGTAAGGGGAGGATCACCCCAGATCAACCAATACAGCCAAGCTTGTAATTATTGTAAGCAACACACATGCTAGTCGGACTCTTACAAGAGAACATTTTTGGCTTTCCATCCAGATAGTCCAATGAATGCTAAGGTATTAGTGAGGGGGGTGGAAGAAGAGGAGGGGAGAGAGAAAGTGCTATTATAATCCCGGTTCTATTGTATAAAGTACAATTGAATATTTTGTGTCTGGTACAGTAGTTGTTTGGTTAAGGAGTTGCCAGTGGGAATGATTTGACAAGTGACGGTTGTGGCTTTACCCGTGATTAAAGTTTGAGGGAAATACTGTGGACAGCGCATGAGATACCAATGGCAAGGCAGGTGGAATTAGGAATACTCATTGGGCATCAAATGATTCCAGATCACCAAATGACAATGGTAGTGAATCAGATTCTGCCAATATTGATGTAATTATCTCTACAAGAATGATTCACCACACACGTTTGTCAAAGATTAAATCTAGGAAGTTCTGTATATGGAGCAGAAGTAGGTGTTTTAGCCCTTCAAGCCTGCTCTGCCATTCAATCAAATCATGGCTGATCTCCAAGTTTTTAAAATCAGAAATATATGTGCAATTCGGATTCATAAGACATGGTAACAGACTTAGCCCATCGAGTGTGCTCCGCCATTCAATCGTGGCTGATATTTTTCTCATCCTGCCTTCTCTCCATAACCCCTGATCCCTTTTTAATCAAGAACCTATTTAGCTCTGTCTTAAAGACAGTTGGTTATTTGGCCTCCAGTCTTCTGCAGCAAAAGAGTTCCACAGATTCACCACTCTCTGGCTGAAGAAATTCCATGTCTCTGTTTTAAAGGATCGTCTGAGATTGTGCCCTCTGATTCTAGTTTTTCCTTGTAGTGGAAACATCCTCTCCATATCACTCTATCCAGGCCTTGCAGTATCCTGATTCCACTACTATGGGGCAGCGAATTCCACAAATTCACCAGCCTCTGCAAGAAGTAATTCCTCCTCGTCTCCGTTCTAAATCTACCATCTCTTAAACCTATATTCATGACTTCTCATTCCCTGCACGGGGAACATTTGGTTTACATTTACTTTATCAATCTGTATCCTCGATCATCAATCCATTTTAGTATTTGCATACCGTGACCAGATTCCCATACCTTCTAAACTCTAGTACAAGCCCAAATTGTTTAATTTCTCCTCGTGCATCAACCCTTTCATCCTCGGAATCAATCTGGGGAGCCTCCTCTGAACTACCTCTATTGCTGCCACCATTCTTCATCAAATAAGGAGACCAAAACTGGGCACAATACTCCTGATGTGGTCTCTCCAACACCTATACAATTTCATCAACACTTTATCTTTCTTTTATACTCAGTCCTTTTGCCATAAATGCTAACATTCCATTTACCTTTTTAATTACATGCTGTATCATTCTGAATTCTCCCTCTTGTGTACCCGACTAGGGGCTTTACACAGTAACTTATTGTAATGTAAGCCCAGGATTGTTATTATTTGGACACCGACCTTCTGTGATTCCTGAACAAAGATACCCAGATCCCTCTGCCCAAACTCATTTTGAATCTGCTTTCCAGTTGGATGATAATTTGCCTTTTTAATTTTTTTCGGCCAAAATGGATAACCTCAATCTAGTCGAAAACCACATTGAGACTAAGACTAAAGAGGAGTCCGAATCTAATAAGTGAAGTTCAGATGAGTTGGGAGTTGTGAATCTGATTATCCTAAACAACTGCTACCGGATAGGCCTGTCACTAATTGATCTTGAACAACTGGGACATGGATCTTTTAAAGCTAAGGAAGACGACAGCAAATCAGAAGGTGAATTTGCCTTTCTTAGAAGTAACTTGTTACAGCCCCTTGCAGCAAAACCCTTGCCATCCACTTCAGGTGCACATATTTCCCAAAGCATGCCTGGTCTTGAAGGAAAATGTACATAGCATGGTATCAGCTCTCCGGGATGAGAATAGCAATGACTGAAATTATGGCAGGCAAATGGCTGATTAACCTGTATCCTTTTAAAGGCCTTTTTATTTAAAAAAAAAATTTTTAAAAATCATTTTGTTCAGGTTTTTCATTTGATACAATTTACAAAAGCCAAACATTCCACTCGGCTCCCATACCGATCCCCTCACTCTCTCTCGGCTGTGGCTGCGAAGTAGTAGCAGGTTAAGAAGGACCAGGCTGCCCATGTTTCTTCTCTCTGCATGGAATTGGGGATTCTTGGATTCTCTCCTGTCTGTCTCCTTTTCTTTCCCCCCGCCCCTCAACCCCACACACCCACAAAATGGCATAATCATTTTATCTATTCCTTGGGGATGAAGATCAGTATATATCTAAACAGGAAGAGGAACCTTGGCAGTGTGTTCATCTTAATGGTCTGCACCCTCCCTGCCGTGGGAAGCGGGAGTGCATCCCATCTCTGTAGGTTCTTTTTAACTTCCTCCGCCAGACTAGTCAGGTTTTATTTGTGGATCCCTGGCCAGTCATGGGCTATCTTGAGTCCCCATTTGTTCTTGACTAGTTTGAATGGTAGACCCCTCATCACCGGGAATACCTCGCTCTTGCTGGAGTTGAGTTCGGGGAAGGCCCCGAACAGGAGCTTCATGATTTCCTTCAAGCCGTTGCGTGGGTCGGAGATGATGTAGAGGAGCGGGTCATCTGCATAGTGAGGCTCTGCCTCCTCTTCGGTGCTCTTCCAGTCTTTTCATCTCGCAGAGCTATCGCCATGGGTTCAATTGCCAGGATGAACGGGGACAGCAGCTGTCTGAGTTCGCAGTGAGCTGTCTCCCTTGGCATAGCCTGTCTGGTCCTCTGACCACTTCCGGTACACAGTCTTCCAGTTTCTTGGCCTGTATTTTTGCATCTTCATTATTCAGCGAAATGGGTTCATATGATCCACATTCCGTTGGGTCTTTGTCTTTCTTGGGTACTGCTATATGGTTGTTAGTGTAGGAGACAGGGAGCCACTTGCTGGCAAGTCTGCAAACATCTCCTGTAGGTGTGGGGCCAGAGCATATTTTTATAGAAGTCTGCCAAGAACCCATCAGGTCCCGAAGCCTTCCCTGCCTGCATGGGAGTTGATGCTCTCCGTGACCCCTCCCAGTCCTATTGGTCCTTCCAGCTCCCTCCGTCTATCTTCCCCCACAACTGGCATATCCAGTTCTCCGAGCAACTGTTTAATTCCCAAGTACCCGTCGGGGGCTCAGGGTCCGGTCCCCAGGAGAAGACCCCAAATGCTTGGTTGACCTTTTTTGGTTCGGCTGCCAGTCTGCCTCTGCTGTCCTTTACCTGGGCTATCCCACCCATGGCTACCTGCTTTCTCAGCTGGTAGCTGGCAGCTAGCCTTCTCTCCATGCTCATTAAAGGTCCCCTGTGTCTGACGGGTGTTGGTGAGCTGCCTTTCTGGTGGGGAGCAGGTTAAAGTCCATTTGTAGCTTTGTCCTGCCACCAGCAGCTCTATGGTTGGGGCCTAGGGAGTACCTTCTGTTAACCTCCAGGATGGAGTCTTGTTGTTGCCTGGCCACCTCTCTTCCCTATCCCTACATGCCTTGAAGGCTATAATCTTTCCCTAATCACTGCCTTCAGTTCCTCCCAGAATGTGGAAGGTGAGACTTTTCCATTCTGGTTCTTAGTGATGTGCTCGTCTATGACCAGTGTGTTTTCTGACTGAAAGCTTTGTCGGCCAAGAGGTCTGTGTCCAACCTCCATGCAGGGCATTGGACACTGCCTGTCTCCAACCTCTCATCCATTTAATGTGGAGCATGGTTAGCAATTACTATTGCTGAGTATTCCGTAGTCACTTTGTAGAACATAGAACACTACAGCGCAGTACGGGCCCTTCGGCCCTCGATGTTGCGCCGACCTGTGAAACCATCTGAAGCCTATCTGACCTACACTATTCCATTTTCATCCATATGTCTATCCAGTGACCACTTAAATGCCCTTAAAGTTGGCGAGTCTACTACTGTTGCAGGCAGGGCGTTCCACACCCCTACTACTCTCTGAGTAAAGAAACTGCCTCTGACATCTGTCCTATATCTATCACCCCTCAATTTAAAGCTATGTCCCCTCGTGTTGGTCATCACCATCCGAGGAAAAAGACTCTCACTGTCCACCCTATCTAACCCTCTGACTATCTTGTATGTCTCTAAGTCACCTCTCAGCCTTCTCCTCTCTAACGAAAACAACCTTAATTCCCTGAGCCTTTCCTCGTAAGACCTTCCCTCCATACCAGGCAACATCCTAGTAAATCTCCTCTGAACCCTTTCCAAAGCTTCCACATCCTTCCTATAATGTGGTGACCAGAACTGCACGCAGTACTCCAGGTGCGGCCGCACCAGAGTTATGTACAGCTGCAGCATGACCTTGTGGTTCCGAAACTCAATCCCCCTGCTTATAAAGGCTAGCACACCATATGCCTTCTTAACAGCCCTATTAACCTGGGTGACAACTTTCAGGGATTTATGTACCTGGATGCCGAGATCTCTCTGTTCATCTACACGACCAAGAATCTTGCCATTAGCCCAGTACTCTGCATTCCTGTTACTCCTTCCAAAGTGAACCACCTTACACTTTTCCGCATTAAACTCCATCTGCCACCTCTCAGCCCAGCTCTGCAGCTTATCTATGTCCCTCTGTATCCTATAACATCCTTCAGCACTATCCACAACTCCACCGACCTTCGTGTCATCTGCAAATTTACTAACCCATCCTTCTACACCCTCTTCCAGGTCATTTATAAAAATGACAAACAGCAGTGGCCCCAAAACAGATCCTTGCGGTACACCACTAGTAACTGAACTCCAGGATGAACATTTGCCATCAACCACCACCCTCTGTCTTCTTTCAGCTAGCTACTGATCCAAACTGCTAAATCACCTTCAATTCCATACTTCCTTATTTTCTGCAATAGCCTACCGTGGGGAACCTTATCAAACGCCTTACTGAAATCCATATACACCACATCAACCGCTTTACCCTGATCCACCTGTTTGGTCACCTTCTCAAAAAACTCAATAAGGTTTGTGAGGCATGACCTACCCTTCACAAAACCGTGTTGACTATCGCTAATCAACTTGTTCTTTTCAAGATGATTATAAACCCTATCTCTTATAACCTTTTCCAACATTTTACCCACAACCGAAGTAAGGCTCACAGGTCTATAATTACCAGGGTTGTCTCTATTCCCCTTCTTGAACAAGGGGACAACATTTGCTATCCATCAGTCTTCCGGCACTATTCCTGTCGACAAAGACGGCATAAAGATCAAGGACAAAGGCTCTGCAATCTCCTCCCTGGCTTCCCAGAGAATCCTAGGATAAATCCCAACTGGCCCAGGGGACTTATCTATTTTGACATTTTCCAAAATTGCTAACACCTCCTCCTTTTGAACCTCAATTCCATCTAGCCTGGTCGACTGAACCTGAGTGTTCTCCTTGACAACATTGTCTTTCTCCAGTGTAAACACTGATGATAAAATATCCATTTAACGCTTCCCCTATCTCCTCTGATTCCACACACAACTTTCCACTACTATCCTTGATTGGCCCTAATCTTACTCTAGTCATTCTTTTGTTCCTGATGTACCTATAGAAAGCCTTGGGGTTTTCGTTGATCCTATCCGCCAATGACTTTTCGTGTCCTCTCCTCGCTCTTCTTAACTCTCCCTTTAGGTCCTTCCTGGCTAACTTGTAACTCTCAAGTGCCCTAACTGAGCCTTCATATCTCGTCCTAACATAAGCCGCCTTCTTCCTCTTGACAAGTGCTTCAACTTCCTTAGTAAACCATGGTTCCCTTGCTCGCCAACTTCCTCCCTGCCTGACAGGTACATACTTATCAAGGACACGCAGTAGCTGTTCCTTGAAAAAGCTCCACATTTCGATTGTACCCATCCCCTGCAGTTTCCTTCCCCATCCTATACATCCTAAATCTTGCCGAATAGCATCATAATTGCCTTTCCCCCAGCTATAATTCTTGCCTTGCGGTATATACCTATCCCTGCCCATTGCTAAAGTAAACATAACCGAGTTGTGATCACTATCACCAAAGTGCTCACCTACATCTAAATCTAACACCTGGCCGGGTTCATTACCCAGTACCAAATCCAATGTGGCCTCGCCCCTTGTTGGCCTGTCTACATACTGTGTCAGAAAACCCTCCTGCACACACTGCACAAAAACTGACCCATCTATAGTACTCGAACTATAGTATTTCCAGTCAATATTTGGAAAGTTAAAGTCCCCCATAACAACTACCCTGTTACACTCGCTCCTGTCGCGAATCATCTTTGCAATCCTTTCCTCTACATCTCTGGAACTATTCGGAGGTCTATAGACAACTCCCAACAGGGTGACCTCGCCTCTACTGTTCCTAACCTCGGCCCATACTGCCTCAGTAGACGAGTCCTCAAGCGTCCTTTCTACCGCCGTAATACTTTCCTTGATTAACAATGCCACCCCCCCCCCCCCCCCCCCCCTCCTCTTTTACCATCTTCTCTGTTCTTACAGAAACATCTAAATCCTGGAACCTGCAACAACCATTCCTGTCCCTGCTCTACCCATGTCTCCGAAATCGCCACAACATCGAGATCCCAGGTACCAACCCATGCTGCAAGCTCACCCACCTTATTCCGGATGCTCCTGGCGTTGAAGTAGACACACTTCAAACCAGCGTCCTGCTTGCCGGTGCCCTCTTTCAAACTTTTAACCCTATCCCTGACCTCACTGCTCTCAACATCCTGTACACTGGGACTACAATTTAGGTTCCCATCCCCCTGCTGAATTAGTTTAAACCCCTCCGAAGAGCACTAGCAAATCTCCCCCCCCCCCCCCCCCCCCCCCAGGATATTGGTACCCCTCTGGTTCAGGTGAAGACCATCCTGTTTGTAGAGGTCCCACCTACCCCAGAATGAGCCCCAATTATCCAGGAAACCAAAACCCTCCCTCCTGCACCATCCCTGTAGCCACGTGTTCAACTCCTCTCTCTCCTTATTTCTCACTTCGCTAGCAAGTGGCACGGGTAACAACCCAGAGATAACAACTCTGTTTGTTCTAGCTCTCAGCTTCCACCCTCGCTCCCTGAATTTCTGTCTCAAATCCCCAACTCTCTTCCTACCTATGTCGTTGGTACCTATGTGGACCACGACTTGGGGCTGCTCCCCCTCCCCCTTAAGGATCCCAAAAACACGATCAGAGACATCACGAACCCTGGCACCTGGGAGGCAACACCAACTGTGAGTCTCTTTCGTTCCCACAGAACCTCCTGTCTGTTCCTCTAACTATGGAGTCCCCAATGACAAGCGCTCTGTTCCTCTTCTCCCTTCCCATCTGAGCAACAGGGACAGACTCTGTGCCAGAGACCTGTGCCCTATTGCTTACCCCTGGTAAGTCGTCCCCCGCAACAGTATCTAAAACGGTATACTTGTTATAGAGGGGAACGACCACAGGGGATCCCTGCACTGCCTGCCGGTTCCCTCTCCCTCCCCTGACGGTAACCCATCTACCTGTCTCGAAACAGTCGTCCCCCCCCCCCCCCCCCCCCCTGCAAAGAAGTTGATACCGGTGTATACCTTGTGCACCAGCGAAAAGAATGAGAATTCCTTCTCACCAGGGTGTAGGAACCGCCATGGGTCCACTGCCCTTATCTGCTCCATGAATGCTCCCAATTCCTTAGCCATGTCTGTCTTTCCCTGTGGGGTTTGGTTGGTCTGCCAGTAGGTCTGGACACAGTTTAAAGTCCCCTCCCATGATCAGACAGTGTGTCGATGTCTGATTTCCACCATGGTCTTTATGAAATCCGTGTCGTCCCAGTTGGGCACATGGATGTTTACCAGGGCTGTCTGGAACACCATTGTCTATGACATACTGCTATCCTTGTCACCGTAAACACCATCCCCTTGCAAGAGTAGGTACATCCCAGCCCTTGTCTGGTAACATGGATGGTACGTCTGTTCCACCCAGCCCTTCCTTGCTGTGGCCCCCCCTTGCTTTCTGTTCTTGGCGCTAGCTTTTCCTACTAGTGATTGGGGGCCCCCCCTCCAGGGGCTGATTTTGCCCCTTTCCCATGCCCACTAATTCTTTTTCCCCTCTTCCTCACCTTTCTGCGTTCCGCTGCCCTCGTCCTTTCAAAGCGAGGCAATACAGTCCCATGAAAACTGTGTGCGTCCATCATAGTTCGCTTTTTTCCCCTCTTTCCTCCTCTGCTTTGCCCTTAGTGCTGCCTTGCCTGCCCCTTGTCCAGGCTGTCTGTTCGAACAAACTCGTCTGCCTTTTGAAATGTGACCCCAGAGCCTGGCTGGGTGCAGCATTCCACATTTCACTCTGCTCTTGTACAGGGCCAATTTCGCCTGGTTGTACTCCGGTACAGGGCCAATTTTGCCTGGTTTGAACTCGGCTGGGCACTTTTCTAGGAGTAGGCCATCTGACCCTTTGGGCCTGCTCCGCCATTCAATGAGAACATGGCTGATCTTTTGTGGACTCGGCTCCACTTTCCGGCCCAAGCGCCATAACCCTTTATTACTTTATTCTCCAAAACACTATCTATCTTTATCTTCAACATTTAATGAAGGAGCCTCAACTGCTTCCCTGGGCAGGGAATTCCATAGATTCACAACCCTTTGGGTGAAGAAGGTCCTCCTAAACTCAGCCCTTAATCTACTTCCACATATTTTGAGGCTATACTCACTAGTTCTGCTTTCACCCACCAGTATAAACAATCTGCCTGCATCTATCCTATCTATCCCCTTCATAATTTTATGCTTCTATAATGTCGTCGTCCGTCCCCCCCCCCCCCCCCCCCACATCCTTCTAAATTCCAACGAGTACAGTCCTAGTCTACTCAGTCTCTCTTAATCCAGCCCCCTCATGGAGTTAGAGGGAATGCAGACAGAGGAGCTAAAGCACAAATGGGAGGAAGAGTTAGGGGGGAGAGATAAGTGACAGGTCTCTGGGTGGATGCGAAAAGCAGAGTCAACACGACCACATCATGCGCCAGGCTCGGCCTGATAAAATTTAAGGTCGTTCACCGGGCACACATCCACGGTGGCCCAGATGAGCACGTTTTTTGGGATAGAAGACAGGTGTGCAAGGTGCACGGGAGGGCCAGCGAACAATGCCCACATGTTTTGGGCATGTTTGCAGCTTGGGGGATTTTGGCAGGGGTTTGCAGATGTTATGTCCACAGTGTTAAAACAAGGGGGGCATCAAGTCCAGAAGTGGCGATTTTCGGAGTGTCTGAGGACCTGGGAGTCCAGGGGGCGAGAGAGGCTGACGTCTTGGCTTTTGCCTCCTTGGTAGCCCGGAGACGGATGCTGTTAGCATGGAGGGACTCGAAGCCCCCGAAATCAGAGACCTGGGTCAACGACATGGCTGGCTTTCTCGGTCTTTAGAAAATCATGTTCACCCTAAGAGGGTCAATGATAGGGTTCGTTCGGAGGAATTAACTGTCAGCAGAAGGTTAGTCTAGAATCTAGACCAGTGGTTCTCAACCTTTTTTAACCCATGGACCCCTTTTCCTCTTAATTTTTTTTTGTGGACCCCCATAGCCATCCCACAGAAAAAAAAGCTTCTTATATGCATTGTAAACTAATCCTAAAGTCCATCTACCTTACCGTGAGGTTTGGAAACGGATTAGCGGTATTTTCGTACGTTGCCAAACTTATTCTAATATGAAAAGTAATGAAAAAAACTTTTTACTGACTAAATTGAATTAAATTACTCTAAAAAATAACCCATTCATATCAAATATACACAGTTTCTAGTGATTACTGTGTTAAATCATTCATTAAACTTGTCAAGGAGAAACGTGGCATAAGCGTCAGGTCAACCGTGGGTATTTAATAAACTGCTTCTGTCATTAAAGGTCCTCCGGGCTGTTCCTAGGGGACAATAGCCCGGGCAATCTTCAACAACAACTGTCATTAAAGCACAATAAACCCATTTGTCATCAACCGGTATGGATTTTGTTTTCTCAGAATACAGTACCACAAAAATAAACACAGCAAATGCACCTTTTTGGTTCTGAGCCCCTTCAGCCCTCAAGATAAATTAGATAGATTATAATCTCTCTTTGACCTTTGTCAGTGAGAGAGAGAGAGAGAAAGGTGAATATTCATCATGAAAACAAACATTTTTTTCTTCAACTTGATTCTCAGTAATAACAATTGTTCTGAAGTAGAATTGCTCTATGGACCACTAAAATATCACCGTGGACCTCCAATTCTGTATTTTTTTTTGTGTGGACCCCCAGTAATGTTACATGGACCCCCAGGGTCCATGTTGACGAGAACCACTGGTCTAGATTATGGTTTTGGGAAGGTGGGACCTGTGAGGGAGGTAGAGGATCATTGCACATGTTTATAGTTTGTATATGGTTTACTGTTATAAAATCACAAATGCCTTAAATATTTTACAAAAAATAACTTTGTAACTTGGTTTACATGATATTCCTCTGGTTTGGGAGAATGAGGAATTTTAAATGTGGAATAAATGAAAGCCAGCTAATCGGGCCAAGTGCAAGTGCGGAGGTTGTTCGGATGGTGAGACATATTTACACCTGTGATTTTAGTGGCCTCTATTTCTTGAGGAGACCAATTGTACATTGGCATCCGAGAAGGAGATTTAATTTCATGTAATTTCTCCATATGGGAAGGAACAACTGGACTAGATATTCTGATTTTGAGAAATTGACAATTGCAGCATTGCCAAGTCTAGAAACAGACTTTTAACTCCTGCTTTTTTAATTCCGTTCACAAACTAAAAACAGTGCAGAAGTGTGAATTTAGTTCTAGTAAAATAGGTAGCAGAATGTCTTATTAGAGGTGTACAAGGTGAGAGGCATAGTGTGGGGATAGCCAGAGACTTTTCCCCAAGGCGGAAATGGTTGTCACAAGGAGATTGGAAGAAGGTACAGGGAGATAGACTTTACAGTGCAGAAGGAGGCCATTCGGCCCATCGAGTCTGCACCGGCTCTTGGAAAGAGCATCCTACCCAAGGTCACCACCTCCACCCTATCCCCGTAACCCCACCCAACACTAAGGGCAATTTTGGACACTAAGGGCAATTTAGCATGGCCAATCCACCTAACCTGCACATCTTTGGACTGTGGGAGGAAATCGGAGTACCCGGAGGAAACCCACGCACACACGGGGAGGATGTGCAGACTCCGCACAGACAGTGACCCAAGCCAGAATCGAACCTGGGACCCTGGAGCTATGAAGCGATTGTGCTATCCACAATGCTACCGTTCTGCCCAGAGATAGGTTCTTCAGTGTGGTGGGTGTGTGGAATGCACTGCAAGTGGAGGTGGTGGAGTCGGTCATTAGGGACAGTTAAATGACTCTTGGACAGACACATGGACAGCAGTAAATTGAAAGGGTGTAGGTTAGGTTTATCTTGGATTAGGATAAATGGTTGGCACAACATGGACCAAAGGGCCTGTACTGTGCTGTACAGGCCCTATGTTCGAATGTGTTTAATTTCCTTAAATGCATGCTGGTGGGCCACATTTGTCTTTTCAAAAGGCATTTGTAAAAATGCCGCAAGAGAGTTGGTGCTCCTGGTAAGAGCTAGTGTTTTAAAGGGATACATTGACATGGTGGACGACTGGCTAATTAACAGTATTTGGGTAATGGCAAACTTGTTAACTGGCCACAGGCATCAATGCCATGGCTCCAACTAGTCTCAAGGGCCTGATTTGTGCCAGGTTTGCAGACTTTAGAAAAGTAATTGTGATACATTTGCAAAGGCATATAAATGGGCAAACATTGGCAGATGTAAAATGTGGAGGTTTCCACTTTGTGAAGAATAGAAAAGCAGAATATATAAATGAAATCTTTAGAATTTTTATTCCTTCGTGGTATGTGATCATCAATGGCAGGACCAATATTTGTCCACCCCATTTGCCATCTAAAGGTGATGGATTTGGGAGACAGGCAGATATTTCTGTGGCCATAGGCTTGTCTCCCTGGTGCAAGGGTATTGGAGCAGTTGCAGGGAGGGTGAACAATCGGATGTTATGGTCCATATTAGTACCAACAATATGGGTAGGAAGAGGGATGAGGTCCTGAAAGCAAATTTGGGAAAGAAATTAAAGAGCAGTCATCTGAGCATTGCTTGCATGTGGCAGTCTAATAGGAATAGGAGGATTGAACATGTGCCTGGAGAATTGTTGAAGGGAGGACATGAGATTTTGAGGTGTTGGCACCTGACCTGATGGACAGATTGCATCTTAGCAGGACCAGGACTAAACACCAATTTACTAATGTTGTTGGGACGGGTTTAAACTAGATTTCCCAGAGAGAGAGAGCTCTGATTTTAGAGGGAAGCAAAACTGATGAACTGAAGTGGAAAGGTAATTTAAAATTAGATCAAAGGCAAGCATCCAATAGCATAATTGCAGAAGACCAAAGTGCTTTAGTGATGTGTGTGTGGGTATTTCAAAAATATAAGGTAGCAGATTTGAAAGGACAACTTTGCAGTACATGGGAAATGCCATTCCAGATGTGGTTTGAGGGTGAATGGAACTGGATATTAAAGATTGGCAAAAAACTTAGGGTAGTGCAGCTAATATCACTACATTAGTTTAAAGAGGATATTTGATTGAAGGTGAATTTGGTTTTGGTTGAGCTCAAACTGCAAGGGAAGAAAACGAAGGCCACTAAACTGGAGCTGCTTGTAATTTGGGAAATATCGTAATGGGTGACTTACATTTGTGTAGACTGGGTGGAGGATTAATTTCTGCAATGTAGAGGATATGGATTTCTGGAGCAATCATTGGTCTCTTTATGGATTTTTAGTCCTCAGTACATAACAATACATAACCTTACTGTAAAGGAGCCTTGAGGAGTTTTGCAGCATGAAAGGTTCTTTAGCCTTTCATCCATGCTAACCAACAAGCACCTAGCTATTGTCCGTAGCCATGTATGCAGTGGCATTTCATTTGCTCATCTAAATACAAAAGTTGAGGATTCCCACTTTCAGGCAGTGAGCTCCACATTCTAAAGTTTCCCCTCCCACTCCTCTAAACCTCCTGCCTATTACCTTGAATTTATGCTATTGACCCCTTTAAGGGGATAAGTATCTTCCTATCGATCAAGTGTCCAAAATTAGGGACAATCTGGTTTCTTCTCCTCCCTCCCCTCCCCTGCCTTCTCTGCTCCATCGAAAACAACCCCAGCCTATTCAGTCTTGATAGCTGAAACAACCCAAGCAGACAACAATCTTGTGAATCACAGCCGTGTCCTCCACTGCAATCACCACTGCCTAACAAGCGTTTTATACAGCTTTAGCATGACCTCCCTGCTCTGATGTTCAATGCCTTGGTTAATAAAGGCAAGAATCCCATAGGCCTTCTTAACCGCCTTCCCTACCTATCCTAAGATCTGTGAACCTGCACACCAAGATCACTTTGATCTTCTGTACTTCCCAGGTGTCCAACCATTCTTTGTGTAGTCTTTTGTTCGTCCTCTCAAAATTCATTAGCTCATGGTTAAATTCTATGTGTCACTCTTCTGCACATCAAACTAGGCTACCTATAATCATCGTGCAATCTAAGGCCTTGCTCCTCACAAATTACCGCACCACCAATTTTTGTCATCTGCGAACTTATCCTACCGTCAACATTTCACATCAGATCATTAATGTATACTGCAAACAGGGACCCAGTGCCAATCTCTGTGGAACACCACTGGGCACAGGCTTCCAGTTATAAAAGCAAACCAGCCATCACCCTCTGTCTCCTACCACTAAATAGTTTTGGACCCAGTTTGCCAAATTGCCCTGGGTCCCATGGGCACCTTCATCAACCTCCCACATGGTACCTTGACAAAAGTCCCCCATGTAGACTACATTAACTGCACTACCATCACCTACACACCCCTTCCCTCAAATTCTTTGTAAGCCATGACCTCCCTTATGACAAAACCGTGCTGATTATCTGCCTCTTCAGGTGGAGCCTCTTCGAATGGACATTAATTTTGTCCCTCAGGATTTTGTCAATAGTTACTGGCCTGTAATTTCCTGGTTCGTCTCTACTTAATAATGCCACCACATTAGCAGTCCTCTACTGTGGCCAGAGATATTAAAACTTTTGTCAGCTGCTGCAATCTGGGATACATCTCCTCATCTGGCCCTGGGGATTAATCCACTTTTAAGGCTGTCAAAACTGTTCAAGTGAATCACAATGCGCCTCCCTGATCTATACCTACATCATCCTTCTCTAGTGAACTCGGATATCACCCGTTTTTTTGGCTTTCCCACCATCCTTCCGTCTTCTTCTCTCCCTCCACCTGGGTTGTGCAGTACTTTGGTGGTTCCTCCTCAATCTTGTTTTTGCTGGGCACGGCATGTCTCCAACCTCGCATCCATGTAATGTGAAGTGTGGTCGGAGATAACGAGCGTGTAGTATTCTGCTCCTGTGATCCCTGGAAGCAGTGATTTTTTTTTTCCCCCACTGCAAAGAAGTCGATACGGGTGTGCACTTGTGAAAAGTATGAGAATTCCTTTTGTCCTGGGTGAAGGAACCTCCATGGGTCCACTGCCCCCAACTGCTCCATAAATGCTCCTAGTTCCCTAGCCATGCCAGTCTTTCTCTCTGTTCTGAGGTTTGATCTGTCAGCCGCATTGAAGTTGCGCGCCCCCCCCCCCCCCCCGCCCCCAAACAACAATCAGTCGGTGTCAACATCGGGGATTTCCGCCATGGATGTCTTCATGAATTCTGTCATATCCCAGTTGGGAGTATACACATTTACCAGTACCACCGGTGCCCCTTCCAGGGCACCGCTGACCATGTACTGTTCCCCCTGGGTCCGTAACTCTTGGTTTCTGTAACCCCAGGCCTCTTAATTAGTATTGCTACTTGCCTAGCCCTCGTCCCGTAACACGAATAGTACGTCTGTCCCGCCCAGCCTTCCTTACCAACAGTCGGTCTTTCTCCCTTGGGTGCGTCTCTTGTAAGTAAATTGTCGGCTTTTAGGCTTAAGTGGGCGAAGATTTTGGATCTTTTCATTGGGCCGCTGGGTCCCCTTGCAGTTCAGGTAGCAATCCGGGGGGAGGGAGGGAGGAGAAGAGAAGAGGAGTTCTGCCCGCCACCCCCCCCCCCCCCCCCCCCTTTCCCAGTCCTGCGGGATCACCCATATTTACCTGGTAGATATGCCCCTGCCAACTAGTGTTTCCCTTTGTTAGGGGGCCGTCCAAAATGACCCCGGTTGCCGCTCTCCCCATGAGGTCGGGGCCCCAGCGCTCTGCGGTTTCCTTTTGTCCAGGGGGACCCAACATGGCCGGTAACTGTCTACGCTACTTGGATGTGTCCCTGCACTCCAGGGTCTCCCTTCGCCCCGAGGCCCTCCCGAGTGGCTACTTGCAACGCCATCCTGGTTCCCCACCCTGCTCCATGCCTGCTGAGGCCTGTAGGGGTTCTGCTTCTCTTCCTCAACCTTCCTGTTGCTTTTTCTGTCCTGCGTTTGCACCCCCACCCCATAGCCAGGCGCTCCCTCTTCCCTGAGAGGTGCACCATAGCCCCCATGCTTTCTGCTCTTTCGAGTTAGCCCTCCTTGCTAGTACGGTGACTTCTCTCCCAGTGCTTGTCTAGCTTGGCCTACTTTACCCTCCTCCTTCCACCCCTTATCTCGCCCTTCTGCCTGCTTTTCTCATACTCGCTCGCCTGACCCTGCTCCCCCTCATCACATTGAGGGAAGAGACTAATGTATAAAGAAAGTGTATAAAGTACATGGTATTGTCTCTATTTGTGATCTGTCCTCCGCTCTGTTTTGATTCTTTTTTTCGCCGCTGCAAGTTTCATTGTTGCTGCGATTGCTCTTCCTCCAGTTGGCTTATTTTAACAAACTCATCAGCCTCCACCGGGGTGCTACAGTTCCTTGCCATTGAATGTCACCCATAAGTCTGGCTGGGAATAGCATCCCATATCGTACCCCACTTTTTTTTAGAGAGCGCTAATTTCTCTCTATTGAACTCGGCCCTCTTTTTGCCAGGTCAGCCACAATGTCCTGGTACACAATGTCCTGTGCCCTTCCCACGAGCATGATTTTGTCTGACGAGCCCACCTTAAGATTTTTTTCATGGTCCTGGAACCGGGCAGCTTTGCGATAATCGGCCTGGGCTGCTCACCGACTTTTGAGCCTAGGCCGAAGAAACCTGTGTGCCCTGTCCATTTCTGGGGAGTTTGGAAAGTCCTCCCTCTGCACTAGCTTACCCAGCATTTGGCGATGTAGCCCATTGGGCCTCTACCCTCTAGCCCCTCTGGAGGCCCTCTATTCTGACGTCCTGCCGCCTGGACCTGTTTTCTTCGTCCTCCACATTCCCTCGGGCTCCCCTGGGCCGTCACCAACCTTCTCGCTTTGGTTTCCAGAGCTACGATCCTATCGCTCTGCTCCAGGATTGTTTTTTCCTGTGCTTCCAAAGGTGCACTGCATTGTGTTTGTCACCTCCGACATCACCTCCTTCATCATCGTGTGGAGCTCCATCCTGATCACCTCCTTTTATGGTGTTTAGCTCCCTTTTCAGCACACTTCTTCATTCGTCCCACTGGGAGGGGTGGTCAGAGTATCCTGCTCCCGCTCCGCTGTTCGGTTCGCTGTCTTTTCCCCTCCTGGTGCACCTGAATTTCAGCGCCTCCTCGTGTGGCCGTCTGTCTGCACACCTGCTGTTCCTGCCCCTTTCCTTTGCTGCTCTTAATATCTTGCCGTCCCCTCAGTTTGTTATCGCTAGGGCTGTTCCTTTCTTGCTTATTTCGTCTTTGGGTGGATTTTGGTGGGCTTTTTAAACCAAATTCCTGATAAATTGCCTTAGTTGGGTTTGTTTGGGAGGAGAGCCACCTGATGTGCATCCGCTCAGCACATCATCACCACCAGAAGTCGCATTCCTGAAAAGTGGATCAGGCACCACTCCACCCTTGTAGGACTTTCTGCGTATTGGCATGAAAACTCCTGGATTCATTTTAAGAATTCTTCCCCCCTCTAAGCCTTTCACACTGACTGTTCCAGCGGCCCCACTCCAGCAATCTGGTTGCCTCCCTTTTTTTTGTTACTAAATTCCACTGATTATGGCTTCATTTGAGGAATCTATTAAGATATCATTCTGAGCTCTGCCATAATGCCCTCCCTAATCAATAATGCAATTCCTCCCCTTTTTTTTAATGCCAGACCCGAGACCTATACCCTGGGATGCTTACCTGCCAGTCCTGCCCTCCTTCAAGTGTGATTGCAATAATGTCATAACTCCATGTGCTGATCAATGCATAGTCTTGCCTGTCAGGCTCTGCATTGAAATAAGTAGTTTAGCCTACCAATCCTTCCATGTGTCTTGTACCCCTCTGTGCTCTGCCCACTCATCTTACCTAGTTAATCCTCTATTTGCCCTTCTAGAATACTTGTCCCCATCCTGGTTCTCCAGGTCCCATCTGCCCCAGAAGCAATCCCAATGATCCAAATATCTAAAGCCCTCCCTCCTGCTCCAGCTGTTCTTCCTGCACCATCGTATGAACTCTGGCTGATCACACTCCTTTCAGAATGTCCTGTAGCTGCACCATGACATCCTTGACCCTGACACTATAGGTAGGCAGCATACCATTCTGGAGGCAAGCCACAAGCGTCTGTACGTTCTCCTTTCTATTGAATCCTCTACCACCTATAGCTAGGTTTGTTCTTTTTCTTCCTCCTGCTGTCCAGTAGAGCCAACTGTCGCTGCTGCTTTCTCCAGAGTCACTCTCGCTTTTCACCCTTTTCTTTCTCTCTCTTTTCCCCCCCCCCCCCCTCCCAGCAGTATCCAAAATGGTATATTTGTTTTGCTGGGTAATAGCCACAGAGATTCATGCACTGCCTGCCTAGCCCTCTTGCTCTGTCTGGCGGGTCACCCATTCTCTCCCTGCCTGTCCACATGGAAAAAGAATAAACCACAACTTGGAGCTGTCATGTCTTTCCCCTCAAGTTAAATTAATCCCTGGTATCAAACAGTATTAACTAGGATCCTTCTGGGGGAGATATTAAGGGTGGACAGGAGCTATGCAGAGGCCCCTGAGGAGGGGCTACTTAGGGAGCAACGGAACCTCCAAACGGAATTCGACTTACTGACTACGGGGAAAGCAGAGGCGCAGTGGAGAAAAGCGCAAGGGGTGGCATATGAGTATGGGGAAAAGGCAAGTCGGATGCTGGCACATCAGCTTCGTAAGAGGGAGGCGGCGAGGGAGATTGGTGGAGTCAGGGATAAAGGGGGGAACACGGTGCGGAGTGCGGTGAAAATAAATGAAGTATTTAGGGACTTCTATGGGGATCTGTATAGGTCTGAGCTCCTGGTGGGGGAGGAGAGGATGCGACGATTCCTAGATCAGCTGAGGTTCCTGAGGGTGGAGGAGGAGCAGGTGGTTGGGCTGGGGGCCGATTGGGCTGGAGGAGCTGGTTAAGGGGTTGGGGAGCATGCAGGCGGGAAGGCCCTGGGGCCAGATGGGTTCCTGGTTGAATTTTACAGGCAGTACGTGGACCTGCTGGGCCCGTTGCTAGTGAGAACTTTTAATGAGGAGAGGGAGGAGGGGTCCTTGCCCCCGACGATGTCCACGGTGCTGACCTTTGATTTTGAAGTGGGGCAAGGACCCATTGCAATGTGGGTCGTATGGACTGATCTCGCTCCTCTGTGTTGATGCTAAGTTGCTGGTGAAGGTTTTGGCCAATAGAATTGAGGACTCTGTCCCGGCGGTAATTCATGAGGACCAGACGGGATTTGTGAAGGATAGGCAGCTGAATACTAATGTGCGGACGCTCCTCAATGTGATTATGATGCCCTCGGTGGAAGCGGAGGTAGTGGCTGCTATGGACGTGGAGAAGGTCTTTGATCGGGTGGAGTGGGAGTATCTTTGGGAAGTGCTGCGGAGGTTTGGGGAAGGGTTCACAAGTTGGTCAGGCTACTATACAAAGCCCCTGTGGCGAGTGTGGCTACGAACTGGCGGAAGTCGGAGTACTTTCGGTTGTACCGGGGGATGAGGCAGGGGTGTCCCTTATCCCCCTTGTTGTTTACACTGGCAATTGAGCCGTTGGCCATGGCACTGAGGGAGTCTAGGAACTGGAGGGGATTGGTTTGGGGGGTAGAGGAACACCGGGTGTTGTTGTATGCCGATGACCTGTTATATGTTGTGGACCCAGTGGAGGGGGTGGCAGAGGTCATGCGGATCCTTAGGGAGTTTGGGGTATAAACTCAACGTGGGGAAGAGTGAGCTCTTTGTGGTGCATCCAGGGGGAAGAGTGAGCACTTTGTGGTGCATCCAGGGGACCAGGAAAGGGGGATAGATGAGCTTCTGCTGAAAAGGGCGGAAAGGAGCTTTTGGTACCTGGGGATCCAGGTAGCTAGGAGTTGGGGGGCCCTGCATAAGTTTAATTTGACGCGGCTAGTGGAGCAGAATTTTAAAAGATGGGATATGTTGCTACTTTCACTAGCGGGTAGGGTGCAGTCGATTAAAATGACGGTCCTTCCGAGGTTTCTCTTTGTGTTCCAGTGCCATCCCATTTTGATTCCTAAGGCCTTTTCCCAATGGGTAAGCAGGAGCATCATGGGATTTGTGTGGGCAAATAAGACCCTGAGGGTGTTTTTGGAGTGTAGCAGGGACAGGGGAGGGGGGTCTGGCGTGCCAAACCTATGTGGCTATTCCTGACCTCCGCAACTTCTGATAGACTAACTTGTCATAACCCAAGGCAGTCTATATAAGACGATAAGGTCAGGAAGGAACAAGTCTCCTCCAACCGTTTAATGTTCCATCAAAGGACAAGATAATGGTATGAGTGATGAGACAGAGTCCTGGAAGGTCAGGAATGTGAGGTGTGTTTTATGATATTGCTTATGTTTATACTTCTGATCGAATTCCTGACTAAGCTGTAGTCATGTAATCCTGATTCTGATAACGTATAAATACTGAGCTGATTCTCTGTGAAAGCGCGAACTTAGGAAGGAATCGGCAGTAATACTAACTGCTCTCTGACCTCTAGTTTCAGCCATTACTGCATGCAATCTGTTTGTAAATAAAGTGGTGTTATTTTTCCATAACAAGCGTTGTTGAATCTTTCTACCACAGTCCAGAAGCGGGACAAATATTGACTTCTACAGGTGGTGGATGCAGAGACCCTTGCAACATTAAATATTCACTTTCGATCCCAAGTTTATGGGCTAAGTGCTGGAAAATGGGATTAGAATAGTTAGCTGGTTCAAAACATTGGGCAGAAAGGGCCTTTTCTGTGCTGTGACTATGATTGCTATTGCTTTAGAGCTTTTGATAATGCAGATAACTATGCAGCATAATAACATTAATGTACAACTGAACAGTTACCAAAACGGGGACAAAATGCTGTAAATGAAAATTGCTTATTGTCACAAGTAGGCTTCAAATGAAGTTACTGTGAAAAGCCCCTAGTCACCACATTCCTGCGCCTGTTTGGGGAGGGTGGTACGGGAAATATTCAATAGGTCAGCATTTGTGGAGAGAAAAGAGTTGGTAGCCAATTTCATGTTGACTCAAAGGTGTAGCATGGCCTAGAGGATTTCCAGCCTCTGCAATATTGTTTTTAGCATATTGTTTTTAGCTATAGAGACTTTGCTGATGTCAAGGCTGTCATCCTCATCGACCTTGTTCAGCCATGTGTAGGCACTTGACAAATTTGGGGGCAAAGCAAGTCTATTAAAGCCATCTGCTCATGACTGGATTTAATAGCTGTTTTTCAGAGCACAGTCCTACTTTGTCTACAGGGAAAAAATGGATGCATGCTAAAAGGGGCGATGGATCGGCTCCATAATGTTGGTAAATGCCTGGGTGAAGGATGGTATGGAAGTTTTAAAGGAAACATTTTATTTTGTGGACTCAAATGCTGCTGTTCTAACTTTTTTTTTTGTTTTCTCTTTTTTTTTCAGAAATGAGTCGTCAGACTGCCACAACACTCCCCACAGGTACATCAAAGTGCACTCCTGCCCAGAGAGTCCCAGCATTGGCAGGAACTACAGCCTCCAACAGTGATTTAGCAAGTCTATTTGAGTGTCCAGTGTGCTTTGACTATGTGCTACCACCAATCCTTCAGTGCCAGAGTGGCCATCTTGTCTGCAGCAACTGCCGTCCTAAACTTACATGCTGTCCCACTTGCCGGGGCCCTTTGGGTTCCATTCGCAACTTGGCTATGGAAAAAGTGGCCAACTCTGTACTGTTCCCTTGTAAATATGCCTCTTCAGGTTGTGAGATAACACTGCCACATACAGAGAAAGCAGACCATGAGGAACTCTGTGAGTTCAGGCCATACTCATGTCCTTGCCCTGGTGCCTCTTGTAAATGGCAGGGTTCTCTGGATGCTGTAATGCCACACCTGATGCATCAACACAAGTCCATCACAACCTTACAGGGTGAGGATATAGTTTTTCTGGCCACAGACATTAATCTTCCAGGTGCAGTTGATTGGGTTATGATGCAGTCATGTTTTGGCTTCCATTTCATGTTGGTCTTAGAAAAACAGGAAAAGTATGATGGCCACCAACAATTTTTTGCCATAGTACAACTAATTGGAACACGCAAACAAGCTGAAAACTTTGCCTATCGACTTGAACTCAATGGCCACAGACGGCGACTGACTTGGGAAGCAACTCCTCGATCAATTCATGAGGGTATTGCCACAGCAATTATGAATAGTGACTGTCTGGTATTTGACACTAGCATTGCACAGCTTTTTGCAGAAAATGGAAACCTGGGAATCAATGTAACAATCTCAATGTGTTGAAACTGACATTTCACAAATTCTCTTGTCAGAGGCCAGTATTGGGGCATTAAATGGTGTACAAGAGCTCTGAATATCGGAGGCATTGCACAACATTTGCTGCCAGGCATTTTTATCAGACTGGCTGGTTGGAATGTTCAGTCTGGGTCACGATGGTAAGATGCAGAACTGGCTCATAGTAAAAGTTAACACTAATTATAAATGCAGTAAACCACTGAACAGAAGACCCTCTTTTGTAGAAGGTAATGCTATGAATCTAAGAAAATGGGCATAAAACAGAAATGCAAGAAGTGCTACAACTTTGTAGTTCCTTTTGATTGTACTGTCAGATAATAGGTGTTAAACATTTGTTCTGATTGTGTCTTTACTGATGAGCCATGTTGGGCAGTTTAAGTTGCTGCTTTACTCATTTGTCACTACATAGAACTGCTGCTGTTTGTGTAAATTTTTCTGTGTATGGCTATTTTCATGAATTTGCTTGTTTTTCATCAAATTCCCTTTTTTTTTATACACCAACCCCTCAAAGCCATTTAGTTCATTTAATATTCAGTTTACAAGTTTTTCTTCTAGATGTCTCTTAAACTCCTCCAAGTTGACGATAAAACAATTTGACGAATAATTTCTAAATCCTGGAACACTTGAGTTGCTGTATGTAAAATACATAATGGATAATTGAACCAAAATAATGCACTTTCCTTAGCTATTCAGCATTAAGTCCAGAAGCATTTATTTCACTTCAATTCATGAGCCTAATACATAAGACACTTGAGCCTGTTTTTCTTTCTTTCTCTCTTCTTTCCCCCCCCCCCCCCTCCCCCCCATTCCATTGCACATCTTCCTACACCACCATTGTTTCCTCAATGGCACTGCCTTGTGTACCTCAGTCCTTTGGGGAATAACATCCAAATGTAAAATAAATGGAACAGGAGATTTGGAGATCTCATTTCTGTGGAGAGGATACATTGGAGCTACTTCAGTGTTAACTTCAGAATCTCTTCCCCCTTTTTTTTAATGACCTCTGCTCACTTGGAGACAAAACCTGCTTTAAAGTATTTTATTGGTAGTTGGATGTGATTAGCTAGCTGATTAGAATTGCCAAGCCAGTCTATTCTACCTACCTTGTAGAATGTTGCTTAAATGCAATAAGTTGCACAGTATTTTTTTAATTTTGTACAGGATAAATCAATACTTCCATATTGGTCCTTTGATTTAATTTTGTGATCATGTTTTAATGACTTGCAACTACTTACCTGAAGTTTCAAAGACTTGTCATTTCACTGTACATAAAGGTTCAGTTGTGGTCAGAGTTGTGCAGATTTTCAAGTGTCTGCAGACTATATTAACATTTTAACCAACTGTAAATCTTTCAAGTAACTTCCAGTAACTAGATCTAACCAGCCTATACTTGATGTATGTATGAGACCCAAGCCTTTTTAAGTAGAAACTTTGAATTTCTTCCCATAAGTTGTAGCCATGTTTTAATACTGTTACAACAAAGTACAATTTTCTGCCTGTCCCCTGTGCAGCCCTCTCCCACCCCTCACTTCAGTTGTATCTAATGAATTAGTTAACACCAAGTAGTCTCCTCCTAATCTTTGTGCTTTTAAGATGGATTAGTGGTAGCCCAGGAGCCAATATTGCCTAAAATTAAACTTGATTCAAACAAGTGTCTTTCCTCTAACTAGCAGCTTTGCAGCAAAATATAAAGTAATATAGGATGATCCAAGAGTGAGTTTCTATTCATGTAACTCTTTTCTGTGACACTGGTAGTTTTTTAAGTCCAAACCAGTTGGGTACAATCCTATAAATGTACTAGAAGGCAGGGGTTTAATTATTTTCAAATTGTTTCATTTTAAGGAAAGCAACTTTGACTCTCCAATTGCCATTACTTAGACAGTGTTACAATGACAACATGATGCATATTAACAGTATTTAATGTTTAAAAGTTAACTAATATTAAAAGTTGAGCTCTGCAGTTAAGTAATTTGCATTGTATAGTGACTAATGTGCTAGGAGTAACTGGATTACTTTTAATAGTATGCACATGGTTAAGTTTTGAAACTACAGAAGTATAGCTTTTGAATTTTTTCTTTATCCTTGCCTCACCTGACCAAACTTAAATCAACATGTGTAAAATGTCCTCCTATAATGTAGTCCGCAAAATGTCAACTTGCTTTTCCACACTTGTGTATGAGCAAACTGTTTAGGTATCTGAACTGACATCTACTCTTCTAATGAACTCACTTTTTTTTTGAATCATTGTGCAATAAGGATTTGATCAGGAACCTTTCCAAAAATGCAGTGCCATGCCAGTAGTATAAATACAGCTACCAGCTTGACACACAGCCATTTGAGTGGTAATGAAAGCTTATGACTAACTTTGCTTAACATTACAAATTTGTGTAATAAAACCAGCGTTTTTGTTCATTATGCTGCATAGTTCAAGCTTGGGAGCAATTCTACTACTTTCAATTAGTTTTTCGATTTTCACTTGTGGAAGGAACCTACCCACAAAGAATCCTTGCTAATGAGGTAAGAGTACTGGTAACTGTCATACAAAATCCCATGTCTGTTCAGGTGTTTGTTGTCTTAAGTATGTGGAATTTCATCACTTGTACAGTGCATTACCTCAGAGCTGGTCACATACTCCTTTTTAAACTTGATTTGGAAGTAACCTGTTTTATCCAAGGCGATTTGTTTTCTCTTCCACTGTTTGCCTGTCTTTTCTTCCACCCCCCCCCCCCCCCCCCCCCCCAAATCTTAATCCTTTAAGCTAGCTTTGTGGTAAACCCATTTTCATGCTTAAAACCATGCTGTTGTACAGTAAATGCTGTGTATGGGTTACAGTTGAAACTTTTAATACTGTTTTGCCTGAAACTTGATTTGTGTGTTTATGCTTTTATTTTAAACTCCAATAAAAGTTGATATCACTACTGTTTTTCTGCTTTGTATGTTGAGTTTTTACATTGCTGCATTAACAAAATACATCTCTCTTGCTGCTGCCTCTCTCTCCTGCTGCCGCCTCCCCCTTAAAAAAAAAAGCTTAGTAAGGTTAAGGGGGGGGGGTTGTTGGGTTACGGGTATAGGGTGGGTTTGAGTAGGGTGATCATTGCTCGGCACAACATCGAGGGCCGAAGGGCCTGTTCTGTGCTGTACTGTTCTATGTTCTACATGAGGATTGCATGCAACAGAATAACCTCACAACTGGCTTAATGCATCATTAAACTATACATTGCCCCACTAGAAACTTGGAATGAAACTGCATAGACCCAGCACCACTTGGATTCCAGACCATTGCACCCATGTAAGAGCAGTTACCCATCCTAGCAAAATGTACACAGAAATCGCATCTACAGGGAGTTGCATACATATTGACAATGCAACAGAGCCTCCCCAAAAAAACAGGCACTGGGCAGAACTACACTTGGGGAGGCCCTGACAAGTTGGAACACATTGCTACAGGTCCTCCCCTCAAGGTGGAAAATGGGAGCAAAAATAAAATCTACCAGAGCTATCCCACCAGCAAGGAGAACTACCAACAAGTATTCCCCCCCCCCCCCCCCCCCCCCCCCAAAAAAAACATCCTCCAAGGGACATCTCGAGTGCCATGGGGCAGCATGATAACAGTCCCAGCTCCCAGGCTGACCTAGTCCAGAATTAACTGACAAACTATACCCCAGGACTTCCAGCACATCTTCAAAACCTACACCACAAGAGGATAATTATTCCAGCCCTTGAAGAAGGGGGGGGGGGGGCGGCGAGTGAGGAAGGCAACTGGCACAGGTGAGAGAACAATGGAAGAGAAAGGAAATTGTATTTGATAAAACATCCACCCAAAAAGAACTATTGCCCTGGAAAGGACGAGTGATTCCCTCAACCGCAGCAACCCAGAAATCCTCCTCCCTTTCTTCTCTCTTCACCTTCTCTCCTCCCCACCCCTGCAAAAACCCCCACCAGGACAAGAAAAAAACCAGAATGAAGAATGTCCAAAGAGGGACACTTGGAAACGACAACCCTCTCAGAAAGAATATCCAGGCAACCTCCTTCCGGAACAACTCCACCACCACATCCTCTATCTGACGACTGAACTAATCCTATGGGTAGGCCGGTGGTGGCTACACTGAAGATATGGAGGCAATTTCGGTAGCATGATAAGTAAGGGCAGGGCCGAAGCTGATGTCGATCCGAGAGAATCATGGGATGGGTTCTCCGATTCAGAGAATAAATGTTGGCGACGTAACAGTGGATGTCTAAGACCCCAAAATTGGTGCTGCTCTCATACAAATTCATCAACAGTTAATGAACTGCACCGGCACCACATGGAACATAACTGATTCCAATGAAAAACTGTTTCCGAAGGGTCGGTATTGACACTTTAGGTTGACTAGCTGCAGCCGGATATAAACACTTCACTCCCCATACACACTCATCCCAGCAAATAAGATAGCAGCAAGGAGAGCGGCGCCCCAGTTCACTGGCTCTGACCGTGAGACCCTGTTGGATGCCGTGGAGGAGAGGCGGGTCACCCTGTATCCCAAGGTGGGAAGTAGGTTGCCACCTGCCGCCATTCACTGGGCCTGGGCGCAGATGGCAATGGTCGTGAGCACCATGAGCAACACTTGCCAGGACCAGTCAGTAGTGCTGTTTTATAAAAAAAAAACTGCAACAACACCGCAGGACAGCCAGGGTGGGTAGGCAGCACTGCACTCGTGGCACCAACCCCCATTTAGCGCATCCATAACCCTACCCTACCCCCATTTAGCGCATCCATAACCCTACCCTACCCCCCCACCTGGAGGGCAAACAAATCCCACCCTGCGCCACTTGACAGCACGCACAGGGGGCAGGTGCACCATCTAAGGGTGCACCGACCTCTCTCTAGCTGCTGTCCAGATGCGGTTCGGGCTTCTATAGGTCCCACCGATAATGGAGATGCAGTCACAGCTAGGGTCAACATGATGGGCTGTCAGCAACCATCCAGCGCCTGCAGGTGCAGTTGGAGTCCAACTGCCTTCAGGAGTAGAAGGTGCTGCCGACCATGTGTGCCACAACACTGCATGGGTGGTGTCTGTGATGGAGGCCTTGGGGGCGAAGGTTTCAGCCAGGGGTCCGGATGTCCATGACCTGGGGCACTCTGTGGTGCCAGTAGCCGAGGCCTAAGACCAGGCTGCACTATCACAGGCAGCTGTATCTGGACATCGGAAGCAGCTCCACAGAATGACCCAGTCACAGCAGACCATGTGACATTGCCTGGGTCTTGGCTGACATGGCACAGACCCAGAGGGAGGTGGCACTGCATGATGTGGCACAGACCCAGAAGGTGAAGGCTCAGTTAGTGTGATATGGCGTAGTCCCAGAGGGAAGTGTTCCACTCCCTATGCTCCACGGCCGTGAGCATTGACGCACCCCCCCCCCCCCCCCCCCCCCCCCGGGGTCTGGACGGGAGCAGGTCTCCAGGGGGAGCCTCAGGAGTTCACTTCATTCGCACCCCTATACCATGGAGTAGGCCTGGGTGCCACTACCCCCCCTCAAGGGAGCAGGAGGTGATGGGGCCCATATCAGAATACACAGCGCCTTGACGACTCTTCTCCCTGCCCCACCCCTGGCACATCTGGGCACATGTTCACACCATTTCAATCTGATTTGATGCTCTGTCAGGGTGTGAGGGAAGAGCTGGGCTGGCTGCAGAGGGGGTGATAGGGGCAGGTTGGGAAATGGGCCAGTTCAGCCAGCGCTCACTATTCTCCCCTGCCCCCATTCCTCTCTGCCCCACCCAATGTTTGGTGGACCCTGTGATGAAATGGCCAGCTTACATGTAGAGATCACCCAGGTGGACGGTGAAAAGTGCTACCGGAGGCAGGAGCCGGACGTTGTCAAATAGTGTGGAGCACCAGAGCTCACCCCAGACCAGGTTGTCATACTGTTCCATTCCATGGACCAGGCCTGCTGTTAGTGCCAACCCAGGGCCTGCACCCCATATTGAGGCACAGAGGGGGCTGCAAGAGGGTGAGGGTGGCCAATCAATGCCCAGGGCCCTAGTCAGTAAACCTGGATACAGAAGTGTAGTACTACTCAGTAGAGAAGGTATGAAGAGATCAGATCAGTTCATAAGTGGGTCGTTTAGGAGTCTGGTAACAGCGGGGAAGCTGTTTTTGAGTCTGTTCGTGTGTGTGTTCTCAGACTTTTGTATCTCCTCCCTGATGAAAGAAGTTGGAAGTGAGTAAGCCAGGTGGGAGGGATCTTTGAATATGCTGCTTGCTTTCCCAAGGCAGCGGGAGGTTTGGACAGAGTTGATGGATGGGAGGCTGGTTTGTGTGATGGACAGGCTGATTTTCACAACTCTAGTTTCTTATGGGCTTGGGCCAAGCAGTTGCCATACTAGGCTGTGATGCAGCCAGATACAATGTTTTCTATGGTGCATCTGTAAAATGTGGATGTGCCGAATTTCCTGAGGAAGTAAAGGCGCTGTTGTGCTTTCTTGCCCCATACTATTCAAAAGGTTAGATGGGGTTATGAGGATAAGGTGGGTTATGGGCCTAGGTAGGGTGTTCTTTGAGAGAGACTGTGCAACTTGATGGGCCAAATGGCCTCCTTCTGCACTATGTGGGAGGCTCTCCTAATGCTACACTGGAGGCCCCCTTCAGAGCAGTCCAGGCACCTGAACCGCATCTTCAGGATTCCAAAGCACCGCTTGAGCATGCTCCTGGTTGGGACATTGGCGTTGTTGTAGTGGGTCTCCATGCTGGTCTGTCACTTCCGAATAGGTGCCATCAGCCACGGCCGCATCGGATAACTCCTGTCACCCAGGAGCCAATCCCTCAGCGAGGTGTGCCTTGAAGAGTTCAGGAACCATTGAATGGCCAGGATGAAGGCGTCGTGCCCATTGCGTGGGTATGGGGCGTATATGTGCATGATGTGCCTCTCACGGTCACGCACCAGCTGTACATTTGAGTCAAACCTCTTGGTTTGTGAAGACAGGCCTGTCATGGGATAGTACTCATAGGGGGACATGCGTCGCATCGGTCACCCCCTGGATCGAAGGCATCTTGGTAATGATGGCAAACCCTGCTGCCTGAGCATGCTGGTGGGCTCAGTCCTCATTGAATTTAATGTATTCTGCCAACTGGGCATACATGGCCTCCATATCTGCACTGATGCACCTGTGCACCAAGGTCTGAAGTCCAGACAGTTCCCCACTCGGCGCCTGGAAGGACTGGTGCCATAAATGTTCAAGGTGACCAACACCTTGACGGCCACCGGAAGCTGGTGTCCTCCCCCCATATCGCTGCAGTGCCAGGAGCGTCATGATCTGGCAGATATGTCGCACTGTCCCCCTGCTCAGCTGGGGTCTCCAGCAGGTCCTGGAATAACGGGTGCTGCCGGTACACTTGAGGCCTCATGCGGTTCCTCCATCCCCCCCCCACCTCCTGTTGTGGAGATGCCGGTGTTGGACTGGGGTGAGCACAGTAAGAAGTCTTACACCAGGTTAAAGTCCAACAGGTTTGTTTCAAACACGAGCTTTCGGAGCACTGCTCCTTCCGAAAGCTCGTGTTTGAAACAAACCTGTTGAACTTTAACCTGGTGTTGTAAGACGTCTTACTGTGCTCCTGTTGGGCAGCTGGCTCTCCATCCTGGCAGGCTCCGCTGGCACAGGGTCCCCCTCGAGCAGCTCCAGCTCTTACAGCCTCAGTGCATCCCCCAGGTCTGCAGTGACTAAGATGAAGGCCACCGTTTCTGGTAGAATTCTGAAGCCCATTGTAAGGAGAGGGGGGGGTGGGGTGGTGGTGAAAGGCAGGCATGTCAGCATGGTGTGAACCCTTGTGCCCATTCAGGCCCACCGGACTACACTGTGACCCTGGTTGTACCCTGGCACCCTGCCCTCTGCACCCCTGGCCCCATTGATGCTTGGCATCATGGGGGCCTCTGGCCCTTCAGGGGTACCGGTTGCTGCCGTTTTGTATGCTCAGCAGCCTCTGATACTCTCCTGCAGGGACTACTGTGGGTGCTGGCATGCTGCCCCGCCTGCAGTGGCAGTCGGTTTGGCGGAGTGGGGAAATTTGTTTGGGGCGGGTGGGTCATCCAGTGCAGGTCTGGCTCTTCATGTCCTAACTTCTCTCTCTCCCTCATTAATTTCCCCTGGCAGAAGTGGAGTATCCCGGAGACCCAGGAGAATACTAATAATATGCGAATTCCATTTACTGTACATGCCAAGTAGAACACATTGACGCCGCTGTCCTTCACTGGCTTCATGACTGATTCTCTGCCCAATCGCCTTTCCCGATTTAGACGTCGGCCGACGGAGAATCCCACCACGTGTTTGAGCCAGCAAGATTGGATGCTAGGTTTTGGGGATGGGAGGAGTGAAGGGTGGTGAATATTTTTGGAAGGGTGGCTTGCGAGCTTGGAGGGTTTGACGGAGAAGTTTTGGATTCCATGGGAGTTATATGCAGGTGTGGGATTTTGCAAGGAAGGTTTCCCCGACATTTCCGATGACACCACCCTCCTTGTTGGAGGGGATGTTGTCAGTGATGGGTTTGGTGGGGATGGGGGGGTGAGGTGAGAGTCATTTTGGCGATTCTTGGGTGAATTATAGACGAGAATATGGTGTTGTTGGAGAGGGTTAAAGGCAAGTGGGAGCAGGCGCTACCCCCAGCTCTGGAGTAGGGATTGTGTTGTGGAGGGTGAATGCCTCCACTTTGTGTGAGACAAGGGTTAATTGAAGGATACACTTGACGAGGATAAGTCGGGTGTTTGAGGTGGTGGAGGACACTTGCGAGTGGTGTGGGAGGGGCCAGGCCAACCACGTATATGTTCTGGTCCTGTCTGAAGTTGGAGAAATTTTGGAGTTTTTTTTCAGCACCATGTCGGCGATCTTGCATTTGGAATTGGAGCCCGGTCCCCTGGGGGGGTGTTGGACCTGTTGGAGCTGCAGATGGGGGGGGGGGGGGGTGATTGCGCGCCGACAGGTCCTGTTGGGGTGCTGTGCTGGTCACTCCTCTGCCCTGAACCTCAGCGTGGCTGGGGGACCTGATGGGAGTTTCTGTATCTCAAGAAGTTAAGCTCACCTTGAGGGGTTCCATAAGAGATGAGGTCTGTTTATTCTTCACTTTAAATAGTCAGTTCCTGTCAGGAAGAGGGGGAGTTTGGGAGGGGGCTGGGATGGGGTGTGGGGGGTTATTTGTCAAGTAATTATGTATGTTGGTTGGTAAAGTGGGGGATTTTCTTCTGTTTTTCTTTGCTTTGTGTTGATTTGTTTTATGTATAAAATGTTAAAAACCAAAAAAAAAAATTTAAAAAAATTACTGCAGATGCTGGAATCTGAAACACAAACAGAAAATACTGGACAATTGCAGTCTGACAGCATCTGTGGAGAGGAGCTAACGTTTCGAGTCCAGATGACTCTGTCAAAGCTCTCAAATCCAGGCCAAGATGGACTGTTCCCACGTCGGTTCCTCAACATATTGGTCCAGAAAACCATCCTGTATACACTCTAGAAATTCCTTCTCTATTGTACTGTGACTAATTTGACTCTCCCATCTATATGCAGTTAAAGTCACCCATAGTCACAGATATTGCATTCCTGATTTCCTGTCTAATGCTATTCCCAACATTACCACTGCAGTTTGGTGGTCTGTATACCACCCCTAAGCATGTTTTCTGCCCTGTGGTGTTTCTTGGCTCGACCCACACAGATTCCACATTGTCTGTGCTAATATCTTTTCGTCATATTTTCTTTAATCAATAATATAACTCCACCAACTTTTCTGTTCTGTCTGTCCTTGTTAAAAACTGAATAGCTCTCCATATTTAATTCCCATCCATGGTCACCTTGGAGCTACTTCTCTGTAATCCCAACTATATCATACACCTTTACATCTAACTGGGCAACTAATTCATCCATTCTATTTTGAATACTCTGAGCATTCAGGTATAAAATCTTAATGCTCATCCTTTAAATGTTCCTTGACCTGTTCCTACTATTTGTATAGTGTCATTATCTGATACAGGACCCTGGCTTCTATGCCCATCACTTTTCGTATTCCAATTGTAGACTTTTTCTCCTCTTCTTGATTTCCCTGCTCTGAATCCTTACATAGATCCCCACCATATTTAACCTGCCATATTAGGTTAAACCATCCCCAACCGCTCTAGCAAGTTTACCCCCCCCCCCCCCCCCAGGACATCAGTCCCAGACCTGCCCAGGTGTTACCCCTCCAGTTTGAACAGGTCCAACTGCCCCCAGAACCGTTCCCAACACCCCAGGAATCTGACATCCTCCTCCTCACACTAACTCTTCAGCGGTGTATTCATTTGATATATCCTGCTATTTCTACTCTGACTAGCATGTGGCATTGGTAGTAATCCTGAGATCACTATCTATCCGACTTCTTGGCTTTCTTCCGAACTCCCTGTATTCTGCATTTAGGACCTCATCTCTTTTTAAAAATCTTTTTTATTTTAAACCTATGTCGTTGGTATTTACCACGACAATTGACTGTTCAGCCACCCCACCAGAATATCCTATAACCGCTCTGAGACGTCCTTGACCCTAGTATCAGGGAGGCACAATACCATCCTGGGGTCTCATCTGCAACCACAGAAACGCCTATCCCCTTGCAATTGAATCCCCTATAACTATTGCATTCCTACACTTCGGTGTGCAACAAATTTGGCCATTGTTGCTTTCCCCTGAGGTCATTCCCCTCAACGGTATCCAAAGTGGTATATCTGTTTTGCAGGGGGATGGTCACGGGATTCCTGCATAGACTATCTGGCTTTCTTGATCTGCTTGGTGGTCACCCTTTCCCTTCCTGCCTGTGGAGTCTGAGCCTGCGGTGTGACCACCTCTCTATACATGCTATCCACGACATTCTCTGCCTTGTAGATGCTCCACAATATCCCTAGCTGCTGTTCCAGCTCTGAAA
Source organism: Scyliorhinus canicula (assembly GCF_902713615.1). Taxonomy (NCBI): domain Eukaryota; kingdom Metazoa; phylum Chordata; class Chondrichthyes; order Carcharhiniformes; family Scyliorhinidae; genus Scyliorhinus; species Scyliorhinus canicula. The sequence continues at coordinate 48,311,418 of NC_052154.1, read as the reverse complement.
CTCAGGCTTCCAGGAGCTGCAACTGGAGACACTTGTTGCATATACATGCTGGTCCTGGGAACTGGAAAAGGTCCGGGTCTCCCACAGGCAGCAAGAAGAGCAGACCATGGCTTGGAGCTCTGCTGACCCTTTAAATTAAATTTATCCTTCTAGTATTAACTAATATTAACTTGGGCCCTTCTTCTCTGCTCCTGGTTAGTATAAATGTACTCACCCAATCAGCTTTTGATTTCCTGGTTCTGCTTTCAGATTAATTTCTCCTTTATCCTCCAAGCTTCGTTCCGATTATCTTTTTCAGTTATTTAAGCTCCAGCGATTCAGACTGTCCCTAATATTAGTTACAAACCAACCAATCAGCGTGCTGCTTTTCTGTGACGTCGTCAAACCCAGCGCGCTGCTTGAATAGCAAAGAGGCTGTCCTCGCAGCTCCGCTTCCCTGTGCTGCCTGAAGGTGAGTGAGAGCCCCAAGCCTCGCGTTCCTTTTATTCTCCGCTCCCAGTAGAATGTCACTCGCCGGTCCGGTGCTCTCTGCTGCCTCCTGAAGGCGAGTGAGAGCCCCAAGCCTCGCGTTCCTTTTATTCTCCGCTCCCAGTAGAATGTCCCTCGCAGTTCCGGTGCACTCTGCTGCCTGAAGGTCACGCATTCCTCCCTCAATGTCCCTGCCTGCCCAAATTGAGTTGAAAGGTAATGAACACAAAATGAATGCCAGTGTGACCACAAGATACTAAATGAAATTGAAAATGTAATCCAGAGTGCAATTTCAAATTTTAACCATTACCGTAGGCAAACATTTAAAAGGTCGAGTGATCACATTTCTGCAGGAATAAGCAACGTGTTGCATTTGAGGGCACCAAACAGGCTGACATCACTTATTGGACTTGGAACATAGTGAAAAAGGTGTGGGATTTCAAATTTTGGAAGGGAAAATGTTTTTTTCTAGAGGTTCACCACTCAAATGTAGGAATTTCAGTGGTAATTGACAGTAAATGTTAATCATTTGTAAATCTTGGCAAACTGGAATTATTTACAACAATTGATCTAGATTTCAAATGCTAAAGATATACAGTATCAGTCAAATGACTCAAGAATTGAACAGCAAATTGAGGAGGAGGGTGGGAGGCCTTATGTAAGCAAGCCTGAAAAAAGGGGGGGGGGGGGTGCACAGGATAGGGTCCGATGATTACATTCAGGTATTCACGTGGAAAGGCATGTATAACATGTCCTACACAAATTTTGACAGCTTTTCAGATTTGAGATAATCCTAAATGTACAAGCTGGAAATGATAAATTTAAGAAATTAACCTGCAAAACCTGAGCCAAGGGACATGGGTTCAAACTGACTAATGGAAAATTAGAATTGAGTGAATCCCAGAAATAAGTGGAAGGTGAGAATGCTGCAATTATGTAAAAAAAAAAAACTATTTGGATGCTGCAATAGGAGTCTTCAGCATTATTCTAGAACAGGAAATATGAAATTGTTGTGAATAATCTTGCCAATCCAAACCTCATGGACTACTTTTAGATCATATTGGAGAGAAGGACATGTGTGAATGGGTTTATCCAGACTGTCTACTGTTCACACTTTATCCTTACTGGATTTTTAATGCTATGAAGGATGAAAGTACACCTAGCAGCATTCTGAGTCCTTAGCGGATGAAGTTAGTTGTAATTTGTATTTTCTGAGACCGTTGTCATTTTACCTGACACCAGTCAGAATTGGAGATTCTGCGATTTAAGAACACTTTTTTTGTTAGTGTCATCCATATGTACCCTTAATTTGTTGTCTTCACCCTAGTCCTGCACCCAATTGATGGAAGGAAATATTCTAAAGTGGAAACCGGATCCTTTTAGTCCTCGTGTGAAATTGTAAAGGACAATCACGCCATTAACATTTACAGTTTAGTCTGTGTCAGGGAGTCTGTTAATACATTTAAAGATGGTGCTGGTGAAATAAGTGGCTTCAGCTGACTTTGGAGGAAGGTTATCCAGACTGGAAGCAAAACACAGCATTTTGTACTAACATAGGTGATGTACCATCAATTGTACGCGAGGCGAGTGATTTACCAAAGTCTGGCTTTAATTGACTAGAACACAGCTCTGCGATCGTCTACAATGGAAAGGGACGATCGTCAGGCGTCTGACCATTTATACCTCGTTAATAGAGGTGTGGTTAACTCAGCCTCTCGGCCAATCAGTCGAGAGGCACATGACCGACCAGGGCCAATGGTAAGCTGACGTTCTGGCCCAATGGCAGACAAGTATGCAGATCATATCACCACATTCACCCCTTGCGGAGAAGGGAGGGGGAGGGGGGGGGGGGGTGCGATAGACTTCGAGTAGTCTCCGTCACCTGAGCTGGCCGCGGAGACGCCATGGATGAGGGATGGGGAAGCTGAGTGGGGTGCTGGGGTGAAAAAGGGGAGGGGGAGTCTGTGGTTGGGGGGGGCCAGGTCGCGGAGGGAGACCGTGTCCTGCCGACCGTCGGGGTACTCCACATACGCGTACTGCGGGTTAGCGTGGAGTAACTGGACATGCTCCACCAACGGGTCGGACTTGTGCACCCGCCCAGTAGTATGGTCTTCCAGATGGTACCATTCTCCCGCTCGACCTGTCCGTTACGCCGAGGGTTATAGCTGGTCGTCCTGCTAGAGGCGATGCCCCTGTCGAGCAGGAATTGACGCAGCTCGTTGCTCATAAATGAGGACCCCCGATCGCTGTGTATGTACGCGGGGTAGCCGAACAGTGAGAAGATGGAGAGTAGGGCCTTAATGACGGTCGATGTGGTCATGTCGGGACAGGGAATGGCGAAGGGGAAGCGGGAGTGTTCATCGATAACCGCCAGGAAGTAAATGTTGCGGTTGTTAGAGGGAAGGGGCCCCTTGAAGTCAATGCTAAGACGTTCAAAGGGGCCGGATGCTTTGATCAGGTGTGGGCGCTCGGGGCGGTAGAAGTGCAGTTTGCACTCGGCGCAGATGTGGCAGTCACGGGTTACTGACCTGACTTCCTCGATGGAGTAGGGCAGGTTGTGGGCCTTAATGAAATGGTGTAGGCGGGTCACCCCTGGATGGCAGAGGTCTGCGTGGAGGGAGCGGAGGCGGTCTGTCTGCGCGCTGGCGCAGGTACCGCAGGACAGGGCATCAGGAGGCTCATTGAGCTTCCCAGGACGATACAAGATATCATAGTTGTATGTGGACAACTCGATCCGCCACCGTAAAATCTTGTCATTTTTGATCTTGCCCCTTTGTGCATTATCAAACATGAAGGCTACTGACCGTTGGTCTGTGAGGAGGGTAAACCTCCTGCCGGCCAAATAGTGCCTCCAATGTCGCACGGCTTTGACTATGGCCTGGGCTTCCTTTTCCACAGAGGGGTGGCGGAGTTCGGAAGCCTGGAGAGTTCTGGAGAAGAAGGCCACGGGTCTGCCCGCATGGTTCAGGGTGGCAGCCAGAGCTATTTCTGATGCGTCGCTCTCGACCTGGAAGGGGAGGGCCTCGTCGATGGCGCGCATCGTGTCCTTTGCGATGTCCGCTTTGATGCGGCTAAAGGCCTGGCAGGCCTCTGTCGACGGCGGGAAGGTCGTGGTTTGCATGAGGGGACGGGCCTTGTCAGCGTAATTGGGAACCCATTGGGCGTAGTATGCGAAGAACCCCAGGCAGCGTTTGAGGGATTTGGGGAGAGGGAGTTCCATCCGGGGGCGCATGCGTTCGGGGTCGGGGCCTATCACTCCGTTACGCACTACGTAGCTGAGGATGGCAAGGCGGTCGGTGCTAAACACGCATTTATCCTTATTGTACGTGAGGTTAAGGAGTTTTGCGGTTTGGAGGAATTTCTGGAGGTTGGCGTCATGGTCCTGCTGGTCGTGGCCGCAGATGGTGACATTATCAAGATACGGGAAGGTAGCCCGTAATCCGTACTTGTCGACCATTCGGTCCATCTCCCGTTGGAAGACCGAGACCCCATTTGTGACACCAAACGGAACCCTAAGGAAGTGGTAGAGGCGCCCATCAGCCTCGAACGTGGTGTACAGTCGGTCACTCGCGCGGATGGGGAGCTGGTGGTAAGCGGACTTAAGGTCCACAGTGGAGAAGACCTTGTATGTCGCGATCTCGTTTACCATGGTAGAAATACGGGGGAGAGGATACGCGTCCAGTTGCGTAAACCGATTGATGGTTTGGCTATAATCGATGACCATCCGGTTTTTCTCCCCCGTCCGGACCACCAGCACTTGGGCTCGCCAGGGACTGTTGCTGCCCTCGCTGACCCCTTCCGTCAGCAACCCCTGGACCTCGGACCTGATGAAGGATCGGTCCTGGGCGCTGTACCGTCTGCTCCGTGTGGCGACGGGTTTGCAATCGGGGGTGAGGTTAGCAAACAGGGAGGGAGGGTCTACTTTGAGGGACGCGAGGCTGCAGACAGTGAGGGGGGGTATAGGGCCGCCGAATTGAAAGGTCAAGCTCTGCAGGTTGCACTGGAAGTCCAGTCCTAGGAGTGCCGGTGCGCAAAGGTCAGGGAGGACAAGGAATTTATAATTTTTTTAAATCTTCCCTTGGACCGTGAGGTCCGCGATGCAGCACCCGGTGATGTGGATGGATTGCGAACCTGAGGCTAAACCAATTTTGCGTGTTACGGGATGGACAGGGAGCGCGCAGCGTCTTACCATGTCAGGGTGAACGAAGCTTTCCGTGCTCCCAGAGTCCAGCAGGCAGTCCGTCTCGTGGCCGTTGAGGTGGATCAGCGTATTCGTTTTGGCGAGCGTGCGTGGACGAGACTGGTCGAGTTGAACGGCCGCGAGCCGTGGAGAAAATCCGTTGTCGCCGTCCGAGTCGATGCTGGAGGGACCTTGTGTGGCAGACCCGGAAGTCGGTGGCCAGGATCCATATGTGAGGTCTGCGCCCCACGATGGCGGCGCCCAGGATCCGCACATGGGGTTGGGGCCCCAAGATGGCGGCGCCCAGGAAGCCCTCGTGGCTGCTGGTGGCGGAGCTAGCGTTGCCGGCGCTGCGAGCGGATGAGGTGAGGCGCGCAGGCTGGGTGCAGGAGGCGAGCCGGGTGCATCAGCTGCGAGGACGCGCAGGCCGGGTGCGGGAGGCCGGGGGCGGGGGGGAGCAGATTCGCGCGGTGGGCAGGCAGGGACCGGGAGAGCCCGGAGAGGCGAGCCGGTCGGACGGCGGGGCCCGGGGGCGAGAAACATGCGCGGCGGGCAGGCAGAGACCTGGAGGGGCCGGGGAGGTGCGCTTGTCGGCCGGTGGGGCGCGAGTCGGGAGCGGCTGGAGGGGCCCTGGGGGAGAAAGAGAGGCACACAGGCCGTTCGCAGAGGCCTGGGCGCGGCGGGGGGGGGGGGGGGGGGAGGGGAGGGAAGTGCTGCGCAGCTTCCAGAAGCGCTGCAGACAGCGTTTTGGCCTGGCAGACCGTGGAGTAGTGGCCCTTCTTCCCGCAGCTCTTACAGAGGGCGGAGCGGGCTGGCAGCACGAGCGCGGGTGTTTAGCGTACCCGTAAAAGTAGCAGCGGGGCCCCGTGGATTTATCGGGGCGTCCCGCGGCACAAGCCTGAGGGAGATCGGGAGCGGCGGGTGGTGGGTGGGAAGCGTGCCAGGAGGCCTGGCCAGGGTCATAGGTGCGAGCGCTTAGATCTGCGACCTCCAGGGAGGCGGAGAGAGTCAGCGTCTCAGTTAAACTGAGTTCGTCTCTTTCCAGCATCCGCTGGCGGATCACAGAAGACAGCACCCCAGCCACGTAAGCGTCTCTGATCAGTAGCTCCATGTGCTTTGTAGCCGAGACCGCTACACATGAGCAACCTCTCCCCAGGGCATAGAGGGCCCGGGCGTATTGGCTTAGAGACTCACCGGGGACCTGCTTTCTGGTGGCCAGCAGATGTCGAGCGAATACCCTGTTGACTGGTTTGATGAATTGTCCTTTTAGCTTTCGTATAGCGTCATCATAATCCGTTTCCTCTTTGATTATTGCGTAGGCGTCGATACTCACGCTGGAGTGGAGGACGTGCAGCTTCTGTGCCCCGGTGGGGGGGGTGGTTGTAGATGCTAGGAACCCTTCGAGGCAAGTCAGCCAGAGTTGGAAAAGTTCTGCAGAGTTTGGAGTTTGCGGGCTGATGCAGAGGCATTCGGGCTTGATGCGGAACTCCATCTTCAAAGTCGTAGTCAATTAAATTGATGTACCATCAATTGTACGCGAGGCGAGTGATTTACCAAAGTCTGGCTTTAATTGACTAGAACACAGCTCTGCGATCGTCTACAATGGAAAGGGACGATCGTCAGGCGTCTGACCATTTATACCTCGTTAATAGAGGCGTGGTTAACTCAGCCTCTCGGTCGGGAGGCACATGACCGACCAGGGCCAATGGTAAGCTGACGTTCTGGCCCAATGGCAGACAAGTATGAAATGAAAATGAAATGAAAATCGCTTATTGTCACGAGTAGGCTTCAATGAAGTTACTGTGAAAAGCCCCTAGTCGCCACATTCCGGCGCCTGTCCGGGGAGGCTGGTACGGGAATCGAACCGTGCTGCTGGCCTGCTTGGTCTGCTTTAAAAGCCAGCGATTTAGCTTGGTGAGCTAAACCAGCCCCAACCATGCAGATCATATCACCACAATAGGTGTCTACATTAAAAAAAAAAGTATTTTAATGAAGTTTTCAAGTTTTTACAATTATCACTCAAACCAAATGAAAGAGAAAAGGCTGTAGTTATCGCTGCAAAACAGGCATAGCACATAATAGGAGTCATTATAAGCATAGGAAAAAATAGGACCGAGTGAGTCGGGGACAATATCCCCACTGTGTTCCCTCCCTGGATACAAAATCCCTCTGCATCAAGGTAGGGCCGGTTTTAAGCCTATTTGACCAATTTCATCAAATTGGGCCCCGCACCTTAAGGGGGGCCCCGCGCCAGCGGCGACAGAGTTACCGTTTGAAGCCTTTTCTGTATTCTAAGAGGAACTATAGGGTAGTTTTTACTTTTGGGGAACGCACCGAATTACCGTCGACAAATCCTTCAGCCCTGCGCCCCCAAATCCTTCCGCCCGGGTAAGTAAGTTTCAAAATTTTAGTATCTCAAGCATTTAATGTTTTTTTTTGGTTAAAGACGAGCATACTACATGAAATATAAACATACATAAATTTTTACTTTTGTAGAGTAGGGGCCCCGCCATCACTTTTCTAATTGGGCCCGCAATTCCTAGCACCGGCCCTGCATCAAGGCAGGATTCAGTCAACAACACAGAGTTATCATACTCATAGCTTCAAAGCAAAGTAACAGGGGAATAAAAATCTCAAGAACCCCAGAGCTAATGGGGAATTACACTGACGCCCACAATGCAATCAAACTCCCTTCTAGGCCCAGGACAGAGCCAACAACCATCACATGACTACAAGGAGAGGACCGGGTATCAATCCAAGGAAATCTCATACCTCAGACCTCAAACCCAGGGTCTCCCATTGAAAATTAAGAGAGTAAAAACTTGAGCTACCAAAACCCATGGATAACATTTATCAGAGCTAGTGTGCCACTCTCAGCACCCTTCTTGGCCTTGATCACCACCATTTACATTCACTGGCCCTCTTTCCAATCCCGCTGCTCCACGCTCCCCCACAACAATATAAATCTGATCCAATTTCCAGTTCTCTCGCTTTGACAAACAGCCCCCACCCAGACTTGAAACGTTAGCTCCTTTCCCTCTCCGCTGTTAGCCCTGCTGAGGTGTTAGGTGTTAGCCCTGCTGAGATTGCCCAGCATTTTGTTTTTGTTCCAGATTCCAGCATCCACAGTAATTTGCTTTTACCACAACTGAAGACCTGCACCTCAGAACCGAGATATTCAGCCAGAACAGCATCTTTGTTGGCAGCCATCATCCGCCGGTGCACTGTAGCCACCTAAGATGGACACTGGGCTAACAAAATGGAGAACTGCTAAGGCTGTAGGGAGAAAACAGTCTTAGCCAGGACAAGCAGTTTGCAAAGGCTAATTAGCATTCTGCACGTATCGAAACTAGTTTATGGCCAGGTGCAAGATCTCAACCAAAGGTGTAAATAGCAAAACGCTTTGCATAGTAATGAGGCGATCCAGATCTGGGCCCACACAATAGCAACATTTGAGTTTGAATGGATACTTTGAGTGGACGCCCAGACGAAACGGCACCAGAAGTATCCATCACAAAAGACCCTAGAGACCGCCCCACCCATCGAGAAGAGACCCTCAGATTGGGGGATTTGTAAGATATCGATTGGGAAATGACCCAATCGATACATGGCAGGTAGAGGCCCGCCCCGAAGAGGCACGGACATGGGGGGACCTATAAAGGTAGACCCCGCACATGGTTCTGTCTGTTTTGCTCCGGCCTCGCTGTCTGTTTTTGTGCTCCGGCTTGGACTGCTGTTTTGACTCCGACTCCAGCCTCCAGATCCTGTCTTTCATCACCGGCCGTTGAGCACCAGCCATCGTTCAGTAAGTGCCAAAATGACGCTCGCTACGTGAACCCGGCATTGCTTATACATTATCCGACTATTAGAGAACAGAAGGTGCAGCCCAGAAAGGAACAAAGGCCTTGTCCCCTGACCTTGCTGGTTCCTACTTAGATAAGTATTTAGTCGTTTAATAGTAGAAATAAGTATTAGTCTTTAGCGTATGCATGCGTATTTATTATATTTGTATAATAAACATCAATCGTTTGAACTTACTAATCGGTGTATAGTTTTATTACTTTGAACCTGACCTTGATATACTTGTGAGGTGTCTAAATACGGCACCTGGCGACTCCGAGCTGAAAATACATACACAGAGCTGTAGTAGTGTTAAGCACACAGCCTTTAAACGGAGGCGTGTTAATACACTCCAATAAACGCGTAATACACTCAAGTAAAACGTGCAACAGCACACAGCAGCGTCAGAGCAGGAGCCCGCTCAAAAGCAACTGCGCCACTAAAGGCCGGGTCCCACCCCAATTCCTTCCAGCCGACACAAACATGCGAGGATTTAAACATTCTAATTTGGCTCCATCAGGCAGAAACACTGATTAACATATCTCAGGGCATAGTATAAACCATGTAGAACAAGAAAAGGCAAAAAAGAAATATGCACAAGGATGAAAAGGTGGATTAAAAGATGACTAGAGCCAGAGGTGGTGAAAATGGAACTGCTCCCGCGCTCACATCACGTGGCCCCCCTCCCCCCTGCACGTTTTTGGAATTTTTTTCCCTCCTTGGGGTGCAATTGGGTGAATTTTCCTTCCCCCTTTGCTGGGCTTTATCTAGTCAATCGGAACTTTTTGGCATCTTCCCACTAAGTTTTACTTATATACCTTAGGTTCTCCTATGTATGCAGCACCTAAAAAGGGAAAATTAGAGGTAATCCAGGAGGTGTGACATCTTTAGAGGTGGATGAGGAAACCACCACTGCAACCCAATTGACTATACAGGCCTAAAGATATTGAGTAAGCACTGTGGGTGCAAATTCACCAGGACCAGTTCAAGAAGGTAGCTTGCCATCATCCCAGGGCCAATTAGGGATACACAATCAAGGTTGGCCTTGACAATGACACCAACATCCCAAGAAATCCCAAGAATAATTAACGAACAGTAGAAACTGCTGCCATAGACTTGTTCAGAAAGAAACAGCTATGTAATTATGCTAACTTTCACAGAGCATTTTCCACCTTGACCTGGCCCCTGAAACTTTCCTTTATGAAATTTGGGGAATTAATCAATTTTAAAATAAATCCGAGGGGGAAGCATAAAAAGGACGTTCAATTATGACTTTGCTGATTTCCTCAAGGTGCAGATACCATAAATGGGACTAACAATGCATTGCAGTGCCCTCTTGTGGACTCTGCTGGTTTCCACACCGGCCATGAAATTCAAAGGGTGGGATTATCCGTCGGCCAAAGTCGAAATCGCGAAACACAATTGGCCGATGAATTGGTCGTGATGCCAAAATCGTGGCGGGGGGCCGGGTGCACAATGGAATGCCATGCTCTGGTGCCCCGACAGCAGCGCCAATGCACAGTATTTACAAAAAAATAAATTGAGTACCCAATTCTTTTTTTCCAATTAAGGGGCAATTTAGCGTGGCCAATTCACATACCCTGTACGTGAATATTTTTGGGTTGTGGGGGTGAGACCCACACAGACATGGGGAGAACGTGCAAACTCCACACAGACAGTGACCAGTGGCCGGGATTGAACCCGGGTCCTCGGCGCCATGAGGCAGCAGTGCTAACCACTGTGCCACCATGCTGACCTTGCACGTGCAGTAAACACCATTCGCATATCATTAGCAGGCCTGACCCAGTATTCTCTGGGGCCTCTGTGATGCTCCTCCTCCGCTGGGGAAATTAACTATGACAAATTTCACGTGTGGTTTTAAAAATCGTGAAACAAGCGTCGTGGCTGATGAGGTCCGGAGAGGAGGAAGGCCACGCAGTGGCGAGACCATATGCTGTCGGTCCTACCACTGGCAGGGCAGGCTGGGAGGCCTCTGTCAGGCACAGGTGGGACAGCAGGAGTTTGACCAGGGGCTGGGCCGTGGGGTCAGATTGATCCCCATGTGACCAGGGTGTCGAGGTACGGATCGCCATTGCTGCGGCCAGCAAAGCAGCCATCTTGCTGCGCATCCCTCTGACCGTCCACCTTGACCCCTGGTTGTGCAGAGTAGGACCAGCCATATGGGAACCTCCCACCCCCGTACCACCTCCCACCCTAGGGCAGCGGCCACAGTAGCCCATGCAGAACGGCGCCAGACATGGGCCGTGGGTAACCCTGGCAGCAGGGATGGCCACCAAGACCCGAGAATCCCACGGTGCCGGGCACTGATGGGGCCAGGGGTTCGTAGGGCAGAGTGCTGGGGGGAACTCCCGGTGGGGATGGGGGGGGGGGGGGGGGAGAGAAGGAGTGGACATGCAGGGGTAGGGTCTGCAAGGTAGAACGGGGCCACTGTGTAGCCCAATAGACCTGGTCAGGCACGAGGTACGCACCATGCTAACGTGTCTGTCAGCCTCTAATGACAATGAATTCAACCAGGAATGGTGGCCTTCATCCTAGTTGCCACAGCCCTCGGGGATGCACTGAGGCTGCAGGAGCTGAAGCTGCACGGGGAGGACCCTGCAGCTGCAGAGCCTGCCCCACAGGAACAGGTGGCAGCCGGTTGAGGATGGGGTGCCGGCCGCCCAAGAGGCCGAGGAGGAAGTGGAAAGGAGACGCCACATGAGGCCTCATGTGTTCCGATAGCGCCTGTCATTTGAGGACCCACCAGACTGGGCATGCTGTTGAAGACTCCAGCTGAGCAGGGTGACAGTGCAACATATCTGCCATTTCACAACGCACTTGGCACTGTGGGGGTATGGGGAAGGACACCCGCTCCTGGTCACCATCAAGGGGACGGTCGTCCGGAACCTTTACACCACTGGCTCCTTTCAGTCGCCGAGTGGGACCTGTCTGGGATCTCACAGAGCTCGGTGCGCAGATGAATCCGTGCCGTCATGTAGGCCCTATATAGTCAGCACAATACATCCATTTCAATGTGGACCAAGCCCATCGTGATGCCCAGACAGCGGAGTTCGCTGTCATCGTCGATATGCCCCATGTTCAGGGGGTGGTTGACGGGATGCATGTCGCCCTACGAGCATCAGCCCATGATAGGCCAGACAAACTGAAAGTGGTTCCACACGATGAACATGCAGCTGGTGTGTGATCACGAGTGGTGCATTATACACGTCCGTTCTCGATACCCCGGCACTGTGCACGATACCTTCATCCAGGCACACTCGACGGTTCCTGACCTCTTCAAGTCACAGCCCGGGCTGAAGGGTTGGCTCTTGGGCGACAGGGGTGATCCACTACAGCCGTGGCTGATGACGCGCATCTGGAGTCCACAGACCAAAGCGGAGACCCGCTGCAACAACACCCATGCCAAACCAGGGCCAAGCAGTGCTTCGGCATCCTGAAGATGCAGTTCAGGAGCCTGGATCACTCTGGAAGGGCCCTCCAGTATAGCACTAGGAGTCACCTACATTGTGGTGGCCTGCTGCATCCTCCATAACATCCTGCAGCAGAGGGGCGACGTGGTGGAGGAGGAGGATGAATGGCAGTCCTCGTTCGACAAGGAGAATGAGTGCGAGGATGGGCAGGACATGGGGCCTGGGCAGGCCTTACATGTCTGCGTCTGGGCCCACACGCATGGGACACTGTATTTGCCCTCAGGTTCACCAACGAAGGGGCCTGACCAGCGGCACCAACACACCACCAACACAACACTCCAGTGAGCCTCCTCCCATGAACACCCTCCCTGCGCAAACTCCCCACCCCCACCTCCCGCAAATCCCTCCATGATTCCTATATGCCTCACTATGGAGTGCTGGCCCTGGGTTGGCAGTAAAAGCGGGTCTGGTACATGGGATTGAGAATGATGACATCGCTCTGCGATGAACACATGCTCCACACTGTCTGACATTTGACTCCTGCGCACGGCAGATCTTTCCACCATCCACCTGGGTGATCCCTGCATGTGAGCTGGCCATTCCGCCCCACTGTCTCACCAAATCCTTGGGGTGACGGGAAGAGAGGGATGGGGTGTAGAAGGACTTTGACAGGCTAGGAGAGTGGGCAAAGAAGTGGCAGATGGAATACAATGTGGAAAGGTGTGAGGTTATGCACTTTGAAAAGAGAAATGAAGGCATAGACTAATTTCTAAATGGAGAGATGCTTAGGAAATCAGAAGCACAAAGGAACTTGGGAGTCCTTGTTCACAATTCTCTTAAGGTTAATGTGTAGGTTCAGTTGGCAGTTAGGAAGGCAAATGCAATGTTAGCATTCATGTCAAGAGGGCTAGAACACAAACCAGGGATGTACTTCTGGTCAGACCCCATTTGGAGTATTGTGAGCAGTTTTGGCCCCGTATCTAAGGAAGGATGTGCTGCCCTTGGAAAGGGTCCAGAGGAGGTTCACAAGAATGATCCCTGGAATGAAGAGCTTGTTGTATGAGGATCGGTTGAGGACTCTGGGTCTGTACTCATTGGAGTTTAGAAGGATGAGGGGGGATTTCATCGAATTTACAGTGCAGAAGGAGGCCATTCAGCCCATCGAGTCTGCACCGGCTCTTTGAAAGAGCACCCTACCCAAGCCCACACCTCCACTATATCGCCACAACCCAGTAACCCCACCCAACACTAAGGGCAATTTTGAACACAAAGGGCAATTTAGCATGGCCAATCCACCTAACCTGCATGTCTTTGGAGTGTGGGAGGAAACTGGAGCACCTGGAGGAAACCCACACAGAAACGGGGTGAACGTGCAGACTCCGCAGACAGTGACCCAAGCCGGGAATCGAACCTGGAACCCTGGAGCTGTGAAGCAATTGTGCTAAGCACTATGCTACCATGCTGCCCTTATTTATTTTATTGAAACTTACAGGAGACTGCGAGGCCTGGATAGAGTGGACATGGAGAGGATCTTTCCAGTTTTAGGAAAAACTAGTAGCAAAGGACATAATCTCAGACTAAAGGGACGATCCTTTAAAACAGAGATGAGGAAGAATTTCTTCAGCCAGAGAGTGGTGAATCTGTGGAAATCTTTAACGCAGAAGGCTGTGGAGGCCAAATTACTGAGTGTCTTTAAGACAGAGATAGATAGGTTTTTGATCAATAAGGGGATCAGGAGTTATGGGGAGAAGGCAGGAGAATGGGGATGAGCAAAATATCAGCCATGATTGAAAGGTGGAGCAGACTCGATGAACCAAATGGCGTGATTCTGCTCCAATGTATTATGGTTGGGATATCGGAGCTGGCTGAACTGCGGCCCCTGCGCCAAGCCCACCACCAATGTCCACGCATCCCCCCTCCACCGCCCCTGAGCCCCCTTTGTGGCTCACCCAGACCAGCTCACCCCATCCCTCACACCCTTGACAGAGCACCGAGACAGGTTGTGATCAGGTGTTTAATGTGAACAAGTAAACATACATATACAGGTTTGTGCTCTAGCCCCTATCGCTATCCTTTGTGCTGCACCCGTGCCAAATTAAAGGGTCCTAATTATATGCCGAGGTGGATCCCCAGGTGGTACATTGGGAGTGGAAGCGGCCTGCTGTGAATCCCACGTTATAACTTGGGTCCATTTGGCGGCCGTCCTTTGGGGCGACCAGGCCTGCATTGGCTCGGCTGTTGCTTGGGTGTCCCAGGTGGCATGGTGCTGCTCTGTTCTGCCTGCTGCCCATCAGACGCACCAGTGACAGGAGGGGGGCAGTCTGAGGCACTGTGGTATGCTGGCACCTCCCCTGCGGGAGTCTCCGGCACGGGCCCCATCACCTCCTCCTCCCTCGGGGTGCCTGATGGCTCCTGGGCTACGGTGTGAGCAGAGCTATCCCCCACTGCCTGGTGCTGCCAGTCCTGGAGGCCTGCATCCTCCCCGACCAGCGTCTCTATACTCGTGGGCATGGAGCATAGCGAGTGGACCACTTCCCTCTGGGACTACGCCACATCACGCTGCGACAGTGCCGCACCTTCTGGGCCTGTGCCACATCAGCCAATGAATGTGCCACGTCGGCCAGCGCCCAGGCAATGCAGCAGACACCCTCAGCCATGATCTGCTGTGACTGTGCTCTGGAGGGCTGCTGCATTGTCCAAGTGGCCCTGGTACACGGCTATCTGTGGTAGGGCAGCCCTGTCCTGGGCCTCGGCCACCACCCGCACAGAGTGCCCCAGCCTTGGACATACTGACCCATGGCCGAAAACTTCGCCCCAAGAACTCCACCCATGCGCTGTTGGCCTGGGTGGCATGCATGGTCAGCACCACCTCCTGCAGGTGGTTGGCCTCCTCCAACCGCACCTGCAGGTGCTAGACCCTGGCTCGGTGACATTTCCACTATAGATGGGACCACCGTTTCCAGAAGCCTGAAAACCATCCAGACAGCTTTATCCCTGGGGTTGGGCCGACCTCTGACTGTTTGCCCCCTTGGGGGAGTCTACCTTCACCTATTATACCGTAGCAAGTGTGTGGTGCACACCTGATAATGCACCAGGTGTCTCTTCACCAAGATGTCCTAGCGAGGTGTCTCTGGGATGGTTGAGGGTGTTGGAGACAGCACTGGTACAAAGTCAGTGTCATCCCCGGACCGCTGCTCCCGGTATCTCGGGCTGCTGATCAACGGCTCCCATCAGTATCTATTTCCTCCTCGTTATGCTCCTGCTGACAATGTGAATGGGGTCAAGGGGCACCAGACGGGGCAGCCACAGATCCAGGAGATTCAAGTCACAAAACATAATGCATGATTGGACCACAGGCTCAGATGGCGACTGGCAGAGGGGACAGTGTGCGGGATGGTGACATATGTGCCATGGGGAACCACAACTCAGCGGGGTCACACTCGCTCACCTGATGCTGCACTCCGCCTTGGTGACCGCCCTCTCTCCAGGCCCACTGATCAGGTCCAGAGCGTGCTGCTCAGCTACGGTGAAAGGCCGGAGGGCTGACGGTGGCTTTGCAGTTTCCCCCCTCATTCAGTTGTGGGCTGACTTCTGCTGGGGGGTTGGAATCAGGAAAATGCACTATGTCAGACAGTCTGACGCATGCAGGTGGCCTTCATGGCAGCCGGTATGGGTACTGGCAGGTTGGGGATTTGGCGCCCCCTATCCCCCCCAGGTAAAGGGGGGGGGGGGGGGAGGGATGGATTATGGATGAGTGCCAGGGCCACAGTGCTACCTACTCACCCTGGCCATCCTGAGGAGATTCCATGTGTAGCTTCTTGCGGCACTGCTGGCCGGTTTTGTTGGTGTTGCCCGCAACCTCTTTCACCTGCGCCCTGGCCTGGTGCCAACCTCCTTCCCCTTGGGGTATAGAGTGGCCCACCTCTCCTCCATTGCATCCAGTAAGGTCTGCAATTCATCTGTGAACTGTCTTGTCAGCTAAGATGGTGTGTGGGCAGTAGAGTTTATATGCGGCTACAGCTTGTCAGCCTCTCGAGTGTCAATCCTGACTCTGGCAAATCGGACACCGTTTTTCATTGGAATCGGTCGTGTTGCACGTGGCTAGCCCATTAACGGTTGATGAATTACTCTGGGAATAGCACAAATTTTCCCATCACAGGACACCACCGATTCAATCCCAGCAAGGTGATCCAGTTTTTCAGTTGCATTTGTGGATCAACTGCAACATGTTCCTAGATGGATTCCGCCAACAAGTATACCCATTGGTTCCATGTCTCAGCTCTCCCCTTCATTCTGATGAATATAAGAAATTGATATATATATTGTATTATATGTATCTGGTGCAGTAATAAATTTAAATGCCTGGGTTAAGGTGTGTGTATATATGCTGCAGTAATATTTTCTAAAATCTTGATTTAAAAGACAGACACTGTGGCTGCAAAAGGAGGCAATTAAATGTCATAAAAGTTAGATCATCGTTATTTCAAATTATGCTTATGTTTCAAAGGAGGCTAAGGAGCGATAGTGGAGGAGATAAAGTATGCGATTGGGAAGATTCAGTCGGGGAAGGTGACAGGGCCGGATGGGTTTCCGGTGGAATATTATAAAAAATTCAAGGATCAGCTGGTACCCCTGATGGTGGCGATGTTTGAAGAGGCGATAGGGAAGGGCGTGTTACCACAAACTTTGGGGCAGGCATCGATTTCCCTGCTACTAAAAAAAGATAAGGATCCAACAGAGTGTGGGTTGTATAGGCCCATATCGCTTCTGAATGTGGACGCAAAAGTATTGGCGAAAGTACTTGCGGGTAGGCTGGAGGAGTGCCTCCCGAAGGTGATAGGTGAAGATCAGACGGGGTTTATGAGAAGGAGGCAGCTCTTTTCAAACGTTAGAAGGGTATTGAAAGTCGTTATGGCGCGAGCAAAGGAGAAGGAAACAGAGGTGGTTGTGGCATTGGATCCTGAGAAAGCGTTTGACTGGGTAGAATGGGGGTAACTTGATGGCAATTCCAGAGCGGTTTGGGATTGGACCAAGATTTGTGAACTGGGTAAAGCTACTATATAAGGAGCCGATGGCAAGTGTCCGCACAAACAACATCAGCTCGAGATACCTTTCTCTCCACCGTGGGACTAGGCAGGGATGTCCTATGTCCCCCCCCCCCTGCTGTTTGCACTCATGATTGAGCTGTTGGCCATTGCATTAACAAGTTCGGGGGTATGGAATGGAATAGTGCGGGGGGAGGGGGGGGGGGGTAAAAAGAGCATAGGATGTCCCGATATGCCGATGACTTGCTGTTATACGTGTCAGAACCGAGTATGTCGATAGGAGGAATATTGGAGCTGCTTCAAGTGTTTGGGTCTTTCTCAGGATACAAACTAAATCTAGATCAGTGAGTTGTTTGTGGTGTCTCGGCCAGGGGTGGGGTGCTGCCATTCCGTAGGGCAGGGACTCACTTTAGGTACCTGGGGGTGCAGATTGCCCGGGGGTGGGAGGGGCTCCACAGGTACAACATTTCTAGCTTGGTGGGGAGAGTGAAAGCTGTTCTGGCAAGGTGGGATGGTCTCCCTCTGTCACTGGTTGTTCGGGTAAAATGAACATGTTGCCACGATTTCTGTTTATTTTTCCAATGCCTGCCGATTTTCCTGCCAAAGGCTTTTTTCAGAGAGATTGAGGGAAGGATTACTTTGTTCATATGGGGAGGGAAGGTGGCCAGAGTTAGAAAGGTGCTGCTACAGAGGGGAAGGCAGGCAGGGGGTTTGGGTCTTCCGAACCTGATGTATGACTACTGGGCGGCGAATGTGGAAAAGGTGCGGAGCTGGGTCAGAGGGGTTGATTCCCAGTGGGTCAGAATGGAGGAGAGTTTATGCAGGGGGTCGGGATTGAAGCACTAGCAACAGCGCCGCCCCTGCTAGCCCCAGGGTAATACTCAAGGAGTCCAGTAATAATAGCTTCATTGAGAATTTGGAGGCAGTTTCGCCAACACTTCAGGTTGGGGGCAAGGTCAAGGGAAATGCTGATTCGGGGGAACCACAGATTTGAGCCAGGGAGGTGGGATGGAAATTTTCGGAAATGGGAGAAGAAGGGGATTAAAACACTAAAAGATTTGTTTCTTAGGGTCGGTTTGCAGGATTGAAGGAGCTGGAAGCGAAGTATGGGCTGCAGCAGGGGGAAATGTTTAGATACATACAGGTTTGAGATTTTGTCAGAAAGGAGATGCAGAGCTTCCCGGTGGAGCCGGCCTCCACATTGCTGGAGGAGGTGCTGATGGCAGGGAGACTGGAGAAGGGGGTACTGTCAGCGGTTTATGGAGCTATTTTGGAAGAGGAGAAGGCACCACTGAAAGGGATCAAAGGAAAGTGGGAGGAAGAGTTGGGAGAGGATATGGAGGAGGGGTTCTGGTGGGAGGTGCACCGGAGAGCGAATGCCTCCACCACGTGCGCGAGGTTGGGGCTGATACAGCTGAAGGTGGTATACAGAGCACACCTCACGAAGATAAGCCGATTCTTTGAAGGAGTAGAAGGTGTGTGAGAGCATTGCAGGGGTAACAGAACGGGACGCTAATCACGTTCATATGTTTTGGTCCTGTCCTAAGCTGGAGGATTACTGGAAGGAGGTTTTTAGGGTAATTTCTAAAGTGGTGCACATGAAACTGGATCCTGGCCCCCGGGAGGCCAGATTCGGGGTGTTGGACCAGCCAGGGTTGGAAACGGGTGCGGAGGCAGATGTTGTAGCCTTCACCTCATTGATTGCCCGAAGGCGGATCTTGAAGGGTTGGAGAGCAACGTCTCCACCCTGTGCCCTGGCGTGGCAGGGGGATCTTGACTCTTGAGAAGGTGAAGTTTGAACTGAGGGGAAGGATGGAGGGATTCTACAATTCATGGGCATTATTGAAATGAAATGAAATGAAATGAAAAGAAAATCGCTTATTGTCACGAGTAGGCTTCAATGAAGTTACTGTGAAAAGCCCCTAGTCGCCACATTCCGGCGCCTGTCCGGGGAGGCTGGTACGGGAATCAAACCGTGCTGCTGGCCTGCTTTAAAAGCCAGCGAGTTAGCCTTGTGAGCTAAACCAGCCCCTGTATTCACTTTCAAGAACTGGATAACATCGATCATTAGTTGGGGGGGGGGGGGGGGGGGGGGGGTGGTGGTTTGTATTAATGGTGGCTATGGGTAATTCCTGATTCCTTTTTGTCATTTATTTATGTGAATATGCGGGCTAATGTGTGGGGATTGGTGGGAGGATGGGATCGTTGTCATTGATATGGGGATTGACATATTTGTTACTGATTATTTTTTATTATTGGTGGTGTAAATTTGGGAGAAAATGTGAAAAGGAGAATAAAAAATACTTTAAAAAAAAAGGAAGGAGCTTTCGATACCTGGGAATCCAGGTAGTCATGGAATGGGAGGCACTGCACAAGTTAAACCTATCCCGGCTCGTAGAACAAATGAAAGAGGACTTTAAGAGATGGGACATGCTCCCGCTATCACTGGCGGGGAGGGTACAGACTGTGAAAATGACGGTCCTCCCCAAATTTCTGTTTGTCTTTCAGTACCTCCCCATCTTCATCCCGAGGGCTTTTTTCAAGCGGGTGATTAAGGTTATTTTGGGCTTTGTGTTGCGTGTAAAACCCACCGAGTGAGAAAGTGTTGCTGGAGCGCTGCTGAACTTTTGCAATTACTATTGGGCAGTTAATATAGCCATGATTACGAAGTGGGTAGTGGGGGAGGGGTCGGTGTGGGAGTGGATGGAGGTGGAGTCATGTAAAGGCACAAGGAAGATGAATACAGCTCAGCATTTACATTTGCCGGAGATACTAACTGTATCATTAGAATTAGCTAATCTTAAATTAGAAATTGAAAAATTAGAAATGTAGGAGAAAGATAAACAGAAAGAAATAGAAGTGAAGAAATTAGAAATGCAAGAAAAGTTGAGAGTGGCTATTGCAGAAGAAAAAAATAAGGGCTTTTCAAAAGAAAATAGAATTGGAAACTTGATGTGGAAATGGAAAGATTGGCAAGGGAAGAAATGGATAAGGTAAGAAAGAGAGAGAGAGGCAATGGTAGAAACAAAGGAAAAAGAAAGAGAATTTGAACTTTGGAAAATGGAAATCCAAACAGAACATCAACGGAAAATGTGGGAGTTAAAAGCAGAAGCTTAGGAAAGTCTAAAAGGAGAAACCTCATCTGATCACAAGCCTAGTGGGGCTATGTTTAAATATATTCAAGCGCTACTGAGGTTTGACGAGAAAGGTGTGGAAATCTTTTTCATCTCATGTGAGAAAGTGGCTAAACAATCGAAGTGGCCAAAGACCATGTGGGTATTATTTGTTCAAACAATGTTAGTAGGTCGAGATAATCAAGTATGTGCATCATTATCAGAGAAGGTATCTAGGGATTTTGATGAGGTGTGAAAAGCCATATTAATTGCACATGAACTAGTGCCAGAAGCCTACAGACAGAAGTTTAAAAATCTATGGAAATAACCAGGTCAGACATATATAGAAATTGAAAGAATTAGATAACATTTTGATTGGTGGATAAGAGCATTAAAAATAGACCAAATATATGATGCTCTTAGGGAAAGGATTATTTTGGAAGAATTTAAAGATTCACTTCCCACAGTAGTGAGACATCTTGTGGAAGAATAAAGAGTTAAATCTGCTAGACTGGCAGCAGAAATGGCAGATGATTTTGAATTAATTCATAAATCAAGGTCTGGTTTTCAATATCAATTTCAATCTGAGAAGGTTAAGAACTGGAAAATGAGAAATACACAGGTGGGCAGGCAAAGGAAATCTAGTTGGAGATATTAAGGAGAGTTTGCTTCAGGTTAAAAAGGAAACCTAAGACAGTGGAAAAGAGATAAGAAAATGTAAATACTTTCATTGTAATAAAGTTGGACACATGAAGTCGCAGTATTGCTTAAGAAAAGTACTGGGAAGGCAGAGCGGTTCAAACAAGATAAGCCAGTGGGGTTTATTAAAGTGGTTTATTATAGTTCCAGCGAAAGAGGTACAAAAGAGTGCAAAGCCTGTTCAGAGGTTGGTGGATCAGGTTGGTGGTAAACAGGTGGCAGATCTTTCAGGTGGCAGAACTTTTTAAAGATTTTGTTTGTGTGGATAAGGTTTAGTCATATGTACACGGTGAAGTAGGTAAGATTATGATTTTAAGGGATACAGCTGCGAGTAAATCTTTAATGTTTGTATCTGCTAGATTTCCAGAGGCTATTCCATTAAGAAATGTTACAGCTAAGAGGGTTGTAAAATAATTAACTAAATATTTTACCAGGTATGGACTACCAAAGGAAATCTAATCAGATGAAGGATCCAATTTAATGTCAGTTATTCAGCTAAGTTATGGATAGCTTAGGAGGAAAGCAATTTAAATCAACTGGGTATCATTCAGAATCACAGGAAGTGTTAGAAAGGTGACGTCAATCTTTAAAGACCATGTTGAGGACCTATACTCAGGATTATCAGGAGGATTGGGAGAAAGGAATTCCGTTTATACCATTTGTAATTAGGGATGCACCTAATGAATCAACGAAATTCAGTCCATTCGAATTCGGTCATGAGGCAAGAGGACACTTAAATTGATCAAAGTTGGTGAGTCAGTATTCGGAGACTTACTTTTCAGTGGCAGCGGCGGAGCTCAGACCTTGGATGAGAACCTCTGGCTCTGGAGAGTACAAAAGAGCAGTAATGTAAGGCTTGATCCACTTACCTTTACAGCGGTGGCAGGGCAAATCAGCAGTAATATAGGGACAGGCGGCAGCATTTCAAAGTGACGTCACAGTTCAGAAAGTGGTGTGGGACCAACAGGAGCAGCTGATTGGTAAGCACGTCCTGAGGCATTTTCCAACTATATTAAATTGTAAGTCGTTGCTTAAGCAAGGGTAGGGACTTATTTATTTATTTTCTTTTTATAAACTCTTCTAAAGTTTTAAATTTAAAGGGTGTAGTCATGGCAGGAGAACCCAAAGCCATGGTATGCTCCTCCTGCTCTATATGAGAAGCTGGGCACTTTTCAAATGCCCGGGACCAGTTTATGTGCAGGAAGTGTGTTCAGCTGCAGGTCTGGAAGATTGGGTTTCACAGCTGGAAGAGCGGCTGGGAGCACTGTGAACCATCTGCAAGTCTGAAAGCATCATGGGTAGCATATTTAGAGAGGTGGTCACACTGCAGCTGAAGGGACTTGAAGGAACGGAATGGGTGACCATCAGGCAGTCCAAGAGAAACAGGCAAATAGTTCAGGAGTCTGCTGAGGTCCTGTTCGCAAATCAGTATTCCATTTTGGAGGCTGATGAGAGCGCTTGTTCCTCCAGGGGGTGCAGAAAGAGCCAAACTTCTGGCACCACTGGCAGTTTGTCTGTATAGGAGGGGAGGAAAAGCAATAGTAATAGAGGATTCGATAGTGAGGGGAACAGATAGATGCTACTGTGGCCGTCAACGTGACTCCAGGATGGTGTGTTGCCTCCTGGTGCCAGAGTCTGGGATGTCACTGAACAGCTGCAGGGCATCCTGAAGGGGGAGGGTGATAAGGCAGACGTCATGGTACATGTTGGTACCAATGATATAGGTAGAAAGAGGGATTAGATCTTGCCTCAAGAACTCAGGGAACTAAGCAGTAGACTAAAAAGCAAGACCTCTGGGGTTGTAATCTTTGGATTACTCCCAGTGCCATGTGATAGTGAGGACAGAAATAGAAGAATAGCGAAGATGAATGAGTGGCTTAAGAATTGGTGCAGGAGGGAGTGTTTTAGATTCTTGGATCAGTGGGACCATTTCTGCGGAAGATGGGACTTGTACAAGTGGGACGGTCTACATGTGAACTAGAGCTGGACTAACATCCTTGCAGGTGGGTTTGCTAGTGTTCGGCAGGAGGGGATACGGATTGTTAGAATAGGGACACAGCATAGTACAGTAAAGCAATCAAGTCAGACAGAATACAGCCATATTAATTTTCAAGTTTGTCAGGCAAGACTGGATGCCTTTGCTCTAATACTATGAGTATTACAGGTAAAACAGATGAGTTAAGGGTGAGGATTGACAGGTGGAATTGTGATATAGCAGCCATCACAAGAGATGTGGTTGAGGGAGGAGTAGGATTGACAGTTTAACATTCCAGGATGTAGAATCTTCAGGTGAGACAGGGGAGCAGGTAAAAGAGAAGGCATTGCATTATTAGTTAAGGAGTCGATTACTGCAGTAAGCAGATGATACCTTGGAGGTGGCATCAAATTAAGCTTTGTGGGTAGAGTTGAGGAATAAAAAAGGGACAGCCACATTGCTAGGTGTTTATTATAGACTCCGATTGTGGGAAATCAAGGAGCAAATATGTGCACAATTCGCAGAGGTGGGAAAAAATAATAAGGGTAATTATATTAGTTGATTTCAATTTTACCAACATTAATTGGGATAGTCATAGTGTTAAGGGATTAGGAGGAGTGGACTTCTTAAAATATATACAGGAGAACCTTTTATGTATTTTCTTTTCACGTACGGAATGATCTGTTTGAGCTGCATACAGAACAATACTTTTCACTACCTCAGTACATGTGACAATAAACAAATCCAATACAATCCAATCTTGCGGCAGGCGGGGTGGAACAATCCAGCCCATTTACTAAATCATGATTTCGAAGTCGGGCTCCGGAAAATCCAGCCCGATTCCTGCACTGCAGGTGGAAGAATCGGGAAGCAACATGGCTTCTTGATTGAGATTCCAGCTTCCAGATAATTACACAGACAGATTATTAACAAATTATTCTCAACAGATTAATAGCAGTCACCTGCTTCAAGCTATATATCCTTTAAGCTACCTCCCCAGCATTTAAGGTTAATCTTTCTACGTGAAAACATTTGGCTGTGTGTCTGATTAAACAACCATGCCATTCCACCCCAACCAGATTTCACAAAACCTAATGAGATCAATGACCATTATGAACTTGTGAATACAGAGTCCAAATTCTTTCATATTATCATGCTTCAGAAAGTCAGCACATTCACCTGGAATTTTGGATGTGGGCTAGAGTTGTTTCCACCTTCTCCAAGGAGGAGGACGGATACGGAGACCGCAGGATAGAAGGCCTGCCTCTATCTGCTGGGATAAAGCCCAGTTCCATTCATCTCACAAATGTATCAACAAAGCAGGCTGAAAAGAGTACCTGACATCTGTTTTGTCAGCTGGCTTCATTGTGAATGCATGGCTTATCCTGAAGACTCACTAATGAACTCATCCCTGTGAGGAATGTTTACACAGCTATAAAGAGGATTGCTGGCTGTGACAGTTTTATGAGCTTATAAGAAGTTTATCTTTGAAATGTTTTTGCAATGTCTGCTTGTTTACTTGGACAAGATTAAGAAATGTTAAATGGATTAAAGATTTTTTTCTAATGCGAGTATAAATTGGTCAGTTGGCTGGACAGTTGGTTAGTGATGCTGAACGATGCCAACTTGCCCCTTACCTGGAGTGCAAGGGACCTGGGTTCGATTCCAACCTCGGGTGAATGTCTGTGTGAAGTTTGGTATATTCTCCCCGTGTCTGCGTGGGTTTTGAGAACATAAGAGCTAGGACCAGGAGTAGACCACCTGGCCCTTCGAGCCTGCTCCACCATTCAATGAGACCATGGCTGATCTTTTGTGGACTCAGCTCCACTTTCCCGCCCGAACACCATAATCCTTTATTCTTCAACAACTATCTACCTTTATCTTGAAAACATTCAATGAAAAAGCCTCATCTGCTTCACTGGGCAGTAAATTCCATAGATTCACAACCCTTTGGGTGAAGATGTTCCTCCTGAGCTCAGTTGTAAAGCTACTTCCCCTTATTTGAGGCTATGCCCCCAATTCTGCTTTCACCCGCCAGTGGAAACAACCTCCCCATGTTTTTATAAGATTCCCCCGCATCCTTCCAAATGCTTACGAGTACAGTCCCAGACTATTCAACTTCTTCTCGTAATCCAACCCCTCAACTCTGGGATTAACCTAAGTAAATCTCCTCTGCATATCCTCCAGCGCCAGTACATCCGTTCTTAAGTAAGGAGACCAAAATTGAACACAATACTCCAGGTGTGGCCTTACTAACACCTTATACCGTTGCAGCATAACCTCCCTCGTCTTAAACTCTGGGTGCTCCGGTTTCCCAAAACAGTCCAAAGGTGTGCAGGTTAGGTGCATTGGCCATGCTAAATTTCACCTCAGTGTCCAAAACGTTAGGTGGACGGAATGGGGGAGTGAACCTAGGTAGTGCTCTTTCAGAGGGTCAGTGCGGACTGAAGGGGCCTCCTTCTGCACTCTATGGATTCTATGGAAGGGAAGAGCAGCCTATATGACAAATACATGAATAGGATGGGAATAGAGGGATACGGACCCTGGAAGTGTAGAAGATTTTAGTTTAGACAGGCAGCATGGTCGGCGCAGGCTTGGAGGGCCCAAGGGCCTGTTTCTGTGCTGTACCTTTCTTTGTTCTATGTTCCTCTGGGACTGTGGTGACATTTACATTACAAATGACTGTGTTTGACAGGTTTACCCGTTTGTAAGGTGCAAATTTTAAAGGGGATTTTAAATGGATGGATGATTTAAAAAATATTTCAATTAGTATTTCAAAACCTGTCAGCGTTATTATGGTTTTTATACCCAGTGGATAGTGGAAATGCTTAAGCCTCAGCAGACGTCAGCACATTATATCAATGTGAAAATCAAGATTGAAGAAGCGGACTTTATCCCTTGGATAATGTATTCTAATGTATCCGAATCCTCACACAGCGCTGGTCAATTTAATGCTCTCTTTTAAGAATAGATCCTGATGATCAATCGCTGCAGCAATATTTAATTTTTCAAATAGCATCTAATTATGACAGTTGGAATTTTCAAAAGCTTTAAACTTACCTTTCAAAAGATGCCCAACTTTACAGCTGGCTTCTCCCAAGGTTCGCCAATTGACTTACCTGGCTTAGTTCACGCAACTCCAGGAACCCACCTGTCTCAAAGTAAATGGCAATCCCATGGAACATTTGGACCATGCATTTGAATAGCAAACCCAGTGTTGCTTTAAGTATGTGGGAGTGGGGGCGGGGGGGTTGCAACCTGCCATGTTTCCAGGCATGGCGCAATGGCAGGTGACAGTATTGGACACATAATTTTAATTTTGCAGCCATGCACACCTCCTGTTTGGTCCTCTTAATGCAGGTTTGCTCAGTGTCAAGAGTGGAAAATCCAGGCCATTAACTCTGTTTGACATTCCACAAATGATGCCAGTTCCTTTTGAGAATTTATAGCATTTTAAATTTTTTTTAGTTCAGAGTCTGCAGAATTTTCCTTTTTTGTAGTCCTTCCCACAATCTGTTCTAGATGTGATCATGGTTCTTGGTTCTTACAGACCAAGGCAATATTATTAACCAATTCATCTCAAACAAAATTTTTGACGTACTCCCCACCACATTGTAGAGGGAGTGTTCCAGGTCTTGACTCCTCGTAAAACAGTTTGTGGAGGGTTACAGGAGTATCCAATGAAAATGCAGGGAACTGGGAGTAAGACAATGCAAATACAGATGGATTATGCGGCATTGCTGGCAGTGCAAAACTTTGGCTTTGGGAGCCTGCTAACTTTATAATGCCAGTTTTTTGTGCAGAGTCAGCACATGGCTTCTGTGGAATTATTAAGATAGATTACACACATAAGGACAAATTCATGAGTGTGTGGTTTGACATGGAGCTTCACTTATAAGGCCTGCATATTGGGAAGTGCAGCTAGTTACTCTGCTTATTCATAAAAATTACCATCTATATGGAGGATGAAAATATAGTCTGGCATATTAGAATACTACCTATCTGAACAAAATGATTTACAGCTACTCTTAAATACACATTGCTATATTTAAGAATCCTTTGCACTGAATCAGAACCACTGCATGTCTGCATTGCTCTTTATGCTGCAAGTCACTTTCTTTTCAGAATCGTGCAAACCAACAGCTCCATTATATTTGCTTCATCAATGAGTCTTTAATTTTTGTTTGTGATTTTGTCCTGAATAAACTTTGGCTTGATCACTAAGGAAATCACTTGAGATAAATTTATTTTGTGCTTTCCATACGACCAGGGGATTTTCACAGTAACTTCACTGTAGTGTTAATGTAAGTCTACTTGTGACAATAATAAAGATTATTATTATTAATTTCCAAGGAACTTAAAAGAAATATCCAGCTAAAATACAATCCGCTCTGCTAAATAAAATTATGGGCAAAGATTTGTTTGGACAAAAGAAACAAAGCGTGATTAGGTTGGAGAAAAGATTTTTTTTGCCAACATTACAGCTATGAGCATTAACAGTTAAATATCATCACTTTATAAATTAGTTAAGTTTTTATTAACAGATCCATCACCGTTGTTGCTGGACGCACAGCTCAATAAATTTCTTGACTGTACAATTTTCATTACATTGTATGTGTCACAATGTAACAGAAATATTGCTAACTTTTTAAGAAAGAATTTTGGCAAAATAGATTTAATGTATTTATTACTCATTTTGTTTGATATTATTCTCTATCTCCAGCTCATATGTAATTTCTTGTTGAAAAAGCCCAAGTCAAAAGTTATCCACTGGATTGTATGTATTGTGGTCCAAAACCATTTTTTCATTTTGCCAAGGTAAGTGTTTTGCCTTCAGATCATACCTACCTTTGACAACATAGCACAGCACAGGAATCTGTGGTTGCAGCCTGAATTCTGTAATGCATCACAAATCAAGTACAATAATTTCTTCAGAAATGATGTGTTAGTTGCATCATGAAACTTGCATTAAAGTTTAACCTACAATGAAAACAGATTTAAGTAGCAAAGATTTTAGAGTTTACTATTCAAAATACTATGTCGTGAGTCAGCTGGAAATCCGCCATCAAATGCAGCATTAAGTACATCATCCAACCAAAAAGCAGTTACAAAATCCAGATCTTCCCTCACGTTGGCAGGAATCTCATCAAGGTCCTTCTCATTTCGTTTTGGTAGAATAACTGTCTTCAGACCAGCTCGGTGTGCAGCTAGAACTTTATCCTTTATTCCACCCACCTATTAGAACACAGAAATTAAAAATGTTAAACAGATAATAAACAAGGTAGGTAGGTTCCAGTTCCTCCAAAAATGAAAACTGATATTTTAATCATAAATAACTCCTGTTTGAGAAGCGCTCCCTCTTTATAAGACAATTGTATACAATATATATATATATATACACACACAGTTGAAGATTTTCAGACCGTTAATTGTTGCAAACTGTACTGCCCTGAGATAAGAAACCCAGGCAGCCTGACATTTGGTACTTTCTCCTTTACAGATTGATTGGTTTATATGCAGCATGAAGGAAGGCAGGGTACTTAAACAAGATAATCTGAGATCCCAACAGAAACTGACATTGCTGAGGCAAGGAAAGGTTTGCCACAGCATTGTGATAGAGTTGTTGATTGAAGAAATTAAATCCTAAATTAGAAAATGCTGCCTCTGAGTGTAACCTCTTTGGCTGTTTAGTCAAATAAAGAACTGTTTACCAATTACAGTGAGAAGTCTGACAACACCAGGTTAAAGTCCAACAGTTTTGTTTCGAATCACTAGCTTTCGGAGCACAGCTCTTTCCTCAGGTGAATGAAGAGGTGGGTTCCAGAAACATATATATAGACAAAGTCAATGATGCAAGACGATACTTTGAATGCGAGTCTTTGCAGATAATTAAGTCTTTACGGGTCCAGACAGAGCAACTGGAGAGAGGGATAATCACAGGTTAAAGAGATGTGAATAGTCTCAAGCCAGGACAGTTGGTAGGATTTTAAAGCCCAAGCTAGATGGTGGGGGAGTGAATGTAATGCGACATGAATCCAATGTTCCGGTTGAGGCCGTACTCATGTGTGCGGAACTTGGCTATAAGTTTCTGTTCGGTGATTCTGCGTTGTCGTGCGTTCTGAAGGTCACCTTGGAGAACGCTTAACCGAAGATCAGGGGCTGAATGCCCTTGACTGCTGAAGTGTTCCCTGACTGGAAGGGAACATTCCTGTCTGGCGATTGTCACGCGATGTCCATTCATCCGTTGTCGCAGCGTCTGCATGGTGTCTCCAATGTACCACGCTTCGGGACATCCTTTCATGCAGCGTATGAGGTAGACAATGTTGGCTGAGTCGCACGAGTATGTACCATGTACCTGGTGGGTGGTGTTCTCACGTGTAATGGTGGTACCCATGTCAATGATTGGTGAACTCACCGAGTTTACAGACTGCTTTGGGCTCACTTTATGCCTCTCTGTATCATGCCATGTGGCAAAATATTGCACATCTCCTCCTTTCCCAGGTCTCCCAGTGAAAGCAACCAATCGCTGGATATCCTAATCTCGACCAGTCAACCTCCGTTGGTGGTTAAAAGCCTTTCATTTTGGAAAAGCCCAAGCTTATCAGCAGAATTCTCCATGCCAGAATCTAAGTGCTGATACCGGGACTGAATCGGTGATGTTCTATGACAGCAAAATTGGCGCCGTTCCCAGATCAATCTAACATTCCACTGGCACCATATGAAACACGACCGATTCCAATGGAAAACTGATTTGTATTGGCACTCAAGAGGCCGACAAGCTGCAGCCACATATAAACACTCCACTTCCCACACACTCATCCCAGCCAACAAGATGGCAGCAAGGAGAGCGGCACGGCGGTTCACCAACGGCGAGCTGGAGGTCCTACTGGGTGCAGTGGAGGAGAGGTGGCCCACATTTCTGTAGTCGCTGAGGCGGAGGTCGGCATCGGGTGAGCAAGTGAGACCCTGCTGAGTTGTGGTTCTCCATGGCATGTGTGTCACCACCGCCACCACCACCTCTCCACACCCACCCACACTACTACCCCCACATCCCCCCCTCCACCACCTGCCCCCACATCCATTCACACCACCACCTCCCCCACCACCACCCCCACACCAGCATCTCCCCACACCCCCCACCACACTGCCCCCTCCCCACCACCCCATCACACTGCGCACCCCTCCAACATAAACACACACCTCCTCCCCCACACACCCCCCATCCCATATTCCCCTTGCACTCCCCCTCCACACTGCCCCTCAACCACCACACTCTCCTTCTGACTGCCACCTCCATCACCACCCAAAACACCAACATACCAACACCAATCATACGTCATATCTTGTGTCTGCAGGATCACCTAGCGATGACACGGGCCCTTCTGGTATCCCCCGACCCCAACTACAACCCCAGGAGTAGAGCAGCGAGGAGGAGAACACGAACAGGAGCCCTCGACCCACAGCTGGACACATCTCAGAGCACCAGTCTGGGAACAACACTAATTTCCCGTCACAGCTGTCTCCAACACCCTCCACCATCCCAGAGACACTCACCTCGGCTGTGCAATTTAGTGAAGAGGCTCCTGAGGCACTATCTGGTGCTCACCACACCTGTTGTGGTACAGCACAGCAGGTGAAGGTAGGATCTCTCGAGGGGACGGATGATCAGAGGGCAGCCCAACCCCAGGGACTAGCTGCCGTCCAGATAGGTTTCGGGCTACAGAAAAGAGCAGTCCCATCTATTATGGCGATGTAGTCACAGAGCTAGGGACAACATGAAGGGCTGTCAGCAACCATCCAGCGCCTCCAGGTGCAGTTGGAGGAGTTGAACCGCATGTAGGAGCAGGAGATGACGCCGAACATGCGTGCCACCCAAGCCAACACTGCACGGGTGGCAATCATCATTAGACTTTTAATTCCAGATTTCTATCGAATTAAAATTTCAACATCTGCTGTTCGAACCCAGGTCCCCTGATTATTACAGTGGGTCTCTAGATTACTAGTCCAATGATAATACCACCACACCATCGCCTCCCCTGTCAGAATTATAATAGCACTGTTCAAAATTTATTGTCCTGCAGATGTCAGAGAATAAGGTGAACCCCTCCAACTGAGAAGTCAAATGGAAGCTTATTTTTCAAAGAATTTCACAATTGCTACAATGAAATTTTGCCTCGTCATGTCTCAATTTGGCTCTTTTCCTTATGCTTTTGGGCTCTTGCAGATCAACAGCTGCAGAAATTGCATTTTCGATAGACAGTCAAAGGCCAAGCAGAGATTGGGAGAGTTTATTTTAGGGCCAAACACACAAGTAAATGGGGTCAGTGGGGGCTCAATGTGGCTGATGAAGAAGTAGAGGGGCTTATGAGAGACAAGGTTGAGAGGATCGCTAAGAACAGCAAAGAAAGAAAAAGATTAACATGGAGTGAAACATCAGAGTACGGGAGAAAGATGGTTAGAAATATAAAGAATTTCTGTAGATATTTAAATAGGAAAAGAGTTAACAAAGTGAGCGTAGGTCTATAGAAAGTGCGTCTGGGTATTGATAATGGAAGCAGGGAGATGGCAGATGAATTGAACGGGTATTTTACATCTGTCTTCATGATAAAGGGCACAAGTAACATTTCAGAAATAGCTGTAAATCAGGAAATGGAAGGGAAGGAAGAACACAGAAAAATTACAATAACCAGAGAAGTGGTACTGAGCAAATTGCTAGGGCTGCGTCAAATACATTCCTGGGTCCAGATGGACTTCATCCTAGGGTCTTGATAGAAGTGGCTAGGGAGGTGGTTAATGCAGTGGTTATAATTTTCCAAAATTCCCTAGAATCAGGAAGGTTCTACTAGATTGGAAAATGACAAATAAAACATCTTTATTCAAAAAGGGAAGCAGAAGTGGGAAATTACAGGACAGTTAGACTAACATTTGTCAAAGGGAAAATGTTTGAAACTATTATTAAATATGTTATAGCAGGACACTTAGAAAAATTCAAGGCAATCAAGCAGAGTCAACATGGTTTTGTGAAAGGAAAATCATGTTTAACCAATTTATTGGTGTTTTTTGAAGGGGTCACATGTGTTATGGATAAAAGCGAACCGGTGGATGCACTGTACTTAAGTTTCCAGAAAACATTTGATAAGGTGTCACATCAAAGGTTATTGCGCAAAATAAAAGCTCATGATGTAGGGAGTAACTTATTGGCATGGAGAGAAGATTGGTTAGCTAACAGAAAACAGAGATAGCATAGGTAGTAGTGATCACAATATGATGGATATTCAGTTTGAGAATGAGAAACATATGTCGGAAACAACTGTGTTTAACTTAAGGGGAACTACAATGAAATGAAGATAGAGTTAGCTAAAATGGACTGGGTGGATAGGGGCAGCACGGTGCCAGGGACTCGGGTTCAATTCCAGCTTTGGCTGACTGCCCGCGTGAAGGTTGCACATTCTCCCCATGTCTGCGTGGGTTTCCTTCGAGTGCTTTGGTTTCCTCCCACAGTCTAAAGATGAGAAAGTTAGAGGATTGGCCACGTTAAATTGTCCCTTAGTGTCCAGAGTATTAAGTTGAAAGAAAAAGCATATAAGGAGGCAAAAGTCAGTGATAGCCCCGAAGACTGGGATAAATTCAGAATCCAGCAAAGGAGGACTAAAATGATAAAGAAGGAGAAAATAAACTACAAAGGCAAACTAGCGAAGATAAAACTGACAATAAGAGCTTCTTTCAATATATAAAATGGAAGAGAGAGGTCAAAATGAACATAGGCCCCTTATAAAATGAATCTGGGGAGATAGTAATAGGGAACAAAGAAATAACAGAGGAGTTAAACATATTTTGCATCAGTCTTTACGGTGGAAGATACTTCGAACATCCCATTAATACTCAATAATATGGGGGAGGAATTAAATGCCATCACCATCTTTAACATATATAACATAACATATTTAATAATAGAGTAGTATTAGACAAACAAATGGGGCTAATGGCAGATAAGTCTCCCTGCCCTGATGGCTTGCATCCTAGGTTCCTAAAAGAAGTAGCTAGAGATAATGGATGCATTGGTTGTAATTTTCCCAAAATCCATGGGATTCTGGAGAAGTACCAGAGGGTTGGAAAACAGACACCTCTATTCAAAAAGGAGGCAATAGGATAACCATAGGCCCATTAACCTAACATCAACCTCATAAAAGGTTAAGTCATAAGATAAGAGCTCATGGTGTTGCAGGTAAGATATTGCCATGGACAGAGAATTGGCAAATGGGCAGGAAACAGCGAGTGGGGATAAGGTATTCTTTTTCACATTGGTGACCTGAATCCAGTGAGGTTCCACAGGGATCAGTACTGGGATGTCAGCTGTTTACAATATATATTGATGACGTGGAGGAAGGAAGTGAAACGTACTGTAGCCAAATTTGCAGACGACACAAAAATAATTGGAAAGGCAAGTTGCGAGAGGGATACAAACAGCTTGCAAAGAGATATTGATGGGTAAATGGGCAAAAAGTTAGCAAATGGAGTATAATGTGGGAAAATGTGAAGTTGTTCATTTTGGTAGGAAGAACAAAAGAACAAGATTATTTAAATGGAGAAAAACTGCAGAAAGCTGCAGCACAAAGGGACTTGGGGATACTTGTGTACAAAACACAGAAAGCAGGCACACAGGTGCAGCAGGTAATCAGGAAGGCGAATGCAATGTTGGCCCTCATTTCAAGGGGCTGGAATAAAAGAGTAGGGAAGTCTTGCTGCAGCTGTGCAAGGTACTGTTAAGACTATATCTGGACTACTGTGAGCAGTTTTGGTCCCCTTATTTAAGGAAATATATTATTTCATTGGAGGTGGTTGAGAGAAGGTTCACAAGCATGATCCCCGGTATGGAGGAAATATCTTATGAGCAAAGATTCAACAGGTAGAGACTCTACTCATTGGAATTTAGAAGAATAAAAGGTAATCTCATTGAAACATATAGGATTCTTAAGGGCTTGACACGGTAAATGCTGAGAGGACGTTTCCCCTCATAGGAGAGTCTAGGATCAGAAGGCATAGTTTCAGAATAAAGGGATGACAATTTAAGACTGAGATGAGGAGGAATTTCTTCTCTCAGAGGGTTGAGTGTTCTTGGAACTCCTTGCCACAGAGAGCTGTGGAGCAGAGTCCTTGTGTATATTTAAGGCTGAGATAGATAGATTCTTGACCAGTAAGGAAATCAAGAGTTATGGAGAAAGAGCAGGAATGTGGACGTAAGGAATGTCAGTTCAGCCACAATCCTATTGAATAGCAGAGCAGGCTCGAGGGGCCGAACAGCTTACTCCTGTTCCTATTTCGTATGGTCTTATAAAAGTTTTTTTTCTGGTCACAAGGATCAGTGCTGGTGCCTCAACCTTTTACAATTTCTATAAATGACTTGGATGAACATTTGGTTCTAATATTTGCTGACAACATATAGAGATAGGTAGTAAAGTAAATTATAAAGAGGACATCAGGAAGCTACAAAGGGACACATTAAGTCAGAGGGTAAAGAGCTGGCAAATAAAGTACAATGTGAGAAAATGTGAGATTGTCCATTTTGACAGGAAGAATAAAAAATAAACTTATCTAAATGGTGAGAGATGGCAGAACAATTTAGGTGGAGTAGGTGCCAGGAGGAGGGGAGAGAAACCAAGATGTAATAAAACCACACCACCACCATGGTGGCTTGGCATGTTAGATGGTGATAGGTTTTGTAAAATGGGAGGTTTCAGTGAGAGGCAGGACTTCGCCTTTCAGGACACACATCCAGTAAATATTTAAATAAAAACAAAGAAATAATTCAAAAATATTCTCTGGTAAGAAAGGTACAATGGTATAACTGGAGTTGAAGGCTAGCTTTCCCTGACAACATTTAACATACATAGATACATGAAGATAGGAGCAGGAGGAGGCCTTTTGGCCCTTCGAGCCTGTTCCTCCATTTATCACGATCATGGCTGATCATTCAACTTGATAGCCTAATCCTGCTTTCTCCCCATAGCCTTTGATCCCATTCTCCCCAAGTGCTATATCTAGCCGCCTCTTGAATATGTTCAATGTTTCAGCATCAACTACTTCCTATGGTAATGAATTCCACAGGCTCACCACTCTTTGGGTGATACATGATATATTTTCACAAGAAAAAGAACTGCAGTGTGAAGAGTGAGACTAAATTGGAGCCACAAAGAATCTAATTACTGTCATTATTAATAATTGAATAAAAGAAAGTGAAACTATATACATTTATTGAAGTTTATCTAGCTTATGTGTTAAACACTGATTAAATATTCTCCATATTGATGAATAATTGTAAAAAGAGTGAGAGTTAAGGATAATTTTCTTCAGAAATTTAGATACTCACAGGTAGAACAAGGCCTCGCAATGTTATTTCACCTGTCATAGCTACATCAGAACGCACCAAATGGCCACTGAACAGAGAGGCAAGGCATGTTACTATAGTGACACCGGCAGATGGTCCATCTTTTGTAACAGCTCCAGCTGGAAAGTGTAGATGTATATCGGTGTTGTCAAGGAGATCAAAGCTTCCACCAGCTAAAGGGGAGAGACAAGTTTCCATTGTTATTGTTACAAAAAAAAAAATATATTCCCATATTAAATGAGATCACTTTCTGGAATAAATTTCTGCAGATCAATTTAAAATTCTCATATAACCATTGCTTCCATACTTTTCTGTATGAGGCTCTTGGAAGTATTTTTTAAAAAGTATTTTTATTAAGGTTTTGCAGAATTTTTCATAATAAAACAGTAGTAACCATAACAAAACAAACTAGAGTGAACATTAACATAGTGCAAAAAGAGAATATACAATAACAATTAAATAGACATTACCCCACGCGACCCAGTCTTCCCACACCATCCCAATGAAGCACTCACACCCCCCCCCTAACGGATTGCTGCTGCTGCTGACATTTTAATTTTCCCCGAGTAAGTCGACGAGTGACTGCCACCTCCGAGAAAACCCTAGCATAGACCCTCTTAAGGCAAACTTTATTTTCTCGAGGCTGAGAAACCCAGCCATGTCATTGACCCAAGTCTCTACACTCGGGGACTTCGAGTCCCTCCACATTAATAAAATCCGTCTCCAGGCTACTAGGGAGGCAAAGGCCAAGACGTCGGCCTCTTTCGCCCCCTGAATTCCCGGGTCTTCTGGCGCTCCAAAGATCGCTATCTCTGGACTCGGCACCACCCGTGTGTTAAGCACCTTGGACATTGCCCTCGCGAGCCCTTGCCAGAACACTCTAAATTCCGGGCATGCCCAAAACATGTGGACATGGTTTGCAGGGCTGCCCTTGCACCTTATAGAACTGTCTTCTACTCCCAAAACATTGCTCATTCTTGCTGCCGTCATGTGTGCCCGGTGGACCACCTTAAATTAAATTAGACTGAGCCTGGCACATGATGAGGAGGAATTAACCCTGCCCAGGACCTCTGCCCACAGACCCGCTTCCAACTCCTCACCTAGTTCCTCCTCCCACTTGACCTTGAGCTCCTCCACCGGGGTTTCCTCCGCCTCCTGTAGTTCCTGGTAGATATCCGACACCCTCCCCTCCCCAGGTACCGGAGACCACCCTGTCCTGTATCCTCCATGGCGGCAGAGTCAGAAAAGGCCACTACCTGTTTTTTCAGGAAGGCTCGTACTTGCAGATATTTAAAGGCGTTTCCTGGCAGCAGATTAAATTTGTCCTCTAGCGCCTTCAAATTGGGAAAACTTCCGTCTATGAACAGATTGCCCATCCTTCTGATGCCTGCCCTCTGCCAGCTCTGGAACCCACCATCCATCCTACCCGGGACAAACCTGTGCTTGTTGCATATCGGGGTCCAGACTGGTGCTCCCTCCACCTTCTGGTGCCTCCTCCACTGTCCCCAGATCCGCAGTGTCGCCATCACCACCGGACTTGTGGAGTAACGGGTCAGCGAGAACAGCAAAGGAGCAGTTATCAAAGCTCCCAGACTAGTACCTTTACATGACACCACCTCCAGCTGCTCCCACGCTGCCCCCCCCCCCCCTCCCATCGGCCACTTCCCAATCATAGCTATATTAGCTGCCCAGTAGTAGTTGCGAAAGTTCGGCGGCAGCACCAACCCATCCCCCCCCCCCCCAACTGTGCTCCAACAGCGATCTCCTTACTCGCGGGGTCTTATTCACCCACACAAAGCCCGTAAAGATCCTACTCACAGGCACTGAAAGACAAACAAAAATCTGTGGAGGACAGTCATTTTCACGGTCTGCACCCTCCCTGCCCGTGACAGCGGGAGCATGTCCCACCTTTTAAAGTCCCTTTCCCTTTGCTCCACCAATCGGGTCAGGTTGAGCCTGTGCAGGGCATCCCATTTCCTGGCCACCTGTATACCCAGGTAATGAAAACTTTACTCCATCATCCTGAGTGGCAGCTCTTTCAGTCCCTCCTCCTGTCCCTTGGCCTGGATCACAAACAACTTGCTCTTTCCCATGTTCAGTTTGTATCCTAAAAAACTACCAAAATCCCTCAGGATCCGCAGAACCGCCCCCATCCCTCCACAGGGTCTGAAATGTACAGGAGCAAATCATCCGCGTACAGCGAGACCCAATGTTCCCCCCTGCCCGTTCCTCGAGGCTCTCAGTGCCATAGCT
The DNA here is from genome assembly GCF_902713615.1 of Scyliorhinus canicula. NCBI lineage: Eukaryota > Metazoa > Chordata > Chondrichthyes > Carcharhiniformes > Scyliorhinidae > Scyliorhinus > Scyliorhinus canicula. The sequence continues at coordinate 48,274,029 of NC_052154.1, read as the reverse complement.
AGCGGTTCTATAGCGAGGGCAAATAGTAACGGGGAGAGGGGACACCCCTGCCTCGTTCCCCAGTGAAGCACAAAGTACCCCGACCTCAGCCGGTTTGTACATACACTTGATACAGGCGCCTGGTACAGCAATTTTACCCAGCCAATAAAGCCCTCACCAAACCCGAACCTCCCCAGCGCTTCCCAGAGGTACTCCCACTCCACCCAGTCAAAGACTTTCTCTGCGTCCATCGCTGTTCCAGTTCTTCCTCCCCTCCCTCTGAGGGCATCATAATAATATTCAAAAGTCTCCGGACATTGGTATTGAGTTGTCTGGCATTAACATAACCAGTCTGGTCTTCCTCTATCACACCTGGGATGCAATCCTCAATTCTTGTAGCCAGAAACTTAGCTAGCAATTTGGCATCCACGTTTAAAAGCGAAATCGGCCTGTGGATCCGCAATGTTCCGGGTCCTTCTCACGTTTAAGAATGAGTGAGATCAAAGCCTGTGACATTGTTGAGGGGAGGGTTCCTTTCTCTCTAGCCTCATTGAAGGTCCTCAATCAGGAGTGGCTCAATATTTTCAAAGATTCCTTATAGAATTCTACCTGGTAACCGTCCGGCCCCGGGGCTTTACCCGACTGCATGCCCTCTATACCCTTGACAATCTCCTCCAATTCAATCGGGGCCCCCAGCCCCTCCACCAGGTCCTCTTCCACCTTTGGAAACCTCAACTGGTCCAAAAATGTCCTCATCTCTTCCGCTTCCGTCGGGGGCTCCGACTCGTATAGTTTACTATAGAATTCCTTAAAGACTCCGTGCACCCCCCTGGATCCAAGACCGTGTTACCATCCTTATTCTTTACTCCCCCGATTTCTCCGGCCGCCTCCCTCTTTCGCAGTTGGTGTGCCAGCATTCTACTCGCTTTCTCCCCGTACTCATACACTGCCCCCCCTTGCCTTCCTCAGCTGTGCTACCGCTTTCCCTGTGGTCAGCAGGCAAACTCCGCCGCTCCCTCAGTAGCCCCGCCTCGGGGGGCCTCCGCGCATCTCCTGTCCACTCAGCGTATCTCCTCCACCAATCTCTCCCTCTCCGCTCTTTCTCTCTTTTCCCTATGGGATCGAATTGAGATGAGTTCCCCTCTGACAACTGCCTTCAGAGCCTTCCAGACCATTGCCGCTGCTACCTCATCCGTATCGTTTGTTTCCAGGTAATCCTGGATGTTCCTGCTAATCCGCCCGCAAACCTCTTCGTCGCCAGCAGCCCCACATCCAGTCTCCAGAGTGGGCGCTGCCCTCTCTCCTCATTAAGCATCAGGTCCCCCCAGTGCAGGGCATGGTCCGAAACTGTGATTGCTGAGTATTCTGCCCCCTTTGGGATTAACGCCCTGCTCAAGACAAAGAAGTCTATGCAGGAATAAACCTTATGAACGTGGGAGAAAAAAGAGAACTCCTTCGCTTTCGGCCGCGCGAACCTCCAGGGATCCACCCCACCCCCAATCTGCTCCATAAAACCCTTCAGTTCCTTAGCCACTGCCGGTCGCTTCCCTGTCCTGGACTTTGACTGGTCCAGCTCGGGGTCAATTACTATGTTAAGTCTCCCCCCATGATCAGGTTGTGTGACTCTAAGTTCGGGATTTTGCCTCGCATGCGTCTCATAAATTCTACATCATCCCTATTCGGAGCATAGATGTTCACAAACACCACCCGGAACCCCTCCCACTTTCCATTCACCATTATATACCTGCCCCCCTTTTCTGCCAGAATTCTTCCAGCCTCGAATGCCACACCCTTACGCATCAGAATTGCTACCCCCCTGGTCTTCGAATCCAGCCCTGAATGGAACACCTGGCCTACCCATCCCTTTCTCAATCTCGTGTGATCCGCGAGCTTTAAATGTGTCTCCTGAAGCATTGCTACGTCTGCCTTTAACCCCTTTAGATGCGCGAACACGCGCGCTCTTTTGACTGGCTCATTCAAACCCCTCACATACCATGTGATCAGCCTGGACGGAGGGCTAACCCCCCCCTCCCGGCCGACTAGCCATCGTCCTTTCTTGGCCAACCTCGAGCCCGGACCCTTCGCTTCCTCGAGCGCCCCCACAGGGAGCCGCCGCCCTCGACCCTCAATTGGTACCCCAAAATTGATACCTCCTGTCAGCAAAGCAGCATCCCCCGCTTCCCCCCCAACAGCCCCATGACCCAAAACCCCCCACCAAGCACAAGCTGGGCACTTGCTCACCCCCCACTACGCTTCCGAGAGTCAGCTGACCCATGCTGACCCTGGCAGCTCCCGCCCCTGGCACTGATCAGACTGTCGCCTCATTGTCCGGACCCCTCTCCCCACATGAATAAACCAATTAAACTACCTCTCCAGCCCCAGTGAGTAAATAGTAATATGCAACAAAAAATAAACAGAAGACACTAACATTGCCCCGTGAGGAGACAAGTTGAACCAAGGCTCCAACTTCCCGAAAATTCGCAGAGTACAGGGCCCCCTTCCCCCTCCGTATCTCAACATTGCTGAAAACACTGCACCCTCCAGCCACCACCACAGCCCTTTTACGCATCCAACATTGTATACAATCTTATATTAGAAACAGTACCGTCTTACCCAGCCCCACCGCCACATTCCACCAAAGCTTAGCTGTCCTTTAATTAGAGTCCAGCTTTTCTTGTTTGACGAATGACCACGCCTCGTCAGGCGTCTGAAAATAGTGATGCTGTTCCTTGTACGTGACCCATAGCCTCGCTGGGTGTAGCATTCCAAATTTCACGGCCTTGCTGAAGAGGGTTGCCTCCACCCAGTTGAATCCAGCACGCCTCTTGGCCAGCTCCGCACCCAGGTCCTGGTAGATGTGTATCACGCTGTTCTCCCACCTGCTGCTCCGTTCTTTTTTTGCCCACCGCAAGACAAGTTCCTTGTCTGAGAAGCGATGAAATCTCACCACCATGGCCCTTGGCGGTTCACTCACCTTGGGCTTCCTTGCGAGGGCTCTGTGCGCCCTGTCCAGCTCCAGGGGTCGAGGGAATACCCCCATCCCTATCAGCATCTCCAGCACCTTGGACACAAATGCTCCCGCATCCGATCCCTTCACACCTTCGGGAAGGCCCACAATTCTCAAGTTCTGACTCCTGGACCTGTTTTCTAGGTCCTCCAGCTTCTCCTGCCACTTCTTGTGGAGGTCATCCTGCGCCTCCACCTTAAGGGCCAATACGACCAACTCGTCCTCTTGATCGGATAGCTTTTTCTCCATCTCCTTAATCGCTTTCCCTTGTGTCGCCTGAGTTGCGATCATTTGGTCTATTGATGCCTTCATCGGGGCCAGCATGTCCTTTTTAAGATCAGCAAAGCAGCCCGTAAGGAACTCCTGTTGCTCCTGTGCCCATGTACCCTGGTCTATACCGGCCGCCATGCCGTGCCTCGGCGCCCGCTTTGCACGCTTCTGTCTGTTGGGACTTAAACGCTTCACCCGGCTACTCCTGGTCCAGCTATCCATATAACAGAGGGAATCCTTTTGGCAGTGTTCACTTCACCGATTTGCCCCAAAAAGTCCGTGAAAACTCCTGAAAAAGGTCCGAGAGTCCGTTCCAGACGGGAGCTGCTGAATTCGCGACCTACTCCGCCATGGCCGCCACCGGAAGCCTCGTCAACGCTTCTTCAATGGCATTGGCAAGATCTTTTCACAGTTGTTCCCTCTGCTGCTAGAATTCAGCTTTAATAAAGGCCCTCAAGTCAGCTTGAAGCCTTTAAGCTTGCCCTTCCCCCGCCTGCATGCTGAAAGAGGCTTTTGTCTTTGCTGCATCTCCAGCCAAATCTTTCACTGTTTCTGCCTGGTCTGGTAACCAAGAGACATACCATTCCTGGTGGAAAGTACTCCTCCAACATTCACCTACATCTTTCTATCAAAATTCCACCCCTTATTGATTAAAAAAGAGCTCTTTTCTGTAACCTTGGGCAGGAGCTGCCTTGTGTGTGACCACTTACTCCATGGTCCACACCAGAAATCGGGGCTCTTAGAAAAAATGACACAAATTTTGGAAGAACTTGTATAATCCTAAACATCTCCCCAAGGAGTTCCTGACGAGAACTACTTCCTTCCGCCACTTCCTCTCATGTCTTTTTATTAACTTCTTGCATTTAAAGCTGAAATTCTCTCTCCTGCTCTCTTTTTCCTTTGCTAATCTTTCAATTTCTGTATCAAGTTTCCTCATTTCAATTACCTTTTGCAAAGCTTTCTCTCTTTCTTTTTCCTTGTTTTCCATTCTTTTTTCTTTTTCTGCAGCTCTAGTTCAGGATTTTCATCATTATTTCCTTTTATAATGGCATCTTAACCAATTCAATTGCCTCACTTTTTGCAGAATTTCGTCTATCAGGCAACCCCTGCAACTTTAAATGCTTCGCTATGCGTACAATAATCTGTTCCCTTGTAGGTAATACTAATTTTAATTTATCTGCCAATTCCAACAGTTTAGCCTTAAATACATTTTTCAATTTTGCCACAGTTATGTTGTGCACTTCCAAATAAGTCTGAACTAGAGTGAGAGCCATTTTTTCTGCAGTCTTTTTGCTTTAAGTAACAAGTTTTCACTTGCTTTCCACATTTCTCACATTTATTACCTTTAAAAGGTCAAATTCTCTAGACCAAACAAATTATGCTTTTTAAAATATCCCAGTCCAAGAACCCTCAATTTATATGTTACGAAATCCCACCGATGTTACGTGCGAGAGTGTTCCAACCTGAAACACTAATTTTATGTTTTGGCTATCAGTGAGACATGTCTGCGGAAACAGACATCAAATCTCTCTTTCATTAAATAAAAAAAGTATTTATTAATGTAGAAGAAAGATAATGAAACACTACAAAGAACAATCTTATACCGTGGCACATTAACTGTAAATACTTAAGCCCTCAAAGACTGGAAACCAAAAAACATCTGCCTATTTCGATGCTAAACTCGACTGAGAGCACTCCATTTCCCAAATGTAGGAGGGAAAATGGAGCCTCCAGAGGTACATTTAGGGCAGCAGGGAAAAACCTGCCTGGAACCTAAGTCCCCAAGAACCTAATACAATTAGCATAGTACAAGCCAGCATGCCACAGGTAACACATCTTCCACTTCAGCGACAGGAACTAATAGGACAGCGATCAGCCTGGCCTCTGGCCTGTCTAGGAAAGACATTGTACAGCTAGCTACATGCAAATATCAGCGACATCGAGCAGTTACCACCCCATCACGGATCGATTGTTTAGACACAGTCCTTTTGTATTACAAAGCAGGTGGGCAAAATGTACCTCCGGAACGATGAGGAGCAATGTATGAAAAACAATGTATCCGCGTCATCCAATCGGGAGTGACTGTAATCCAATCACGTTGCCGGTACCGATAATCTTTTGCATTGTACTATTTGTATCACTCATTTCATGTTGAATCATTTTTAATCTCTCTGTATCGAACAGAAACAGTGCAAAGAATTGCGTGGGGGCTTTGTTCGGGCAGAGCTACTTGGACCGAGCTATAGTTCTAACAGATGAGTTTAGCTCTCCCGCATGCATGTGGCATTAAAAGATGTTTTGCTAAGGTTTCATTCGGTCTGAATAACTCGACTCATTTAACGCCGCTAGCACCAAACAGCCACAAATCTATTGTAAATCTAGTCAGTGACTTCCGCACCATTTGGCTTAATTGACCAGGGCTTGAGTATGTCTTTGGTTCAGCGAAGAAAACGATCTTTTGAACAAATTGACTTTTTGCCTTCAGCACCTCTCTAACTGAGCGGTTTCCTGAAATTGGCAGCCCCTCTCTCTCTTGGTTTTGCTTATGCAACACCCCGAGCACGATTTACCAGCCACCTCGCGCCAGGCGAGAGAATGAGCAGGCCGATTAGATAGCGAGAGAGGCCAAAATCGGGAACCACGTCGGGCGCCAATTGGTTACCGATCTAACCGTTGGTGAGATCAGGATCCTGCTGCAGCATGGCGAGAACCAATAATCATCAATTAAGACCAATCTCCATCCCAGTAACGGGTAGGACCCACTATTGAATGGCCTCCCGTGATCTAACTGCCTCCCCAGCGAGCGGTCACGTGGGTGCCGTTTAGCACACCTGTTTTAAAAAAGTGAAGCTGGCGGAGTAGCTGCTGTGGGGATCCAAGATGGTTGAGTACCATCTCGGAAATCATGAAGTCAGCCCGTAGCACTGGGGCTGCTGCCCCAGCGTGCGCACACGAGGGGGGGCATCATCGGTGGGTGGTGGGGCGGAAGCGAGTCCACCATGCAACACCCCCCCCCCCCCCCCCGCCGCATAGTGTATACCCATAACAGTGCCAACTCCAGCTGCTGCCTATCCATTCCATGGTCGGGGAGGTTGGATGGCACCCTGAGAGTTGGCAGGGGATGCGTGGATAGGGGACGACTAGAGGATCCAAAGATACCGGGATGGAAGCCATAGCTGATTGTCAGTCTCTCACCCTCTCCAATTCCATAGAATATCTCATAACGGATGACATTGTGGAGCCTGCGGAAACTTAATTGTGGTGCTGGTTGCAGGCCAGGCAAAGAGAAGCTGGAGAAGGCAACAGCAGCACGTTGACAGAGGCTCAAGGCAGCAGTGCATGTGCAGGGGCCTGCCTCACACCCCGAGGACCTTGCCACACATCAGGCCAGGGAGGAGCCCAGAGGGGGAGACCAGCGAAGGCCCAAGGTGCACAGGCGTCGCTGGTCCTTCGAACAGATGGCACACCATGTGCTGCAGGAAATTCCGCCTCATCAAGGGGATGGTGGAGCACCTGTCCTTGCAGACTTGGTACCATGTGGAGGAGGGTGATACCCGCTTCCTATAGCTGTCAAGTTCACCACAGACCTGAACTTCTACACTTAGTGATTGTTCTAGGGCTTAAGCTGGGACTGGTGTGGCATATCCCAACCTACAGCCCATAAGTGCATCCGTGAAGTCACGGATGCCCTCTTTGCCCAGGCAGCTGACTATATAAATTTCAACCTGGACCAAACACAACAAGATGCCAAGGGAGCAGGATTCTACCATCGTCAAGATGCCCCAGGTTCAGGGGGTAGTAGATGCCACGCCTTCTCCTTGCGCACACCAGGCGGTCTGGGAGCACACTTCATCAACAGGAAGGGGTTCCCCTGAATGTTCAGCTTGTGTGCGACCAGTACATGAAGATTATGCACATCTATGCACGCTTTCCCAGGATGTGCTTGACAGCTACATCCTAAGGAGTCTTTGTTGGCTCATGGGGGGTGAGGCCTGGCTGGTGACGCCAGTACGGAGACTGATACAGAAACCCGATATAATGAGGCCCATTTGGCCACCTGGGCTGTCATTGAGCAGTGCATCAGACTGCTAAAAACGCGTTTCCAATCCCTCGACTGCTCTTTTGGTTCACTGAAGTACACCTCAGGAGGGTCACCTGCCTCCACAACATGGCACAGCAGCGGAGTGACGTTCTGGAGGTGGGGGAACATGTGGCAAGGAGCTGGACAAGAAAGGGCTGGAGGATGAGCCTGAGGAGGAGGAGGACGAGCCTGAGGAGGATCCATGGGACTAGCCGGAGGATGGAGGGCAGACGGCTGCAGCAAAGGTTCGGCATGCCTGGAGGACCAGGGAGGCTCTCATCCTTTCACTTAGGATGTGGCTTCGTTCGTCATCTCTCCCCGCACCGAAAAAAAACAGTCTGTCTCACCCTGCAACCCCCCCCCCCCCTTCCTCCAAGGCAATCAATACACTCAGCCACCCCACCCCATCCCCAGGGTGACGTGGCTGCGTTGGCACTGTCAATATACAAGATAGGAGGGTGATGGTACTCCGCTGTGAGCTGAGCTCTGGTGCTCCTCAATTTATGCTGCAGTCTGACTCCTGTCTGTTTGCTGAGTGCACGCTCATACTCATCAATTACATGCTGTATGCCTTGAGGCGGCGGCGGGGGCTCCGTAGTACGGAGCCCAGGGGCTGGTGCTGGGCTTGGGAGGATAAATGGGAGGATGTAGTGCGGAATAACATGACAAAGGCTTCAAATGTCTTGGGTGCAACGTACCTTCAATGGTATACAAGTACAATAGTGGCTCCATCTGTCCCTTGCTACCGATGATCTACCCACTCACCCTGATCCTCAATCTTCCTAGGACCTCAAACTCTATCGCTACGTTTAACTATTTCCCTAGGATGCATATCAGAGGTGGAGTCACCCTGCTGCCTATCGCGCCTGTGGCGTTTGATGGCCTGGTGTGCGTCCTTTGGAGAGCTTGGGGCTGGAGGGCCCCTGCCAGCTTGCCGGTGGCACATGCTTTGTTGTGCCACCCTGTTCTACATGCTGACCCCAAGATGTGCCCTTGTCAGGTGGGGTGTACTCGGGAGGGCTGATGACCGCCATCATCTTCCTGTTGGTGCGCTCCAGCTCGGCCTCCAGCATTTCTTCCTCCCAATCGGTGTTCGTAGGGCCCTGTATGCCACCTTGGGAAGGGGAGGGCGCAGCTGGATTGGGCTCCGGCTGTGCCATGTTATCTGGCGACTCCCCAAAGCCCTGGTGTTGATGCCCTTGGTGATGCTCCTCTGTAAGCGGGCCGTGCTCTGCAGTGCCTCACCAATATCCTCCTGCTTCTGCGGCAAGGTCAGTGACTGGAAAACACTCAGGGGCGCCTCAGCGATGTCCACCCGAGACTGGGCCGTGTACCGACTCGGCAATGTCCACCGCTTAGCCATGGCAGTCACTGTCTGAGCTACACCTTGGACACCACCACTGATGCTGCTGACATCATACTCCAGGCTCTCCACTGTGGTCGCCACCTTAGCAGTGTTGGCCTCAGTGCCACGCATTGCCGACACTGTCTCCTATGCTCATAGCCTTTGGGACTCCTCCAATTGACTATGGACCCACTGGAGTGTCGCTGACATTCCCTTCTGAATCTCTCAGCCACATCCTATCAACTGCATCAGCTCTGGGATAGCCTGGTCCAGAAGCTTAACATCTGACTGGGACTTATCTGGGTTCTGGGATGCAGCAGACCTCCGGCTACTGTTCCTGCTTCCAGTTGCTGTGCATCTGCAACTGTGTGGTGTTCTCCAGATTGTGCCCCGACACTGTGACTAGTCTGTTTTCTTGCTCACAGAACTCTGACTATTAAATATTTCAACCACAAAGGACACCCTATTCCCTATTCTTAGTTGCTGCCCCAACATACTTTACAAAATTCATGGCAGTTTGATATTATTTGTGCAAAACAATACATTCATTTCAATTGCATCCTATCATTTTGTGACAATAATTACATTATTTTGCATTATAAACTATAAATAAAGGAGGCAGCACGATGGTGCAGTGGTTAGCACTGCGCTGAGGTCCCAGGTTCGATCCCAGCCCTGGGTCACAGTCCGTGTGGACTTTGCACATTCTCCCTGCATCTGCGTAGGTTTCACCCCCACAACGCAAAGATGTGCAGGGTAGGCGGACTGGCCACGCTAAATTGCCCCTTAATTGGAAAAAAAATTGGGTACTCTAAATTAAATAAAAACCTATAAATAAAGAGTAAACTTTCGAAATTTATTCAAGAGTTTGAAAAATATTGGGCTGGATTCTCCGATCGCCAAAGTTGGGTTCGGCGATCGGTCAGAGAATCCACTTTTACGCAGGAATCGGGGGCAGCGCCATTTTTGTGATGCTCCGCCCCCTCAAAAATGGCATACTCGTGTGCTCACACCGTTCGGGAACCTCGCGTGGCGGCTGTGGACTGTGTCCAGCTCCGCCACAGTCAGGGAGAGGGGCATTCCGCTGACAGGGGGGGCTTTGGTGGAGGCTGGGGGGACTGTTGGGGAGTGGTCCGGTGGTGGCGAGGCTGGTTACAAGGGGGCAGTTTTTGGTCTGGGTCCACGCGCGGCGGGTGCCATGTTGCACGGCACGGCCGCCACCGTGCGCAGCCACGGACCCAGCCATTCTGCGGCCGTATCTGTAGGGAAAGCCGACGCTATATGCTGCGCGGCTGCAAGCCCCCCACTGGGCAGAGGATCGATGCGGGAGCGGCGCCGACTTTCTAATTGTAATACCAGACGGATCCTGCGGACATAGCCGCAAGGTCGGCTAATCCAGACCATTGTCTGTTAGCCTGTTCCACAACCCCCCCAAACTAAATTTCACTTTGAGCAATATACATTCTCAATCAATGTCACGAATGCAGATTATCTAGCTATTATCTCATTGTTTGTAGGTCGTTACTGTGCATTCATTGGATGTCACAGTTCCATACATTAGCGCGGCTATACTTTACAAGTATTTCACTGTTGTAAAGTGCTTTGGGGCATCAGTAGGTTGTGACGGTTCTACATAAATGCAAGTTCCTTCTTTCATTTTTCTTTATAGACTGGTCCAGAAGCCAAGAACTTTGTTACATTTTTTAGTAAGTTTAAATTCTGCAGGGAGATCTAATCATGTGATTGGCATAGTATAAGTGCTTCTTTAAACCTATCAGAATAATCTACAAACTTCCCTCCTAGTTCTCTCAGCGCTATAATTATAGATCTGCATTTATTTGAACAATATGGAAATTTAACACAAACCTTTTATTTAGAATGCAATGTTTAGCATGTTTCCATTGACAAGAAGGAAAAAGATAGGAACATAAACCTTTTGAAAAAAATAAGCTGACTCCACATTCTGGTAGGTAAGGATGTTAATGGAACTTTGCAAAAACAAATGATACAAGGCAAAAACCTCAGTGGACGAAAAATCAATAATCATAAGTCCAGAACTCGATCAAATATTTAAACAATGCTGTTAAGCATGAAAGGTTGAGTGTACTTAAGTAATATACAACAAAAAAAGAATTCTGGTATCCAGGAAATGTTAATGATGGTATGCCCTGAACTTGAGCTAATTTTGTACAAGATTGGATTCTTGATTGTACGATGTCCAATCATGACCAGGAATTGAATACTTTATTTAGAGCATATATGCTCACAACATCATCAATTATAACTGGAGAAATTTGCTTGCTAGAAAAGAAAAAAATATAAAAATATCTGGGTGTCTTATGTTTCCTTCAATCAAACAGTGAAGTTACATTTCTCACAATCATAATGAACACTGGTTCACCCAGGCTGAATCAGGTCATTCAGTCTGGACCACGTCAGCTTGACAACTGAGGCACTATTTTTGATGCTAAAACAGTCTATTTCCACGTCTCTTAGTACTTGTGGTAAAATTTATATTCGAAAAATCTCAAATCCCCATGTTTTCTTATATTATTTTATAGGTTGTGAGCATTGTCCATTACGAATTGCACTCGAGAAGCTGGTGGTGAGCCATTTTCTTGAACCACTGCAGTCCATCTGGTGTAGGTACACCAACATTGCTGTTGGAAAGGAAGTTTGAGGTTTTTGGCTCAGTGAGAATGAAGGATCGGCATTATAGTTCCAAGTCAGAATGGTGTGTGGCTTTGACAAGATGCTAGAGATGGTGGTGTTTCCATACTTCGGTAGCCCTTGTTGTTCCATTTGGTAGAGGCAATGAGTTGGAAGATGCTGTTAAAACTTTGCGAGTTGCTGCAGTGCATCTTGTACATGGTACACACTGCTGCCACCATGTGCCAGGAGTGGAGGCAGTAAATGTTCAAACTGGGTGGATGGAGTGCTGAAAAAGTAGGCGGCTTTGTTCTAGATGGTGTCAAGCTTTTTGCATGTTGTTGGAACTGCTTTCATCCAGGCATGTGTGGGATATTGCACCACACTCCTAACATGTGCCTTGTAGATCGTGGATAGGCTTTGGAGAGTCAGGTGGTGAATTC